>NC_071270.1:20937551-21640051 GCF_023375685.1 Ictalurus furcatus | reverse complement strand
ATCGATAAGTCAGGGAGTAAAACCACTTCCTTTCAGCTCTCTTGGTACAATAAAGGTGAATTACTGGAGAGGTAGTGTTGGAACCAAGCACATGTACTGCTGGATTTGTCTGCTGACAGACAGATGTGCTTTCCTTAATTTAAAAACTCCATCACACCCCTGCGTCATTGATTGATTATTTTCCTATATCACCATGCAGTGTCGTGTTTCATTCCTCCTGTAATTAACATTGCAAGTTATTTTTCTTTCCTTATTTCTCCAGGGAGGAAAAAAAAACAGTCAGACAGAGTGCGTTGCGGCAGGCGCAACCTCATTGTTGTCGTTTTTTTTTCCTGGAATGTTAAGACGCTTGTTGGATAATTTTTGAAGCATGACCGAACAACACAATGTGAAATGTTGTAGCATTTAATCGTGTTAGAGCTCGGAGCAGAAGGACGTTTCTGTGTTTTGGGACATGTTGTTGACACACAGATGAAGTTAGTCTTGTGTAACTGGCATCAGCTGAATCCATCGTGAGGTGTGTTAACAAAAACGCTACACACACACACACACACACACACGACTTATTACATTTGAATTTGAATCACAGCCTGTAGCATTGTCAGAGCTACTGCTATAGAGAATTAATCAACACCTTCTGACCAATCACAAGTTGAGAATTAAAAATGTATGTATGTATGTATGTATGTATTTATTTTATAGATACCCCAACCATTCAAACAGTATCTGTATAAAGCCTGGCTCTTAGTCTCAGCTCTTCATAAATGATGTAATAACATTTGCACAAATTCAAACAAGGGAGCACGATGCCTTCGGATATGATTTTATTATTATGAACTCGTAACAAGGGGTATGAGCACTAACCCCACCCCAACCCAAACAATGACCTTTATCACATTTCATCCAAATTGAATGCAAATTGTTACAAATTTAGTGTGAGACCACATTGAAAGAAAAAAAAAAAAAAGTCCTGAACTTCCAAGTTCTGTTTGGATAATTCCCTTCGAAATACTTTAAACACGTGCGTTTAAGTGTGAATCGTTTGAACCTTTCGCTCAGCTCTAATTTTGCGTTGCCTTGTCCAGGTTTGATTCAGTAAGAGTTTAACACGATAGCAATAATTACATGAAAGTATCACTTTTCAGCACTTCCTCCACCACAGTTTGGAACACAACCTTGTTTTGGTTTTATTTCCTTCTTCTTCTTCTTTTTTTTTTTCCCCCATGAAGCCTTTGCTGGATGTTTAATACAGAATCTCAATCAGGTTTGTCACTGCAGAAGTAATTGAAATATTTTCGATTGTATTCTCTTCATTTATCTGAAACACAATATGAACTTTTAAACGTAAAGCGCTTTAAGGAATGCGATACTGCTTTTCGTTTGATTATTGAATCGCATTTCCTGTAATAGCAGAAACCTTTTTTTTTTTTTTTTTTTTGGTTTGCCGTTTCCTGAGATGTGATGATCAGATTTATTCACTGTTTATTTAACCTTGAATGAAACTTCCTTTTCTGACTGTCAGAACTTTCATATTAGTTTCGCTGTGTTATATTATGAACTTTGAATGATGGTTTATGAATAAATAGTAAATAACGAGCTTAATTAGCTCATGGACTTGTTCCCATATCTTTACGTTGAGCTGTAAAAAAAAAAGGGAAAAAAAAAAGAAATGACGTTGTTGTTGTTTTTGGTTAATGTTTTGTGTGGGGGTTTTTTTAGGCACCGATGAGGCAGCGATCATCTCCGTTCTGGCTCATCGTACGATTGCGCAGAGGCAGAAGATTAAGGAGGCCTATAAAGTGTCTGTAGGAAAGGTGAGATTTTTTTTCCCCCTTTAATTAAAAGAATGTTTTTTTTTAGATTTGGGGGGCTTTTGGGTTTCTGTTTCTGATCAGCACTGAAATGAGGAGATGTTAGAAGACTGGAGGATATTAAAGATAAATCAGTACAGCTGTATTGCTGTAAAATCTACACACTAGGGGCAGGTGGATGGATGAATGTACCTTATTGATCCCTGAGGGGGATCAATCATTCATTAACATCATTCAAAAATCATTCATTAACAGTGACTAAACATCTCGGTCTGAAATCAAACACACTTTGTCAGGTTTATGATCCAGAACATGGCGGTTTTACTCCAGCGTTTGCATTTATGCTCCGTTCATAAGGAAACGAGATAACCAACGCGCTGCTGACGGTTCATTTATGGTTCTGTGTGTGAGTGTGTTAAAAGAGAAGTAGCGGATGTTGATCATTAGCTCGTCGGGAACAGCAAATACAGTGTCGAGCGTTATCGATCTCTCAGGCGACGTGTCCGTGATCTCACACAGTCAAACCGTTTAAACAGCAAAGTAACGTGATGAGGAGTCAGGAAGGCCATGCTGTTTGTAGAAGCATCTGGAAAAAGTAGATTTCCCTGATGGTGTGTGTGTGTGTGGACAGAAAGTGTGAGTCACTTGGGTGGAAACGTCCTACGACCCGTCTCATAGAAACACAAACACACACACACACTCGTTCTTTTCTCCTGCTTCACTCTCTCTTTAGCTATATTTACATTTTTTTTCCTTGTGAATATAATTTTTTTGCATTCTCTCTCTCGCTCTCTCTCTCTCTCTCTCGCTCTCTCTCTCGCTCTCCTTGTTTGTCTTGGTGTCTCTCACTAGACACAAACGTTACAGTATTGCAAACATTGAACATTTTTTTTTAATGATTAACTCCTCTTGGATGTCTGTTTCTGATTATATAGTTTGGTATTTGGGTCATGATTGTGAGCACAGCGCGAAAGTCACGTTGTTTTCCGTTTTAAATCAGATACTTGCTCAGTATAATGTAGAAACCAGAAGCGTTTAGCTGCAGAACGTGTGTCAGGCTAGCTAGCCACCGAGTGAACTTTAGTGACGATCAGTGCTTTTCATCGCTACAGGATATTCATCAGGTTTGCCTGCTGTTAAAAAATATAAACGAGGATTCCACGACACAAATCACGACTCGGATCCTAAAAGCCGATTTATGTCTTCGTGTGACAAATGGAGTCTCTCTCATTAGTGTGCATATGTACTGTCTGCCTTCTAATTGCACATGATCATTTGTGATGCCATTTCACCACACACACACACACGCACGCACACATCTGAATGTACACGTACAGGAAAACGGAAACAGCTCTCGCTCTCTCTCTTATATATCACTCTCTCTTTCAGGCCGTCGTAGTTCACTTGCTCTCTGACATTTCGATACACAGTGGCTGTATTATGATGGCTGTATTGAGTTACAGTGTTGCTAAAACATTTAAATCTGTCTGTATCGTATAGCAGGGTATCACTGCGTGTGTCTGTGTGTGTGTGTGTGTGTATATTGAATATATTTGCATCTTTCTTGTCTATGGATATAAATTCAACCACACATATCCAAATGTATGCATACGGTTTAGGGCTGTAACGCAATGTGTGTGTGTGTGTGTATCTGTATCTATAGCTTTTTAATGCTCCAAATATTCATATCTGTATTCGAACTGGGATTTTAAACCGGAAGTGGGTGTGGTCTAGACCGGAACATATACAATAGCACGATAGCAATTTGCAGAACATTAAATTTATTCTCCTGAGCCAGATGTTCTTGTGGAACTTTCCGGCAAGCTTTTTTTGTCTTCTGTCGAATGTGACCGAGTAAGCAACGTCAAAAGAAAAGGAAAAAAATGATATATCTGGTTCGGGCTACAATTAAAATCGGAGTTTTTCCGGCCAGTAATATAGTTTGAACTCTATACTTGAAGGAAACATACATGTATTGCACCAGATGTTTTTATTTCATTCAGTTTGTAATCAGATCCTGGATGTCTTAGCACTTACAGAAACATTAATAACGAGACAATTAACGAGCGCTGCTTGTTTCCTATGTAAACACTGAGTGGAAATAATCGCTGAGACCTGGCAAATGTGCGCATGAGCTTCACACCCTTCCAGCTGTGCATGAGAGTAACTTCCTTTGTTATTTCCATCTGCGTGACTGATGCAATCCAGATGCACACCTCTTTTGCTCAAAGTGAAACGAAACCCAGATAGTGCCTATGTGTATTTGTATTCATGTAAACACGTTAGTATTCAGTTACATCCCTAATATAGATATGAATGTACACTTGTACACACACACGCACACATCTGCAGACACACTCATTCCTACACATACAGTGTTAACATTTCCGATCTGCTCTGATGCGTCCTAGAATTTGGAAGACGATATAAAGTCGGAGCTGACCGGTAATTTCGAGAAGGTCGTGTGTGGGCTGCTGATGCCTGCACCTGTTTACGACGCCTACGAGCTGAGAAACGCCATCAAGGTGAGTAAACCCTTTTCACATCATCAGTTACGTTTATTAACGCAAACACTTTATGTTACGAAGGCAGCTGCTATCCGAACCCATTTTAGCTTCATACGAAGGAAGCGCTGCGTGTTTTTCGTTCATTCTTTTCACATCGTCAAACATGGTGGCCCAAACCATCGCGCCGTGTAGAGTCATTATTACCGATAAAGCCCGTGCTGGAGATTATAGTCGTACTTGGGATTTCTCATTTGTAGTCTGCAAGACGTCATGGATAAAATCACGTATCCTAATTAGCCTTAATTAGTTAACAAAAGGTCTTTAATGAGCAGTAGCTGTGTTCAATAGCTGAAAAAGAAGCTGGGGAGCTAGTTGGGAATAACTAGCATAAATAATAAACAAGTAGCATGGACCGACATTGAAGGAAATCCCAAAAGCAACGGTCTCCTGTTTGATTACAACGAAGGATGCAGCTAAGGCAGATGTGTTCTCCAGAAAGGAACACAGCTAAGATTTTGGTCTCGTTTAAATTCTCTGCCCGTGTCTGACTGTGTGTTCATTTCAGGGTGCTGGAACTGATGAAGCATGTCTGATTGAGATTTTGGCTTCAAGAACCAACACTGAGATTAAAGCTCTTGCTGCCACCTACAAGAAAGGTACACATCCTTCATATACATTTCCAACAAGCTCAAATCATGTTTAGGGATTTTAGAGCTAGTCTAATAGTCTAGTCGAGGTGTCCATGAGCCTCTTGATATGAGGCCATGCCTCCTTTACTAAGACTGAAAGGCACACACCCGATGTACCTGACATCAGGTGACATGGTGTGTTAACACTGATCCTTGGGCCTGTGTCCGTTTGATATGTTTTGCATAAAGAGATGCAGATATGCATTTTGATATGGAAATGAAGCATGGCTTTGTGTTCTTGTCTGTTCAATTTATAACGATGGCAGAGAACGATCGTGATCTGGAGGATGATATCTGCGGAGACACATCTGGCATGTTTAAGAGGGTCCTGGTGTCCCTGGCCACGGTAATATGCATCATGCAGCGCACACACACACACACACACACACACACACATCCTGCCGGTGTATTTTGCCTTGCAGATGCAATGTTGAGGTCACAGTGCACCTGTACAGGTGTGTTCAGTCCTCCTGAACGAATGAGTGCACATGTGCATATATTTACATGAAACTGCAGCTTTGTGCAAAACACATCTTTAAGCTTTAGAGCTCTTAAAGGAGCAATGCTTATATTGCTGTTGCTACTACTACATTACTGCTACTGCTACTACTACACTACTGCTACTACTACACTACTGCTCCTGCACCTCCTACTACTACTACTACTACTACATTACTGCTACTACTACACTACTGCTCCTGCACCTCCTCCTCCTCCTCCTACTACTACTACTACACTACTGCTCCTGCACCTCCTCCTCCTCCTCCTACTACTACTACATTACTGCTACTACTACTACACTACTGCTCCTGCACCTCCTCCTCCTCCTCCTACTACTACTACATTACTGCTACTACTACTACACTACTGCTCCTGCACCTCCTCCTCCTCCTCCTCCTACTACTACTACTACATTACTGCTACTACTACTACACTACTGCTCCTGCACCTCCTCCTCCTCCTCCTACTACTACTACATTACTGCTACTACTACTACACTACTGCTCCTGCACCTCCTCCTCCTCCTCCTACTACTACTACTACATTACTGCTACTACTACTACACTACTGCTCCTGCACCTCCTCCTCCTCCTACTACTACTACTACTACTACATTACTGCTGCTACTACTACTACACTACTGCTCCTGCACCTCCTCCTCCTCCTCCTACTACTACTACTACTACATTACTGCTGCTACTACTACTACACTACTGCTCCTGCACCTCCTCCTCCTCCTCCTACTACTACTACTACTACTACATTACTGCTACTACTACTACTACTACTACACTACTACTACTACTACTACTACTACTACTACATTACTGCTACTACTACTACTACTACTACTACTACACTACTACTACACTACTGCTACTACTACATTACTGCTACTACTACTACACTACTGCTCCTGCACCTCCTCCTCCTCCTCCTACTACTACTACTACTACATTACTGCTACTACTACTACTACTACACTACTGCTACATTACTGCTACTACTACTACACTACTGCTACTACTACTACACTACTACTACACTACTACATTACTGCTACTACTACTACTACTACTACTACTACTACTACTACTACTACATTACTGCTACTACTACTACTACTACTACTACTACATTACTGCTACTACTACTACATTACTGCTACTACTACTACACTACTACTACTACTACTACACTACTACTACATTACTGCTACTACTACTACACTACTGCTACATTACTGCTACTACTACTGCTACTACTACTACTACTACTACATTACTGCTACTACTACTACTACTACACTACTGCTACTACTACACTACTACTACTACTACATTACTGCTACTACTACTACTACTACACTACTACTACTACTACTACTACTACTACCACCACTACTACTACTACTACCACCACTACTACTACTACATTACTGCTTCTACTACTACTACATTACTGCTACTACTACACTACTGCTACTACTCCTCTTACTACTACTAGTAATGCTCCTGCTTCTCTTCCCCCTCCTCCTCATCCTACTACTACTCCTGCTCCTCCTCCTATTACTCCTGCTCCTCATCCTGCTCCTCTTCCTACTCCTGCTCCTCTTCCTCCTCCTCCTACTCCTGCTCCTCCTCCTCCTCCTACTCCTGCTCCTCTTAATCCTCCTCCTGCTCCTCTTCCTCCTCTTCCTTTTCCTGCTCTTCTTCCTACTACTACTATTACTAGTTCTATTCTTGCTTTAATTACTACTCTTCCTCCTCCTCCTCCTCCTACTACTACTAATACTTGTCAAACAGGGTGTTCGAAAAGTCAGGAACCAATGAGAGTAAAACTCCAGGGTGTCCCAAAAGTCTCCATGCCTAGGGGACTGTGTTTGCCAGCACCACGTCAGTGGACGTCCACTTGTCAGTTGGTCCACAAGAAGTCCAGTCTTTATGAATTTCTTAATAAGTTTGGCAACAGTATCGTGTGTGATGTGCTTATTTCCTGTTAAAATGATCACAATCTTATGACAGCTTCCCGATTCAGCCACGAGAACGATTTCAATACGTTCTTCTTTTGTGAAGGCAATCTGACAAAAATAAAACTTGGTATGAAACATTTTGGAAGACATTTTGCTAAAAAAAAAAAAAAATTGGGACACCCTGTACATAAATTCACCCTTACACACCACTGTATCATGTTTTTGCAGATTTTCCTCAATATATTCTCATTGGTTCCTGACTTTTCAGACACCCTCTATTACTGCTTCTATTTCTGTTCCTAATACTACCACTACTATTAAAATATTACCTGTAAAATTACAAATGAGTTACAAATGCGAAGAAGAAAAAAACGAAACCACATAAACGAAGCTGCTGATGATGTTTAGGAGATTTAAACCCAAGTAAAAATAACTCAAACTCGGTTCTAAATCAATGACAACGTTAACTGTCGTTGTCTCTTAATCACCAACAACTTTTTCTTTCTTTTACAGGCCGGGAGAGATGAGAGCACCACTGTGGATGAGGCACTCGCTAAACAGGATGCCAAGGTGAGCATGGAGCATCAACGCCACTAAAATTGTGCATTATTAAACACAGTAATATTCTGCGTGTATGTAACACACTGTTGATGTGTGTTTTTCTGTAGGAGATCTTTGACGCGGGTGAGGCGCGCTGGGGAACAGACGAGGTCAAGTTTCTCACCATCTTGTGCGTGAGGAACAGGAACCACTTGCTTAGAGGTGCGTTCAACACTCCTAGGTTTATTAGCGTTATCTAACAACGCGCTTCCTCATTCACTTCTCTTATCAGCTATATAAATAATAGTAGTTTGTTTGAACCTAAGTACAGTTTTATTCAAAGAATTAAACACTGTAATGGCTCCAGTAGATAAATATGATGATCTGGATTAGCGTCATATTCGAATAGCTGTTTATTTTTGGATTTACACTGGAAGAGGCCCCTGGCTCCAAAAGGTTTGAGAACCTCTGCCATAGTGCAGTACTCTCACATTCTATGTAGTGCACTAATACAGGGAGTACAGTGACGAAACCCAGAGGGACCAGAGGGATTTAAAGGACAGTATTGAAAATCATAGACTCAACACTGACTCCTTGTGGTAGAAAGTTGCAAGTGTTTTTAAAATTTTATTATATTTTATTTTTTTTTTTAATAAGGAATCATTTTGAGATTATTTGTATAATTTAGTAGCAAAACTTACCTATAAGCCTTTGATTTCTTTTCTGCTAGTTCATGCAGCTTACTGGAATTGTATTTGTATTTGATCTCCCTTTCCTGTTGCAGTGTTTCAGGAGTACCAGAAGATTTCTGGCCGGGACATTGAGGACAGCATTAAGAGGGAGATGTCCGGATGCCTGGAGGATATCTTTCTCGCCATAGGTCCAGATTCTTTCTCCTGAACACATCATTATTACTCAATAATCTGTTATTTCAAGGGGCATAAAACTGTTATTGAGTATGCATTTGTCAGCCTCAGTGTTTTGGGCAAATTTTGCATCGTTATGATGTATTTATTTAAATATAATAATAATAATAATAATAATAATAATTCAACCCGTTGCAGATCAGGGGTTTAGTCACACCACCAAGATATGTAATGAGAAGCAAAATTTAGTCACACCACCAAGATATGTAATGAGAAGATTTCCTGGTATTCCGACTGATTCTGGCTGGAGTGTCCCTTCAACACTACATCCGTAATGTAGCTGTGTGAGAAATCTCAGTTTCATTCAGACAGGGTAGTGAGTGTGTGTTGTGTGTCTTTGTTCTGCAGTGAAGTGCCTCAGGAGCAAGCCGGCGTTCTTCGCTGAGAGACTTTACAAATCCATGAAGGTAAAATAATCAGAGGATCACACCACACAGTCCATATAAGAAATTATGTTTTAAAAAGGGAACGTATTGAAATGTGTGTGTGTGTGTGTGTGTGTGTGTGTGTGTGTGTGTAGGGTTTAGGAACCACTGACAGCATCCTGATCAGAGTGATGGTTTCTCGGGCTGAGATTGACATGATTGACATCAAAGCCGAGTTCCTGAAGCAGTACGGAAAAACTCTGAACTCCTTCATCAAGGTCAGTAACTAGCGCACGCACACACACACACACACACACACAATCCCTGCGTCCCAATTGGCATACTATCCGTACTAAACAGTATGAGATGAGAATTAGTGTGTCCCAAATCGTAGTATGTAGAAATCATTTCTAAGAAATGAGTATCCCAAAGTTACTGGTATGGTCTACTGTTTCCAGTAAATGTTCGCAGTGTGAATCCGTGTACAGCTTTTCAGGAGGAGTTTTGTGATGGTTCGCTTCGCCGAATTCAAGGCTGCATTTTAGAGAGGTTCAAATGAAGTGTTGACGAATAAATCAAGGTAATGACATAGTAGAAATTATATTGTAGAAATGACATAAGGAATGATGGAAGAAGAAAGGCTGAAATGCAACGAGGAGTTACATGATATGTTTGCACGTCCGAATATTCGCATACTCTTAATACACACAAAAAGAGTACATACTTTTAGTACGTAGTATAAGTATGCCAATTTAGGATGCATGGTATGTTTTCCTTCACTCCTATATCCAGTTTGCCTATTTGGTTGAGAAGTGTGCAGTAAGGTGTGTTCCTACAACATGTTCTGATTGGCTGAGAGCAGTATAGTGTGCTCTGATTGGCAGACAGTTTTATGGACAATGATGATACACATTATAGAGTGTACTTAATCGATACCTGGTGGTCACAATAAAGAATCCCAAATGTTTCCGAATACACATCGTTCGGAAAGACTGATCCAAAATGGCTGAACACTGGGTAAATAGCACGCTGCTTTCCCCCCCCCCTTATAGAGCATTTACGTTCAGAGTAGATGCTTCTGAAAACGTCTGAAAGCCAGAAGTGTTTGTGGTTTCTTTGGGAAAGTACCCCAAGTCGTCCATCGTGCGTTGTCTTGTCAAGCAAAATAAAAGATCAAAATCATCGTGTGTTGCCGAGTGAATTAAATGCACATCATGGGGGGGGGATGAACCGAACAGAAGATTCAGACACACTTCGGATCTTCTCAGGATTTCCCCTGTGACATTTCTGCTCAGGATAACTGATGAAATGAAATAACACTCAGACCACTAGGCCTTGTGGTGTACAGAAAATCCTTAACCTGCCTTATGTGAAAACCGTTCCTGCTGTTAAACATACTTTATTTCTTTGTGTGTGTGTGTGTGTGTGTGTTTTATTTTGTTTTCTTTAGGGGGACACATCAGGGGATTACCGAAAGATCCTTCTGGAGCTTTGTGGAGCAGAAATCTAAGCTACGAGTCCACTCCATTTACTATAATATGACCACATTTATTAGGAGTGTGTGATATGTTTGCTTAGTTGACTAATTCCTATTCATTAACGTGTGTTTTTTGGTCCAACCATATAACAAAACAATGTCCAACATTTCACTTTGTGTAATGCCAAATAAACAGACTGGTGCTTTAATCTCAAATAAAAATTTGTATCCGTCTCTAGTCTCTTATTTCCAAACCAAGCTAAGAGGCTAAAGGATACTTATATGGTTTCCAAAGGAATGCCTCAACTACACCATTTGTACATGAGTAGGCTATTTATATTTTATATAGTTTAGTTATATATGACTTGAAGAGGGCTTTGACTGAATGCGCGTAGTGACGATGTCACATAAAGCGTCTTGTTCCCCATTTACAGGACACAAGGGTTCACTGATTGGTTTGATGAGGATGAAAATCATATAAATCATACATTATGAACTTACTCACCAAATCCTAACTCAGTTGAACACTTATGGGAGATTTTAGGGCAACGTGTTAGTCAGAGCTCTCCACCGCCATCATCAAAACAACAACTGAGGGAATATCTTTTGGAAGATTGATTTTCATGACTTTAATATAGGTTCAGTGATTTGTAAAATCTATGATAAGGAGCACTGAAGCTGTTCTGGCAACTCATGGTGGTCCAACATCTGTCTGCATCCTGCAAGACTAGAAACCATACCTATTATAAGGAAAGTCTATTAAAATCGGACTGTTTCCGCCCCCTAGTGGTGGTACTGCACATATGCTCTTCTCATTAAATACTCTTGGTGTAAGCAAACAATTAAATCTTCTCTCCCTCTTAGATTAACCTATTTATCATATACTTCCACTCCATATGTGTTGCACAAACATTAGAAATGACACAATGATGCTTGTTAAGATTTGCTGGTACATTTTATTTTTTTATTAATCTGTTTAAATGATATCATTGAACACTGTGATGCTTTCATAGCACTTGATGGTGATGTAAGATTATTACAAGAGATCTCAGCACTTTAGTGTATTTCTCCTCATATATAACCTTTCAGGGTTTTTTTTTTAACATATAAAAACTCTCCAGACTCCAAAACCGCTGTTGAACAGATCCACTGGTTTATCATTTTAAAAAATCAGATATTTACAACACAAAATACAATAATACTGCGCTGCATTTCCATTAGATTGATTAGCATACCAGTATACCCTGATATTATAATGTGTATATGTATATTACATTTATAACATGATATGCTATAGAGGTCTAGATGATATCATGAATACACAACATTTAAAGCCCTTTTTAAAGAGTCAATCAGAAAAAGAGGTTCCAATATTGTTCTGATAAATTATTTAAGGCACCGCAACTGAATTCACACACACTCTAGTACGTACACTATGTGGCCAAATGTATGTGGACACCTATCACTTCTGTATGTTGTTCTTCCCCAAACTGTTGCCACAAAGTTGGAACCACACAACTGTATACAATGTATTTGTGTGCTGTAGCATTCGTTTCCCTTCACTGGAACTAAGAGACTCGAACCTGTTCCAGCATGACAATGCCCCAGTGAACAAAGCGAGCTCCATGAAGACATGGTTTGCCAAGGTTGGAATGGAATAACTCGAGTGTCCTGCACTGAGCCGTGACCTCAACCCCACTGAAGTCCTTTGGGATGAACTGGAACGCTGACTGCACGCCAGGTCTCCTCACCCAACATCACTGCCTGACCTCATTAATGCTCTTGTGGCTGAATGATCAAAAATCCCCACAGCCACACACTCCAAAATCTAGTGGAAAGCCTTCACAGAAGAGCGAAGACTGTCATAGCAGCAGATATGGGTCTGGTGGTCAGGTGTCCACAAACTTTTGGGCACATAGTGTATAATTCAGATTCCTGCTCCATAGATATTGAGTGTAAAAAAAAAACACAGAAACTAACCAAGAATCAGCAGTCTTACTGAAGATTCATATCTACACCAGGTCCAGCCTGGTCTACTACGAGGTCTAAAAGTCTAAGAGCACCACCATTTTAGAGACGACGTCATTTCCTTTGACTTTGAGTTGAACTTTCTAAATAATACGGAAATTAGTTATGACACAGTAAAGCAACAAACCCAAATTACTGTCACTAGTAAAATTCTTGGATCAATCCTCTATTCTCTACTCTCACAACAAAGGTTTCTCCCTTACATTTAGTTTCCATCCAGTCCAGATTCCTGAATAATATCATATAATATATCAATAATATAATTAAGAAGAATGCATAATTTGATAACTGATTCAATAAACCATCCCTTGGTTGTGCAATCAAGGTTTTGTGTAGTCCCTACACTGCACTCATTTTAGTATTAGCACCCAAATTCAGGCTCATATTTTGGGCATGAACACTTTAAGCGGCTCATTCTCGTGCACTTTATCCAGAAAGCCGAGGTTGAAGTAAGGATAGAGCGTCTCGTTAAAGGTGTCGCGGAACGTGTAGAGGTGCGTCATGCTCTCGGCGTTGTAGAACGACACAAGGCCTCTCTTATAGTCCAGGTACACACCGATGCGCTCCAACTGCTCATCCAAGGACAGGACAGTGGGAGGCCACGTCCCCGCCATGTACTGCACACCATAGGAGAGCGAGACGGTCCAGAAGCCGTTGGCTGGCAGAGCTTTGATCACACCTTTCCTGGCGACAGATTCTCGTGCCACGCCCACTGTCCACACAGCGCTGCTGGACACCTCAATTTCCCAGTAGTGGCATCCATGGGTGAATCCTTGACTGCCGAGCAGGGACAGAGCGGCGTCGAAGCGCTGTGGGTTGTCCCGTGCAGAGCTGTTGAAGGTCTGGTAGCGCACACAGGTGAGTGATGGGGTCACGCTCAGCCATGGGTTCGCTGTGCTTGAGTTGAAGGTGATGGCTGAAGGTACTGCACAAAATAAAAATAATTTTTAAAAAAAACAATATATATATATATATATTTTAAAAAGTTTTTGTTTGTCCCTAAAATGTTCCATTTAGAACCCTACTAAAAACCTTCCCATTGAGAAAATATTCCAAGTGGAACTGCTTTTGAGGACAAATGGACATTTACACATACGCTAAGCGCTAGATATTAATGTCTAACATAAAATTTGATCAGCCAATCGAAATCATTAATCTTATCCCATAGCCAAAATAGTTAAGCACACATTAGCTAACATCTTGCTAGCTAACTCGGCAGGCTGATACAACCGGACAGAACAATGTTATGAGGACACTAGAGGAAAACCTGGATAGAGGCTGCCTATGAGAGATTTCCAGACTCGGTACTGAAGCGGCCCAGCAAATCGACCTTCACACAGCTGTGGCGGTGTCAGAGACGGTTTCTCAAACTTCAGTGGCTGCCTGAGACAGAGTAGATAGTAAAATCATGTAAAGGACAGATATAGTGAAGCAGATAGGTATAGATAGAAGAACAGAAAATACAGACAAGATACCAAGATGGACAGGTAGAAAACCAAACAGATGGACACATGGATACAGTGGTTTGTAGTGGGTAAAGAGAGTTTTAGTCAGAGACACAACCAAGAAGCCAAGGGTAACATGATGCTACCACCACCATGCTTTACTTTGGGGATGGGTTTCCCCCACTTACAGCACTTTGAGCCAAGGCCAAAAAGCTCAGTTTGGTTTCCATCAGACCACAGAACATTTTGTTTGCCGAATCTCCAACCTACCATTTGACCAACTCCAAATGGTAATTCATATGGCTTCCGTAAAGCACGGCTTTGTGGAGTGTCCTTGCTATGGCTGCCCCGTGAACATCTTACCCCATCTGAGTTGTGGATCTCTCCAGCACCTTGAAATCTATCCTTAGCCTATTGGTTGCTTCTCTAACTAATGCCCTCCTTACCATGTCACTGACTTTTTTTGGAAGGCCTCCTCTGGGCAGAGTTGCGGCTATGCCATATTCTATCCATATTTTATGGTGCACCATAGCAATTAGGTAAAGATTTGTTGTAAAAAAAAAAAACAAACATACAACACGAAGAGGAATTAAAATGAAATAGTGCAGACTCAATGTAAGTGTAACATAATTAAAGTAGCACGTTAAGTACACTCTTAGAAAAAAAAGGGTTGGTCAGTTAAGGGTTCTTAAGGACTTTTCACACTGAGCCCGATTAAGCGACATGAACGTACAACGCGATGACGCTCTTGAACCGAAACAATAGATCTATATGGAGCTATTCACACCGGATGCGAACAATCGTGGCGCGACAAAGCGAGATTTTTTATCGACCAGTGTGTAGATTTTTTCCCCCATTGCCCCTCTGTGAAACAGGCCGTCCAATTAGATTTCAGCATTAGATCACATGGCTGAAGCCGCTTCTGTTGCACAAAAGGGCAAGATTGGTGGCGCTGTAGTACAGAAAGTTGTTTTGAAAACCAGCGTAAACACAGAAGAAAAGTATTCCCTAAGAGAGAAGGGAATGGATGTTTAATTCTCGTTATTGTTAGTGTCTGAGAACAGAGAACTTTTTGATCGTCAAAAGAAAAAAGTTTTTTTTTTTTTAAATAGTGTAGAATTGTATTCCCCTTTAATCTTATTGTTCTTTCATATATATATATATGAATATATATATATATATGTTTGATATATATATCTTATATTTTATACTTCTAGATTTTAAAAACTTTTATGCATTTATTATTTGTTAATTTATCTTGCACAAATAAAATGGGTTTCATCCCACTACTGTGTTATTACATTATATTTCACATTATTTCATTCATACTAAAACAGGTGATGGTGTAGTTCAAAAAACACAAAAAAAACCTTTCTGCCTCCCTTTCTGGGTAGAATTCACATAAAATAAGAATCGTTAGTTCCTGTACTTCTTAACAGTTTGTGTTGTGGTGCTACGCGCCAACATTTCAGTGAGTCTTCTCCTCACTGGTCAAAGGTGATAAGCAGATCAGCTGAATAGTGGGTTGCGCCACCTAGTGTGCAGGCGTAAAATGCATTCTCGGTCAGCATCACCTATCGTGCCGCGTGAATTAGCTGAAGGCGGTCAATCGTTTCGTGTTCGGTGTGAAAGCACGGTTCATCTGCGATCCGCTTCACTTTATCGCGCCGTGCTCTGTGTGAAAGGGTCTTTAGCTTCCTAAAGAGGTTGTACCTGGAACGCTTTCTGGGAGGTAAACACAGAGTTCTACACAGAACCTTGAATCTGGCAGTCCAATTCCTGAAGAACTCTTAAGGGTTAACCCTTTTCCCAAGAGTCTACTTGGAATATCATTTAAAATGTAATTTAATTAATATAGGAATGGGATTTGGGAAAATCCACAACAAATGAAACAATACAAATATTAAATCTGTCCCTGGACTTTCATCTCACCTTTGAAGGAGAGTCTTTATGTTCTGTAAGGAAAAAGGAAATAAAGCACTGATTAGTTTGGCACAGGTTAAAGTCTTTCCACATGAGATCAGCCCACTCCCACTCTCCACCCCTACACTTTGTCCCTCTCTGGAAATCCCCGTGTCGTGCTGCACTCAGCTACATAGTTTTATCTCTTCCATCAGGACAGACAATGACATCACTTAATTAACTCCTGCTTTTTCTTTACAAAGCGTCTCTTCCCCTTCTGTCCCTCGGGTCTCTAAAGCATGCATTCAGTTCCAAATGTCTGAGTGCACTAACTACAAAGAAGTAATTTTTTTTTTTTTAACATGGATGACTCATGACAGCAATGTGGCCCAGATGCAGGAGCTCTACTTGGGCGTTTACCAAGTTCACAGTCTGAGGCTGGGCTCAGGGGGAGACGTGAACACAAGCAAAGAGCGGTCTATACTAACAAACCAGGAATTAAAGAAAACTAGGGAAAAACCAATGACCTAGCCTCAGGAAAACCAACGTTTTTAAATTACTGCATAAATACACAGGGCTTGGCAAGAACTATACAAGAAAAAGGAAGGTTTGTGGGTAATGAGAAACAGGTGGAATCATGGGTGCATGAGTTAACAGTCTAAAGTCCATACTTATTATTCAGTTATTCATCTTGAAGCATTAATGCCCATTAAAATCCTACTTTATTATTCAGTTATTTAACTCACAGCATATTATTCATTAACTACAATGACTAATAGGGATGTAGTTACAAGCATGAGAGGTTAATATGAACAGGAAACAATGAACAAATAAGGAAAGTTGGTCAATCAAAAAGGGTCAGAACACTATACAGAGTATGGGAAGCCATACAGGTCAGATTCAGAGCTGGATAAGACTATTTTTTCATTGAAATTTTTTTGTGAAATTATATTTAACCCTCTTAACCAATATACAAATGTGTGACAAATTAAAGGAAACAAAACTGGTAGCTGCCATGATTTGGGATGATACCTATCGCTTTGAAGGACTGATCACCTTGATCACCTTTATCCTATGATGAAGCCGTTCTATTCTCATGGGCGTGGTCTCTTCTAGGATGCCCCCGCCCCCATCCACAAGGCAATTAGGCCTTACTGAATGGTTTGATGAGTATGAAAATGATGTAAATCATATGATATGGCCTTCACACTCACCAAGATCTCAACCCAACTGAACACTTTTGCAGATTCTGGAGCGACGTGTTAGACAGCACTCTCCATCACCACCATTAAAACATCAACGTTGGAAATATCTTTTGGAAGAATGGTGTCCTTTTCTCCAGTACATCCCCAAAGACTTGTAGATTCTATGACAAAGCAGTTCTGGTTCCTTGTGGTGGTCCAACACCTTACTAACACACTTTATGTTAGTTTTTCCTTTAATCTGTCACCTATCTATAAATCTAAACCAGTTAGTATCATTAAGTGACAGTAATAATTAACTCTGTTTGTTAGGAACGCTAGGTTTCATGTTTACTTCAAGCACTGAAAAAGAATCGTGGTTGTCATTATTCATCACAGTGACTAACATCACATAACGATTGTTTGTCATGCAGACTGACCCGCAGCAGTGTGTATGGATCATGCTCTCTTAGTTTTTCCTCAATCTCTGAGAGAGCACGCCGCAATCGTGATATCTCCACACACAGCAGTGCTTTGTGCTCGTCCAGCCGGATCAGCTCCCGACGCTCCTCTGTCTTCAGCTTGACCTGCAGCATTTTCTCCTCCTGATACAAGAACTGGTGGAGGTCACTAAACTGAGCCTCGATACGCTGCTTGAGGTCTGCAGTGTGTTCCTGCAACACGATAACGCTCAAAGTTTTCATTTAAAATAATGATTAACAATAGAATTCTAACACCGAAAATAAGAAAAAAAAGGTACAAATTCAACTCGTGGCATATTTTTCAGATTCATTTGGTCAGTGGTGAGAGTTTTGAGAAATTCTTTCATTCCTGAATCCTTTTTCCCCTTACCTTCAGTTTCCTCACCTCATCCTCAGTCTCTCTCTCACACTCCAGTGCCGTGTTCAGCTCCGCCTGAAGTGCCGTGACTGAGCTGCTCAGTGACTTCTGATGAAACACAAAAAGAACGATAAAACAAAATCTCCATACGGCCGGAAATTTCACTTACTGTTTATATTCTAGTATTTCCAAGTTCATGGTAAAATCTGATGCTTGTCAGCCTAGTTAGTCTAAACATAGCCCCTATACCCTTCTGTTTTTCTAGCAAGCTTCCAAAACTTTCATGTGTTACCAACATGAGAAACACGGCCTAGAAACGAAGGAAGCTTAGGCTTGAATTTACAGACATAAAGATTGATAAGTCTTTGCAAAGATACTCAGACATAACATGATATAAATAGGAAAAGTAATCAAGAACTAACTCAAAACAGGTGGACACAATCAGATAACGAACCAATGGCAAAACAGTACGGGGACAGGACTAGAACAGAAACCAAAACAACACCTGGCACTTGTTGCCATGGGAACCACAATGCAATGGGTAATGGGTATATGTAACAACATCTGATGCGAGAGATGTTTTTTTTCTCTGAGTTTCTAGTCTCTTTGTTGTTGTTTTTTTTGTTCTTTGCTAGTTATACCTCAGAGATTTCTACACTCTTAGTAAAGTGTTCTTTATTAGGTTCTAGTTAAGTGTTCTTAGCTTCCTAAAACGGTTATAGTTTGGAACCCTTTCTAACAGGGAAGTACTCTGTTGTAGGCTTCTACAAAGAACCTTCTACGGTGGATTCCCCTAGAGGGATAACCAATTTGACCTTGTCCTTAGTTCTGTGTTCTGGTTGCCCAGGTCTGGTTTCAGTTGTCTTTTATTCTCAATCTAGCCTGACTGTTTTGGATAAGAGTACGCATTCGTCTGTCACAACTTGTAAGCATATGTCCTGACACCAGCAATGGATTCTAGCAGTGATGATTAAAATAGCAGAAACAAAAAAAGAATACTTCTTACCACCTCTGGCACTATCTGCTCTTCCAGTACCAGTGCTACAGGCACTAAAACCCATGACAGGGCGTGATCTATTCATTCATCTTCAGCTGTGTAAGATCGAGAAGACTTCACCGCTTATGGGAGTCTTGTGTATACCTACAAACACTACATGTGATGCCCAATGATCCGACTCAGAGAACTGAACTTGTGCTGCCAAGGAAATCAGTGTGTAACTTGAGTCCCATGTTAACAGAAAAAAAAAAGTATTGTATTTAAATTTTATGTTCCTGGAACACATGACTTATCAAGGGTTTCAGGTTAAATGTTCCTTCTACTGTAGATTTACTTAACAGTGGTTGTGTAGTCCCATCCTTGCCTTGTAGTGGTCACGTGATCTCAGCCATGCACACACGTGGTCCTACAGTCAATGCTTCCCAGAAATCCCCTGGACCCGATTTCATCTACAAGTCTCAGAGGGTGGGTTGCACCAATAAGGATTAAGCTTAAATCTAGATTAAATCAAGGTTTATCTAATAATTCTGTTGCACAAAACTGTAAACCTTGTTTAAAGATAAGCAGGCTTACATTTAAACCATCACTTTAATCCTGGATTTAATTTCACAATAAACCTGGATTAATTATAATCTTGTTGCTCCATCACTTTAAACTCAGGTTTCAATTTCAGATAGGGATTAAATTTAAACTTGCTATTGAGGAGGTTTAAAATTGTCAAGATGGCAGCACTTGTTTGGTGGATTGGAGAAAATAAAAGAGTTCCTCGCAGAAAAATAAGGGACCGTCAGAATTATATCCCTCTGGTCCTGCAGTCCCATTCTTGTACCCACGTAGTAATTGTGCAGTGCCAGCCTCACCTCAAAGTGTTCTGGTGGTCCCGGTCTTCACTATTAGTAGCCAGATAATCCCAACCTTGCTCCCTAGTCACTCAGTAAACCCATTTCCACCTGTCGGTAATCCTGTGGCATCTGCCTTGTTTCCCAATAATCCTGATATCCCAGGCATGGGAAGAGCTTTCGCAGCTCTGTTTCCATCATTCATGTTATTATTGGTCAGATAATAAGCAATATTTTTTACCATAAACGTCACTATAAAATTTGAAAACATAGCCTGGGTTAATGGGACAGAATGTAATAGTGAACAGACGACCTTAAGAACAGATCATCATGCTGTAGAGCAGCTGAAAGATTGAAAAAAAAAAAAATAGGGAAATTTAGCTTCCCTAGGGAGGATTACAATAGCCACCCACACGCTCTGTAAACTCTATAAACATTCAGATGCAAACTCAGATGTAGACGTCCTTGAGAGTCCTGAATGTGTTCTGTCCACAAGTATCTAAGTACAGTCAGTGGTGTTTCTGAACTTTTTTAAGGAGTTCAAGCACAATCCCTCTTTGGGCCCCTTAACCAAATATTCTCTATTTACCAACCACACCCCAAAAACAATCCACTATTGCGTGATGCAATACTCTGACCTAATTTCAGTCTGAATCATTCCTTACAAAACATGCTGCTATGAACCACTCGATAGTATCTGAGTTTGTACACAGTTATTATCACCTAACTGTATTTATTTTGTAGGTAGAACCTCACTAATCTCACTTGCATCGGCTAGGACTTGCTCAGGCAGGTCTTTCACTTTCGCATTCTGAACATATGGAGCTGTAGGTACACGTTTGTTTTGACGGGGATCTTGGGCTGGAGGAGTTACGACATCGGTGAAAATCAGAAAAGGCCCTGATCGCTGGTGATGCTAGTTTTAGCAAACTAGCATCAGTGAGTTTTACTCACTGTTTTGTAATTTCTCGTGCTTTGCACTGCTACTTGACTTGTGGTAGAGTATCTTGTTCTCACATTAACTGACTTATGTGTGTTTTATACTGCTGGGTATCAGCCAGTATACGCTACACTAATACAGTAGTAACATCCTCTCTGCAAGCTTGCCAGATTATGCAAACCATGAGTCATGAAGCATGCTTTCAGCATTCTTGAAGAGAAGTCTCATCTTGTGTTATCATGCAAGATCAGCATCAAATCAACATAATCAGTCAACGTAATGTATTCATGGCTAAAAATACATCAGTGGATCAGACTAAATACTAGAATTTCAGGCCGATTTTAGCTGTGAAGGACATAATTAATAACATGCAGGTTGTTCTGTAAGGAAATCAAGAATTTCCTTGTTTGGCCTGCCGTCTAGCTTTGTTTCAGTACAGTCAGGTGTTTAAATCAACAGCCACCAGTTATCATTCATTCATCTTCAGTATCCTGGTCAGGATCCCGCTGAATTCTGAGCCTATCCCAGGAACACTGTGTGCACGCCAGGAATACACCCTGAATGGGACGCCAGTCTATCACAGGGCACAATGATCACACACACACACACACACACTCATTCACCACACCTAGCGGCAATTTAGTGTTGTCAATCCAAGGAAGAAGGAGGAAACCGGAAAACCTTAAAGAAAACAATGTGGACACAGGGAGGACATGGAAGGACTATAATCCGAGCTCAGGATCGAACCGAGAACCCTGAAGTGGTGGTTGCTGACGGTGATGCAATACCAGGACGATGTGTTGTGCAGACAGAGCAATCCCCTATTTCAGCTCCCTGTTCGCCAAATCCGTTTAATAAAAAAAGTCCTTGTGAAGAGAATGAGTACACAGAGATGTGTACTAACTGAATCAGTATCAGTTAATTAATTAATACACTTCTTACAAGTGCCTCACAGCTCCAGAGTCCCCAGTCTGAGTTCCACACATTATCCCTGTGTCCATGTGGGTTTCCTCTGGGTTCTCCGGTTTCCTCTAACTGACAAAAAACAAACAAACATGCAGGTAGGCAGATCGGCTACGCTACATTCCCCCTAGGTGTGAACGTGTATGTGCACTGTGCCTTGAGATGGACTGGCGTCCCATCCTAACTGAGCTATCGTCCGTGCGCACAGTGTTCCCGGATCCATCACGGCCCTGACCAGGACCTGTAGTGCTCACAGGAGTTGAACAGATGCCTATTAAGTTTTAGTTTTTAAAACAACTGACAGTGCACGTGTTACAGTTTAGAGGAAACATATGACGTCACAATACGGACACTTCTTGGTGCTTCTACTTACCCTGTATTTCTGCTCCGCCTCGTCGACACAGACCAGCGCGTGAGACCGATGCTCTTGAGATACGGCGCAGACGAGACACACGAGCTCGTGCTCCTCTTCGCAGTACAGCTTGAGCTCCTCGCGGTGTCGCGCGCAACGCGGTGCGAAGCTCGCTGTGCTGCCCGCGGCGCTCGCGCTCTCCTCCACGATCTCCCGGCTGTAACTCTCCACGATGTTGGCCACGATGCGGTTGGGCCGGTAACTATGACCGGGGAAAACTTTGCGGCACTGAGGGCACGAGCCGGATGAACCGGTGCCAGGTTGTCCGGGTGCGCGCGTGCCTGCGCCACCGCCTCCGCCGCTCCAGTAGTTAGTAATGCAGGAGTGGCAGAACGTGTGATCGCATGGGAGAGACACGGGCTGCTTGAATAAATCCAGGCAGATTGAGCAAGTCAGATCGCGGCTTAGTCTCTGCGCCATTTTTGCCTTTTCTGTTTTTTCTGCTTTGGGACGCTTGTTAGACATCGGATCGGTTTTGTGGGGGTTTCTTATTCTCGCGTGCAAATTCCTGGAGATGTTATTCGTCTCTCTCTAATACGCAGCAGGTCTCTGGTCTCCTATTGTCTTTTTGGTCTAGCTGGGAGAAGCAGCCTGGAGTTTGGATTTCTCTCTCTCTCTCACTCTCTTACTCTCCCTCGCGTCTTTTTGGCAGGCTCGGCACAGTCTTCCTGTTGACTGTCAGAAAGGAAAAGGGGGAGACTGTAAAAGAGTGGGCTGGTGGGCGTTTCGCGTCTCAGGAGTGTGCGTGTGTGTGTGTGTGTGTGTTTTACTGTTTCGGACTTTGCTTTCTCAAGGATGACTTGACGTCATCCTTACAAGCCAAGGTTTAATTATAAGGCACGTTTAAATACAGCACATGTTAACCAAACTAATTAAAGCTTTAAAAAAAAAATAAATAAATAAATAAATAAAACCTTTCTAAAAAAAAAAAAAAATCAATGAAATGAACATCAAAATAAAATACATGTATCAAAATTACAATATACTACAGCAAGTAACATGTAAGTAGGAAGAAGAAGAAAAAAGGACAAAAAAGCAAAGAAATACACTGAAAATGATTCAAACTTCTGAAAAGTTTACACAGTGTTAGAAATATGGAGTGTTTTGGAGAGTTAATGGTTCTTTGCTTTTTAAACCATTGTTGTGAGAACTTTTAAGGGTTCTCCCAGAGCACAGAACCTCATCCCTGGTCCAACACAGGACACAGGGGTAAGGGAACCCGTGAACCATAAATAGTGCTTGATAAGAGTGAATCTAAGAGTGCATGATACGTATTAAAGACCTTGGGAGTATACACAGGTTTATAATTGGGTGGGCGGCTGTGGATCAGGTGGTAGTGCGGGTTGTGCGCTAATCATAGGGTTGGCGGTTCGATTCCCGGTCCACATGACTCCACATGCTGAAGTGTCCTTGGGCAAGACACTGAACCCCAAGTTGCTCCCGATGGCAAGTTAGTGCCTTGCATGGCAGCTCTGCTACCATTGGTGTGTGTGTGTGTGTGAATGGGTGAATGTGACACAGTGTAAAGCGCTTTGGATAAAAGCACTATATAAGTGCAGACCATTTACTGTAATTGAGTCAGATTGATGGATACAGGCGTCCAAAGTGCAGTGCTTTTGCTCCTGCTGTTATTCTACATAAAATATTTTAAAACCATCTGGAGTGACTCTGCATGTGTCAGCACGGCAGGCCAGTAAGTCAAGCCACATGTGTCCTACTTTCACCCACTCCATCTTTCTAACCCTCTACAACACTACAGTGGAGAAAGTGATTAGTACTTGGCTTAATTCAAAACACATTTCCAATTATGCTCTGTAATAAGTGGGATAGACACAGATTAGTTCTGTCTCCTATGCTGCCTTCATACGCTCATTGGATCATCATTGCAAAGTCGTGACTTTGAGTGTATTGCTAACGTCGGTTCTAGTTATTTTGCTTATTTTGTTTCTTATTGTTATATTTCTTATTTTGATTCCTAACATTTTCCCATTTGTAAAAGTTTAAATAATGCCTAATCAGTGGCCTATTGAGCAACCACACACAGCATCATACACATCACATTGTGAATTTACAGTAAATCACCATCAGCGTTGTTACTGTAATTAATATTTACTTCAGCCTCCAGTGTAGCATTATATTAAACCTCACACCTGTCAGGTCACAGCAAACCAATGACTACATTTCCCATCCTGCACTGCGGCCTACAAACATGGCCACCATGGACTGCAATTCCCAGAACACTCATTCATTCTAATCAGGCACACCTGCATCCGATCTCACACACGATCACACCGCAAAGAGTGAAAGCCTGGAAAGTCCTTTTAAACTGTGAAGTATTGAGTGTTATCACCATACCAAGCGTTTGTACCCTGTTCCTCGTTTTGATTCATGTTCTTTGAATTTGTTTCTGTTTTCTCATTCCCAATTCTTGCCTTTGCCTCGTTTATGCCTGTTTGCTGATCACCTGACCCATTGCCTGTTTATTGTCTCATGATTTGGTTTTGTCTGCCTGCCTCTCTATATTACAAGCTCTTATCTGCACTTGCATCCATCCTAACATTCATTACATTAATAATGTGACAACACCTAAACCATGGAACACTGGTGTCTATAAAACAGCCACCCTCAAGCCATATTGCTTTCTTCCTCATCAGATACTCAGTACATTTAATATGTTAAACCTTTCTTAAATAACACACACAAGAGCCCAATCAAAAAGTACAGCTCACTCCTGTAGTTCCGTCTGCCGTATGCTGAAGTCACGATTTGTAGTAAATAAGAGTAAGTAAGAGTGATTTAGATTTAATGTGAATAAATGAAGTGAAGCCAAAGCCCTTATTCCATAATTAACAGATTAACACATGCTGTTATTTAATAAATAAAATGTAGCATTGTTAATCATATGTGTATAATATGGTGAAGCGTTCTATAAGGAGATGTTTATTGAATATTTATGAAAGTACCGGTTAGTAGCCTAAGTCTTCCGGACACAGGACCTCCAGGTTCTTGGTAGTATTTGTACTTTTTTGTGTTATTAACATCAAGGGAGAGAAAAAGACAGACTGGTGAAAGAATGCCTGTTAAAACGTAACCGATAATGTGAACTAACTTGATGTTCAGCAACATTAAATGTAATATAAATGGATAAAAGTATGACGTGTCATTCATTTATGAATATAAAACATTAAAAAAAACTGCTGGAAAAGTGTGTTGATATAAGAGAAATTCAAACACTACAGGATGTGGTGTTGTAGGAAAATAAAAAACAAGTTAGTTGGAAACACATAAAGCTTTACATCACCCCATCATCGATTGTTTTCTGATAATGGCAGACCCAGAGGCGTTTTATTTCTTACAGTTTCACAGCAGTGTTGATGTAACTCTACAGTAAGGTCCTTTGCTTCAGTATAATCTGCAGTAAAATACATGTGCATTACTGCTTTGAGTAGTTACAAGTCGTAATACGAACACGTTATTCAGATTGAACAGATGCATCCTAAACAAATACAGATACGAACAGTAGGAGGAGTATTTGGTGGATTTCTTTAGAAAGCTTGCCAGCTTCAGGGACTGGGATCCTGCAGGACAAACAAAAGGGTCATGTGTATTTTCATACGCATGTTTGGTTGCCAAGTTTGGTTGCCGGGTTTCAGCCTCAACTACAGTTGAACTACAGCTACTTTCAGGTAGCTCATTGATTAGGACTTTGGCTTCTGATTGGAAGGCTGTAAGTTCAAATCCCAGCACCTTCAAGGAGAATAGGAGGAGTGGGCCCTTGAGCAAGGCCCTACAACTGCTCAGCTTTATTAAAAAAATAAATGTAAGTCACTCTAGATAAGGGTGTCCACCAAATGCCATAAATGTAACGTAACTACAGCTCAAAACTCACACAAAAAGACTTGAATCTAGCCCAAAATGTTCAGGAAAACGAAGACGCATTTTATTTCTTTTTCTCAGTCTTTTCAGGAAAAATAATAACAGTGGTGTGCATTTTTTAAGTTAAAACTTTAAAAAGAGCAAGTTTGTTACCATGATACTAATAGGAGGCTAAACAATGCCTTACTGAGCTTCAAAATAAAATCATATTTCTATCATATTTCTGTACAGACAAAAGAAATATGCTTTTTTTTGTGGGGCCAGTGCTCCATACAGTATAACTCATTAAGGCTGCACGCTGTGCCCATGGCAACACATCTCTGCTGAGTTCAACAAAATAATCATTTACTTCAATTAAAAATGATTGTAAAACTTGTAAGTTCATTGCACGTGTTTTTCATTGTTCTTAAAAGTTTGTCATTGAAAGAAAATGTTCTCTGAAAATCGTACAGGCGTTGTAATGAATTGCTGCTTAAAGGAGCCCATTTTAACTCGCAGCGCAGCGCACTGCGTCCAGTCTTCATCGTGAATTCTGACAGCGTGTCCAGAGAACATTTCTGATCATTCTGGAATATAACAAACCCAAAAACTAACATGTGAATCTGAGAAAATATTATTAGATGGCTATTATTGTTGGCTAACTGTAGCCTAAATATCAGTTTCTAGATTTGGGAAAGACGCTGATGTTAGCTGGTGTAGGAATACACATTTAAGATATATGTATATACACCGATCAGCCATAATATTAAAAGCATCGACAGGTTAACCGTGAATATTGTTGATTATATCGTTACAATGGCACCTGTCAAGGGTTATAGTAAGTGAACAGTCGCAAAACGTTCTCAAAGTTGATGTGTTGGAAGCATGAAAAATGGGCACGCATAAGGATTTGAGAGACTTTAGTGGTTAGCATGTTTGCCATGCACCTCCAGGGTCACGGGTTCGATTCCCACCTCCGTCCTGTGTGTGTGGAGCTTGCATGTTCTTCCTGTGCCTCGGGGGTTTCCTCAAGGTACTCTGGTTTCCTCCCACAGTCCAAAGACATGAGTTGTAGGCTGATTGGCAGCTCTAAAATTGTCCATAGTGTGCAATTGTGCCCTGTGATGGATTGGCACCCTGTCCAGTGTGTCCCCCACCTTGTGCCCCGAGTCCCCCAGAATAGGCTCTAGGCTCCCCCATGACCCTGTTTAGGATATGCGGTACAGAAAATAGATGGATGGATGGATGACTATATCTGAAACACATATGTACCATATTTCTTATAGCATGCTTTTGAGAGTTTTTACAGTGTAGTTTTGGTGTGTGTTACCCATAATGCAATGCTCACATATGCTGGAGAAATAGCAACGGAATGATTATGTAGTTAAAACTCTTTTTTTTTTGCAGACACTAACCATTTTGGACACTCTTGTGACTAACTCTATAATGACTGCTTGGTGAGGAATCATCTGAAACCACAACAAAACTTTCACAAGCAAGGAGATGTTTACGAATCATGTTGTGGTCAAACCCAGTCACAGAGCTATTATTCCTCTTCTGGACCGCACATAAAGGTTTTACTAACTAAAGCGTGGCACTCGGAGCTTTGTAATTTGCAGATATTTTACTGAATGTAGGAAAACACCAGCATCTGCAAAAAATCACAGCTTATGTTAACTGTACAGCACAGGGTCCATACTTTCCTGTAGTGCAAAAATGACAAGGTTTAATGCTTACAAAGCACTAGACTTCTTAATAAATGTTAAATAAATGCCTTCTTCTGTAATAGGACCACCTGTACACCTGCACCTTCATGCAATTATCCAATCAGCCAATCATGTGGTAGCAGCACAATGCATTAAATCATGCAGATAAAGGTCAAGAGATTCAGTTCATGTTCACATCAATCATAAGGATGGGGGAAACGTGATAGTGTTTTTACCCGTGGCATGATTGTTGGTACCAGATGGGCTGCTTTGAGTATTTCAGAAACGGCTGAACTCCTGGGATTCTCAAGCACAACAGTCTCAAGAGTTTGTTGCAGAATGGTGCGAAAAACAAAAAAAACATCCAGTGAGCAGCAGTTCTGCAGGTTGTCAGTGAGAATGGCCAGACTGGTTCCAGCTAACAGGAAGTCTACAGTAACTCAAATAACCACTTTTTACAAGCATGGTGAGCAGAAAAGCATCTCAGAATACATTGAAACTTGAAGGGGTTGGGCTACAACAACATAAGACTACATCAGGTTCCCCTCTTGTTCTGTATTAGAACAAGTGCATTAATAGAAACCTTTGATTTGCCTTGCACACTGAAGTATTGTCAGATTTGGTGTTATAGAAGAATCAACACCTTCTTAATCAACACCTTCTGAAAAATCAGAATCGAGAATTTAAACGTGTTGTGGTATAAAATAAATGGTATCACTCCTCAGACTTAAGTAGGAGGTGTGGTGTAAAGTTTGGAGATGAAATTTTCTGTTAGAGGTCTTTAGGATGATAATACTTAGTTCTTTATATATATATATATATATATATATATATATATATATATATATATATATATATATATATATATATTATATAACTTCTTTAATACAATTCATTCAGCTAGTTTAAGAACCTCTTTATGTACAAAGGGAATTACTGATTCGAATAGTGTCATTTGTCACATGACAAAAGTGCTAAGCTGCCTGCTTTTACTTGTTAGCAACATTTGCATAATAGCTGTACTGCAAAACTAAATACGCAAACTAAAGACACAAAAAAAGAACTAGATTTGGAGTGGCATGATATCTCTAGTTTTATGGATGAAAATTACTGAGAACTGAGAAGCAGCATGCCTTAAAGACAAACATATATAATAGTCCTAAGAATGAATTGAGTAAATGAAAATAACTTATGAAAACATTAATTCATCCTCTTTCTGTATGTAACACAAAACTAGTGACAGTATTTTAACGACACTATTGCGTGTTGAATATTGAGATATTATTATATAACTGATTATCAACATATGCTTGCTTAAGGAAGCCATGAGCTCAGCTTCCATTAAGCTTTGTCTCACTGTAGTTGCAATTTCCTGCCTTTCTCTCCAGCTTCCATGAAATGATAATAAATGGCTCGCAGATTTCCACATGGAACTTATAGGAACTTTATAGGAACTTAAATACCTAAAACTTGGGCATGATTAAAATTAGAGCTATGCTTGATTTTATAGCTGTTGTTTTGCTTTTTTCTTTACTGTTTATTTCACTTTTATTGTCATAGATTATCACCACTGAAACAGCAGGCTTATCCTTGAGATATGCTTAAGTGTGTAAGAGAGTACGTTTAGACTGCAACACATCCAGCATGGAGTAGAAATGATTATGATCAAAATGCTCCACTAGTTCTTCATATGAGTTAAAGCCTTAACTATGTGCTTATGTAAATGCTTTTTCAGTTCATGGATCCATTCATCTAAATATTGTTTGACATCTATGGTCATTATGGTCATCAGTGACGTTGATTGCAGTTTCCTTTGGAGAAAAATGGAACAAATTAGTAACCATGTGCATACGTATGGTCATGATGAAACCAAGTATGACTGAAAATAAGAGCAGTAACCATATGGGTTTTTTGCACTTGTTTTGTTGTTGTGTTCGTATTATATTAGTAATGGTTTGGTCTGTAGGCGGTATATAATTTGATGCTGTGATTTTGGGTGAAACGACATTGAACTCTGGTCCTGTTTTATATTCCATTGCGCATACATCTCTCTCTACTCCAACCTGTACTTGCAAGTTGTGTTGTCTTTTTGTTGGGGTGTGACAGCTGACATTGTAATGTCTTCCTAAATGCAGTGGATATATGGACCATACTTACTTACTTGATTAGAAATGACTCTGCCTGAACAAACTATTGAATAACGTTTCATTTCTAATGAAAGTGCAGTAAGATAGTAAGATACACCAAAACACCGGACACAGGAATTTCTTGAACCTCATGAGATACATGACTATGTTTCAGCTAATCCACACATTAGAAAAGTGGACTTTCCCACAGCTGGAGAGAGTTATGGAACAGAGCAGAGAAATCCCGCTGAGGTCATCATTAAACTCTCAGCATGGATCAGGTTACAGCCTCGTACATCACAGTTGGATGAAACAACAAAACGACCGCTATGATGACTTGGGGGGGGTGATTCGCTCACATCCCCATGAGGAGTATCTGCATGTTATTTCATGGGTTTTGGACTACTTTCATTTTCAGCTTTAAACAAACCACAGCCACGCAAACTTTTTTTTGTGAACTGTACACAACCAAGATAGTTTTTTTCTGTAACTTCAGCATTGGGGAAAACTTTGGCTTTGAAGTACACACCTAAACGCCACAGTAGGAAGAATCATCATCTTTCAAATTTTGTAGCAAGGGACCCATTTTTAACTGTACAATAAAAATTCCACTGACCCCCTCAGCACATATTTATTTCATGAAAATTATTTAAATGTGTACAAGAATATTTTGCCTATTTTTTTTTTTAAGTCAAAGAGATTCATCAAAAGAATGCATTAAATCCAAGTAGACGTTATTTATAGGACAGCTTGTTTGTGAGTTATTGAGATTTGGATTAAATCAGTCAAACAGGAATTAACTAATAAATATCCATGCATATATACATGTCTTTGGACTGGATGAGAAAACCTGAGTATCCGGAAGAAACCCCCCAAAACACGGGGAGAACATGCATGCTACATGTATACAGGGCAGAGGGAGGATTCGAACCCCAACCCTGGAGGTGCGAGACAAACGTGCTAACCACAAAGCCACCGTGCAACCCCACTAATAAATATAAGTGGAATTCATTAACAAATATAATAAATTTATTGGTTGTGATTTCCCCAACCCATACTGCTGCAGCACAATAAAAAAAAGATTTTTGAGAAGTACTGTCTTAAATAACGCAAGCATGCGGTTCATTATTGGGGAAACAGCGACAACGAGTGGCCGGTAAGTGGTATTGCGTAGCGTGAATACCCGGATGAAACAGCGGTCTCTGATTTGTAAACTGTTTAAAAACAAAGCTATTCATACAAAGCCACCAAACCGTATATCAAATGTATACAATTATTATAAATCATTTGCGAGCAATATATTGCTAAAGATAAAATACACCACCACAAACTCTGCATGAAATTCGGAGGGGAAACGAGTCGGTGACGTCATATGCAATGCTTTATGGGACGTGTAGTTACTTCCCTCACGTGCCGTTAAGCCTAGCCAGAGACCAACTTTGTAGCCTCTGTAGGCTCAACTGACTGAACAAAGTTCATAGTCAGTTGTCTCAGGTACTGCGAAAATGTCCACATTTGTCGTGTTCAAAACTTTAAAACGTTTGTGTAATAATGTCCAGGAATATCCGGTTTCTATTTACCTCCGGAAGGAGAGCAGTTGAAAATTATTTATTTATTTTCAGATTTGTGAAACATTATCAAACTTTAATTTCTTTTTTGTAAAATAAATAAACTTTATATATATAGTTGTTTCTAAATTATTTAAGACAGCGGGGAAAATGCACGGTCCTGTTGTGCGACATGAAAGAGAAGAGGCGGAGGCCAGGCGAAGCGGAAATGACGTCGTGACAGCGTCCGGCATTTCTATCAAAAGCAGAAGAAACGCGCGCGTAGAGACACTTCGTAGCAGTTTATGAGCCGTCGTGCGCGTTTTTTGCCGTTCATTTTGAAACAAAGTTTAATCCGAGAAAAGGTGCGGTTCCTGATCTGATTTTAGATATCAAGAGCATCACAGAGGCGCGCTAACTTAGTTAGTTGTGTATTTAAGTATTAGTTTGCGTTGTGTAACCTTTTTTCTTTAAACAAACAACCACGAAGATGTTTGAGGCCCGGCTGGTTCAAGGCTCCATCCTGAAGAAGGTGCTGGAAGCTCTGAAGGATCTGATCACCGAGGCGTGCTGGGATGTGAGCTCGTCGGGAATCTCTCTGCAGAGCATGGACTCGTCTCATGTGTCCCTGGTGCAGCTCACGCTGCGCAGCGACGGCTTCGACTCGTACCGCTGCGACAGGAACCTCGCCATGGGAGTCAACCTCAGCAGGTCAGACTTCACACTGAGAAGCAGTATGAAAGCACACGCGTGTATAGTGACGCTCCTTGTCTAAACTATATCACATTAATATACTAGATCGAAGTTATACAGCATTTTGTAAACATGGCGGACATGTTCTTACATTTTGTCTAGTGAAACTTGCCGCTCTTGTTCTTTTGTGTGTGTACGCGCGCTGCGTGTGACGTCATTTTCGCGCGCAGACCCACTGTTGGCGGGAAAGTTAATTCGCGCGCTGCAGAATGTTCTAGCTAGGTGGCTAACCTAAATAGCAACTTGAAATTATTTCAAAATATCAGGAAGCCTCAAACAATTACCATAAAAAATGGAAGAACGGCACTAGTCGAGTTGACTCTATTCGACTCGAACATTGTACATGGTGTTGCTCAGTGGAAATTATTTTTTATATTGTGTTGTTTTGATGTTAATGATGTATTTTTATATGTTCATTTTCCTTTACCAGTATGTCCAAGATCCTCAAGTGTGCTGGGAATGAGGACATCATTACACTGAGAGCGGAGGACAATGCAGACTCTCTGGCTCTGGTTTTCGAGACTCTCAGTGAGTTCATGTTTGTTTAATTTACCAGTACAGGTTCGACCTGCTCATGCAGATATGTATTCTTAAACATATAGATTTTGGAATATATTCGTAGGTATAAATTATGTTCACTTTTGTGTCTTGTGTAAGCTGTAAAATGTTCTCAAATTACTGTATATTCTGTTTTGTGCTTGTGAATGGCAATTATTTAAGCAAAATTCTCTTGGGAATACTTTCAGATCAGGAGAAAGTCTCCGATTATGAGATGAAGTTGATGGACTTGGACGTGGAGCAGCTTGGAATTCCAGTAAGTGTTAATATATCGGACACTGAAAGTTTCCCCGGTTTAAACTTAAACAAGAGTGAAACTGAAGTTAATTGGGAGCATGCTCTCGTTTGGCAGGGATTACTCGCAGTTGAAATGATGTTAACGACACTATTGGGGTGCTTGGGAAAGAGTCTAACATTGTAATCCACCGAGCTCCTCATGGTGTCTTGTTTGAATAATCAGTGCTGCTGAAGATGTTCGTTGGAGACAATCGAGCTGTTTCTTCTGTGCCTCATGTTCAGTAAGAGAATGTTCATGTTTTTGTGTTTGTAGGAGCAGGAGTACAGCTGTGTAGTGAAGATGCCCTCTGGTGAATTTGCCCGGATTTGCCGGGATCTGTCCCAGATCGGAGACGCTGTGATGATCTCCTGCGCTAAAGACGGCGTGAAGTTCTCTGCCAGCGGTGAACTGGGAACCGGAAACATCAAACTGTCCCAAACCAGCAATGTGGACAAAGAGGACGAGGCTGTAAGAGTCTCTTTGTATATGTATATATGCATGTGTGTGTCCAAGAGAGGTTTTCTACAATGCCTATATATCTCTAGTACACTTGTGACACATTTATCCCCTTGTCTGATTAGGTGACGATCGAGATGAATGAACCTGTCCAGCTCATTTTTGCTCTGAACTACTTGAACTTCTTCACCAAGGCCACTCCTCTATCCAAGACGGTCACTCTCAGCATGTCTGCAGATATTCCACTTGGTAAGATATGATGCGTTCACTTGTGAATGGTTTACATATCCGCATGTTTAAACCCTGACTTGATCAGGTGAATCGCCGTGCTAAATCTCTATCCATAATCACAACTATGAATAGCACTTATATCCACTTTATAGTACACATAATGTATACTTTATTATTCCTGATAGTTTTTACTTTTCTCATTTCACTGTTGGCTTTCTCTCTCTCGCTCTCTTCCAGTGGTGGAGTACAAGATTGCAGATATGGGTCACATCAAGTACTACCTGGCTCCTAAAATCGATGAGGAGTCATCCTGAATTCTCACATCATCCACTTCAGCCCCAACTATACCTGTATAACTGGTACATATTGGCAGTTCCTTGGTTCACAGATCAGGGGACAGACACAACAGACTGTCAACACTGAAGGTCACATCCAAGTGTGAATTTTCAGTCGTGGTTTATTTTTTTTTATTGTTTTTGCCCCCATTTTTCTTTTTGATTCCTACTCCGGTCTGCCTCTTTAAGCACTAGGAGTTTGGCCATCTTCATTCCAATACTTTGTAGATAAAAAAAAATATCTGTAAATATTCCAATTTGGTCTTCCTTATGTTACCCACTAATAAACATTTTGTAATGTGTGACTTTGTTTGTTTTTTGTCAGCCCTCTATCACGGTACTTTTATTGATTAAAATTACAGTAGCTTGTCAACAAAATAAAAATTTGAGTTAATCTTGATAAAGCAAATTAAGCAGGGTTCAAACATACACACGGCATCCCCATTGGATTTTTAGTCCAACACCTTAACCGCTCGGCCATCAGCTTTCACGCTGTTTCCATTTGAAGTGTTTGTTCCATATTCAGTAATAATGATAATTAGTCTTTATTAGTCTCACATGCATAACAGCACAGTGAAATTAATTTTTTTCACATATCCCAGCATGTTAGGAAGCTGGGGTCAGCCATGATACAGTGCCCCTGGAGCAGAGGGTTAAGGGCCTTGCTCAAGGGGCCAACAGTGGCAGCTTGGCAGTGCTACAATAACATCTAATACATTACCTAATATTGTACTTTTAATCATATAAATATAAAGCAGACTGAATTTCTACAGCCTGTTTCTATATCTGCATTTATTTTTGGGGGGGGGGGCTGTTGTATTTTCTCTATACCACTCTCTTTATTTCAGGAGTTTCAAATGTGTGATCCAAATACAGTATAAATCCAATGCATCAACTAATCTTTAAAATTAGGTTTCATACGCTTGTGTAAATCTAAGGCAGATTGAACTTCTACTGCAGTATTTTCTCAGTACTGTTCAGTCTCTTTTCTTACATTGTATGCTGCTATACTGGATGTAGGGTTGTGCAGGAGTTACATCTAAATCATGTAAATAATCAAAGTCTTTTCCATAAAGCAGATTAGATGTTTACAGCAGTTTCCTTCTCCATATTTGCATTGTATATCTGGAAATGTAAGGTAGTTCAGGAGCTAGTGCTGGACCGCAACCAGTTTCAGTGGTGGAAATTGGGTGCCAATTAGGGATGTGAGATATCTTATTGTCTGCGATATACAGGTAGCAATTCTCCCCACTATAAGAATTAGTCTTCCCCGTGATAACGATAAAGCCTAGTTAATGCCTTATTTCTGTGTGTGACAGTCTGCAACCCATTCACAGCTCACGTGTAGAGCGAAAACAAGTATGGTGGAAGGCGGACATGAAGCTGAGGAGGAGTTTATCGCTAAACGTGAAGCTAACTCTACATTCTGGAAGTGGTTTGGTTACAGATTATCAATTTTAATTTTAGATCAGTGTTTGTGTTTTTGAGGCTCTCAAGATCAAAGCAGTCACTTGTAGCCAAATGCAGTGGTGCACGGTGCTATATGTTGTCACGGATATCGTTATCGCAATAAATGCCAGAATATATCGCAATATAGTTTTAAGTCCATATCGCTTATCCCTAGTGCCAATCCCCATTGGAGTTCAAATCCAAAGTAGTTCATGTATTTGGGTTGGACTGCAACCAATTTTACTTAAATGGACATGTGCTGAAAGTTCCAGAGCTGACTCCTCTGTGCTGGAAATGGAGTACAAGTGTTGGTCTGTGATGCTCAGGTAACTGAAACTTTTTTGGTTAAGGGTGTAGGTTCTTACATCCAGAGTTTTAAAACCTTCGCTGTGAGCAGGGTTCGAACCTGCGCGGGGAGACCCCATTGGATTTCAAGTCCAACACCTTAACCACTCGGCCATCACAGCTTCTTTAATGGCTGCACTATAAAGCTACTGCATCAGCTAATCTGTAAATCAGGTCTCATACAATCATGTAAATCATCTACATATTTTCCATAAAGTGGATTGGATGTCTACAGCCAGTTTCCTTCTGCTCCATATTTCAGTAGTTAGTGCTGGACGTCAGCCAGTTTTACTGGTGGAAAATCAGTGCCGAAACCTTTTCTAGGGTTCAAACCTGCATAATTTATTTGGAAATGTTCTGCAGTATTTTCTCAGTGCTACTCAGTCACTTTTCTTACAATGTCTGCTGCTACAATGGAAGAATTTTGGTCCTAAATGTAGAATAGTTCAGGAGTTATTGCTACACTGGTGGAATTTCAATCCTAGTAAGTGTAGTTCATAAAGCCATATGCATCAACTAATCTTTAAAATTAAGTTTCATAGACTTCTTATCATGTACATCTAAGGCAGATTGGATTTCTACTGCAGTATTTTCTCAGTACCGTTCAGTCTTTTTTCTTACATTGTCTACTGGTACACTTGAAAATGTAGAGTAGTTCAGGAGTTAATACTGGACGACTTTGTGCCAAGCCCTTTCTCAAGGGTTCTTGTCTGTAGAGTGTTAAAACTGCTCCTCTCGCTGCGAGCAGGATTTGAACCTGCGCAGGGAAACCCCATTGGATTTCAAGTCCAACGCCTTAACCACTCGGCCATCGCAGCTGAAAATGGAAATGCAAGTATTATTAGCTAATCTTACTTTTTTATACATTTATTATCTAAGGTGACCCGGAACGATGGCCACAACCCTCGTTGCTTTCCTCTTACTGTAGTTGTCTCCTGCTGCATTTCAGGCCTAAATTTAGGGCAGCTCAGATGTTCCACGTGTCTCCTCTTTCTGTTTCTGTGGCTTGGAAACACTAGACATGGGACAGCATGGTCTCGCTGAGGAGGCTATCGATCTGTCTGTCATTTAAAACCGATTGATTGAGAAAGTGTTGCAGAGGAATGCTCCTGACAGCCAATGGCTGACAATGGTTATGGATGGAGAGAAGACAATGAACGCTTTCTGTCAGGAGACACAGAATAATAGTTTTGCACATTTTTGCTTCTGTAGCAAAATGTGAAATGCTGTTTTTGTAATGTTTAGTGCAGAATTATGGGATTACCTGTTCCAAGAAGGACAGACACAATGCTACCTTCAAAGTACCCATTGAAAACAACTTATTCTGCACTCTAACTGGTACAGATTTTATCTCAGGAGCACAAACTCCACTCCAAGATGCTAACTACCTAGGATTGCATACTCCTAAATGGAACATAGTGTTGATATTGTGTTTGTTATCACATTGTATCATACCACTTATTTGTCCAGTGTGTATAAATGTAAAACAACTTTTACATTTAATGACTTTTTTTATTGTAATAGAACTCATTTTTTGTACTGTGTGTTTTTTTCCTGCTGTAGTTGTAAAAAAAAACAACAAAAAAAACAAATGCTCATAACTCAAATCTTTTGAGTGATTGAATCTAATTGGTCAGAAGGTGTCGATTCATTTTCTTTAACAGCAGCTCTGGCAGTAGTTCAAATCACAGGTTTATATTAATGAGCTGGTTTTATTACGTTATTGTTTCTATAATAATAACGTAATTCACAGGGACCTGTATGGCAGACAGAGTAAAAACCTTTATAATCAATGATATGGGAATGTTTTCTGTGAGGAGAATGATTCGTTTTTAATTTATGGAAGGAGTCTCCAGTGTCAGCACCTTGTAACCGTCAGATTAGATGCAGGCCCTTGGAGTTTTAAGGAAGAAAGGTGTTTTCATTTAAGTCCATATAGGATTTAGTGGAGTTTTTTTTTTTTATCATCGTTGCGGCCAAAAATTCTTGATGTCGCTGCGGCTTTTTTGTTTTTTGTGCTTTTTTTTTTTTTTTTTGAAAAACTACTTGGTCCAGCGAAATCGCAATTGCACAAAATTGTTTTGCACGAAAGAAGGCTTTCACGGAATGCATGTTGCGATCACATGACGTGTCTTGGCGAAAATCTGCAGTAATTTTGAAAAATCGCGAGCTCCTCCGAATGTTGCTGAGTTTGCTTGATTTTGCGTTAATTTCTGTGATCGTAAAATCGCGAAATCCCGGAGGGACTGTCATACGTAAACTCTTATCAGTGTCATATTAGTTATATGTTTGCGTGGAAGTTGCTTGAATCGTTTAAAAAATGTCAAATGAAGGAGTCTGTGAAAAAAATGATGTTATTTGACAAAATTGTACATTCTTTACCATTGTATTGTAAAAAGTATTCATTTCAGCCCCCTTTACTCTTTCTCTTTCTGTCACACTCATTAGAGAATATCTATCTCTCTCTCTCTCTCTCTCTCTCTCTCTCTCACACACACACACACACACACACACACACTCTGTCCCCTTCCTTTTCTCTCTCAGCTTTGTCACTCCCCAAAAGCATAGAGCTACAGGAAGATAATGCGACAGCTGGTGAAGGACTGAAATGGAGGAAATGGAAAAAGGAAGAAAAGAGAACAGACAGCTGCACAACATGCAGGTGAGCTATATAAATCCTTTTTTTTTTCATATACACTACAACATTCATTAACTTTGCCATTAATAAAACATGCATGTACCTGCCATGACATGAAATGATTGCGTGAACTTTATTTATAAATGTAGATCAATATATAATCGTTGCATCTGATGCATTGATAAACTATCAGTGCGTTGAGTTTAATAGTGCATGGGGTGCATGGGCCTGTTTTTTCTGGGTGTTGTTTGTTCATAGTCAGGACTTTAAGCAAATATACAAAATGTTCTACACCAGTGATGATGAAATGTATAAAGTTGTTTGTGATTGTTTGATGTGCGTTATTATCGATCAGTGACGTATAGTATTATTAGTATTATTTGGTGTATTGTATCTCATATGTAGTATTTATTTATGTCAATAATAATATTAATAGCAACATAAAAAAAAACATAGAGGGCACAGACATACAGACAGTCCAAACTACAAACATAAAAACAACAACAACAACAACAACAATGATACTAATAGAGAGAAGACTGACACCGTGCATAGCAACAGATGGGGTACAAAGTGAGCTATAGTATGTGGACCTGATTAAACTGCCAATTAGTGTGACCTCTCTGTCATTCTTTTTATACAGATTCTGCTCTGGGAAAAGCGCCAGAGAGACAGACGCTAAGATGGAGACGAAGATAGCGAGATAGATAGTGATATAAAGAGAGCAGAGAGTCAAGGGCACACAGCGCACACTTCCTCTGTCCTCTGAGCCCAATCTCAAATTGTGCTGAAAATGAGAACCAAAGTTGTGTGTGTGTGTGTGTGTGTGTGTGTGTGTGTGTGTGTGTGTGTGTGTGTGTGTGTGTGTGTGTGTGTGTACAGCATTTTAAATAAGCTATACCTATAAAATTGTTAAAAGCTTTCTTTCTTTTCTTTTTCTTAGCTTTTTTTGCTTTTCATTCCTTTCTTTCTTTTTCTGTTTTTATTTTCTTTTTCAGTTTTTCTGTAACATTTGCTTTTTGATTTTCATTTTCTTTCTTTCTTTCTTTTTTCCATATCTTTTCATGTAGTTATATAGTCACCGATAAACATGAACAGCTCTCCTGAAAATTCAGAAGTACACACACACACACACACACACACACAGTAACACTGTCTTTTTGTAGACCCATCAGTTTTGTCTTTTACTTGTTTTCTCTTATTCTCTTTGTGTTCATTAGTCTCACTCTTTGTCTCTCACCTTTCACCTCACTCACTCACTCACTCACTCACTCTCTTCGCTCATTTGCTGTCTTTCTTTTTTTCTCTCTCTCTCTTTCTCAATTTTACCTGTCTGTCTCTCCCCAACTGTCTCCCTCTCTTTCCTCCTACATCTCTCTCTGTCTCTCTCCTTCTCTCCAGACTGATGGTCAGAAGCATGTGGGTGGAGTTTTGCTCTCTGATGCTGATGAGCAGCAGGTAGGAGGTGGAGACAAGCTCACCAAACTCCGCCCCTCATGCCATTCCTTTATGAAGTGCTGCCTGGTAAAGTGGATTATTAACAGCACAGCAGGACAGATCATAGGTACACACACACACACACACAGAATGGACTATAATCAATTTGTGGTAATGGACTCCGACTGCAATAACATTTATTCCATCACTAGCTGGAGGTAATTACTTTAGTTAGAAGCTTAAGTGAATTACTGTATAAGAATAAATCACTTGTAGATGATGTGTCTCAGCACTCAAGCACTGAAACATGTCAAATGTTGCAAATCAGTCAAGCAATATTACAGCCTCTGATGATGACAGTGTTCAATGAATTGCATACGTTTGACCTGGAAACATGCGAAATGAGATCAGTGAGCCTTGAGCATGGAGGATGATTTTAGCACATTTACATCGTTACATGTAGCTTGTTCTTGTTTTAGTGTTACCTCTAGATTTTTATTATTATTAAGCATCAGGTAGTCTTTGGACATAGGATCTATCAGCTGTGTGACAGAAACTTGGTTTAGTGGTTGAGTTGTTTCTCTGGATGGAATGGAGGGTTTGCTAGAGCTTAAGCAGTCCATTGCCTTGGGTGTTGGTCCTCTAGGTGCAATCCATATCTTCTGGGCACGAGTCAAACATACTGACATAATAGGTGAGGAGGATTGCTATGCACGGCTCCTTCGGCTCAGAGAAACAAGTGTTCAATCGTGGGGAAGTTATTTGCTCTGTAAACAGGAGAAAACACAGACGATGTGAACCACCAACATGCGACCAGTCAGAACAAGGAGGTGTGTCTACTTGTCTGTCAAATGATAAACCAGCATTCATGTGACGGAGTATACTTTGGATATCAAGGTTGCGTCTCAAACAGGTCCCTAGTTCAGTAGTCAGTTCACTGATCAGGGAGTCGGCCATTTTAAGGGCTGTCTCAATCACAAAATCCTTCCCGTGCAAAAAAATTCTCCCTAAAAAAATTTCCACAATGCACCACAAAAACCACAGAGCATTAATGCTCACTATGTTCCTTTACTGGAAATGACGTTATTTGTCAGCTTGAAAAAAATTTTTAGACAGCATAAAAGCCGCCTGGCTCCATCTCCTTAAGAGCCTTACTTCATTGTGCTGCGCTGGACAATATACTCATGATGCATAAATGAAAACTAAATTATTAACTGCTTTTAACATTTAATGCTTCCTGACTGAAGTGATCTTTTATGTCAAAGCCATATTATAAAGTTATCAAAACTCATCGCAGGCCACTTCCTGTCAGTCCTCCAGCACTGCTAGTTAAAACAGTTCATCTCTCCTTCTGCGAAATCAAGTTGACTGCGTTTTCATTTTAGTTAAAGTGGAAACACAAGCTGTTTCTAAAACCATAGCTGTCTAGTATGTTGTGCACTCCAGGAAAAATAGATGAACGATGAACTATGTTTGCATTTCATTCTGAAGTAATCATGAGTATGCCCTACTGTCTCCAAAGCTTCCACCCTTCACACCGAGAATTCAGACCAGCTCCTTTTATAGGGCTCAAAATGATCAGCCATTTGAAATGCAAGAAAATATCACTTTTCAAAGCCAAAGCCTGTGTGTGTGTGTTTTTTTTTAAAAATATATTTTTTTCAGACGCTAACAAATACACCCGAGGTTACCTGAGGTAGAGATAAAAGAGATAAAAACATGAGCCTACATCAAAGAGCTCTGCTGTAACATTCAATTTAGTCACAATTTATATATATATATATATATATATATATATATATATATATATATATATATATATATATATATATATATATATATATATATATATATATAACCAGTGTACTCATTCATCATTCACAATTTTATATATATAAATTTGTGAATGATGAATGAGTATACTGCTTATATTGTATAATGCCCTTTAATGTTTTTCATAACTTCAGCTTGGAACCAATGTCTGCTGTGAGCATTTCTCCCTTCAAAGGATACCACATAGGCTTCATCACTTCCAAATGAACCCCAGTGTGTATTTGCTGAAAAAACAGCCTGTTCATACAAGGTATCAATTACAGTCTATTTAATTCATGCATTCTCATCACAGCAGCAATGGGCCACACCTCAGGACCACATGACATGTTCCTCATTCCCATCCACCTCTTATGCCAGGACCATCCCTGAAAATGTCAAATTTTGTATTTGGACTCTAATTACTGAACGCTGTGTTTCTAAATAACACATTTATATGAGGAATACTTTGAAACACCACATATGTGCATTTAATTTTATTTATTATTCAACAGAAAGCTCAGCCTTCTAGGAAAGGGACTTTATTAGTATGTTGATGTGAAGGATTCAGACGCTAAATTACAGTAAAAGGTGAAAGCTTGTGACTGATATCTGAGTCAGGATGTTACAGGGCTTTAAAGCACCCTAATGTACACTCCTGAAATTAAAGGGAGATCCTCCCTCCATTAGCTGCCTTAATACCCAGGATAAGAACAGCACAGATGGAGATAGGGACTTCAATAAGTGCCGATTAGGTTTATAAAAGAGCTCCTTAAGTGTATTAAAAACTCAAACAGTGCCAGTGAATTCTGAGCTTTGGAGGCAGTAAAACTTGTAGAATGCTTCCTTATATATATGCTATGTAGTTTCAGAATGTACTGTAGCTCTGACAGAAAAAGTCACACATAGGTCCATAAAGGACAAAAATGTCAAAAGCTGTCATAGAAATATTATATATTAATATTTTTTTTCCACTTTCATTGTCTTCGATTTTTTTTTTTACCAGCATGAGTTCTGATCATAATTACCAAACATTCATTAATTTTCAGAATTATATCCCTTTAAACACTGGTTTCTTTACATAATGCAAAAATCTTCAAAGCTCAGTAACCTTCTTTAACTCATACATGGGGAGGGATTATAGTTTCTTTCTTTCAGACTGTTCACACCCATACAAACCACAACTCTGATATCCATACAAACACACCCACACAATTATAACTGCATCATTTATTCAGTTGGTCTGCAGTGCTCTATAATACAGCAGAATCAGAAAAAAAGGAAAAGCATGTATTTTCCCCAGAGGCTAAACCTGAGAAAATACGACACATTTCAGAAATTCTTTAAAAAAATTCAATGTTTTGAAACCTTGTCAACAAAATAAAAGCCTATTAACACAGAATGCATGATTTTATACTTAAACGTCACAGGGATTAAATATTGCCATTTGAATGGGTTTCAGTGTAACTATTTTGTGTACCTAGTTTCAAATAGATTTATGAAAGCAAATGAGGGTGAAATATTAAAATTCCAATAAAAATACACACCTTTTGCAAAACTTATGCTGTTTGCATTAACACAGACAAAATGATTTTTTTTTTAAATGAAAAAGACAAAAATGTCCATAAGGACGCATAAGGGTTAATAAAAGTAATAAAACCTCGCTGGAACCCTCACAATCAAGGGTTATGTTTTGAAATGAAAAAGCAAGCATACAAATTAGCTAGCCAATTATTGTTTCTAGTTTTATTTGCCAAAATCTGAATGACCTTCACTTCTACCCCAACTCCTACACTACCCACTGAGGATTCCCCTTTTCCTTCACTGGCACTTTTTTCTAATCTAGCAACACAAGAGATCCTTCAGGTCATCATGTCCTGCAATCTATTGGATCCAATCCCTTCCACAATGATCCAGACCATCTCACAAGACTTCCTTCCCTTCATCATGACTATCATCAATGGCTCCATATCATCTGGTCATGTACCAACTGCATTCAAGAGAGGAAGGGTTATTCCCATCCTGAAGAAACCCACTCTGGATCCCTCTGACATCGGCAACTACTGATGGGTATCACTTCTCTCTTTTCTTTCTAAAATCCTTGAACGCAGTTTCTACAATCAACTGTCTCTCTACCTCTCGCAGAACAACCTCCAAGATCCTAACCAGTCTGGCTTCAAAGTGGCACATTCCACAGAGACTGTCACTGAGAAGCTACATGCTTCTAGACAGCCAAACTGCCTTCAGTCCTCATCTTTCTCGACCTTTCAGCAGTGTTTGACACAGTCAACCACAAGACTCTGGAATTCATGGTGCTTCCTACATGGAAGGTCGCTCATACCAGGTGACATGCAGGGGATCCACATCTGCTCCCTGCAGACTTTCCACTGGTGTCCCACAAGGCTCAGTACTTGGTCCCTTTTTTCTCCCTCAGTACTCGATCTCTTGGTGAGGTCATATCCTCACATGGGTTCTCATACCAGTGCTATGCAGATGACACTCAACTCATCCTCTCCTTCCCTCCCTCAGATCTCAGCATGTCTGGCAGACATCTCCTCATGGATGGCAGATCATCCAGTTGAAATTTAATCCCAGCAAAACTGAACTGCTTTTTATCCCAGGCGATTCATCACCATGTCAGGATCTTGTGATCTCCCTGGACAATTTTCTGATCCCACCTTCGGTTACTGCAGGCAACTTTGGGGAAACCATGGACAATCAGCTGTCCTTTTCCACTCACATTGCTAATCTGACACGCTCATGTCTATTTCTCCTTTAAAACTTCAGAAGGATTCGTCCATTTCTATCCACACAGGCCACTCAGGTGCTGGTTCAGTCTCTTGTCATTTCGAGACTGGACTACTGCAACTCATTCCTGGTAGGTCTGCCTCTGAGCGCCATTCGACCTCTGAAACTGATCCAGAATGCAACTGCTCGACTTGTTTTCAACGTTCCTAAATTCTCCCACACCACCCCACTGCTACGCCCCCTCCACTGGCTTCCTGTAACTGCCCACATCAGATATAAAACACTGATGCTTGCCTACAAAGCCAAAAACAGACCAGCACCCACTTACCTCAAATCACTTATCACACCCCGCACTGCACTACGCTCCCTCCGATCCTCTAGCACCGCTAGACTAGTGCCACCATCTCTCAGGGTACAAGGAAGGCATGCATCAAGACTCTTCTCTGTTCTGGCACCTAGGTGGTGGAATAATCTTACCCTGGATGTCTGAACAGCTGAGTCACTGGCGGTCTTCAAACAACGTCTAAAGACCTACCTCTTCCTAAAGTACTTAAATGATCACTTTTCATTAAAAAAAACATTTGCGTTGTCTATGTGCTGTTCTTACTATATTGTCTCCCAACAGAGTTTCAAGACTGATGCTATTCTTAGTCCGTGACCTAGTGAACCAGGATCGGGATGTATTTATTGATAGAGACTTGAAAGCACTTCTGTAAGTCGCTCTGGATAAGGGCGTCTGCCAAATGCCATAAATGTAAATATAAATGTAAATTTGCTATTTTTGCTGTTCTCAAATGGAAACAGTGTGAAATCATAATGTTTTCTGAGTAAGTTGTGCTCCTGAAGTCTGTATTGATGTCCAATTGATTCTTTTGGCTCTCAAGGAGTCATTTAATTACACAAGTGCTTGTTAATATAGCACTGGAACCCAACCAAATGTTCAGTGAACAAATTATTTTAAAACAATTGTAGTGTTAAACTAGAGGCTATAAGCTTTAATTACTTGATGATAATCTAAACCCTGTAGCAGTGCAAAACCTGGCTGATCAGTCTGAGTTAGTGGGAGATTGTAGATATATTATTTTTGGCCATTCCTTGAACTTAAGAACATTGGCAAAGTGTTGTTGATCTATTTTGGCAAAGTGTTGCTAAGGATTAGTGCTGTGTCATTCACCGGTGAGTACTTTTATCTGAAAGCTGATTACCATCCATCCATACCACTTTATCCTACACAGGGCCCTATCCCAGGGAACTCGGGGCACTGGACGGGGGACACCCTGGACAGGGGACACCCTGAACATAGGAACCTATATCTTTGTGGTTCTTCAGTGTAATAAAAATATGATCATCACAGAGGAGATTTTTCACATGTAAATCGACCCATCTCAAAACCCACAAGCTTGACCAAGAACCATTTGATAACCACAGTTCAACAAGAGCAGTTTTAAATATCACATAATAACAACAGTAATATTTACCAGAGGACTCACATATTCATGTCAGTTTCCCCCAGAATATACCCTCGAAGCTTTAAAGAGGAACGTAAAGACAACATAGAAGAGGGTGTGGAACTACAGATGGAGAGTGATAGAGCAGGAGAGAGAGAGAGAAAGAGAGAGCTTTTACTATTGCTTTACATAATTGCGGGTCAGGGAGTGTCAGCATAGAGGAAGCTGGATCATAGGACAAAACCTCTTACAAGTAAACAAGTTATTTGCAAGGGCAGTGATGGACACTGATGCTCTCATGCAAGTTTTGAAGGTTTTTCAACGACATCTTTAGGCATATGGATTTGAGAGTTGAAGAGATTTTGCTCTGGATTTTAATCTTCAGGACATTGTGACACAGTCTGTCTGCACGAACCTGACGGGATTTTCTCGATTGATTTTTTTATTTGTGGGGCAATTTTAGACCCGAGCCTCAGTCTATTCCACTATTCCATCACCACTGGGGAATTGGAGATACCTTTTTTTAAGGATTGCATTGAGAGTGCGTCAGTTTATATCAGAAACCCGACTCATTTATGGCTCAGGATTTTACCACCTATTTGAATTCATCACCATTTGCATACTGAGGCAGATGGTTTTTGGCTTTGGTTTTATATTACTGATTGGATCCTTTAAATACAAAATAACACCTGAAGCGCACTTGAGTTTGAGACTTTTTTTCTATTTTATGTTTTTATTTACAATCATGGCTTTCATCATGTAAGGACTTGAAGCACAAGTCTTACTTGTTGAATTATTCACCATTTGGAAACTGTTTACTTTGATTGAAATAGAAGATGTGATAGAGACATTTTTGGAAAAATGGAAAACAGAAAAGCGAAGCTGGTGCTCAGCCTCAACTGTTTATTCTGACTTTATTCTGACAGTCTTTTTAATCTGATAGCAAACAGAAAATTGTAACACTGTGCATCTACATGTGCTTGATGCAGGTTAACTCTTTATTTTTTGCTGTTAGTCACCATTTGGGGATTTGGAAGAACCGTCTATTTGTCCACTGTAGCTTATCATTACTCGAAAACTTCTTATTAAGAAACTCTGAAAATAATACGAGATGTGATGAGCTGATGCTGGAACACCATTTGATTGTATACATTTTTTTGACTTTTGAGAATTGCTGATTTCTTCTACATCTTCTTGCATAATCTTCACTTCGAAATGTCTAAGGACCAATGAAATTCCAGATGACAATAAGACTTAGCGTATTATGAAAGACACTGTTCTGAAATCCAGTTTGGGTTTCCTTCTGTTTGGTCTTTTGGGAGCTGATAATTCATCATTAGTAGCAGCATAAATACTCGAGATATCACAATGGGTATGGAACTTTTTGCCGTAGCCGTGGTGGTGCTTCTCTTTTTCATGGTTTTAAAGCAGTTTAGTTTTTGGGACCCGCTCTCTATGGAGGGTAAGCTCTCTACTGGCTTCTCTTTTACTATAAACCCACTATAATACATAAAAACAGTTTTGGCGAAATTGAGTTTTGCTGCGGATACATACTTTGACACCTTAACTTTATGAAATCATAAATATATTTCAACTAAATTTTGTGGAAATGTTTTAATGAAATATTTAATCTTGCCTAGGCTTTCTGCAAAGATCACATTGAATCAGGGGCCATTTTAGCAAACATAGTGGAAAAAACACACAGTGTACCTAAAGATATCTAAGTGGGATTTCCTCACACAGTGAATGGCAAGCTTTGATTAAGTTGTTGGAAAGCTACCTGTTTGTAATCAGACACCAGATGTCAAAATATCCATGACGCTTCTGCCCCACAATCGGATTTTTGAAATCTTTAAATGCAATTTAAAGAGAAGGAGAATATACAGGATATTACTTGAGGTCGACCAATTGATGGATTTTGCCGATTAATCTGCACCAATATCCCATAACGGTTATCGGCAAAAATCTTCACTGATGTGTGTTATTGTTATAAGTGTTTTTTTAAATTCATTTTGGATGTCTGTGTTTTTATTTGTTATTTGGAGTGTTATTTTCTGGTTCAGTTTGGATGTATATCTTTTATTTACTTTAATGTTTATTAATAGTTAATATATATATTAATATTTATATAATTTATTTCATTTTAAAGAGTACAGTCAGTACTGTTTATTTTTTGCAGTAATTTACTTTGAGTGTTATGTTTTCATTCAGTATCAGTTTTAAAAACTAACGGTTGATTAATCGGGTATCGGCAGATACCCCCCTACTTAGTTATCGGTAACTGTAAAATCCACAATCGGTCGACCTCTAGATATTACAATATCATTCGTATTTGCATAATTCGGCATTATCTTATTAACATGTTTCTTTTCTTCTTTTTCTTCCTTTTTGTCTTCTCTTCATCCACTCTGGGGTTTTTTTTTTCTCTTCAAAAGATGGTGAGTGCATACCTGCGTCTTATCAAAAATTCCCTCTTTAGAGTTTTTGGTATATAAGGCAATTCTATGTCTGTTTATTCTGTTATGCTATTCCTCATCACCCTTTCATTCAGCTTCTCTCCTTTGTCCCTCTGTCTTTTAGAGAGTGCAGATGCTGAGTTGGAGCTTTCTATGGTCAGACACCAACCTGAAGGTCTGGAGAAACTTCAAGCTCAAACTAAATTCACCAGGAAGGAGCTTCAGTCGCTCTACAGAGGCTTCAAAAACGTGAGAGTGGATTCATAGACAATGAATTGAAACAATTCCCATGGAAATCATGAATTAATTATTGAATTGTGAATTAAAACCAGAATTTAGCACCAGTTCGTTTTATTTTAGGTTCAAAATAATCTAAACATTGTCTAATATAATTCATTTTAAAATGGTTGTTAATGTTGCTCTCTCTCTCTCTCTCTCTCTCTCTCTCTCTCTCTCTCTCTCTCTCTCTGATTAGGAGTGCCCCAGTGGATTAGTTGATGAGGAAACCTTTAAGGTTATTTATTCCCAGTTCTTCCCTCAAGGAGGTATGCTGGGAATTAATTATAACCTACTTAGTAATAGGTTGTACACTAATGGCATCCCACACTCTCTTTTCTCATGTATGTTTGTGTATACATAGAGTATTTAAGGGTTCTGTTTGGTGTTAGCCTAGCATCCCAGCTAAAAAAAATGTTATCCGAACATTCAATAATGTATCTGACTGGTTAAAAAGGTTAGGCTTTAACATTGCTCACACTATAATGGAACTGACTATTAATATCCCCTCAACTGAAGTGTTGCGGCAGAAACATTTGTATGCTGTAGGAACCTTCATAAAAGTTACATCAAGATTTTCAAGATCATCAGATTCCTTGGCAGATATTTTAAAAAATTTAGTAAAAAAGAAAAGAAGTTAAAATTGTTAGCTTAGAATTGTAAGCCACTTTTGTATTTCTAGGCTGTTCTAGGCTGTGATCCGCTATAAATCTTGCTTTTAATGTGCGTAGATGAGTGCTAGATCGGTGTTAGATCGACTGATTGTAAAAAGCACAACTTTTCAAACGCATTCACGTTTGCAGATGAAGCTGTTTGTAACGACAAACAGGGCCAATAAAACACTTCATATATCAACATCGAAGAATTTTTACTATCAAAACTCTTTGGGTTTTAAGGACCTATCTACAGATGACATCTGATGTAACATTACACCGAAGGCTCGTGAACAAGCTAGGTAATTAGCATGCTAGCACTAACTAGCTAGCAGATTAGCTAGCTAGTTTGTTATGTAACAAGTTAACAAGCCAAAATTACTGTTCAGAGTGACTGAGTTAAGAAAAGGGGGGAAACCTAACTGCTTTTAGTGCAATAGAATTATTTTTATTGCATTTTATTCATTGTTAAAACACCTAGGTAGTATGCTAGTAAGCTAGCATATGGGACAGTACACGGTTTAAAGGATATAAGCCGTACCATTTGTAAAGGCAATTACTTTAATTCAGTTACTTTTGTTTATTTTTTTAATCGCAAACGTTGTTATAGATTTTTTATTTCACGACTTCTACATTATCGAGTCAGTACAAAAACATGCTAGATTTCCAAACATTAGTTTTCCAGCACAAAATTAAAATATTACCGAAAAATGTTTGCATGTCAGTAAAGAAAGCAGCATAGACACTTTTCAGGCAAAAACACAATGAAGGCTGCTGGGTTTCGCTGCAAAAATAAGAAGCAAGTGCGACAGTCAAAGTCTCCAGAAGAACTGTTGCTGGTTCTGTAGATGCTCAATAAAACTTACAGCTCATTTAAAACTGCACTAATTCTACCTGAGACTACTTTAGTTTTTTTTTTAAAGCAAAGGGTTGTCACACCAAATATCGACTTTGTTTCATTTATTACTGTTTATTGCTCTTTATAGTGTTTTTTAAATGTCGAAAGATTTAATTTCATCATTTTTGAAGGCATCTTTGCTCTACAGCATTTCTTCGCGTGTGTGCCTAAGACTTTTGCACAGTACTGTACATCTGACTCTTTATATTTAGCATGTAAAAGATTATTGTGACTAGGGAGTGTTTTATTCATAATTATCCATGTGAAGGAATACAAATGTGAAATCTTTAAGCAAATAGTGCAATAAATCTAATTTGTTCATAAATTGGCGGTGGCTTGCATGTTTGCATGTTCTCCCCATGCTGCGGGGGTTTCCTCCGGGTACTCCAGTTTCCTCCCCCAGTCCAAAGACATGCATGGTAGGCTGATTGGCATGTCCAAAGTGTTCGTAGTGTATGAATGGTTGTGTGAATGTGTATGTGAGTGTGCCCTGCGATGGATTGGCACCCTGTCCAGGGTGTACCCCGCCTTGTGCCCGATGCTCCCTGGGATAGACTCCAGGTTCCCCATGACCCTGAAAATGATAAAGCGGTATAGAAGATGGATGGATGGATGGGATGTTCATAAATTGGCTGCATATAGTTGTTAATAACCAGGATATAATAGTTCGAATTATGCTAAATGTTGTCATTATGAAAATATGATGCTGTAGTGGTGTTACTTACACATTGTGCAAGCAAAAGTATAATATAAATGATAATAAATGCCTAAAGATTGAAACGGAATGCTTTTATCAAACTACTTTTTTTTCTTTTTTTTTTTAAATTGAATGATTATTATTTTTATTTTTTTTAGATGCGACCACATATGCACATTTTCTCTTCAACGCCTTTGATATGGACCGAAATGGTTCTATACAGTTTGAGGTAGGAAACACATTCAGTCTGTCTCCCTATGTGTTGGTCTCTTACTTTTGTTTTCATTTTCTGTATACATCTATTCTCTCTCTTTCTCACATCCGCTCATTCTCTCTATATCTCCGTGTTTAGTTTGTATGCATTTTTTTAGATGGTGAATGCATGTCTTATAGAATTCTGTGTGTGTGTGTGTGTGTGTGTGTGTGTGTGTATGCACGCGTGTGTTGGCAGGACTTTGTGATTGGACTGTCCGTATTGCTGCGAGGTTCAGTAACAGAGAAGCTTCACTGGGCGTTTAACTTGTACGACATTAATAAAGATGGATACGTCACCAAACAGGTGCAGGACCATCAGAGCTTCCTACAATAACAGCTGAATGAACAGCAGAATTACATTTACACATTAGCCTTATTTTTTGACCCTCAGGAAATGTTGGCCATCATAAAATCCATCTACGACATGATGGGCCGATACACATATCCCAGTGTGAAGGCAGATGCACCATTTGAACATGTGGAGAAATTTTTCCAGGTAACTGCCTTCATACATTCATACATTGGTGACACTTTACAATAACAGGACATGAATAATCCTGCACTAATACCTGAATTAATACTTACTTAAATGTGAACTAATGATGAGTTTAGGAATGTACTAATCACGAACTAACCTTAGAGCTAACCTCTAATGCGGGAATAACGACCACCTTAAGTACATGTTAGTACATGTTTGTTAGTTTACGTTTTAATTAACACGTAGTGTGTCTTTCTGCGTTCGATGAGGAGGATCAATGTTAATTATGAAAATAATCCAGCACCGTCCAATGATGTTAGCGTACGCAGCTGCATATGGCAAATTATATAAACAAATTGAAACATTTCATTCATATTCTTTTATAGAGCATGATTGATATAGTTTCCCCCTACGTGTTAATTAATACAGGGGTTCCCAAACTTTTCCAGGGCAAGGCCCCCCAAATGGCATTAACATTTGACCGAGGCCCCCCTTTTGCAAGTCTTTAAAACACATTAAAAATACAGACTTCTGAATATATCCCCCCTTTTTTTTATTAATAATTATATCTTAAATCTTTACATTACATTACATTAGGAATTGATAGTGTGTGTGTGTGTGTGTGTGTGTGTGTGTGTGTGTGTGTGGTTGTCTGAGAGTGAGAAAGAGAAAATCATGTATTTATTTATTTTTCACACCAAATTGTTGAGCCCCCCCCTCCCCCGGGCGCCCCCTGGCGGCCCCCAAGGGGGCTGCAGCCCCCACTCTGAAAACCACTGAATTAATACATTAACTAACAAACATGTTATAACATGTACTATGAATTATGTATGATGTAGTTATGGTTAGCTCTTCATTAGTTCGTGATTAGTACATGCCTTAACTCATCATTAGTTCATATTTAAGTGAGTATTAATTCAGGTATTAGTGCAGGATTATTCATGTAGTGTTACTGTAAAGTGTTACCCATTCATTCATTCATTCATTCAACTTTTCCAGTCATGGAAAAAATGAAAACATAATAGATTAATAAAATATTCTGGAAATATTAGTGAGGTCCTAGAGAAGTTAGGTGATTAAGTCCTTCTAGAAAAGTCTGTACACTCAGCGGCCATCTTGGCAATGCTCCTGTGCAGTTATAAGACAAGACTCCTATCTACTTGAATGTAGGAGAGCAAATGGAGCAAAGTGGCCTATATCTGCCTGGGAATCTGAAGGACCAGGATGTTTTCTGTTGCGAATAGCTTCACCGAGAAGTTGATTGGTTCGTTTTACTGAGGGACAGGGTTTATGTAATACGGCCGCCATGTTGAGCGTTACATGCTGCAACACTGATGTTATATACTATACAGTGGCCTGTTGCTACTCAAACTATATCTGGCCTACCTTAATTTATTCATTTTACCTTGATCTTCCTTTTGCAAATGAGACCTGATGAAAAAAAGTTTCTCATGGGCTGAAGTGTCAGATGTTTTCAAATATTATTTTCATGCAATCCTTGACACTGTTTACACCTGGTTAGTTCATATGCCTTGTATCTGAATTGGAGTCTGATAAGCCACATGGATTTAAGACGAATCAGTAAATCTCTGGAGAGATTGCTTGATCAGGATTTTTAAGGTTCTACTTGGCTCTTTCTTGAATAAGCATCGTTTCATACGTAAATGTTTTAATACTTGCCGCTGACTTGTAACAGCGAGTAAACTTGTATACTTTATAAAGTATGTGTGTTTGTGTGGATTTCAGTTAGCAACGTCCCGTTAGGTTTTGTATCAGATGAGTAAAAGATGAATAAACCCTCATGACCCTTAAACATATGTTTTGCAGAAAATGGACAGGAACAGAGACGGAGTCGTCACCATCGACGAGTTCATCGAGACGTGTCAGAACGTAATGCATCAGTCTGCTTAATTTGCTAATTATATAATAGTGTATTATATTTGCTTTAGAATTTCAGCGATATATTCGTTTCTGTCTCGTTTTTCCATTTTTCTGTCCTTGTTTTTTTTTCAGGATGAGAACATTATGGCTTCCATGCAGCTGTTTGAGAACGTTATCTAAACCAGTGACGAGCACAGCAGGAGAAACCAGATGTCAATGAGGAGTCTGACGATATATATCAGTCTAACAATTATTCCATACCAGTGTCGAAAATTCATCTGCTCTAAGATTCCTAATTGGTGTAAATGACAGAACGTGATATTTCCAGAATGTTCTGGTAAACTCCAGAAGAATCCTGAGTGATTCCACTGAAGACACCTTTAAACAGTATTCTAGTTTCTCTGGCTGGAGAAGTTCCCTGAATGAAAAACAGCTACGGCAACAAGAATGTTTTCATTCATTCATCCTTAGTAACTGCTTTGTCCTGGTCAGCGTCACAGAAACAGAACCGGCTAAGCTTATTAGAAAATATTGCTAGCAGGTCCAAACAAAAAAAATAATAACTCTAGGAGCAGGTAGGATTGAGCAGAATTCCTTCAAGAGCAGTCAGGACTGAAGAGAATTTCTTTAGGAGTGGGTGGGATTAGTCAGAATTGGATTAGTCAGATCCTGGGATTGGGCAAAATTCCTTTTGAGATTGGGTGGGGTAGATCAGAATTCCTTCAAGAGCAGTCAGGACTGAGGAGAATTTCTTTAGGAGTGGGTGGGATTGGGCAGAATTCCGTTCGAGATTGTGTGGGATCGATCAGAATTCCTTCAAGAGCTGGAGGGATTGGTCAGAATTCCTTTCGAGATTGGTTGGGATTGATCGGAATTCCTTCAGGAGCATTCAGGATTGATCCGAATTTTTTTTTAGGTGCAGGCCGGATTGGTCAGAATTCCTTTTGAGATTGGGTGGGATTGATCAGAATTCCTTCAAGAGCATTCAGGGTAATAAAAAAGGTTCAAGGCATAACTCTAGTATAATCCGAATGAGTATAAATGAAACAGTAGAGTGGATGCAATTTAGCTGCATGCGTTTTTGCACAGGCCACGCCCACAAGAGCAGAACTGGAGAGCCATTTGTGACTTTATTTAAAGTTGTCCTTTTTGAGAATGGGGAGCGGTGAGTACACGGCATGATGCACTGAAAACTGGAATAACGTGTCATATGATTCTCATACTGTGAATTTATCAGACTTTTCCAGACCTGATGTTCATATTTACCTGATAAAGAAAATGGTTTGAATTCACAGAGACGACAATTTGTTAGATGTTTGTATATATCATTATCACCGAGTTGATCTTATTGTATGACACTGGATCAATAAAGGAGCATTTGCATGATTGATTCTAATGACTTTGGGCTTGTGACACCGAACACAATACACATACATCACACCCATGTACAGTATGTGATGGATCACTGCACACTGCAGTTACAGCTACAACTTTATATCACAATACACAACATATCTAATATTGTTATCAGGCTGTCTTTTTTGTGATAAATGTGCACAAATTTCTATTACCACAAGGTGGCGTCACACGCATGTCCCCTCCTGTCTCAACCACCAACCAACCAGGGTCAAAAATACTCAGCAGTCCTGTTATATTTCCATGTAAACCCATGACAAAAGTAGCCCAAAGGTCAAAAGGTCATCAAGTGCAATACGGAGCAGCAAATATACTTCTTTAACACTTCTGATCATTTGCATTTTTATGCTTGGACGAGCGTTTCACTGCTTCAAATGTGTATCTGGTGCGTGTTTCGGATGTGCAGATACACACCAGTGCGTGTGTGGTGCGAACAGGAAGTCCAAACAAACGTTCAAATGCACTCAGCTTCCTGTGTGAGCTGCTTTTAGGGAGGGGCACGGGTTCCTTTAGTCTTTCAACACACTCACACTTTGCCTTCCTGGGTATTTCAGTCTTCAAAAGGTCTGTGTTGTACCTCACACACACACACACACACACACACACACACACACACACCTTTCTCCTCTTCCTTGATGTGCTGGTCTTCCTACACAGTAAGTCACCTCCTTGTTCAGTTTCTTCATCTTCTGCTTTCCATCTTTCCTCTCAATGGTCCATCACTCACTGTTTAAAAAAATAAAGAAAGAAGATATTTTAAATCGAATGTGTATGTAGAAATGTCGAAATATTCTTCAAAGCACAACCTGGATTGTACAGCATTACTCAGCGCTCTCCATCGTTTTTAGATTGGATAGAAATGTCGGTTTAAAATACTTCTTATGTTCAGGGTTCCTCTCGATTATAAGATATGGAGGAGCGTAACAGCTCTAGCATCACCTTTCGGCTTCACGTTTACAGAAAGGATATTTTTGAACCAACACTTTTTTTTTTTCTCCATTCCTCCTTCTGCCTCTCAGCTCGAAATGACCTGAACTTTAAGCGACTCTGTGGGTCATGTTGGAAAACCCATTTTATTCATGTTATTCTTTTAGTAAACGTGGAAAACAGATCGACCCAAAAAGAGCGCTCGTGTCCTTTTTTTTTTGTTGTCACGTTGGTTTTCTGCACCATTTACAACCAGGAAATCCAAACACACATCACTGTGCAAAATACAGCAGCTGATGTTCAACACTGACTGATGAGTACGAGAGGGAATAAGTAATAAGTAATAAGTAAATTATTCCATAGAACGTTTTGTTTAAATCACACACACGAGAACTGTAGAGAGAGCCACAGACAAAAAGAGCCGTGTGATCACGTTTTGCTTCACTTTTCTTTTCCTGATTTTGTTCATTGCAGGATTTATATTGCTCTCACATCTGATGTTTATTCTCTCCCTTTTTTAAAAAAATCTCCTCTATTTTTTTTCATTTCTCCTCACTTAACTCTTCATCTTTATCTCTTTTATATTATCCTGTCTTCTTACTCCCCTCTCACCTCTCGTTTTCTTTTCTCTTTTCCTATTTTCACTACCCTCCTTATCTCTTCTTCTGACTCCTCTCCACTCCTTTCCTTTTCTTTCCTTTCTACTCCTCTCCTCTCCTCACCTCACCTCACGTCACCTCACCTCTCCTCTCCTCACCTCTCCTCACCTCACCTCTCCTCTCCTCTCCTCTCCTCACCTCTCCTCACCTCACCTCTCCTCACCTCACCTCACCTCACCTCTCCTCACCTCACCTCACCTCTCCTCTCCTCTCCTCACCTCTCCTCTCCTCTCCTCTCCTCACCTCTCCTCTCCTCACCTCACCTCTCCTCTCCTCTCCTCTCCTCTCCTCACCTCTCCTCACCTCACCTCACCTCTCCTCTCCTCACCTCTCCTCTCCTCACCTCTCCTCACCTCACCTCTCCTCTCCTCTCCTCACCTCTCCTCTCCTCTCCTCTCCTCTCCTCACCTCTCCTCTCCTCTCCTCTCCTCACCTCTCCTCACCTCACCTCACCTCTCCTCTCCTCACCTCTCCTCTCCTCACCTCTCCTCACCTCACCTCACCTCTCCTCTCCTCTCCTCACCTCTCCTCACCTCACCTCACCTCTCCTCTCCTCACCTCTCCTCTCCTCACCTCTCCTCACCTCACCTCACCTCTCCTCACCTCACCTCTCCTCTCCTCTCCTCACCTCACCTCTCCTCTCCTCACCTCTCCTCTCCTCTCCTCTCCTCACCTCTCCTCTCCTCTCCTCTCCTCACCTCTCCTCACCTCACCTCACCTCTCCTCTCCTCACCTCTCCTCACCTCACCTCTCCTCTCCTCTCCTCACCTCTCCTCTCCTCTCCTCTCCTCACCTCTCCTCACCTCACCTCACCTCACCTCTCCTCACCTCACCTCACCTCTCCTCACCTCACCTCTCCTCTCCTCACCTCTCCTCTCCTCACCTCTCCTCACCTCACCTCTCCTCACCTCACCTCACCTCACCTCACCTCTCCTCTCCTCTCCTCTCCTCTCCTCTCCTCACCTCTCCTCACCTCACCTCACCTCTCCTCTCCTCTCCTCACCTCTCCTCTCCTCTCCTCGCCTCACCTCTCCTCTCCTCTCCTATCCTCACCTCTCCTCACCTCACCTCACCTCTCCTCTCCTCTCCTCTCCTCACCTCTCCTCACCTCACCTCTCCTCACCTCTCCTCACCTCACCTCACCTCACCTCTCCTCTCCTCTCCTCTCCTCTCCTCTCCTCTCCTCTCCTCACCTCACCTCACGTCACCTCACGTCACCTCACCTCACCTGTCCTCTCCTCACCTCACCTCTCCTCACCTATCTACTCCTCTCTACTCCTCTCCTTACCTCTTCTCCCCTCACCTCTCTACTCCTCACCCTTTATGTCCTTTCCATTCCTTTCCTCTCGTCTCCTCTCCTCTCTTCTTGTCTCCTCTCTCCCCTACTCCTCTTCTTTCGTCTCCTCTCTCCTCTACTCCTGTCCTTTTGTCTCCTCTTCTATCCTTTTCTCTCATTTTCTCTCCTTTCCTTATCTCTCCTCTCCTCTCCTATGTCTCAGGCCCATCTATTTTGTTTTGATGGCTGTGGTGAATTCAGTGCAGATCGGAGAAAACAAATTCATCAGCAAGTAAGATTCAATATTGACACGATAATTGTATACATTTTCCATCATGCTCATGTGTTAGTCCTTAAATAATGAATACAAACTGTATTAGTTTTTAATAACTACCAAGAAAAACCCACAATTCCAGTTAGTGCACTCAGACAGTGAGCTGCCTCTGTACCATGAGTTGTGATTTTATTTTCAGGACTGACTTACTGTCACATCTCAAAACCTACAACCTTTATTATGAGGAAAAATCGCTCCACTTGCGGCACAGAGAGGTGAGTCGACCCTCCCCCCCCCCCCCACACACACACACTCACACACTGATAACACTATTTTGCATATCATTTCCTCAAATTTTGGGATATTTTGTGACTAAAACAGGAGGAAGGAGAGCTGATCATTGAGGGTTTGCTTAACATCTTTTGGGGCCTGCGGCGACCAATCAGATTGCAGATGCAAGATGGCAAAGAGCCAATCGACTCTCCTCGTTTTCTTGCGTCCTTGAGACGTTCAAGAACCGGTGCGAACATAGCAGAGTCGAAGTATGCAGCAGTTATTTACTTCATCAAACAGCTCATTTACTATTTACTTCATGCTTTTACATAATAATAATAATAATAATAATGCTTAGAATAACATTCAAATAATAATATACAACAATGTGAAAGAATATAATGATCACATTATGCCAAGTCATATTACAACATAAATCATCTTTCTTTTTTCTTTTAGAAAACAGCACACCACACAGGCTTCCCCCACAATTCAGGTCACAGGGCCTGAGGACGAATCAAACGAGAGTTGTAGCGAAGCAGCAGGTCAGGACGGTGAGTACAGCTACACGATTAACTGAAACTGGAACCTAGAGCACGTAGAGTGCTAATGTGCACGGCGCTAGCTTAGAGTGCTAATAAGCACAAATAGTGGGCTAGTATACTGAACGTTTGTAAGAATTGTAGTGTGCTAGTGTGCTAGTGCGCACTTGTAGTTATGCATAAAGTTATACTTATAGTGCTGTATGTGTGGAAGGATAGATTTAACTAGCTGTAGTGGTGTTATGTATGGCATGGGCAGGTGAAGAGGAGGAGTCAACTCTGCAGAGGACCAGGAGTTGTGTGACTGGGCGGAGTCTTGGTGGACGACCACAGCCTTGTAACCAACGGCGACTCAAAAGACATCGATGTTCCTTTAACGGCCATTTCTATAATCTTACAGTACGAGTTAACCCAGTCTAAATTTTTTATTTGAAATGAAAAATTATTTAAAATGACCAAAGTGCTAGATTATAATCAATTTTTTTTCTATTTCTAAGGTTACCACGATAGAATTTATTTTTTAGAAAATTCCTTTTTAATTTCATTTAATTTTATTTTATGTTTTAATTATTACATTTTTTTTAAAGTTTATTTTTTTTCACTTTTATAAATACACCACTGCCCAAATTTCTATTCTAAATTTATACTTTAAAAAAAAAATCACATATTTATTTCCACATATCTACATTTCAAAAGATATATTTCTATATCGTCCAAATTTTCCTTGAAGATAACCTGGTTAAAAAATTTCTTTCATTCGTTTCTCCATTTATCAAGTTATCATCGTCCAAATATCTATTCTAAATTTGGACATGTCTAAGGAGGCCATAATACAAATGTATATTCAGAATTTTTAAACATAACACTGTCCAAAATTCTATTATACATTTGTAACGTGTAAAAACATTGCCAAGTTTCACATTTATTGCTATATATCAACATTTCTACATCTAAAAAAAAAAAAAATTTCAAAAGATACAAATTTCAAAATTTTTACATGTTGAAAGTTAAAGTCGAAATTTCTGTTCTAAATCCCTACTTTTCTTAAAGTTACCACTGTTTTTTTTTTTTTTTTTGCTGATGTTTTTAATTATCATCACCCAATTTTTATTCTAAAGTTTGACAGTTTTTAGACTTTCACTCCAAACATCACAGCACCAATTTCTAGTATCACTGTCCAAATTACTGTCCCAAATGTCTACATTCCTGATGTCCCTAATGTTCCTTCTCTTTTTCTCCTCGTCCTCTTGCTTTATCAGACTGCGGTTTTCACGCCAGCGTTTGGTTCGGTCACGAACGTCCGCATCAACAGCTCCATGACGACGTCGCAGGTTCTCCGTGTGCTGCTCAACAAGTTTAAGATTGAGAACAGCCCTGATGAGTTCACCCTCTTCCTCTTACACACCAGTGGAGGTGAGCCAATACTGCACCCAAAACAAAAATCCATTAAGTCATTTCCGACAAGTTTGTCTCCAGATGTTGATCTCGGTTTAGCAAGCTCACTTGATTGCTGAACAAACTGTCAAATAGAATGTAATGGTATCTTATTGGCTCTAATTGGTTCTGTGTTTTGTCTCAGAGCGCCTGCAGCTGAAAAGGGATGATCACCCACTGGCCATCCGTATCCTACATGGACCGTGCGAACAGATCAGCAAAATCTTCCTCATGGAGCCTGACCAGGTGGAGGAGGTCACCCATCATGTAAGATCTTGATATCAGCTAGTACAAGCAGTGATGAGAAGGGCACATGGATGCACATGTCACGACATGTCCGTTTGCGCTATTTCAAAAGATTGTTGCATAAGGCTAGGGTTAAAACGCACTAAGATCTACCTTATGTAATACACTATTGCTTGTCATCATTATCAACCACAGAGCAACAAAACAATACTTTCAATGTTGTATGGTATGGATGTCTGAGCAGCAGCAGTTGTAAAAAAAAATGCAGTGGCTTCATGTATTTTACAAGAAGTACGTTATACGTTACTTTCTCTGATCTGATAGCAGTCATGTGATGCTAATTGCTAAATTAGAGGAAAAAGGCATACAGTCCTTTGTGATAATAATGCTGCTTTCGTCCACTGGATTTGTCAGTGGCTTGATAGTAATTTTGCATTGTTTACCATTCTGGTAAGAACTAGGAATTCTGGAATTGAAGAAGTGGGAAATGGGAGTTTTGGAAATTCCAACATTCAGCTGCACATATGATGCTAGAAGTGCTGGTCCGCGAGATTTAAACCACAACAGCGGTCAAAGGATGTCGGATGTCTAATTTATTTGTCCATACAGTATACAACAGTCTGGGAGATGAATTATTTGCATGCAGACAGAACATGTCAGTAATAGACAATCATTCAGGTGTTGGTCTGTTGTGTATTCAGGTAGCGCAGTATATAAAGCTAGAGATGCCTGTGCTACAGAGCTTCATTGAAAAACTGAAGGAGGAAGAGAACAGAGAGATGGAGAAGCTCAAGCAGAGGTACGTGGAGTTTACCCCTGCAGTTAGTATTCACACATAAACACACATTGGGATGGGATGAATCGTCATACTTGTACTAAATGGCATCCTGTTGTCCTGTTTGAAAACTTGTGGAAAAGTTGTAAGCAGATATTGTGTTCTATTTGTGTTATTCATTTGGTTGTTGATCAATGTTTTTGTTGTTGCAGGTACTGTGATTTGCGCCATATGATTCAGAAGCACATGCAGCGTCTGTCTGATTAAGCTTTTTGTTAGTAGATGTTTCATTTCATATAGGTACTTCTCTCTCTCTCTCTCTCTCTCTCTCTCTCTCTCTCTTTTCTATCTCTCTCTATCTGTCTCTCTGTCTCAGGGTTTTCATTTTTTAATATCCCTCCAAGTAATGCAATATTACGCGCTGAAACTTTGTTCCAATACAGTTTTGCTCACGAATGCACTATTAGGAATTTAATATTAGTACGTCCTGATTTTGCCAAGCGACAGGCATCCTTGAGTCAACAAGGGCAGAGCTTACATTAAATTTGAAGCTTTAAGACAAAGCTAGATGAGGGGTGGCAGCACGGCTGGCAAGGGCAGGACCCCTCAGGTGATTTGAGGTAAAGATTGGGGTAGCAAGGGTTATTTTGTGGAGAGCAGTTGCCACCTTGTGACGCCATGTAGCCACTTCCTTTTCATTTTGTCAGATAGTTCTAAGCATAAAATACTGCCCTGCTAAAAAAAAAAAACAACAACAAACAATAGAAACCATTGCAGAAATTCTAAAGTTTTCCACTACAAATACCCTTAGAAACCATCACTTGACCATTAAAACCATTGGTCTTTAATGGAATCCACTAGACATAACATTCCACCATTAAAAGGCAACAAATTACCAGTAGAGACCCACAGGGACTATTACAGTTTCCATTAAAACCAATACAATTCCCATTATAACCATTAAAACCATGAGGGTTTCTATTGTTTTTTTGTTTTTTGTTTTTATAGTTTATTAACCTTAACCAAGGTAGTCAGCTCCTCAAAATCATGATTACTGATGATGTGATGTGATCCGGTTTGTGATCGGCTGATAAAATGACATTTAAAATCCGCCCTTGTTGACCCAGGGATGTCGAATTACTCAGCAACATCAGACAGTCTATTAGTACATTCTCTGGGTGTTATGCGTTATCTTCTTTACTGCTCTAATCAGATCACACCATACTGCGCTGGGGATTAGTGAAGAATCTCACTGGAGAAATTTGTATTATGTTTAATAACTGATTAAATAAAAGCAGTTCTTGGTGGTATACTAAGACTTTTAGTCGTACCTGTGTACTGATATCGGTCTAATCCTGATGTGATCTGATGTATATGCTGTATCTGATGTATCATGAAAGCATTTAAGACCTAATAAAATGGATATTTTTTGTCTTAACCACATGTTTCAGGAGTGGAGATATGCATTTTAAAGAATTTTAAGTCTGAAAAACTATTTTAAACACTTCGATAAATAAATCAACTATTTCTTTTTATTTATTATGCAAAGAAAATGTTTGAAAACAGCATCTTCCCAGGACAGTGTCCTCCTAATCAAGTTGAAAAGATAAGGATCTAATGATCATATAGTATGTCTTTCTGTTTCAGCATCAATTCTGAAGTTACAGTCAGTGATCTTGGTAATAAATGTGTCAGACACATAGTAGCACGTGCCACCCCGTCATCACTATATAGCATCTCTAGAAGCATCTAATAAGCATCTTAGTGCACGTTCGCCCGTTCGCCTCACACCTCCAGGGTTGGGGGTTCGATTCCCACCGTGGCCCTGTGTGTGCATGTTCTCCCTGTGCTGCGGGGGTTTCCTCCGGGTACTCCAAAGACATGCATGGTAGGCTGATTGGCATGTCCAAAGTGTTCGTAGTGTATGAATGTGTGTGAGTGTTTATGTGAGTGTATGCCCTGCGATGGATTGGCACCCTGTCCAGGGTGTACCCCGCCTTGTGCCCCATATGTTTGTAGCCCTGGGATAGGCTCCAGGTTACCCTGAAGATAGGATAAGCGGTATGGATACAGATTCACGGAATGTTCTCTTAATTCCATAAACTTTAATTATTAAAAATTATATTGCATAATGATAATCCACGCCAGGAACTTGGGGTCAGAGTGCAGCCATGATACAGTGCCTCTGGAGCAGAGAGGGTTAAGGGCCTTGCTCAAGGGCCCAACAGGAGAAGCTTTGGCAGTGCTGGGGCTTGAACCCCCGACCTTCCCATCAGTAATCCAGAGCATGGCAGTGGGGGCTTGGGCTGGGGCTTGAATCCTAAACCTTCTGATCGGTAACCCAGAGCCTTAACTGCTAAACCACCACTGCCCATAGTGATATGGACTGTGCCATTGAATAGGCTAAGACAAAAAAAAAAACACACCAAAGATTACAGAGTAAATCAGATTAAAAATAAAGAAATAAAAGGTAATAGGTTGATTGATTGATTGATTGATTGATTGGTTGATTGATTGATTGACTGAATGATTGATTAAAACACACGCACACACACACACATAAATTGACCAAAATAGTTCCATCATGATTTAGAACAGAAGTGTGGCTTCCCCTGGAGAATATTGTAAAGGGATAAACACATAGCCCTAACATCCATCCATCCATCCATCCATCTTCAACCGCTTACTCCTTTTCAGGGTCGCGGGGGAACCTGGAGCCTATCCCAGGAAGCATCGGGCACATTACATAACTTCAGCTCCATACTTTATCAATTATACCAATAAAACATATCCCGCCCTAAATAAAGGCTGAATCCCAAATACCTTCCTCAGGGACACTGTATCTGATCCAATAGCTCATACCCTAGGAAGTGCACCTAGATAGGGAATACAGAGCAGAATGAAATTCAGCCAGAGATCAGAGGAACGAAACGGTCTTTTTCAGAAACTGGAGGAAGACAGAGCGAAAACGAGCCTGTTTAAGGTAAGAAAGCAGGTATATACTATTATTATTATTATTATTATTATTATTATTTTATAGAGTACTAATAGCCATGTCGAGTCCATGTGAACACTCTGTGTCCCTCCATTATATAAGATATCCGTAAATGAGCAGGGCTTGGAGAAAATGGAGGAATAAACATTTTGTTTTTGTTTGTTTGTTTGTTTTGTTTGTTTTTGCTACACTGCCTTGTCGATTTTTGTCGATTTTTAGCAAGGCGTGTGCGCGCACTGATGCCGATACTGGAGAGTATATAGGGAAGCATTCACATGACGCAGTGTGAATGGGGAAAGAAGTTATCACTCCAGACCAGATATTATAGACTCAGTGAACTGCCAGTATATGGAGATATACACCGATCAGCCATAATATTAAAGCCAACTGCGTAATATTATAGTGCGCTCCACTAATATTGGCACCCTTGGTAAACCTGAGCAAAGAAGGCTGGGAAAAATGATCTTTATTCTTTTAATTTAATTATTCATTTTCATATGATACATTTACATGCGATTCATATTCATGTGATTCATTTACATCTGATACATTTACATGCGAATCAGTTTCATGTGATTCATTTACATGTGATTCATTTTCATGTGATTCGTATTCGTGTGATTCATATTCATGTGATTCATTTACATGTGATTCATTTTCATGTGATTCATTTACTGATTTGCTTCTCTTTAAATCCAGTTTTAGACTGTGATATTACAAAGGTCAAGGGAAAAATGATCTTTATTGTTTAACCTTTCTTTAAAAAAAAAATCACAAACATACTCTGCTCTCATGGATATCAAACAATTGCAAACAAAACACATGTTTATATATATATATATATATATATATATATATATATATATATATATTGGTTTTGGATCATCGTCCTGCTGGAAGATTCAACCAGGGTCTATTTGAAGCTTTCTGGCAGAGACAGTCAGGTTTTCATTTAATATCTTCTGATATTTGATAGAGTCCATGATGCCATGTATCCCTAACAAAATGTCCAGGTCCTCTGGCAGAAAAACAGCCCCAAAACATTAAAGAGCCACCACTATATTTAACCGTGGGCATGAGGTACTTTTCCATATGGCTACCTGTCTGTGTGCGCCAAAACCACCTCTGGTGTTTATAGCCCAAAAAGCTCTATTTTGGTTTCATCTGACCATAGAAGGCGATCCCATTTGAAGTTCCAGTAGTGTCTGGCAAACTGAAGACGCTTGAGATTTTTTGGCCACTCGAACCATCCTCTTCACACTGCGTTAACTGGAACTTCTTAATTATTACCCTGATGGTGGAAATGGACATTTTCAATGCTTTTGCTATATTCTTATAGCCATTTCCCATTTTGTGAAGCTCAACAACTACATCACAGCTATATTCCTTGGTCTTACCCATTGTGATGAATGACTAATGGAATTTGGCCTATGTGTTACCTCATATTTATACGCCTGTGAAACAGGAAGTCATGGTTGAACAATTTCCTGTTCCTACTCACCCAGGTATACTAAGAAAAATGTAGAATATCAATGGGAATATACTTCAAATATATTTTTCCCCATAGGAATTCATAGGGATGCCAATAATTGTTGTACACTTATATTTAACAAAGGCTTTTTTTTGATAAACTTGTGTTGTTTGCAGTTGCTTGAGATCCATGACAGCAGAGTATTTTTGTGAATTTTTTTAACAAAAGATCAAAAGTGTAAACAATAAAGACAAATTTTCACAGCCTTCTTTGCTCATATTTACCAAGGGTGCCAATATTAGTGGAGGACACTGTATATAGGTGATCAATAAAAATGGATGAGTCATTACAATAAGCCCTACCTAGTTTTCAGCACTTAAGAGAAACTAACCTAAATGGATTTGTGATAGTGCCAAACAGAAGTGATGCACATTTGATCTTATTACGCACTAAAAGCCTCACTGATGCTCACATTTTAAAGTACTTATGAAATAGCTTGAGAGCTGGGAATCTATTCTGTCAAATCCCCGTAGTCATTCATAACAATGGGTAAGAGCAAGGAATATAGCTGTGATGTGCGGCAAAAGGTTTTTGAGCTTCATAAAATGTGAAGTGGCTATAAGAAAATAGCAGAAGCATTGAAAATGCCCATTTCCACCATCAGGGCAATAATTAAGAAGTTCCAGTCAACTGGAAATGTTATGAATCAACATGGAATTGGACGTGTGTCTATATCGTCTCAACGCTCTGTGAAGAGGATGGTTTGAGTGGCCAAAAATTCTCACAGCTGAAGAATTGCAGAAGTTAGTTGCGTCTTGGGGTCAGAAAGTCTCCAAAACTACAGTCTGAAGTCACCTACATCACCACAAGTTGTTTGGAAGGGTTTCAAGTAAAAAGCCTCTACTCTCATCTAAAAACAAACTCGAGCGTCTTCAGTTTGCCAGACACGACTGGATCTTCAAATGGGATTGGGTTCTACGGTCAGATGAAACCAAAATAGAGCTTTTTGGTAATAAACACCAGAGGTGGTTTTGGTGCACACAGAGAGGTAGCTATATGGAAAAGTACCTCATGCCCACGGTTAAATATGGTGGTGGCTCTTTAATGTTTTGAGGCTGTTTTTCTGCCAGAGGACCTGGACATTTTTTGTTAGGATACATGGCATCATGGACTCTATCAAATATCAACAGATATTAAATGAAAAACTGACTGCCTCTGCCAGAAAGCTTCAAATGGGCCGTGGTTGGATCTTCCAGCAGGACAATGATCCAAAACATACATCAAAATCAACACAAAAATGGTTTACTGACCATAAAATCAAGGTCCTGCCATGGCCATCCCAGTCCCCTGACCTGAACCCCATAGAAAACCTGTGGGGTGAACTGAAGAGGAGAGTCCACCAGCATGGACCTCGAAATTTTAAGGATCTGGAGAGATTCTGTATGGAGGAACGGTCTCAGATCCCTTGCCATGTATTCTCCAACCTCATCAGGCATTATAGGAGAAGACTCAGAGCAGTTATCTTGGCAAAGGGAAGTATTGACTAAAAGGGTGCCAATAATTCTGCCACACATATATTTAACAAAGATCTTTTTTTTAAAAAAAAACCTGTGTTTTGTTTGCAATTGTTTGATATCCATGAGAGCAGAGTATTTTTGTGAATCTTTTTTTTTTAAAGATCAAAAGGTTTAACATTCTTTCACAGCCTTCTTTGCTCATATTTACCAAGTACAAAAGTCTTAGGCACCCTATTGTTTAGTACAAATTTTGTTGTACATGTTTATTCATGACCTGCATTATTGAGTCAGTACAAAAACATTTGAACAAAAAGTTCAATGTTACAGAAAAATGTTTGTATGTCATTAAAGAAAGTAACATATTATGTAATAGATCACTTTTCAGACAAAAAAAAAAAAAAAAAAACACAATGAAGGCTGCTGGGTTTTGTATGAAAAAAAGTATGACAATTAAGGTCTCCAGAAGAACTGTGGAAGATTCTCCAGGATGCTCAGCAAAAAAAATTGCATTACTACAATCCTGCATTCCCAAAGTTCTTCAGTGTGCAATTCCCAAATTATTAGTCTGTAAATAATTAAATGAAACATGATTTTTTTTTTATTTTTAATGTTAATAAATTCACAATGAGATGAATGGGTTGTCAACATTTTATTCGGCTTCTGGTTTTGTTACTGGATTTCCTTGTGTAATGTAAAGTTCTAAATAGTTGTGAGGGGAAAAACACCTAACCTGGGGGAGAGGATTGCGGGTGCATCATCATGCAGGTCATGGGCATGGAGAGACACCACACATATGGTGGTGGGTTTTGGTAATTAAGAATATAATTGTGTTCACTTCTGTAGTAGCATTGCTATTTTTTACAAATAACATTTTACTTTAGAAACCAAGTGTAAAGTAGGTGAGATTATAAATGTTAGCCTTACTGTTATATAATTTCTTCTACTTGTCCTAGAATGAAAATATTAGTCTCTTCTTTCTATTGAACATACTTTTCTTGGAAGGGTTAACCAATAAAGAACAATAGAAAGTCTTTTAAACACAACTAAATATCCTAATGCAGTGTCCTCCAACTGATTACAGGATGGGGCGGCTGTGCATCTTCACAATTCTCTGTTTGGCTTTAATGCTATTGCTGCATGATACATCAGCAGACAAGAAAGGAACAAGCATCAAGAAACCTACCAAGACTAAAACTACAACTGCATCTACAAACAAGCCTCAACAGGGGAGTAAGCCCAAGCCCAACTATCCCAGGCAGCCCAACCCATACCCCCCTGCAGGCAGTAACCCTGGAGCAGGATATCCTAACCAACAATACCCTGGTAGAGGAGGTGTAAGTCCAGGAGGAAATCCTCATCAGAACCCTGCAGGTGGCAGTTATCCTGCAGGTGGAAGTTACCCTGCAGGTGGTAGTTATCCTGCAGGTGGAAGTTACCCTGCTGGTGGTAGTTATCCTGCAGGTGGAAGTTACCCTGCTGGTGGTAGTAACCCAGCTAGAGGACAAAATCCAGGACAAGGGGGCAATTATCCTGCAGGAGGAAGTTACCCTGCAGGTGGTAGTTATCCTGCAGGTGGAAGTTACCCTGCTGGTGGTAGTTATCCTGCAGGTGGAAGTTACCCTGCTGGTGGTAGTAACCCAGCTAGAGGACAAAATCCAGGACAAGGGGGAAGTTATCCTGCAGGTGGAAGTTACCCTGCAGGTGGTAGTTATCCTGCAGGTGGAAGTTACCCTGCTGGTGGTAGTTATCCTGCAGGTGGAAGTTACCCTGCAGGTGGTAGTTACCCTGCAGGTGGTAGTAACCCAGGTAGAGGACAGTACCCTGGAGGAGGGGGTGTAAGTCCTAACCAGTATCCTGCAGGGAGAGGATACCCTGCAGCTGGTGGCTACCCAAACCAGTATCCTGGACAAATCAACCCTGCAGGATATCCAGCGGGTGGTGGTTACCCAGTGAGAACAGGACAGGCAGGAGGATACCCAGGAGGCTATCCATTCGGTGGAGGATCATATCCTAACTGGAATCCTAACAACAAAATTCTTAGTCCTCGCTATGGAGGTGGATTTGGGGGTCCAGGGTATGGAACTGGTGGCTCACCTTTCTCAAAATCGGTTAATAATATGGGCTATGGACCATCCGTAAAGTCCAAAGGCTTTGCCAAAAAGGCAATGCTGGCAGCCGGAGTTGGAGCTATGGCAGGGATGGCTGTAGGGTATGGTCTGGGTCGGTTTCCACGGCCACACTTTCCCTTCAGCAGCCCCCAAGAGGAGCAAAACTACAACCATTACATGCACCGCCGCTATGGCATGAATTCTACTGATACAAATGACTATGGACGTGACTACACATTCCAGCCACCACCTCAGGCCCAGACTTACAAAAACTACATGGACAAGTGCATGAAAAGAACTGACCTCTTGCAAAATCGTGATGCAAAGATTAGTAGCATCCAGGAGGATGACCCCATGACTGGATCACTTGCAGTTTCCAATGGTACTTCTGAGAGAGTTGGCACTGCTGAGGTTCCAGTGCCTGTTGAGTCCCAAGAAAGCAATGATGATACAGTGGGCATCACAGAGATTGGTTACCCTGCACTCATCCAGCAAGTAAAGGATCGAAAATGTTTAGAGCTGTTCCTGGTGTACTCCGAGAGCTTCCTCCAGAAGCAGACACAACAGCTTCCCAGCAGCTTCAATGACCCAAATGGATATTCTGGACTCCTTGTACTGCTCATGACTACCATCATGGCCCTCAGCAGTACCCTCTTGCTGCAGTGACAGCACAGAATATTACCCTACTGTGTGTTAAGAGTGTCAGACTTGGAGACCTCTGGGCTCATCATAAATTCCCAGATATAAAACTTTTCATCTCACAATCACTTCCATGACATATTATGGTTCACAAGAATATAATGTTATTGTATGAAATAATAATGCATGTTTTACAGTACCTGTTATTTGTGTGCAGCATTTTGTCCAAAAGGAAACATTTAATTCTGGCCTATCATATATCCTCACTAACACACCTTTCTCAGCAGTTATAAACCTTGTAATCAAATAACGAGCTGACTAGTATGGCTACCTATATATCTTTTGCAATACTTAACAGTAACCAACAGTGGAAAACATTTTTCCCCCTAAAGTGTTAATGGATAATTATTATATGAAGAAATTGTCAGGAATTATTGTTTGCACATTCTGTATTATTATCATTATAATCATCATCATCATCATCATCAATATTATTTTATTTTACAATTTTTTTTTTTAACTGTGTGACTTGTTGGTGGCCTTTATTATTTCTAAATAAACTTAAACATGTATAACACATTTTTGCAACACTGACTGCTATGGTAGTTTAATAATTTAGTAAAGTATGTTCACTTGAGTGCTTCCTATTTTGTCTTGTAACTTAATTGAATATTACTTTATCAGATTCTTATCCGTAGAGCTTAACAATGATCAGTGACTTGGCAGAAGTATGAAAGATATTATATCCAAACCCTTTTATTTTCCTAGAAATAAATCAGTCAGAAGTGTCAAATCTAACCAGGAGGCCACAGTCCAAACTTTCCAAACATTTATTGATAGACCCCATTATAAAGGCAGTGAGTTAGGGACAAACATGATATTCAAACAGGTATTCGAAACCTGATGCAGAAACCCCAGGCTGTTCATGATCCAATACAAATCCAAATATCTACAAAAAACAAAGTATTTCTTTCATTTTTTTTTTTTTTACTTAAATATGTTCTTACGAAGGCCCAATGGAAACAGAGACTCCTAGGTCTTGCACTCACACTCACATATATACATATTGGCAGCATTAGCGTAAGGGCTCTGAATGAGGACATGTCCATCACACAGTTCTGCATTAGTTTAAGTGCTACTGGCATCCCTACAGAGGCAAGAGGAATCCTGCAGTGGCTTGTTTGCGTTCCTGTGCTGAGGGTACTGTGTCTCTGAACCGCAGGGGTTTATGGGAATCTGACTCGGTGAGTGATGGATAATGCTGTCGGTAACACAGGTACGAGAACGTCAAACCCAGCAGTGATCCCACTAACACATCTGGAGGAACAAGCAACAGAGAGACAGGAGACAAGGACATTGTCATAAATTAAGTTAATCTTACACATATTATTCAAGAATATTTTATATATATATATATATATATATATATATATATATATATATATATATATATATATATATATATATATACATATACATACATACATATACACACACACATTTTTGTTTACACACAGTTCACTTAATTTTTTTCCCCTAACTGCTCTGACACTCTACCACAAATGTCTATTGTCTTTGTATTCATTTACTTTTATATAACTTCCTTTGAAATACTGATTTCTTTGTTCATGTTTTTGTCAATTTCTGTTCATTTATTCTTTTATTTATCTTTCATTTCTGTATAAAAGCTTCCCAGACATGAAAATTGTCAAACACCAATAACAGGGTCTCATTGTACAAGATCAATAGGGTTGGCACCTAGACAAATGTAACTTCTAAAATGTTTAGAGACTCTGAGGTGAACATGTGACGCATCAACATCAACAGGGATGGTGGTGTTGAAAACAAATCAGAAGCAGGATGTTAAAGAAAGGCAAAAGGGTTTTACTGCATTTGGCGAAAGGACACCCATCAAAGGATGTTGCATGTGTCACAACAGACAGTTAAACAGATCTATAAGTGATGGAAATGAGCTGAGTACTGAAGTACTGAAGCTGAATTGCTTCAGCTTGTTAATAGGGTTAGCAGTGGGCTAAAATTGACAGGAAGACTCTTAAGACACTAGAACTGGCACTGTGATTAAGGCAAGCTGAGGTGTAACTAAGTACCAGGGTAGAAATGACAGAAGCGACTAATGTTTTATCCAGGAAACTCAGTCCTGTATTCCTCTCTACATGCTGAAATGTTCCAGCAGGCCACAGTGTTACTGCAGGAAGCTAACAATTATTTTTAATAGTGAGATAAATGTTAAAAGATCATATTTTGTAAATAAAATATTTCAATATTATGTGTTACTGTATGCATAATCTAGTTCATTATTTGAGTCAGCAAGATTTTTGATTGTGCGGATTCTCATTCACCTTGCCAGTGATGTTTGTAGTCACATGTTCTGGAGACAGCGATCAAGACGGCACAGAGTAGAGGTGTGAGGAACGCACACAGACGCCACGCTTTTCCCCGACCTGCCGGATTGAAACAGCGAAGCTTCCCAGCCACGAAAAGTGCCGTAAAGCCCAGTCCGGCAAATGCAACTAATGTTTAGGGAAAACAAATACAGAATTTTTGATTATGGTTGGTCCGAAGGTGTTGATTAATTTGTAGCGCGGGCTGCAAGCCAAATAAAGGCTTATATTATATATTAATGATATAGTTCTAGGAAAATTATGGACTTTGGGGTGCTAACCATATCCAGAATCCTATTCTGCTCTCTTGGACTCCTGGCTAAGGATGGGTGTGGCATTGCTGGGATTCAAACTCACAATGTCCTGGTGAACTCTTCTTGTGCGGCGCTCAGGAGTCTCTGCTCTGCAAACGTCTTTCAATATGAAGTCTACCAACGTGACTCTGCACCCATATTCATTCCTATGTTTCAGTCAGACACCAATACAAAATCTTTGGGTGATGCCCATACTCATGAAAGGGGTTCTATGTTGTGGTTTTTTATAGACATGAAGAGGGTCACATGCCTAACCCAAAGCCACTTCCAGTAAAGTCATGTGTCTGCTTCAAGGATATGAATAGCTGTGATTGTTGACCTTCATTTTCCTTATACAGTGATGCTTGAAAGTTTGTGAATTTTCTATGTTTCTGCATAAATATGACTTAAAACATCATCAGAAAGAAGCCAGTTAAACAAATGAGAGAAAAATATTATACTTGGTCATTTACATATTGAGGAAAATGTTAGAATATTACATATCTGTTAGTGGCAAAAGTATGTGAATCTTTGCTTTCAGTATCTGGTGTGATCCCCTTGTGCAGCAATAACTGCAACTAAACGTTTCCGGTAACTGTTGATCAGTCCTGCACATCGGCTTGGAGGAATTTTAGCCCGTTCCTCAGTACAGAACAGCTTCAACTCTGGGATGTTGGTGGGTTTCCTCACATGAACTGCTTGCTTCAAGTCCTTCCCCAACATTTCTATTGGATTAAGGTCAGGACTTTTACTTGGCCATTCCAAAACATTAACTTTATTCTTCTTTAACCATTCTTCAGTACAGGGGTTCCCAAACTTTTCCGGGGCAAGGCCCACCAAATGGCATTAACATTTGACCGAGGCCCCCCTTTTGCAAGATGTCTTTAAAACACATTAAAAATACAGACTTCTGAATATATCCCCCTTTTTTTTTTTATCATTAATAATTACATCTTAACATTACATTAGGAATTGATTGTGTGTGTGTGGTTGTCTGAGAGTGAGAATTTATTTTTCACACCAAATTGCTGAGGCCCCCTGGGCACCCCCTGGCTTTGAAAACCAGTGCTTTAGTAGAATGACTTGTGCTTTTTGACAGTTTCCTTTATAATTCGCTGGTATAATTCAGAATTCATTGTTTCATCAATGATGGCAAGCCTTCCTGGCCCAGACGCAGAAAAACAGGTTCAAACCATGATACTACCACCATGTTTCACATTTGGGATAAGGTTCTTATGCTGGAATGCAGTGTTTCCCTTTCCTCCTTCTCATTTAAACCAAAAGGTTGTATTTTGGTCTCATCCATTCACAAAACATTTTCCCAATAGCCTTCTGGATTGTCCATGCGATCTTTAGCGAACTGCAGCAATTTTATTTATTTATTTTTTTGGAGATCAGTGACTTTCTCCTTGCAACCCTGCCATACACACCATTGTTGTTCAGTGTTCTCCTGATGGTGGGCTCACGAACATCAACATTAGCCAACATGAGAGAGGCCTTTAGTTGCTTAGAAGTTACCCTGGATTCCTTTGTGACCTTGTGGACTATTACACGTCTTGCTCTTGGAGTGATCTTTGTTGGTCTCCACTCCTGGGGAGGGTAACAATGGTCTTGAATTTCCTCCATTTGTACACAATCTGTTTGAGGATTGGTGGAGTCCAAACTCTTTAGAGATGGTTTTGTAACCTTTTCCAGCCTGATGAGCAACAACAACTCTTTTTCTGAGGTCCTCAGAAATCATGCCATGATACACTTCCACAAACATGTGTTGTGAAGATCAGACTTTAATAGTTCTTTAAATAAAACATGGCTTCTCACTCACACCTGATTGTCATCCCATTGATTGAAAACGCCAGACTATAATTTCACCTTCAAATTAACTGCTAATCCTAGAGGTTGACATACTTTTGCCACTCACAGATATGTAATATTGGATCATTTTCTTCAATAAATAAATGACCAAGTATAATATTCTTGTCTCATTTGTTTAACTGGGTTCTCTGTATCAACTTTTAGGACGTGTGTGAAAATCTAACAACGTTTTAGGTCATATTCAGGCAGATATATACACAATTCCAAAAGGGTTCACAAACTTTCCAGCACCACTGTACACTTTATACTTTCATCATAACTGTGGTGAGTTCATCACACACCAATAAGAAAAAGAGTGAGAGTTTGACTGAGATACATTTTCCTAAGAACTCATGTACACCCATTAAGAGGAATGTTTTTGTGTAAACACAAAAAATAACTATAAACAGCAATGAAGACATGTTTACATGATGAGTGGCCACTGGGGAAACTCTTCCTCCCCTCTGTGACCATTTCAGGGTCGCCGCTGCACTTAAACTCCGGGTTCATCTGACCATCTGGAAAGCAACGGTAGAAGAAATCGGGACGCGGCCTACAGAAAGAGAGAGGACGAAAGAAAGAACAAAATTGATTCTAAAGAGAGGCGAAGTCTGAAGATCCACTTTCTATCCACTCTGGACATGTCTCTACGTCCCTAATTTAAATGATGAGTCTTCAAACTCGGTTACATTCAAGGAGCCTCTTTTTACTCAACAGCTTGGGGGTAGCGAAATGTATGATTAAAGCGCCTCAGTGAATGTTACTTAGGTAAAAATGACCCAAGCATGAACAGCACAGTTTATTTACATGTAGTGAAGCCTACAAAACTCCATAAAAGCCATTCTCACAAAGACCTAAATGACACATTGAGGACTAAACGGTGAAGAGCGCCTCCTAAGGGCGGCACGTGTTAAATCTTCCAAGAAGGTATATTTTCGGCCAGTGTTTTAAAGATCGCTGTGACATTGGACATTATCATCAGCTCATCACTAACCTTCCCACAGTCAGCTTTACAGCATTGGTGAAAACTCCGTTCAGGAGCAGAGTCAACGTCATAGCTGAGGACACACACCCACAAAAAAAATTATAAATCATGCATGTATTTATGATGTAATATACTGTGTGATCAATAATGTTATCATAAAATCTTAACTTAAATACAGTATATATTTTTTAAAGAACTGTACAATTTTGTGTGTCCTATAGATATGTTTGAAAAGGCACTGTATAGATCAGTTATTGTGTGCATAAACACACACACACACACACACACACACACACACAAATGCACTGTGTCAGGCTTTCTGGAGCAAATGCTTAGGACAATGCAAACACAATTAACATATTTGGACTCCACAGAAATCAGTTTGCATTAGTCAGTGCATCAGTTTTAACCCTTTACTGCATGGTGTTGAATACGGAAACGATTCATTTACCTCCAATTTTTTGTTAGGCAATAAATACAAAACTACTACTTCCCAAGGTAACTGGAAAAAGTCGGCTTTAACTCTGACATAACAAGGAAATGCCATGTCACATGACCAGGAAGTGTTGTTGGCACTTCCTTTTCTGCAATCACATGGCATGGTAAAGGTCATCACTGAGGGATTTCAAAATCTCAAACTTGATCAATATTTAGGCAAAACTACTTAAAGGAAAAAAATCAAAACACACTATCTGAGTTAACTTTTTTATTTTTATTTTTTGTCATTTAAACCAGATTATATATATTTTAAGCATTGTGTTAAACGATAAAAAGTTATTGTTTCCACATGGCAACAGCATGCGATAATGGAACTGTATTATGTGTATCCGTGAATTGAAACAGGCCTACATAGCAACTACAACAGCAACAAAAAAAAGACACTAGGCTTCTCTAATATTTTTTTTCCCCCCACATTCAAATGAAGAAAAACTGTTGTAATTTAAGACATTTTGCAATTGCACCTTATTTTCTACATTTTAATATTTCAAGAGCAAGAGTTGAAAACCATACTTCACCCAAAACATGCTTGGATCTCATTTTCGTGTGTATTTTGAGTGAGTAAATCCATCCACATACTTTTTACAAAAGTAATTCCTTTCTAAAAACTATAACTAGAGGGCAAACTGCAACTTATAGTCTGGAAAATACAGTAATTGGAATTGTAATCTCATACATTTTGTGTTATTGTTGACTATATGATACTTTCCACCATTGCACGTTGTTGCCATACGGCAACAATTTCCCAACTAGCCACCCCCCCCAACCCCCCCACCCCAAAAAAATGTTTGCATTTTATTTTTTAATATGCAGTACATGGTTAAACTATTTACATTATATTAAGACATTAACGTCTGTATGAATGTTGGACTCACCTAACGAAGCCTCCTTAATCTCCCCTTTTTCAGTTCTTTTCAGTAATGCAAAAAGCAGAATGGTGACCAGCGGTGTAAAAAGCGCGATGCTCTGCAGACGACAGGAAGAAAAGGTGCAGCGGTTCAGCTCAAATGTAGGAAAATGCCCGAGTTCACCACAACGTGTCAAGGCAGACCGGTGTTCGTCGGCATTTCATCCAAGCGGAAAGATTCTTAATTCACTTCTTAGCATAATGTGAAGCTTCTTAAGCTTTGATGGAGGAGTAAATAAAATATAAAAGCGAAACTGCATCTCAGTTGTTTACTTTTCTACTACTGATCAACACGCCAGAGCCACGCCCTTATCTCAGACACGCACACTACTCCTGAGAAGAAAGACGTGGTGAAGCAGTGAGAGTGTGAAGCGACATGATTAGCATGTGGACATGTAGCTTCACACACACTCTGTAGGGCTCTGTTCATTTAAATGATCAGGCAAATTGTAAGCAAATTTCCTGATGCTGTATAAAAACACTGGACGGACGTGTACATCGATCACGTCTTCATTTTATCCCCACAGCTCCACGCTTAAGACTTCAGGAAACACTTCACTCTGACCTTTTCTGTTAGAGTACAGTATTTACGGTAGGAGTGCTACTCGATCAGTTACGGTAGTTTGCTCAGCCATCACAATAACACTGCTAATTCCATACCCTAGCAGAAATCGGCATTATCCTAGAGAGAACTGGGCAAAATAAAAGCTCCTCATACAGCGAGTAAGCTTTCGTACGCGGAGATTCTAAACATAAAAACACACTCCCGCTCTCAGTGATCATTTCTTGCAGTAACACAATACACACTTACGAACATGAGTGAGGTAGGAATGTGGTCGTTCTTCACATGGTGAAACCTGTAAAGCCAGATTTCCTCAGGCTGGATCTGTCGGGTAAATGGAGCCAGTTTCTCAGTCACTCTGAAATAAGACACAAACGTTATCACGTAGCGAAACGCTTCTGTGACGAACGCGACGTCCGTTTTTTTTTAAATTCCTCTTATCCCAAATGTAGTCGATCAGACAAGATGTGTTTGGTGTGTGAAGTTGGTGTGAAGTCTATTCTGCCCAGCCCAGGCCTGGGACAGCTTCTCTTTTGCCTGTTTGCACTATTCCGGCTCACACTGTAGTCCTGGACACTTGATAAGTCACCGTATGAGATGATGATGATGACGACGACGACGACGATGTAGTAAACACTTACAAAAACACTGTCAGCAGAAGCAGGCGGACGACCACTTCAGCGATGAACTCCTGGTCTAAATGCTTCCTCATCTTTGGATCCGTGTCCCAGTCACCTGCTTCACCTGAGAAGTGTTACGTTAGATGGTTTAGTTATATGTACACATCTTACATAGATGAATTTATACTGTTCCAACCTGGAGGTGTTAAAACTGACTGCCATGAGGTTTTTTTTTTGTTTGTTTGTTTTTGACTGAACCTCAGTAATCTAGAGCAGTTAGCCAGATAACTTTAGCACAAACTCGACACCAGCCAACAGTAACACTGTTTCAAGTCTCTCACATTTAAACAGGATTGGCCACATGGGTGTGTTTTTGCATTTTGTGTTTTGACACGTAGAATGTTGACACCTCTGTCTCTTTACACCGTGATAACCATTCATTATTATTATTATATACAATTTAAAGCTGAGAACTTTCATAGGAACCCCAAAATATAATACAGAAATCGTGTCAGGACTCACACAAGTACTTCATTCACCCAGAACGTCAGAACTCGCCCGAGCTCTCCATGTCACACATTCTGCAAGTCAGAACTCTGAAAAGTGTTCCTCGTCATGCAATCCTTTCAGATTTAAACAGGATTGGTCACATGGGTGCGATTTAGCTTTTTGTGATACTCTGAATGTTATAAGTCAGCACTTACACTCATTCTTTACACCTCATGATAACCATTAACTATTATTATTATTATTATTATTATTATTATTATTATTATTATTACAGTATACAATTTAAAGCTGAGAACTTACATAATAATAAAGAAATCTCATGAAATCGTGTCAGGACAAGTATTTCATTCGCTCAGAACATCAGAACCCTGTCACGCAATCCGAAAGTCCCAACTCGCACAAGCATTCTGTTTCAGACACTCAGAACTCACACCAGAGTTCCGTGTCACGCAATCCAAACATCAGAACCCACGCAAGCGTTCTATTCCATACACTTAGAAGTTGCATACGTGTTCTATGTTGCAAAATCCGAGCATCAGAACTCGCACCTGAGTTCCAGGTCACGCAACCCAAACATCAGAACCCACGCAAGCATTCTATTTCAGACACTTAGGACTAGAACACGTGTTCTATGTTACAAAATCCAAGCACCAGAACTCACAGCAGTGTTCCATGTCACAGAATCGGAGCATCAGAACCCACTTAAGCGTTCCATGTCACAGAATCGGAGCATCTGAACCCACTTAAGCGTTCCACGTCACAGAATCCGAGCATCAGAACCCACTTAAGCGTTCCATGTCACAGAATCCGAGCATCAGAACCCACTTCAGCATTCAATGTCACAGAATCAGAGCATCAGAACCCACTTAAGCGTTCGATGCCACAGAATCCGAGCATCAGAACCCGTTTAAGCGTTCAATGTCACAGAATCGGAGCGTCTGAACCCACTTCAGTGTTCCACGTCACAGAATCGGAGCATCAGAACCCACTTAAGCGTTCCACGTCACAGAATCCGAGCATCAGAACCCACTTAAGCGTTCCACGTCACAGAATCCGAGCATCAGAACCCACTTAAGCGTTCCATGTCACAGAATCCGAGCATCAGAACCCACTTAAGCGTTCCATGTCACAGAATCCGAGCATCAGAACCCACTTAAGCGTTCCACGTCACAGAATCCGAGCATCAGAACCCACTTAAGCGTTCCATGTCACAGAATCCGAGCATCAGAACCCACTTCAGCATTCAATGTCACAGAATCAGAGCATCAGAACCCACTTAAGCGTTCGATGCCACAGAATCCGAGCATCAGAACCCGTTTAAGCGTTCAATGTCACAGAATCAGAGCATCAGAACCCACTTAAGCGTTCAATGCCACAGAATCCGAGCATCAGAACCCACTTAAGCGTTCAATGCCACAGAATCAGCGCATCAGAACCCATTTAAGCGTTCCATGTCATGCAATCCAAATGTCATAACCCACTTAAGCGTTCCATGTCACGCAGGACATCATTATTCAGTATTCAGCGGCTCTGATCTTCAGAACTTACACTGCACGCGCCCATAACGTTAGAAGTCACAGAAGTGTGATGGCGCGTCACGAGGACACGTCAGCGTTACATGTAGCCGATATGAGCAACATGATGAGCGTAAACCAGTATTTCACACCCGGGTCTTTTAGCAGCATTAGCATTAGCATCTCATCTCCGTCTATTGTTTGATACGGACCTTTATGATTCGCTCCTTTTTTCCAGCCTGTCTTAAACCGGAAGCAGCCGCGCGAGACGGGTTTTGGTGAGGACCGTCATGTACGAGTAAATCTATTCTACACGTCCATAGTGGCGGATGCGTGAAGGTGCGGATCCTCTCCCTCTCCCGGTGAGGAGTCTCCAGCCTGGCAGAGAGAGACAGACAGAGAGACAGAGAGACAGACAGAGGAGACACGTATACACGTCACAACGGTCTCGCGCCACCTGGAGGTAGTTAGAGATAGTCGGGAAGATGTGGGCAGGGTTTTGGGTCAGCGCCCGCACACCGGAAATAAAGGTCGCGATGAGGAATTAAACTCGGACAGCTTTTAATGGAATTAAAATGAAAACAAAAATCCTGTACATTTACAAGCGCAAGGGAAAGAAAAGGAGAATGGGAAAATGAAAGGAAAGAGAAGGAAAAGACAAAAAAGGAAAAGAAAGTAAGAGAGAAAGAAAATAGCAAGGAGACGGAAGGGAAAAGGGGGGGGGTGACAAATGAAAGGAAAGGCAGGAAGAGGGAAAGAAATGAAAAGATAAAGGAAAAGGAAGGGAAAATTTGGGGAAAGAAAAGGAAGGAAATGACCGATGAAAGGCAGGAAAAGGGAAAGGAATGAAAAGAAAGGGGAAGAAGAAAAAGAAAAAAAAAGACATGAAATGAAAGACAAGAAAAGGTGAAAGGAATGAAATGGTAAGGAAAAGAAAAGATAAAGGAAAGGAGAAGGTTCCCTGGGATATATGCTCTAGGTTCCCCCACAACCCTGTGTAGGAGAAGCGATATGGAAAACGGATAGATGGAAGGATGAAAAGAAAAGGAAAGGACAAAAAGGAAAGCAATACCAATAAAGGGGATGGGACTGAAAAGGAAAGGAAAAGAAAAGATAAAGGGAAAGGAAAAGAAAGGGAAAAGGAAAAGAAAAGAAAGGACAAAACAAAGGGAAGGAAAGAAAGGAGAGACTATCTTTTTTTTTTTTTTTTTAAATAAAATCGCCTTTATTTTCTGTCTTGATGCTTTGGTAATATTGTATGTAAACAATCATGCCAATAAAGTACTTTGAAAGATGGAGAAGCAAAAAAAATAGACGGAGTAAAAAAATGAGATGGAAAGAAAGAGAATGTTAAGAAGAGTGAGCAGTTTTTACGGTAGTTTTTAGTAGTTTACGGTCTAGTTGCCGTACAGGTGACTTTACAGATGTATAGATGTACTAATACTGCCTATAGTCCAGCTGTTCTCTTCACTGTCCATCCACACAAAGACAGCAGCACTGAACAGAGGACAGTTCTGAAGCAACACTGACACGGTATTGTGTGTGTGGGGGGTTCTGAGTGTATCAGGCACAGCACCACTGCTGGTTCATTAAAGCGTCATGAAACACTAAACTACATTTTCTGAGATTTTAACGGAAGTGTTCGGGTCCGTAAGTTTAAAATCTCGTCGTGTCACATGTCACAGTTAGCGACTTGGCAATGTACTATAGTACTTTGATGACATGTCGTTGTCTCATAATTATTCATGAGCCTGCATGTTCTTATCCTATGAGAAGACACTGTCGGTTACTTATTCATGACGGCACGTGGTGCTTTCCTACAGATGTAGTAGATGAGAAAGGCGTTCAAATGCATCGCAAGTGTTTGTTTCAGTGGTGTGAGTTCGAGTGTGTTGTCTCGGGAGAGCTATGAGAACTGGAGAAAGGTGGACTTGCTCATGAAAGCAGTTTGCGTCTACACAATTTGATGCGATAAGCAATCAAATGAGGCATGTGTCTAATTTTTAACCATAACAGTTTTACTTGCCTTTTGAGCTAATTAAACCACTTAAAGGTCCATGGGCCATCGCATGCAAAACTATGCAACAAGAGTCCTCGTTGAAGGGAACAGCCTTCCCACTTTTATTCGTGAAACACTCGAGCCTATTAGCTAACTACCATTCCGACACTTCTCCCATTCGCTTTTGTTTTGTTTTCCTCCATAGTCACACCACGGGCTAATGGTTCAAATAGACAGGGCAAAGGACCTGTACTGCTATCCATTGTGTCTCCATTAACCCTGGGGATTCAGGAGGAGAGAAGGCCTCTGCCTCAACAGAGCCCTGCATACTGCTGCCACTGCAAACTTTGTCAATATCCATCTTTACTGTGTGTTCTGAAAGCCTACCCCCTTTTCCTCCCCTGCCACACCCACTCCCCCTCCATTCTTCACACAGCCATCCACACCCATTTAAACTGCAGTTTTCAAAAACATTGAGGGGTAGACTTAAGCTGAAAGCGGGAAGTTTCATGACCCTTTAACTCCTCATTGTCACTACGGTGTTGTAAAACAGCTCACCAGCTGAAGGCTAGACGATACACACACACCTTGAAACAGAAAGGGAGTTATAATCTCTGATTCACAGCCGAAAGTCAAGTGAGGTGCTTATAAACCATCAACTCGGCTATGCCCGATAGCCTAGGTATGCTCATGTCCTCTGGGAAGACTAGCTATGACGGTATACCTAAAAGGGAGAGCCAGAAGGTAACACATGAGGGCACCACGCTAGGACATTAAGCAGCCACTTAATGTGGCTACGACTTAAACACTGAGACTGTGTCAGAGTCCTGAAGATTAATGGGAAGGCTGTGGAGCTTTGTAAGAAAAAGTTCTGGCCCCTGCTGTAATCTTCATTATTCTAGGTACCACCAAAGAGCCTGCACTGTACTGCAGGCATGGCGAATAATAAAAGACCCAAAAGCTTAGGTACTGAGGTGCGAGACCCTTCAGTACTTTATAAAATACTACTAATTACCGATAATCAATGCAGTATTTTACTAGGAACCAATGCAGTGTGGATAGGATAGGGGTGATGTGGTCCAATTTGAGGATTCTGGCTGTTACAATCTGGACTAACTGGAGCTTGTTCATGCACAGGTTGGAACATCCAGACAGCAAGGCATAGTCCGACCTAGAGGCAACAAAATGCATGTAGATGAATAGAGAAAAGAGAAACGAAGAAGAAAAAAGAAACCCCCAAAAAGGCAGTGTAGTCTCAGTGTTTTTGCACATCTTTTCTGAAATAAAGGCAGTTGAACATTGAACAAAAAGAGTTGAACATTCAGTAGAGTTTTTATTGAAGTCGAACCAGGCAAGTCTGAGAGCGAGTAAATCTGTGGAATGTTGTTTCTCTGAATAAATTAGCAATTCTGAAGAACAAAAAAAAAACCCATCTCAAAAGTTGGTCAAATAAAAAAATACAGTAAAAGAAAGTTACAAAAAGAATGTGCCTATACGTTCACAAACATTCAGAAGTAATTTTACAGGCATTCTTTAGACACTACGATATAATGATAGTGGAGTTCTTTACTTTCTACTATGTACAGTTGGACGAGCTTGACGCTGTAACCTCCCAGAACATAATAACACTGTGGCCACACTCCAGCTCAGGAGCACAGCCCTCTATGAAACTCAGAGAAGCTCGTTCTACCCAGATAATATCATTTACGATACTTTTATTCAGTTGGAGTGTATACTGTGACTCAACGCACGTGGTGAGTTTTACATTAACACTTAAGATTTACACACAACAGAAATAAGTCCAGTAGCAAGATTCCTTAAACAGTCTATGAAAGGAATGTGACACATCCTTAATACGTCAACACAAATGATTTCCCTTGGAGCTGGTGAGATGGCATCATTTTAAAAAATATAAACTTGAACAACATAAAGAACAGGCACAAACATGCACAAGATGATTCGTGACACTTTAGATCACGTATAAAAAAAAATGAAATCAGTGAAGTACGGTGCACAAACACTCTTTAAGGAGGTAAATACAAAATGGCTGATATGGCAACAAAGGCTCATATTAAACGTCCAATCAGTAACACTATGCCTTTTAAATCGTTTAGCTCAATTTATACTCATACAAATTCTAGGACTACTGAAAGGCATTCGATCAGAAGGAAACTGAAACAATTCATTTGTATTGAATTAGTGAAAGTCGAAATACAATAAGGGCATACAAAAGTCAAATATTTCATGTCAGGATACCAAACACTTCTACTGTGTTATTGTTTCTCGGAGACTGGAGATCGAGTGCGCTCTGCGCAAACTGCATTGCTCACTCATGGAGAAAAGTGCTAATGATAAACAAACGAGAAAAAAAAAAAAAAGTCGTACCTCATCATCGAAACCGCTACGCAAAAAAAAAAAAAAAAAAAAAAAAAAAAAAAAAAACACTATAAAAAAATTAAAATAAAAATCCAGCATGTCACATAGGTGTCATTATTATGAGATAGTAGACTTGTCATAACGTGCACTGACCTGAACGTCATGGAGGAAACAACAGGAAAAAGATCACAGACAAAAGGAAAACATGAACAAAAGACATTTAAAAAAAAAAAAAAAAAAAAAAAAAGGAAAAGCAAAAAAAGAAAAATTGGAAAAAGTAAAAAAAAAAAAAAAAAAATCGGTAAATGAAAGTAAGGAAAAATAGGGAGAAAGAAAGAATACATAGGGGAAAAGAAAAGATAAAAAAAAAAGAATTAAGAGAAAAAGAAATTGAAAATATATATTTTAAAAAAACAAAGAAGGAAAAAAATAGGGAAAACTGAAAAAGAAAGAAAGGGAGGAAAGAAAGTAATTGCAGTGTGTATTAAAAATAGGGAGAAAGAACATGGGGAATAGAAATACATGGAACAAATAGAGGAAAAATGGAGAAAATAGAAAGAAAGAAACAAAGTGTACATATAATGAGTGTTATAGGATAGTAATTACTGTGCAGTTCCTCAGAGTGTAAGTATAAGCAAAACTGCTGCTTGGTCAGATGCAGTAACATAAATCACACAATCATTAGCTGCAAAATCTAATTATTCCAATATTCACTCTGGTTATTTCCATGGAAATGTTCAACACTCAAACCTAAATATTTTAGTACAGTATAGGATTTATAACCCCCCCTCCCCCCACTAAAAATTTTTTTTATATTTATATTTATATATATATATATATATATATATATATATATATATATATATATATATATATATATATATATATATATATATATATAAAAATCACTGAAATTAAATTGTTGGAGAAACAGAAACTCTTATGCAATAATAATAATAATAATAATAATAATTCAGAGATATTTTCCCATAACTCAAAACGGTGACAAATGACACGAACAGCGACGTGCTGGATTTTTTTTTTTAAACCCTCTGAGTGTAAACAAACTCGCCATTTTAACTCCAACACCACGAACAAAACCAAAAAGTGCATGAGACGTGAACAGCGCTCCAGATTTCAAGTGTACAGGACAGGGCCACTGCTGGATGCAACACGTTTTCAAAAGCGTTGTTTTGGCAGTGACAGACTTCCATGGTTCTGCAGACTCGAAGAACGTTTGGAATATTAAGGGATTAGATTTAATAACGAGTAGTGGCGAAGTGGGAGGGAAAATGAACCCACACGTCTGGCTAGGTAAGCAGCTCAGCGGGGGTTAATAGTTGATATATTAGCAATAATGATTTATACAAGGGTGCTGAATATTTTACTGTGTGTTGGGATTATCCTGATCTCAGACACTCCAGATGAACATGACTAAGTGTTTAGATGGATCACAGCAGCATTCAAATGACCCAGTAGATCCATCTTCTTGGTTCTGGTCCATCTTTAACAAGGTCTAATATCTTTGTATTGTGCAGCCCCGCTGAACACTGAGCCAGGATGCACTGAACGTCTGCCACGATCAACGCTACGGAGTTAATAAAGTAGCATATTGAATAGTAATTAAATGTTAAAATACATTTCGGTAACCATCATACAACCCACAGAAAGGCGTTGCTGGTTTTTGCCTTCATCACGTGCTAGAAATTCATTTCAATATGGATGCTCCACTGCAGACTATTTCCAACTGGTTGTGCAATGGTCACAAAAACAGAACGTTTGGAGTTCAATAAGCATAATGATGATGCGTTGCCATTGGTGCCATTATCAGTTCGTTCAAATGAACAACTCCAGACATTGTTACATGCGTCAGAATCTTGGGTTGTTAATTCGACTGGGTTATTAAGGTACACTGTAATTACGATACCTTAAAAGTGGTCACTATTGTGTACAAATGAGGCTTTAAAAAAAATAAAAATAAAAGAATGTACATTGGCGACATCACTGAAAATTATTATATTTTAAAAAAAAATAAAAAAATTAAAAATTCCTTATGGACTGACATTCCTATCGGCACAACAACGGCAGTGTTCAAATTGAAATTTAAGTGCTTGACTATGAAATTAACCAGTCACGACAAGAAATGAGCGAGTGATGGGGGGGGACAAAGAAAAAATGGGCACGTATACAATGACATTAAGAATAGTGATATCAAACTCACTAATAATACCAATGAACAATACTGTACACCGTGAGTGGATGTAAACGTAGTCATAAATATATTCGTGATATATATATCTTACAAATCACAAACGCACGGGTATGAAGAGGCAGCACGTAACCAAAACCGGAGTCACGGTCCTTTTTTTTCTTTTTTTTCACAACTAGCTGATATTCAGACGTGTACTGAAAATTCTAGTGTAGAGAATCTATGTGTCTCGTATGAATCCTTTCTATTTACACTGAGGTACATCGACTGAAGTTCTCAAGGTGTTGTAGGTACCGGAGAGTGTGTAAAAGATCACGGCTCCGCTCCGAGGATGAATTAGAACCCGGCTTGAAAAAGAAAAGAAAATCGGTAAAGTGACGATTAGTGGGTGCTGTGTGATTCCACATTTCTGGATCTGAAAGAGTGAAGTTGTAAATTGTGACTTTTTTTTCCCCCCCCGGCTCAATAAATGATCGCCCTCTGCTGTAGATCTGGAATGGACAACAACCAACTTGAATGTATGATGATTTTGAACTGCACACCGCCCACTAGCTGCACGGAGGGCCTCGGAATTCCAGTCACCGTGTTGAAGTGTTTCAGTACAAGAGCTTTGGCTCAGTCACTCAGCCATTTCTCCTTCCTCATCCTCTTCTGCCTCTCTCTCTGCATCCCCATCGTCCTCCTCTTCCCTTTCTGCTTCCTCTTCCTCCTTCACCCTCAGAGCAGTAGGGAGGCTGGGTGCTCGTTCCGGGTCGTGATTGGGACAACAGGGCCGGTTATCCTGGGCGGAAAGCACCAGCTGCCCCGCCTCATGATCCTGGCAGAAAGAGGCGGGGCAAAAGTGGCAGAACGCAGAGGCCGGGCGCTGACACACACTGCATTGGTGCCAAGGGCATTCCCAGCGACCTGAACACACACACACACACACACAAACATGTATGAGTGGAAACAAAAGGCTAACTGAGTCTACTTGGATCAATCACTTGTGTGAATTGTTGTGGCTTAGCATACCATAAGGGGGCGTAGTCAGGTTGAGGCAGAGCAGGTGATAGGCTCTGGGACAATCCTTCCTGTCACACATGACCAGTTCTCCGCCTTCGCCACAGCAGTAGCAGTAATAATCATGACTGCGGCTTTCTGCCTTTAGCTTCCTCTTCCTCACCTTAAGCTTCGAATTCCTCACTTTCTCCTCCTTTTCCAACACCACCGCACTCTGAGGGACAGGAGAAAACACACACACACACACACACACACACACACACACACACACACACACACAAGTTTGAACAGAGCAGACAGAACGTAAAAAGAAAAGAAGAAAGAAAAAACAAGAAAGCAAAAAAGGGGAGGAGAAATTTAAAAGGTAGCTTTAGCTATTAGTATTCTCTCTACACACACACAAACTGTTGATACACACACTACACTAACCCCCCTGTGTCTGTGTGTGTATGTGTCGGTACCTTTGGTCGGACTCCCAAATAGCCGCTGCAGTTCTCAGCTCCACAGTGACACGTCGTTCTCCCGTTCCCCAAACAGTCCAGGTTATAATTAAATGTTAGTTCAGTGTCTGTCCACACACACACACACACACACACACGACTCACAGTTTATAAATGATTCACTTCATTTCAGTTCACTCCACTCAGCCCATCAGCAGTTAACTTCCTCAATTTAAACTTGCATTTCATTTTTCAGGATTCAATTACATTTAAATATTAATGAGCCTACAACGATATAATGCTACAGACAAACATCAGTACCACTACACTACATTTCAGTATCACATGCACCCCTAGATGCTGAAACCTGTGCAGTTTTCTTAAGCAAGAGAATCGTATTTACCCAGAGTCATATTTTCTTCTTGCTAACATTTAGCTTGATTTGATATTCCAGCCCAGTTAGACCAACCTGCAAACGGTGCCTGCCCGTTATATACTATATAGTGCCATTGCACCCTATTTAGTAAAATGGTAAATGGTCTGCACTTATATAGCGCTTTCTCATTCACCCATTCACACACGAATGGTAGCAGAGCTGCTATGCAAAGCGCTAACTTGCCATCGGGAGCAACTTGGGGTTCAGAGTCTTGCCCAAAGACACTTCGGCATGTGGAGTCATGTGGGCCGGAAATCGAACCGCCAACCCTACGATTAGTGGACAACCCGCTCTACCACCTGAGCCCAAATTGAGCTAACTGAAATTTATTTTGTGCACTATACACCCTATAAACTCCATTTGAGACGTAGCCACAGAACACAGTTGTAACGTCGCTTTTAGGGCCAACACTTTGAATTGTTTTGATAAAATTACATTAAAGTAACAGAGTTGAACTTCTTAAATACAGGCTTTTTTAAAAATAAATTTTATAAAATTTTTTTTTACAAATATTTGAATGCACTGTGCAGCAGAGACAAGCTTAAGAGAACGTTGGATTAGTGCTTGCTCTCTCACCTGCGGCGATGTCACACAGAGTGAAGAGGCCGATGCGGACGTCTCCGTTCACTGTCCATTTCTGTGTCTCGCAGTTTGGGCTGCAGCTGTGATTCATGAAGCGAGACAAGTTCCCTTTGGGCCCAGCATCAATCACGCGATCCTGAGACACACACACACACACGAAACACAAATAAACATCTTCCAAACCGATCCAGCATACCAACAGGACGCAGTGCTTACAGTTTTCTCCAAATTACTTTAACGTTGTGGTAATATTAGTATTACAGTGCAATTATTATTAATATTATAATATAATAATATTACTATACTATAATACTATCATTATTATAACCATTTTAAGTTTCCAATTCATGGAAACCCATATTTATATATATATATATATATATATATATATATATATATATATATATATATATATATATATATATATATATATATATATACACATATACATATATATACACACACACACACACACACACAAGTGAGTACACCCCTCACATTTTTGTAAATATTTGATTATATCTTTTCATGTGACAACACTGAAGAAATGACACTTTGCTGCAATGTAAAGTAGTGAGTGTACAGCTGGTGTAACAGTGTAAATTTGCTGTCCCCTCAAAATAACTCAACACACAGCCAGTAATGTCTAAACCACTGGCAACAAATGTGAATACACCCCTAAGTGGAAATGTCCAAATTGGGGCCAAAGTGTCAATATTTTGTGTGGCCACCATTATTTTCCAGCACTGCCTTAACCCTCTTGGGCATGGAGTTCACCAGAGCTTCACAGGTTGCCACTGGAGTCCTCTTCCACTCCTCCATGACGACATCACGGAGCTGGTGGATGTTAGAGACCTTGTGCTCCTCCACCTTCCGTTTGAGGATGCCCCACAGTTGCTCAATAGGGTTTAGGTCTGGAGACATGCTTGGCCAGTCCATCACCTTCACCCTCAGCTTCTTTAGCAAGGCAGTGGTCGTCTTGGAGGTGTGTTTGGGGTTATCATCATGCTGGAATACTGCCTTGCGGCCCAGTCTCCAAAGGGAGGGGATCATGCTCTGCTTCAGTATGTCACAGTACATGTTGGCATTCACGGTTCCATCAATGAACTGTAGCTCCCCAGTGCCGGCAGCACTCATGCAGCCCCAGACCATGACACTCCCACCACCCTGCTTGACTGTAGGCAAGACACACTTGTCTTTGTATTCCTCACCTGGTTGCCGCCACACGCTTGCCACCATCTGAACCAAATAAGTTTATCTTGGTCTCATCAAACCACAGGACATGGTTCCGGTAATCCATGTCCTTAGTCTGCTTGTCTTCAGCAAACTGTTTGTGGGCTTTCTTGTGCATCATCTATAGAAGAGGCTTCCTTCTGGGACGACAGCCATGCAGACCAATTTGATGTAGTGTGCGGCGTATGGTCTGAGCACTGACAGGCTGACCCCCCACCCCTTCAACCTCTGCAGCAATGCTGGCAGCACTCATACGTCTATTTCCCAAACACAACCTCTGGATATGACGCTGAGCACGTGCACTCAACTTCTTCGGTCGACCATGGCGAGGCCTGTTCTGAGTGGAACCTGTCCTGTTAAACTGCTGTATGGTCTTGGCCACCGTGCTGCAGCTCAGTCTCAGGGTCTTGGCAATCTTCTTATAGCCTAGGCCATCTTTATGTAGAGCAACAATTCTTTTTTTCAGATCCTCAGGGAGTTCTTTGCCATGAGGTGCCATGTTGAACTTCCAGTGACCAGTATGAAGGAGTGTGAGAGCGATGACACCAAATTTAACACACCTGCTCCCCATTCACACCTGAGACCTTGTAACACTAACAAGTCACATGACACCGGGGAGGGAAAATGGCAAATTGGGCCCAATATGGACATTTTCACTTAGGGGTGTACTCACTTTTGTTGCAAGCGGTTTAGACATTAATGGCTGTGTGTTGAGTTATTTTGAGGGGACAGCAAATTTACACTGTTACACAAGCTGTACACTAACTACTTTACATTGTAGCAAAGTGTCATTTCTTCAGTGTTGTCACATGAAAAGATATAATCAAATATTTACAAAAATGTGAGGGGTGTACTCACTTTTGTGAGATACTGTATGTGTGTGTGTATATACTATATATCTCACACACACACACACACATATATATATATATATATATATACACACACACACACACACATACACATACACACACACACACACTTTGACTAAAAGATGGGCAAGTCCTCACTCACACTGGGACAGATTGAGGACATGGCCAAAGTGGTTCAAATAAAAAATATTACCTTGGTGAGAGTGAGCATGTAGAAGTTGGTCACATGGTTCTTGTTGGCATGGCTGATTCGCTGTCGACATTCCTCCAGATCGATCAATTCTCCTACGTACTCCATCACAAAATCTCCCTTCAGTTCAAACACAAACAAACACACGCGCACACATCAATTTTAACTCGAAAATTACACTTCTGAAACATGACGTCCTGTTTCCAAGACAACTTGGAAACAAAAAGGAACATGTTAACAGTTGTTGATGAGCCATGACAGGACGAGTGTCTGCTAAATGAAACGGTAGGGGGCATAAGATGTACCGATTTCCCTGGGTGGACATGAGCAGAGCTTAAACCAGTCACAAACTATCCCCACTCTCGACAGATTAGCACGCTAGCAGTAGTCTGATGCTAAGTATGTAAGTAGAAGATGTTTAGCGTAAACTATTCTGGCCGTGTCACGTCATCAAGTTTGTATTTTGGCTGATCAAACTGAACTTTCCCTGCTCGTGTCCACCCGAGGATGCCCATCACCTGGTGTTATGACCTGCGGAAAGAAATCCGTATTTCTCACTGACCTTTTTGAGGTCCTGTTTGGTTTTGAGGCCCCAGCCGCGCATCTCCGTCTTGATCACTTCCATTTTCGGATATTGGCGTTTGCTGAAGCTCTGGTTGAGGCAGCGCTCGGCAGCGGCACACACCTGCGGGTGACACTCGTACTGCAGCGCCCGGTTCACGCACTCCGATTCCGGCGCGCACGGGTGCTCGTCGTTCGGCTTGCAGTTGCAGCGCGGGATCTCCGACAGGTCGGCCACGCACACCTGCACCTTCCCTACGGGCTTGTTACACTGAGCATGGGAGAAAACGGATACATGTTAAAATACATGTTTAAATGTTTAGAGCGACAGAAAAACAAATGTGTGTCGCAGAGTGAGATTTTGTGCTGTACCTTGATGAGTTTGTATGGCGGAGGCCGTCGTGAGTTGCGTTCCTGTTCCAGAGCTTCTTTGGTCTCTCGCTGAGATTTCAGCTCCTGAAACCTCTTCGCTGCCTCCTCCAGTGCTACACACACCATATAGATATTATAAGCACTCTTTCCAAGTGCAATGAAAACTGTGTACTACATTGTTGCATTGCAAAATAAATAAATAAATAAATAAATCTAATATACATCATAATCTAATATACATATACACAATAAAGCCTATTTACAGACACATTTACTAAGTTCAAGCTTTAAACTGTCATTTTATTGATCGATACTTCTGCACTTTTCCAGAAATAAACATGTATGAAGTGAGCAAAAGTTTCTGCCAATCGAATAAGAAAGATTTCTAGCTTGAAATGAGTAAAAATGTCTAGAAATAGTCTTTATAATCTAATACGCTTAAAAGCAATCCAATAAAGAGAAAATTTAGTTCAATTTGCCCAGATCAAATATATGAGTACTTGCTAAAATATTATATATTTTTGCAGTATGTGATGGAATAACGTTGCAAATGTGAAAGAGGGAAAAAAAAAAGGAGAGAAAAAATAAATAAGTCTAAGTGTACACTGCACCTAGTACATTGGATACTGACTTATTGGACATTTTTCAATCTATACACAAATGAATCATTTTATCGCCACAAGTCTGTTATAAGATTATTCAGGACACTGTTGGGTTTCTGTGTGTAGAGTATTGTGACTATGTTTAGCTGCTGGTGAGCAGGGTGAAAGGAAAGGGGAGGGGTGCGAGTCCATTGCTGGCCAAACAATTCATATAATTCGTCTCCTCGGTAACATAGGTTCCGAGATAAAACGGACCACGACTACAAAAGCTTTTTTGATAGTAAACCACCGTGTATAACAACCGAATTAGAACATTTAAACCTAGTAGATTGGGTAAAAGAAAAAAGAAAAAGAAATACTTGTGGAAAAGCTACAAATTCTTAAAGCCCCGAGTGTCTACTTTCATATGAGCCATTAACCACTACTGTGGAGTGTGACACCACAAATAAATTCAAACGCTGAACACGGGAAGCCCCAAAACAGACGGAAATTCCATTTGTTTTGGCCTCTTTTTGGTAAAAATAAATAAAAACAAATAAATATATAAATCAAATTCATGTGAAGTGGCAAGTAGACGATTCTCACACCATGAACTCATCACCGTTTATTCATACCTTTTTTAAAAGTCTTGTTTATTCCGATTTGTCCCTCGGCGAAGTTCTTGTCGTTCTCCAAGTACGGGAAAACTCGGCCCTGGTGGATCCAGTAGTAATCGTGCGACCCGAAGAAAAAGACTGGAAAATCCCCGATGTCGTGTTTCAGATTCTGGATGTTGGATGGAACCAACCGAGGGTTACAGATCTCAGCGGGCCACCATCTACAGAGAAATCACAACGGGAGAAATAACGTTTGCTTTTTGTTACAGTTGAATAAAAATAAATAAATAAATAAATAAACAAATAGGCATACAAATACACAATTTTCAGTCAAGGCAACCTGAGGTAAAAGGTCGGGCGAGTTCTAATATTTCCCACACCGACACTACAAATACTGTACAACGCAGCATTGTTTTGCACTCATCTTACACTGTACCACCTTGCATCACTCTTTGTGGTTCATGTTCATGTGCGTTCTGCATTTATTTATTTAATTTATTTATTTTACCTGTAGTTGCCCAGCTTGACCCAGACGATCTGTTTGTAGCGGGGTTTCTTTCCCGCTCTGCATTCACTACAAAGCCAAGCTCCCTCGGGCATCTCCATATTTAAACAGGATGGGTGGAAGGAGGCGGGGCATGCCTCGCAGCACAGGAGTCTTCCTCCTACACACACACGCACACGTACATTAAACACATAGGTGCATTACTGTGGGCCAGTCAGCTCCTACTCGCCGGCGGTCGCTAGTCACCAAACCTCACCCAAAAGCAAGTGTGTCTCAAACGCTAAACGTGCTGAGGACCAGCGCGGCACTGCACGGTTGTTTTTAACCGCACCCTCACGTGATAGATGAGGCATCAGCGTAGACTAATCAAGATGTCACGATTAAAGTGACTAAATTTAAAACCAAATTTTTTTTTGTTTTCGCACGCCACGATCATACTCGCTCGTGGCCATGTTCGCGAAATCTGAACGATCCCCGAAACACGCTCCCTACATCATGCTGCAAACGCAGACTCGTGTAATTAAACAAGACGACTCGCACAATTGGAGTGTCTTGATGGAAGCGAACGAGGGTACGTAAAGACAGACTGAGACGGCAAGACTATCTGGATATTTCAGGGGCCCACTCTCAAGGGTGAGATTTGAGAAATTGAGAGCATTTTTACAGTCATTTGATTTGAGACACAGCCAGAGCAAATGGATTAGAAGCAGAATAATAAGCGGCATGCGCGCACACACACACACACACACACACCCCAGCTGCACTTAACACGTCTGCACTTAACAGAAGAGGCAAAACAATCGCAACCCAAACTATTTTGAATGGCAAAAATCTGTCCAGCAAATGACGAGGCCAAAAATAAATAAATAAATAAAGGAATGAAAAGTAAAATGCAAAGGATTTACACGCTGCCATCCAAAATAGGTTTGGATTTTAAAAAAAATAATAATAAAAATAATAATTTTTTAAAAAAAGGATAAGCTTAAAGCGAATGTTAATAAAACAAAACCCAAAGTGATTTAAAGAAGGTTTTGTGGTATGTGTCATGAAAGTGCAGCTCGAGGACTCAAAATAACTACAGGCGACTGAGTTCCCTTACCCCAAATGTAGTCAATCAGCCAGGAAGTCTTTGGTGTCTGAAGTTGTGTACTAGAGCTACGAGGCTAATGCAGGCACCAGTTTAGCATTGTTCAACTGCATAATTAGGTCATCATGCACTCAACTTAAACACTTTATTTATTTATTTTTAAACACTCAGATTGTAGTTTCTGACACCTTAAAACGTAGACAGAACGATGGTTCTAACACCTTGAAGCAGAATCACGTTCTTCCTCCCCATTGACATAGGCAAACCTTTGCCAAGCATGTGTAGAAATGTTTGTTTTGGTTTTTTTTTTACATAAAAAAATGAAATAAACAAACAAATAAAATTACTCATGCACAGAGCTGGAGCTAAATACATGTAGATCATAATACACCCATCAGCCATAACATTAAAACCACCTTCCTAATATTGCGTAGGTCCCCCGAGTGCCAGAAAAACGGCTCTGACCCATCGAGTCATGGACTCTACAAGACCTCTGAAGGTGTGCTGTGGGTATCTAACATGCTAGATAAGACGTTAAAAGCAGATCCTGTAAGCAAGTCCTGTAAGTTGCGAGGTGGGGCCTCCATGGATGGGAGTTGAATCGCTTTCTCGTTGCAGTTCGACAGTGCTAGAGTTGATTCGGACGTGAGCAGCGACCACGCTGCACAAATGATCGTGGACTGGTTATTTTGTTCGAGTGTAAGTGCAGTGTTCTCACCTGCCTAAAGAACCGTGCTGAGGGGAAATCACCAGGGTTCCAGTCAAACCGACTAAACACTGCATGTGTGAAAGCGTCATTAGACAGTTATTAGGCAGTTTGCACAACACTAAAATGGAGACTAAGCATTCTTAACATACTGTAGCTCCAGTGCAAAACTAAAGCAAATTCACACACCAAATATGCTGGCTACATGTAGAGTTACGTTATTACTTTATCTCCATTTAGGCGTTTTTGTGAATGGATTCGGTCTTTCCCCCAACCCCCAACCCCCCCCAATTCTGTGTTAAGCACAGAGTTGGATTCTACAAACAGAATACATTTATTACCGTTTCTTATGTCGGGTAATTTCGGAAACCAAATTGGCAGCCAGCTGCAAGTTAGTCAGTTGCACCAGTTGAACATAAGATATTACACCCTAATGCAAATGTAAAGCAGCTTTAACTTCATAAACTATTCTACGGTAGTATAACAGCATCGTCAAGTAACAGGGTTTTCGTTTTACGCTATTCTTCTAGACTATAGCCTATACAGTGGATATAAAAAGTCTACACACCCTTGTTGAAATGGCAGGATTTTTTTTTTTTAATGTAAATATATGAAACCAAGATAAATCACGTCAGAACCTTTTCTACCTTTATTGTGAAACTTTAATCTATAAATTAAACTGGGGGGGAAAAAAAAAAAAAAAACTTTTAGGGAAAAACAAAACAAAAAAAAAAGTACAATACCCAGCTTGCACAAGTTTGTGCACCCTTGAATAATTGGGAATGCGTCAGTGTTCAGAAACAACCAATCACATTCGACCTCATGTTAAATACTAAATTAGTATACACCTCCCAACAATTAAAGTGACTGATTAACCCCAAATAAAGTACAGCTGTTCCTACAGGATCTTCCTGACATCACCTTGGTAACATCCAACTGGAAAAGCCGCAAACAGCCTACAAAGCAGGTACAGGATCTCTTTGTTGAAAAATATCAATCAACACAATTTTTCCAAGGCATTGGATATACCATGGAACACTGTAAAGACAATAAATTGACAAGTGGAGAAAACACGGCACGACAGCCAAGAGGTCTACAGCAACATTAAAAGAACTGCAGCAATTTCTGGCAAAGCGCTGGTTGCTCCATACATGTGACAACAATAGATAATAATATACACCCAAACAGAAGGAAAACATAAATAAATAAATAAATAAATCACGATATGACTCGAAGTCTTCTGCTGAAACGCTTAAGATGAAGAGGAATTGCATCTTTCAGCATGACAGCAACCCGAAGCAAACCTCCAGATCAACAAAGGAACGGCTTCACCAAAACAAGTTCAAGGTTTTGGAAAGGCCCAGCCAGAGTCCAGACCTAAATCCAATCACAGATCTGCGGGGTGACCTGAAGGGGGCAGTGCACAGGAGATGCCCAGCCAATTTGACAGAGTTAGAATGCGTTTGCATGGACGAATGGCAAAATATTGCTAAGTCAGTCAAGATGCTCCAAACTAAAATCTAAAAAGTGCTTCAACTACGTCTATGGGGTGTGCACACTTACGCAGCCACATTATTGTACATTCTTTATCCATCACCCCCCCCAACTACTATCATGATTTTTCACTTTAATAGGTCAAAATTTAACAATAAAAGGTATAAAAGGTTCTGATGATTTATCTTGCTTTCCTTTTACATTACAAAAACGTGCCATTTAAACAAACTTTTTATATCCACTGTACGTATTATCAGTTAGGATATCTTTTCCAGGCTTTAAAATGTTTCCCCAGAGAAGAGCATCTGCTAAATGCTGTAAACGTAAATATATATTTACACGACTCCTTTTGGTTTAAAAGAAATGCAGGCGATCACAGAGTCCAAGCTGAGATCAGAGATGCGGTGTTCATTTCCTGTTTATTGTCCGCTGGCGTTACTGACCAGCTGTTTTATAGAGATTTTTACACAATATCTTCATGCATCGCGTTATGCGGTCTTGACGCGCCTTGAATCTGCAGGATGATGATGAAGATGACAGCACTCATTTAACACTGAACACTCAACTTGTATAGTTTAACACATCACCCTCAACATCCAACTCGATTTCAATTGGTGCTACTGGCTGCTGAATGTTAGACTCGCGCGCACACGCACGCACGCACGCACACACACACACACACACATACACACGGCCTTAGCACTAATCTGCAGAAGCATCTAGCAATTTGTAAGTGTGTATACCAAGCATGTGCTGATATTACATTCTCGTATTATGATAATTGCCTAAACTTTTACCACAGTTTGCAAAATTATCATAATATTATATATTGTTTTAATGACCCAGGAAAAACATTGCTCCTTCGAGTTTAAAAGGAATCCTAGAGGACAGCTGTCCTTATGCTGCCTTATGAACAGGATTCACCGTTTCCAAAAAAATAATAAATAAATAAATAAACAGCTGCCTACCTCCTCCTCCTAGATGGACTATTTTAAACCGCTAGTGATTTTTATCTAGCACAAGATCACCAATCATCAGCACATGCCTAATATAGCGCACGCTCGAGTCTGCTTATTGCTAAACATCACTAAGCTGTTATAATGCGAGCCGTACGTTATTTTAAGTCCAGCGTTTGCATTAGTAGCTGTAAATTAGAAGAGCTGAAATTAAAAACAAACCCCGCCCCCCCCCAAAAAAAAGAAAGAAAAAAAGAAAAAGCAAAAAGGCGTGAAAAGCGACAAGGTTATTTAAAAAAAAAAAAAAAAAAAAAAAAAAAAAAAAAAAAAAAAAAGGGACGGGAGCGAACGTGAAGTTACCTTTGGCCGGATTCTTTTGGGTAGCTGACGAAGGAGAAGGAATCAGAGGTAATTTCATCAACTCAGCACGATTTGACTCAGTCAGAAGGTAGTGAGACTTAAACGTATAAGAACTTAATACGGTGTCAGTGAGGTCGTGCACTAAGCGTCCTACACGAGACAAACAGGAAAACCCGTGAGCAGTCAATCACACTCCCCATGATTGCAGAGAACACACACACCAAGCTAAACACCACACACACACACACACACACACACACACACACACGCACACACGCACACAGACTCCTGAACAGGATGTAGGGAGTCCTGAAAGAAGAAAACACACATTTTGGAGATTTCAGTGTTGGCTTGGGAATCACTGGTTAAAATGTAAACTGCTGCTGTTGTAAATCTACTGTTTTTTTTTTTGCCATGTTCCATAAATCCCACCAGCATCAAGATCTCAGTATTTTCTTTGTTTTTGTTTCGTGTGAGGTAATATTATTAAAACTGAAAATATAGGCCAAATGTGAGCCAATCAGCAGCACGATAAAGAACCCCAGCCCCCCACACACACACAATCTTCTCCCAAGCCAACACCCTCCTCATCAGGATTTCTACAGGCACTACAATAAAGAATGATCATTACTCATCTGCTATTCATAAGGAGTTACAGTACGACTTGGAAAAGAAAAGAAAAAAAAAAAAAAGAGGGAGAGAGAGAGAGAAGAAATTTCTATTCTATGAATCAAAAGGCTGAAGGTGCAATCAGTGATACACGTTGATAGCATGTCAGTGTGGGAGCAAAATGATGTGATAAAACACTGGTATGATAACACCCCACCCCCTCCTCCTCGCCTCTTAACGTATCGTGTTGCTTTCTTGAGAATCAGTGAATGTTTGCACCTTCTGTAATAGTTGTATACGAGTCCCTAAATTGTCCTCGGTGTGAGAAGATGGCTCTCAACATCACAGAGCCGCTGATGGAAAGAATGCGCAGGACCTGGAGGGTTTTTCTGAAGAACAAGTAGGTGCATCCAAATTCAGTTATTATTGTGTCTTGTGGACTGTATGTAAACATCTGTTATGTGAAATAGCGTATTCAGAGCAGAACTAAAGAAAAAAAAACTAAAATGATCCCCCTTATTATTATTTTTAATCACTAGCATTTTGCAGCTTCTGCAAGGCGTGCGTAAACTTATCCCCTCGACTGTACATACACTATTGTTTAAAAAAATGTGCTCAATAATAGAAAAGGATTTGTCTTGCAGATACAAGTTAGCACCTGCAACTCCATATATACCTGCGTGTATTTATAACTGAATGCATGGCTAGCTATAAAAAAATAAAATCGTCTCTATAGATGTATAGCTTTGAGAGCAATGTTTACATACAACTTTAATATTTGACACGTCTCATGGTTGGAAAGCGGCGGCCATCTTTGGTCATTTAATAACCAGTGCCGTGGCCACATGGTTGCAACTACAGTACCACCCTTAAAATAAACCCTGAACTTCCACATGAACGTCTAACTAATGTTTACTTAAATCCCTTAAATATTAGGAAATGCAGAGCAACTACAAATCCAACATCCCCGAGAAACGAATCTGTTCTGCCAACAAAATCACCTTCGACACATAGTTAGTAACATGGCGAGTAAAACACTTCGGGATGTACTGTTACGGGAAAATAATCAGTGCCAGAGAGTTGTAATGCTGTTACCACGGTGACCAATCCAAAGCGGATTAGGTTCCCATCACAGCACTTCCTGTAGTTTTTAATTCATCGTACACCACAGCAATTCACCGACTATTACTGAATGACTTTTTAATCCATTTATACAGCTTGCCATGTTGCTAAGAAACCAGTGTGCCGAAGACTTTCCCGTGTCGGAAGAACTTACTGGTGCAAAGCGCCGACACTGCGCTTCTACAAACTCGTTCCATAAACGTCTCCTTAACTGAAAACTTCACCAAAACGACATCACCAACCATCAGAGCTTCTCTGCTAAAAGAAAGCAGTACATTTCCAATTCTTTATTATGAGGTTTAGATACCGTCGAGTGCCCGCCGTAAAGAGAGTTACTACGGAAACGACAAGGCGTTCACGCTAGTGGCACCACCTTTTGTGGAATAATAAACAGGACGTGATGGCCAGTACTTTTCAACCAGGTGGATTTTAGTGTTTATACATCCTTCTCATCATGAGAACTAGCAATCTGGAAAATTCTGGATAAAGTCTGGAATTGTTTCAAGTTTTGATCATTTTGAGCTCGTTTACCAGTGTTTTGATAACTATATCGATTCTAACCCTTTAAAATATATATATTTGACCAATACATTGGCCTATGTGAATAGTATGCTGTGCTTGCAGAAGACAGATTGAATAAATGCTAGTTTTGGTGCTGTTTAAAGCTCAACCTTAAAAAACACTGCACACCAATTTCATAAATTCATCAATGATTGCACCTTTACAGCCACCAAACACAAACGCACACACACACACGCGCGCACACACACACGAGAAAATGATGCGCATCTGTGCCAGTCACGCTTCGACCTCATTCACACTGAATCAGCGTTTACAGATTAACAAGACACACACGGTCCGACGGCTTATAAACACATAGCACATCTAAAAGGAAGGGGGAAAAAAAATTTAAAAATTAGACAAGATTTTAAAAAAAGAGGTTAGAAAACTGCATTTTAAAAAGTGGGCTATGGTTAGAAAAGGCACATTTACATCGACAAAGACAACACCGAAGCAAAAGGCCATTAATTAACATATTCACACTGGATGAGGAACAGTTAGGCCAAAACTTAAATGTATACAATGACCATGTTACTCCAACTGTAGTCAATCAGCAAAGTCATCTAACGAGTAAGGAAAAGTCTGGCGTCGTGAAAATGGCATGCCTAAATTGAGGACTAGAAAAACGGACAAAAAGACGTCACCAAGGTTAAAAAATAAATAAATAAATAAAATAAAATAAAATAAAAAAAATACAGTTGTGGCGGCCATCTTGGAGTCCAAGTGCTGTTTGAGGTTGGGCTTTCTCAAAGTGGTATCGCCGTACGCGGTTGTGTAATGTGTAATGGTTTAGACATGGAGTTAGCACCATGCAAAAACTGGAGACGATAAACATCCATGACGGCTCCAGTGCAAAATGAAAGAATCAAAAGGTCACACGCTAAGCTGATCGACTACAGCTGGGGTAAGGAAGACGTTTCTTTTTTTTCTTCCCCCGACCGAACTGTTGCTGTGACATAAATACATTTCCAATCACGGTGTTAATGTTATTATCAAAGGAAACGCAGGCATTAAACACGTGCAGCAGTAGCGAGTCAGAGTGGAGTGATGATGTTGAGGATGCTTCTCCACTCAACTGAGAGACCTCCCTGTGCTTTAGCAGGTGTACGCAGGTTAGTGATCGGCCAACACACACACAAACACTATCTAAAGACCTATTTGGATGGTGTTAGTTTATCATCGTGATATCCTTTCCCCTTCTGAGTAGAGACTCTGCTCTTCCAAGTGGGGCATCTACTGTACCTTTCTGAGCTGGGCCTCTACTCCTCTGTACAGATATGCGCGTCTGCAGGGCCTCTATCCAGCCGATCTTCAATCGAATCCTCAGCCTTTCCAGTGGCGCTTCTCTACCCTTATGAGAGGAGCCTGTACATTTCTGAGAAGGGCTGCTACCCTTCCCTGTAATTACCAGAGCAGGGCTTGTACCTTTCTGAATAGGGCCTTTACTTTTCTAAGCCGAAAATCTGAGGGTCTACTACAGTGCATATACTTTTTCATTTATTTTTTTTAAACAAGTGGGGCATCTAAACTCTGAGGCATCCTTTTTGTCAGCTACGTTAGTTTGTATGCAATCAACAGTTAGCCTTGGTTAACACACCCCCCCCAAACACCCCCCAGTCCTTAGACTCTCTAGTACACAGTAAAGCTCCTCAGCCGAGTGCAGAGACACAACTCCAGCTGCTCTGACTCACTACTGCTACACGCTGCACGATGGCCTGCAGGACTGAAACTTTTCATCAACATGCAGTAAACACACTTTCAGTAAAAGAACCAGCCATGTGAGTGTGTAAGCTTTAGGTCTAGCCGGCTTCTCCGGCTCTTTGGCTCTGTGCTGAGTGGGGAACGAGTCTCACCTCGCGAGCAAACGAAACACCAGCCTACGTTTACGGAGGAGCCAAGATGGCCGTTCTTCCGTGTGCCCGAGTGACTGCTGCACACGATGACGTGAGGCGTGATCGCTACGCTCCCGGCTGCTATACACAGATCGCCTACATGATAGGCTACGGGACAGCGGATACAGCGCATCATCCGGCCTGTGGACACACACATTTACACGTTTAACCCTCCCTATACAACATATAAACAACATCACTCAAAATTATGTGTGTGTATATATATATATATATATATATATATGTGTGTGTGTGTGTGTGAATGTAATTAAGCTTGTTAAACACCAAGCTAATTAACTGGCACTCTACACACCTCTGCTCTTAAACCCTCTGAGACTCTGAGCGTGTCTCAATCTGTGATTGTGGGAAGGTGTGTGTGCACTAATCACACCTTTGTGGGCCTTTTGCGAGTCCTTTTCCAACCAGCAGGTAGCGCAGCAGTGCTGTGGGCACCTCAGGCCTTGGGGCTCCGCAGCAGTGCCCGCGTATTTCCAAGCACAGGACTCGTGATAGAAACGGCCACACCCACTCACCGAACACGGCTTCACATCTTCATCAGTGCGTTTGCAGGAGAAACATGGGTGTGAGCCTGGGAGGAGAAACATTTCGAATCAATTACCAGGAAAGGAGAGACTTAACCAAGTCTGCCAATTTCCTCACTCTGTTCTTGCCTGTTCCTCTCTCGAACTACATTTTGTGCACATCACAGCTAAATCAGAAACAAGAAGCACTGTTCTCTTGGAATAGATTAAAAAGAAGTTAGGCAACATCATAATAATCACTCTGTATGCCACCACAAATGTAATAAAGTACACACATACAGAGGAAACTAACAAGATAACATTTAATGGTTCTGACCTGTTTTGCACTCAGTGCAAATGGTTTCTCCCTCTGTTCCCCCAGCAGAGGCCAAACACTCCAGGTGAAAAAACCTGTTACACTCGCCCTCACAGCACAGCAGAGAATCTCCAAATGTCTCGCAAACCTGAAGGGTGACACACACACACACACACACACACACACACACCCACACACACCCCCTTCATCTCAAACCTGCTCCCTCTGCAATCACAGCAGAAGTGAATGAAATTCATGCTCAGGGATTTAAAAATTTTATTTATTTATTTTTTTTAAAATGGCAGTATGGCTCGTTATGTTCTCAAGTCGTGCATTTAGTTAACAACACTACCTTTTACTAACGTTATTAACTGGTTCCAACTTTGGACAATATATCGATTGATTTACAACTTCTACACAACACACATCCCGGTCAAGAGTATTTGATGTATGCGTTACTCTTATCTGATCTCACTCACCTGACACACCATGTCCTTTTTGGAGTTGTTGCTGCCCTGCCGAGAGATGTTTGAATCGTCTGACTGGGCATCTGAGCAGTCAGCGTCCACCGTACCAGGACTGTCAGAGCGTTTCTCAAATACACACTGCACACACAAAATGAGATGCAGCCAAACGAGGAGAGAGAAAGGGGGGGGTAAGAAAAAGAAAAAAAAAAAAAAAAAAACACACACACTAACAAATTTGCCCCAAATATCTCTAAGAGAAGTTAACTCACTTTTGATGAAGTGCGTGCCAGGTTTGTGTGTGTCTCACCTGCATGTCGTTGAGGCCTCTGGAATCAGAGTCGGACGTGTCTCTGTAAATAGAGCTTGTCACTTCGACGTCCGTCGAGGCTCGACTGCGTTTCTTCAGTGGCTTACAAGAATCAGAGATCTCACTGGCTCCTGCAAGAGCGAAATCCAGAGTTCCACACCGTGTAAACATAATGCCTGTCTGTATGTCTATAAGAAAACACACTGTCTCTACGTGTGTGTGACTTTGGGCAGGAGTATACTGCGCATCAGTGATGGGTCGGTCGATGGAGGTGAAAGTGGGGTAGGGAGTTTCTCAGTGTTAGAATTGTGATAGTCGAGATTCTGTAATGGAATTGTGTGCATCACCTTTTATTTATTTATTTATTTATTTGTTCTCTGTTTACCATCCCAGGGGTCCCAACGATTCCATTTTCACTACAGAGTAACATTTACCCCTCCCTCTTAAGGTAAGTAGATAAATGGGTGTTATCAATTAATTCAGTTTGTAAACAAATACTGATTTATGTGATTTAAAGGGGCCATGACATGTTATTTTATTATCTTCCCTGGGGTGTAATTATAATATTAGTAAAGTTTAGTTTTTTTAGTAAAGTAATTTATGACCTTTTTCCACCCTGTCTCTGACCTCCAGACTGAAATTATCGTTTTTTTTTTTGTGTGTGTGTCCTTTACCTTAAAGACTTAAATGTAACCACCCATCCATGACTGGTTAACATCTTTGCCTATGAATTAATTATCGACGTGTTATCGGAACTCTTTTCATCGCCTGAGCGCCGGTGGGCGGGGCCCGACGGTGCGCTGATGTAAAAGTCGGAGTCGAAGTCTTGCTGTAGGGGCAGTCGTATGCAAATGTATTTGCCCGCGTGACATCGCAAATCCCGCCACATGCAGCAGAGCCGGTTTTGGAGCTTGGTTAAATAAATACTCGTTTTGATATTAAGCTATGAAACTTGCAGGACGTTTTAATGGTACAATGACCTCTTATATGTCAAAAGCTCGAGGAGCATATGATTTCTCATGTCATGACCCCTTAAAATATGAGCCTGTGTTTGCAAGCAAGGGGGGGAAAAAACATGAAAACACACTTAATAAGAATGATGTTTCTTACAGGTTAAGAAACAGGGAATTTGATGTAAAATACTAAAGCGGTTATATATGTAAATTCATTGGTTGTCGATTAAAATAAAAACCCTATAAATTCAAGTTGTAACAAGAGACTCACCTTTTTGTGATCCTGTTTTAAAGTCCATCTGAGGCATCGCCTCCACCTGAAATACAACACGGACGAGCGTTATAGTTTTTCGGTCGTTACAGCTGGTTATAAACATCTGCAAAAAGGTGCGTGACTCTACCTGCTCTTTCTTGACCTTTTTCTTTGGAACTGGATCGACGCTCTTTTCCGACTCGGAGCGACTCCTTACACACCGCCGCTGCAGCTTTCTTTCCATCGACTCTGTACACATGCATTCCTCCGTTAGTGTGAGTAGCAAATATGCTTAGACACAGTGACTATCCTCAACTCGTGCAGGTAAACCCACACAGGCAATGTGTACAGCTGAGACTTATCCTGCATGCGTGTGTACCTGAGCTGGGTTCGGTAACAGGAGTGTGTGCGTGTTCTGCACTCTCTGGTTCACTCCATGCTGTTCTCTCCTCCTCACTGGAGAACGTCTCACCCTCCGCTTTATCACTCGAACCCTTCCATAGTAAGGATACAATAAGAAACAATTATAAAGGAAAAGGAAATCAGCATCTCCATAAAGCTCGTCAGCAGACAGAAGCAGGAAGTGCTCTAAAATCTCCTGGTAGACGCTGCATTGAATCTCGACTTGAGAAAACACAGTGGACCAACACCAGCAGATGACCTGGCACCCCAAATCATCACTGACTGGAAACTTCACACTGCACTTCAAGCAACTTGGATTCTGTTCCTCTCCACTCTTCCTCTAGACTCTGGGACCTTGATTTCCAAATGAAATGCAACATTTACTTTCACCTTCCCCATGATTGTGGTTGTGTGTACTGAACCAGACTGAGAGATTAGAGGCTCAGGAAACCTTTCCAGGTGTTTGGAGTTAATTAGCTGATTAGAGCTCATCTCAGGTCGACTTTTCTGTATTATAAATTCTTTATTCTAATATTTTGAGATACTGGATTTTTGATTTCCACGAGCTGTAAGTCGTAATCATCCAAAAAAAGGCTTGAAATATTTCACTTTATGTGTAATGAATCTAGAATATATGAAAGTTCCACTTTTTTAATGAAATTATAGGGAAAAAAAATGAACCTTTACAAGATATTCTAATTTTTTGAGACACACCTCTGTATACACACACACACACGACTGTACATAGTTATTATTACATTACATTAGTACATAGTTATTATAAATTATGGTCCACAAGACAATTTTTAAATATTTACTTGGCTGGATTTTTTCCCCATTTTCTCCCTAGTTTGGTCAGCTGCCAATTCCCACCGGTCAGCCCTATCATACAACAGAGAGTGAAGTTCTTCCTCCGAGACATGTAATGCTAACCGCATCAGGCTACTGCTATTTACGCTCTTCCACATACATGAGCTCAGACACCTGCTCATTGGCTAGCGTGCCTGTGATTGACAGGGGAGAGAGAGTATGCGGTCAGTGCCACCCAGAGACAACGGCCATTTTTCTCTCTTGGCTCCCAACCACAGATGAATTTCAAACTCGTGACTGTGTCAGGACTCAGACACGTGATCTCCTGGTTTTACGTTGCAGCGCATGGGAGACGAATTTACTATAGAACACAGATTCTAACTTCACCTGGAGGGTCGGATTAGGAGCTTTATCGGGCCCATCAGCCGTATGATTTACACCCCTGCTTTAAGTACGCAGCACGGAAAAGCAGAAGCGAACCTCACCTCTGGAGACTGAACTCGCTCATCGTCTCTCTCCGACTCCTTTTTTATCTCCACTTTCTCTTTGGGCAGCTGCCAATCGCATTTCACAATCTCCACATTGAGCTTCTTCATTGTGACCGAGAGCGGCAGCAGCTTCCGGGCAGCCGCCGTTCTCCACGGAGTCCGAACCGGAGGCGGCGAGGGTTGCGTTTCTGTCATGTCCTCGGGCTCCGCCTCTTCCTCCTGAGCGTCTGAAACGCTGCACTGACGACGAGGCTGCTGACGGCGTGGGAGTGTCGCCGGATCGTCTTTCTTTATGCTCTTGGAGCGTCTTGTCCTGCGTTTTTTAATCCTTGTTGGGGTCGCATGCTCGTCGCTGGTTTCGTCGGCAGGCAGTTTGTCAATGTAAATGAAGGTGTAGTTCTCGTTACGCTCCTCACGGGTCATGAGCAGGGCTGCCTCGGCATGGCCGACGCCCACCTCCCACTGGGCACGCTCCCTCTGAGACTGAGGCTTCAGCAGCTACATGGGCACAAAACACGCTATGTTACATACCATAAAACCAACAGATATCATGCAATTAGGCAGATAAACTACATAAATACAGCCAAAATACAGTAACTGAGACCGGACTCTCACTTTCTAAATCTCTCTGTATAAAATAAACGTGTACGTAAACGCAGATGTGCATAATATACATGGTGTCCCAAAAGTCCAGCATCATAGGAGAAAATTTTTTTTTAAATAAAACTTGCTGAATAAATCCACCATTTTTCTCTAAAACACAAATTCATATTAATACAATCATATGGATTGGTTCTTAACAGCTCAGATACATCACTGTCTCTAAAAATATAATTTATACATACATAAACCCTATGATGCTGGATTTAGAGGACAGTCTGCATATATATATATATATATATATATATATATATATATATATATATATATATATATATATATATATATATATATATATATATATTTTTTTTTTTTTACATACGTTTTAATTATATATAATAGTAAAAAATAAATAAATGTATGCATGTCAAGTGTGTATTATAAAAAATTGTTTACAAATGAAAATATGCTTAATAGAAATATGTATAGCTATTTTAAAAGGATTCGTGTCCAAGAATATCTATGGCACAAATTATATATATATATAATTTTAAATACCTGCATGAAAACAATAAATAAAGCCGCATATCACTTAGTAACAATTACTTAATTGTTCACAGATCGAATAAAAACACATACACAGATTCCTTATTCTAAGCACATTCTATATTATGATCTCCATATTAAAAATGATTGTCTCATTTAAAAATCTGTCTACAGCATACCGTGGTGCTTGAAAGTTTGTGAACTCTTTAGAATTTTCTATATATTTCTGCACAAATATGACCTAAAACGTTAGATTTTCACACAAGTCCTAAAAGGAGATTGAGGAAAATTATACAGTATTACATATCTGTGAGTGGCAAAAGTATGTGAATCTTTGCTTTCAGTATCTGGTGTGATCCCCTTGTGCAGAAATAACTGCAACTAAACGTCTCTAGTAAGTGTTGATCAGTCCTGCACATCGGCTTGGAGGAATTTTAGCCCGTTCCTCAGTACAGAACAGCTTCAACTCTGGGATGTTGGTGGGTTTCCTCACATGAACTGCTTGCTTCAGGTCCTTCTCAACATTTCTATTGGATTAAGGTCAGGACTTTGACCTTTCGATTTTGGATTAAGGTCAGGACTTTGACTTGGCCATTTTAAATCTCTCACTGCATGACCAACTTTCTCTTGAGATTCAGTTCATGGACCAATGACCTGACATTTTCCTTTAGAATTTTCTGGTATAACACAGAATTCATTGTTCCATCAACTATGACAAGCTGTCCTAGCCCAGATGCAGCAAACCAGGCCCAAACCATCACACCACTCACACCTGATTGTCATCCCATTGATTGAAAACACCTAGCTCTAATTTCACCTTCAAATTAACGGCTAATCCTAGAGGTTCAAATACTTTTCCCACTCACAGAGATAATATTGGATCATTTTCCTCAATAAATAAATGACCAAGTATAATATTTTTGTCTAATTTCTTTAACTGGGTTCTCTTTGTCTACTTTCCGGACTTGTGTGAAAGTCTGATGACATTTTCGGTCATGTTTATGCAATTATATAGAAATTTCTTCACAAACTTTCAAGCACCACTGTATAATTTTTGTCATTAATCATCTGCATCCAAATAAAAATACCATATCTCTCCATAATAAAAGTATACGCTTAAACGAATAAAGTAGTTATAAAGTCTTTAAGTATGCACAAAACTTTCTTTTTAAAAAATAAATAAATAAAAGCGGTAAAATCTGAATTCTGCACAAAAATAAAAACAGCACGGACCTTCTGTCTCTCAGTTGGATTGGTGGTTTTGCGTAAGGTTTCCGCCTGCAGTTCCTCAAACTGACTCTCTCCTTTATACACCACGATCCTCTTCTCGTGAATCCACGCCCGCTCGGCCACACTTCCGAAAAACTGCACATGGTACTCCCTGTGACCTACACACACACACACACACACACATAAATACATACCACAGCATCTGCACAACAATTTAAAGGACATTAATGCAAGGGTATAAAGGAATTAAGGATAGACCACGTCACTGATGAGAGCGTTTTGCATCACTATTACATAATATTAGCCTGTGGGGTTAAAAGCGCCCTCTAATGGTGAGTGAGTGAATTACAGACCAGGTCCTCGATGTGTGTTTTTGCATATTAAAAACATGACCTAATACACAGAAAGCATTTGTTAAATGTAAAGAGCATGGAAAACAGCACGGGCATATTATATTAAATATTAACAGTATATAGAACGTGGTAAAAAAAAAAAAGTGTATAAAAGATGTGTAAAAATGAAAGCAGTCTGTGGAACACACAAGCATACATGCTAATAGCACGTAAAGGCATGATTAAAATAATATGAATAAATATAACAGGCATATCAAATGTATGCAAGATTATGAATACAATGTGACAGCAATGGTACGACTTAGTATAAAGTTGAAGAAGGTGTACATTCAGTACAAGAGCTTTGCGCTCGCAGTGTGATGTGGTGTCGATGAGTTAGCGTTACCTCTGGTGTTAATGCGCGTGTGAACCTGTAGCTGGGGGTCGGAGGAGACCATGCAGGGCCACCATGGGTACGTCCCGACTTTAGCCCACACCAGATCCCCGATGTCGTACTCCACGCACACCGAGGGCATGGCCTTGTCCACCTGCACACACCAACCATCATCAGTACTGTTATACAGCACGGTCGTCATACAAACAACCACTTGACTACCAAACAAAACATTTGGGTTGTGGACAATTTTTTTTTCCAGCAAAGCACTGACATGGACGTTCATGACACTGAGACAAGTCTGAGGTGTGTATTAGGAGTGCAGAAAAACTGTGGGAGTGTAAGCAGTAGGAAATACAGCTCACGTTTTTTAACCTGGGAGCACGTTGGTGCTCTTCTCAGTATCTGCTTTAAATGAATAATTGTTTACATTTTGGGAAATAAAAGCCCCATTTAGTTCGTTAGAAAACAGGATGCATGAAAATAAGGAGCATGTCTCTAATATGATTGTCAATTTGCACTTGAATGGAGATTAAATTTGTTGAATGAATAAACATTTCAGTTCAATCCCTCCAGGATTTCGCGATCGCAGAAATGAACACGAAATCAAGCAAACTCTAATATTCTGGAGGAGCTCGCCGCAGACTTGGGCCAAGACGAGTCGTGCGACGTCATCACAACGCGGCTTCAGCCAAAGCCCTCTTCGATCAGCGTGTGTCGAACACGAGTACAACTAAAAGGTGTCAATTACAACAAACACCACTGAGAAAGACCGGGCAAAACAATTTCACGCACTTGCAATTTCGCCAATTCAAGTAGTTTTCCTGCAGGAAAAGCCCTCAAAAAACTTTTTGCAAAAAGCCGCAGCGAAATTAAGCGTTTTCGGCTACAACAAATCCCTGTATGAAGTGACCTTTGGATGCAAACAAAGAAACGCACACCTGATTCAGGACTTTCCTCTGATACACCCAGTTTCTCTTGAAATCTTTGTGCACTATGTTAGAATTTTTCCACTTCTATATTTATTACTGAAATACACCACTGATACTTCCTGAATTCTACTTCACACATTTCAGTGAGACTCTGGAATAGTACCCAAGAAGGAGTTTCCTGCTTCTTAAAAAAACTCCATTACTGCACGATTTCTCTGTAATTTCCATAAACAAATATAACTTCCTAAAACAGACAGAAGTTTTTCCCTAGACTGGATCCTTTACATATCACTCACCTGGACCTCCTTGGGTTCAGTTTTGGGGCTTTTGAGACTCAGGGTAGGTTGCTGCTCTTGTATCACAGCCTGGCCATCACCGAGCTTCACTTCCTGTTCAGGGAAGGCCCCGTGCCGGCTATTTTTCTTTTTTCTCTTCTCCTTCTTGTGCTCGTTTCTCCTGGTTGACTCCTGGAACTCGTGCAGCAGGTCTCCGCACAGCGACGACTCGAACAGCTCGCGTCCATTCTGATACGTCTTTATGATCTTGATCTTGATTTCCGGGGAGTTTGTCTTCTTCTGGCCGACGGGCTCAGAAGCTGCGTCCTGAATGGAGGCAGGAAGGGGAGGTGGAGAGGAAGGTAGGATGAGGGGAGGAGGGGGGTAAACCGACTGCAGATGATGTGAAGAGGACGAAGATGGAGGAGGAAGTGGAGGTGGTGGTGGAGGAGGTGGAGGAGGGTGATGAGGTAAAAGTTGAGGATTAGGTTGATGATGCTGCGATTGATGTTGAGGGTGAGAATGAGGATGATGAGGATGATGATGATGATGATGAAGATGAGAATGAGATGGAGGAAGAGGAGGGGAAGAGATATGAGATGATGGTTTTTCCTGAACGACGGGAGACCTTAGCACCGTTCCCTCCCCTAAGATCAGCCCGTGATCGGCGTGATAGTTGCGGATGGCGCCGTAGCCGTTGGCCGAGCCATTAGGGAACTGCGAGTACAGCGCAAACTTGGCCTGCTGCTCATAGGCGCCGATTCCCGCCTGGTAACCGTTGGCGACGACCCCTAGGTCGTCCGGAGGGTAGGAGAACCCCGGATCGAGGGGCGAATCGTAGGCGGAGGGGCCTCCCTCGTCCCCGGGGTCGCTGATGGCATCGTACACGTCCTCCTGTCTGATGTTAGCTGAGTCAATGAGCTGAGGCGGTTGCTGGATTGTGTTTCCCATGATCCCTTGCATGAAAGAGAAGGAGAAATCCATTGTTCTGCTCCAGCATCCTTAGGTTTCCCTTTTTCGTACAGGGTCTGGGGGGGGGAGGGTGTAGAAAAACACCAAAAATATAAAACATTAACAACATTAACGTTAAAGTGAGAGATGATGATTCAAACGGGCTTAATATCGTAGCGCTGTTGAATTCTTAATTCTGATTGGGTCAGAAGGTGTAGATTAACTGTCTTAAATTTATTATTTCTGACAAGAGACCAGCTGCAGGTTTTACATTAATCTGCTCGTTGTGAAACCTTATTGTTTCTATAGTAACAACTTGTGCTCCACATAAACCGATATAGATAGATATATATATATATATATATATATATATATATATCTCTCACCAATCCTGTGTCGTGTCAGTTTTAGCCCAGGTCAACTATCTGGCTGTATTTCAGCTCGTGTTTGGGTCCTATTTCATTGCTAATCCAAATAATCCCACAAGTTTTCTACAGGATTGAAGTTGGGTGATTGTGCAGGACAAGCAAAGTGTCCCATCAGTGTTTACGCCCATTCAAACACAGATTTGGTCATCATCCTAGAATGTATGAGAGTCAGTGTTGTGTTCTGCTTGGACATGAAGGACAAAAAAAGTAACCTCAAAGTCTGGCCAACAACGGACGATCCGCTTAACATTACATTCGTTCAGGTAAGCACCCGTTTGACACTGTACTGGAACCATTTTGTCCTGGGAGCATTTGCACAAGAACCTGAGGTCCATTCACAGTTAAACTCAACTATTTTTCAGTTTATAACAAAAAGCTTAAAGATGCACAAAAGCCCATCAGTCCGTCTCTTCAATAATGCATTCTATAAGGATTACATATAAAGCCACTGTGAGCGTCCTCTCTTCAAAGAGTTCCCTTGTGGGTTTCACGTCTTTTGTGAAACGGAACAATCGCATGCGTCTGTGCACGGTTTGCAAATGAGACGTTCCTTTTCATGGAAACTTAAATAAATACAGTGTTATCATACAGATTTCACCTCAACAGAGCAGGTCCAACTCATGACAACGAACTGAAACACCGTAATGACAAATACCAGACCACATATTGTACAGGACACAGAAACGGCTGTGTTTAGATCACTGCCCACATGACCTGAAAACGGAGGATACCTGCTGGATGAATTTCCCACTTGAACATTTGTCTCACGGTATTGCGTTCCAAACAAAGATGAATATGGAGAGATACTCCCCACTTGCAATCACAAAGCGTAACAGACTGAGATAGAGAAGCTGGTGTTTGTTGCGCAGCTGTACAAGCAAACTGGAGTTACTCATTGATAAACAGCGGAAAGGTCTTTAGGTTATTACAGAATCCCAAATGCACGTGACTGTCTAGTGCCTAAAAGGTTGTAGAGGAGATATTTCAATTCAAACTTTGTACTAGAAGGAAATGACGGATTTCAACAGCCTTGCTTAAAAGGCCCAGCAGTGGCAGCGCTACCATTTGAACAGAAGATCAGAAATTCAACGTCTTAACCACTGCGCCAGGATCACCACGCTATACATCTTACTGAACAACCAGAACTTCACAAGAACAACCACCCTTTTTTTTTCCCCCCAACCCAACTTGGGCTCCGCAAACATTTCAAAGAAGCCTTTATTTTGTCACGTATTGACATTACACAGTGAATTTTTTATTTTTTTGGCATATCCCAGACTCCAGGGTCAGCCATGATACAGCACCCCTGGAGCAGATAGGGCCTGTTAAAGGCCTTGCACAAGGACCCAACAGTGGCAGCTTGGTGGTGATCGGACTTGAACCACCAACCACCCAGTACCCTAACATTTGAGCCACAATTTCATCATCAATATGCAACGATAGTACAGTGGTATTATCACTCAGCATGATGGGCCTTTGGGAAACCGTGAACCACAGAGAACACTGCTGGTGGCTCCTAACCTTCCAGAGAAGGTTGCGATCAAGTGCCCGAAAAAAAGAAAATAAAAAATAAAGTGTGGTTCTAGCACATCATCCGGGATGATATCCTTATTTTTACGAAGGTGTTTAATAGAAATGCGTGATGATTTATGCATGCAGTTTACACAACTCTTAACCGTAAGCTACGAACTTTCCGTAAATTTGGGGTAAGGGGGACATTTTGTTCCTGACCCACGTCTTTAAATCAAAAATATTCTAGTATTCAAACAAAAGCAGCGTTTGGGTTCAAACCGCTTTTGTGATGGTGTAGATTTCACCATCTGCGGTCCTGCACATCCACAGTCCACACCGTACAGTCCTGGTTAACTCATCACATCAACACTTTCCTGTTTACTAACTGTACTCCATCCCATCATCCGGCTCTTTTTTATTATTATTACGCACCACACTGCTTCAGGTTTCAATATGACAATCACTTACAGTTAAATATCGTCTGGAAATATTCCCCGAGACGTGACGAGAGGCGTGTGTAAACGTGTGGATTATATGAGCAGTTAATGAGTGTAACAGACTACAGAGCTTCATGTGGTACCAAGAGTGTTCCAAAACTTCCTAAACTGTCTGAGTGATACTTTTACTGACGAAGAAAGTGTCGTCAAATCTTCACAAAGCAGTTCTAAGAGCTTAAAATATGACGTTGTGGCTTCATTTCGTTGTCTGGTGCTGCAGTAGTGACTGAAATTAAACAAAAAGAGTGAAATATTGAAGGTTAAAACACACTGAGGTAAACACTGTAGCAAATTAGCCAAGACAGATGCACATCTTCACCTCAGAGTTCTTACTAAACTGTAGCTAATTCCCTGAAACTTTATTTCTGGTACACTTTACTCTTTTTTTTTTCTTTTTCTTTTTTTTTTTTTATATAACTACTAAAGCAGTGTTGCTAAACTTGTATGCTCTTAAACCATGTCTCCAGCTCTTGTAACACCTGAAATAGCACTGCTAACTTAATTGGAACATTGTTTGCTGTCAATGCTAACGTTATCCTGCTGAATATTTACCGTATTACAAAAAATATATAAAAGATAATACAACAAACATTTTCCAACCCTACATTTCCCACCGCTGCATTGTTGGACATACAAAGCGATAGTACATCAAAAATGTTTAGTTAGCTGCATTTTATCTCGACATTTAAGGGGATATGATGCTAGCATGTTGGCTTTAGCTATGCCAAGTGCTATGAAAAAAAAAATGCACCTCGCTGTGATATGAAACGGTTTAGCAAAGAGTCTAAACATGTCTAAATGTAGTCGGTTTGGTATTTTCAGTCTGAAGTCGAGTCAGTAATGAAAAAGGGACGTGTGAACTGGTTCAAGCGCTTCGTTTTCCTCTAAAAGCGCATACGATAACATGTATGCGAAACCGAAGAGCCAACATGGCTGCCCTTTAAATCAAACTGGCCCGTTTACGTTTGTAACCTTTCCGACAAGTGGCCGTTATTTTACACGGAAAATCAGGAGGGGAAACCGACAGTGTGCGTTTTTATTATTATTATTATTATTCGCCAAAAGGAAAAAGAAAAACTAAAGAGGAGGAAAAAGCATGCAGGGCTGGGGTTGATTTTGACGCCATGAGAGCAAACAACGAGGCAAAAAACAACAGCAGAATAAAAAAAAAATGTCGGTACCTTCAGCGTTTCCCATTCTAAACAAATACAGCAAATAATCTGATTCCGGGAGCAGAGATCAGAAATCTAAAGCGATCTACACAAAGGCTGAGAGCAGAGCAGCTGCAGAGACACGGAGCTCCGCTCAGACGAGGCTTAATTCGGGAGAGGCCCGATGGTTTAGTGCAGATCAGAGCAGATTGGACTCCCATAGATTTAATTCAAGCCTTTGCTCGCTCGCTCGCTCTCTCCCTCTGGATGCAACAAAAGCCCTTCTGCTCGAAGCGGCCCGGTTGCCAGATTGGACTAAAACCGGATTGTCATATCAAATCAAATGACAAAATAACCAGGCAGAGTGGCGAGGATGATCAGACAGGTTACTGAACCGAGTTTTGAACAAATAAATATGATTATCCTGGGTGGAAGATAGAGAAAAGGTCTAATCTTGCATTCTGATTGATCCAATCCAATCCAACAATGTTGCTCAATTCAAGTCGATCAGCCAAATCTGGCAACCTGATCAATCGGTTTAATTTACCTGATCGTAGCTGTCAAGATCGGACCGGATCAACTGTCATATCAAAGATAATGACAAAAATATCATGACCAAATGTTTTTTTTCCAGATTTGTTTGATCAAAAGATCATGGTTTCAGGGTCTCAGCATGATTTCCAAATCTGATGAATCAAGGTTTCCAGATTAAAGAGAAAAAAAACCGTATCTAATACATCTAATCTAATACACTTTTCAAATTGTTAGGGTGTCGGATTAGATTTTTTTTTCTAATATTCAGCTCCAACATTGCAATGATTAGAATTGTCATATTGCGTTGATCATACTGGTCAGGGTTGCCATATTATTATTATTATTATTATTATTATTATTATTATTATTATTATTATTATTGTTGTTGTTGTTGTTGTTGTTGTTGTTTTATTATTACAATCATCGTCATCATCATCATCATCATCATTATCATAATATTGTCTAAAAACCTGATTGTTCCAGATCTAATCTGGAAACTTTGATTGAACCGATTGAACTATTGATCCTGTTCAAAACAAGATGTTCAATCTGGCAACTTGATCAATCCAATCCATTTTTAATCCAGTTGATCAATCAAGCAGTTTAATTGATCTGATCATGGCTGTCAGATTGGATTGATCAGACTGGGTTAGCAGTGTAAAATTTTCCGGATTAAGGTAATTGACAAAATCCACAATTTTATCACCCTGGATCACTCAGGATACAGCTGGCAAATGTTATCATTATTTAGACTGATCAGATACAGGATTTGCCAGGGTTGCTGGATGTTCTCGATCATCCAGGAATTAATCAACCCACCTTCATGACTGCATTGATTATAGTTGATCATGCATGGTTGCCAGTTTGGTTTGATCAGATAGTTAAGGTGAATGAATCAGTCAGGGTTGCCTAATTAAATGAATCATTGACAATGAATTAAATGAATGGATGACCAAATACAACCTGGTCATCCTAGTACTAATTTAACATGTACCTCGGGTAGAATTGCAAAACATAACCAAGTAAACAAAATACAAACAAATAATATGCATTCTATAGATCAGGACTCTTAAATATCACTAAAATTAAATACATCATATGATTAGCAGTTCTTAAAAAAATAATCGTGCGTTATCTGGCAACACTGCTCAGCGCGAAAAGGAAATCCTCCTGATTGGCTGTGCAACGTGGAATGAAATGCATGATGGGATGTGTAGTTTTTCTAGACTACACGCAGCTCAGGTTGACTCATTCCATGAGAAACATTCTACTATATATAAATTAATAACATAACGGTACAACTGTTTAATTATATTAGGCCTAATTATTTACTTCTGTAATATTGTACACTTACTAATAAAAAAAATTAATCGAATAAATTTTTTCAAGGATTACACTTTTAACATCACTGAAACATAGTGCATGAATTCATAAGTACTGATTTTTCTCCTTCATTCCTATGTTGCCTTGATAAAGACAAGGCATGGTTTGGTTCATGGGGTCATCAAAGGTCATATCTCAAAAAATATCAACATCTGGTGTAATCCCATACAAGGTTTTCTATCTAATACAAACAACACACTGTGCATTTCTCCGTAATTAAATAAGTTCAGTTGTTTTCTTTTCGATAGCTCATTTAATTCAAACAGTACCAGACATAATTTACTGAACCAAAAGTACTGTGCAAAAGTCTTAGGCACATGCTGTAGAAATGCTGTAGAGCAAAGATACCTTCAAAAACTATGAAATTAAATGTTTCTCCATTTTTAAAAAAAAATACTATAAAGAGCAGTAAACTGTAGTAAATGAAACATAGACGATATTTGGTTTGAGAACCAAAAAAAAGTAGTCTCAGGTAGAATTAGTGCAGTTTTATAAGGAAATGAGCTGTAAGTTTTATTGAGCATCTTACAGAACCAGCAACAGCTCTTCTGGAGACTTTGACTGTCGCACTTGCTTCATTTTTTTTGCAGCGAAACCCAGCAGCATTCATTATGTTTTTTTATCTGAAAAGTGTCTCATCACTTAATATACTGCTTTCTTTACCGACATCCATCTATCCATCCATCCATCCATCTTCTACCGCTTACTCCTTTTCAGGGTCACGGGGAACCTGGAGCCTATCCCAGGGAGCATCGGGCACAAGGCGGGGTACACCCTGGACAGGGTGCTAATCCATTGCAGGGCACAATCACATATACATTCACACAACCATTCATACACTATGGACACTTTAGACACGCCAATCAGCCTACCATGCATGTCTTTGGACTGGGGGAGGAAACCAGAGTACCCGGAGGAAACCCCCGCAGCACGGGGAGAACATGCAAACTCCGCACACACAGGGCCACGGTGGGAATCGAACCCCCAATCCTGGAGGTGTGAGGCGAACGTGCTAACCATGTGTTGAGGGATGGCACACTCTCTCATCACTGTCAATCACTAGACAATCCTAGGTATCTGTGAGCTCATATATGCGGAAGAGGGAAGATAGCAGTTTTCTTTGAGTGTGTTATGCCGTATGAGCAGCAGTTCGAAAAGATGTGGTATCACGTGTGTCAGAGGAAGCCGTGATAGATGAGTGGGAACTGGCAGGTGAACGAATTGGAGAGAAAAATGGAGAAACAACAATAAAAACAACAACAACAACAACACCATATCCGGATGTTAGTACAAATAGGTCAGGATCTAAGAGAGGAGTTTAATTAGTGCTCATTTAAGCACTTGGTGTAGAGGTAGGGCTTCAGGCTTTGTTTGAAGACAACCAGTGTTAAATGATTTGTGTTAACACGTGCAGTGTACATCAGACGTCAGGTCATACAGCCAGTGGAAATAATGCATACAGTCAAGTGCCTGACTCCTTTTAGCCCACAGCTTAAAATATCAAACTCAGCACGTGCTTCACAGGTGTGAGCTGTGTGTGTGTGTGTGTGTGTGAGACACTAACTTTAGACCAATGTGATTCATAACTATTAGCTCAACCTGGGTATTTTACATATCTGTGTTTCTGTGCTCTGACCTGTCAGGTGACCGTGGATTATCTGTTGTGGTTGCATATTGATTGAAACAGAGCCCATGTTGTCTCATAGCTAAGCAGTCAACGCAAGAATTACTGGCACCTTAAGAAAACAAGCAGAAATGGTTGGATAAAACGAACACTGCACACAATCAGGGGCAGCCGGTATAAACATATTTGGACTTTTGTGGAATTGAGTGCAACAGCACTAGCAGTGGTGAAAAGAACAACAGACAGAATGTCTGAAAAACAGTGGCTGGGGCTGATTTCTTTCTTGCCCAGACTGTAGATTCATGCAGACGATAGCCCTATTCGAATTGGATTAATTTATTAGGTTGTGATCGATATAAGCATTTTTTACATGTCTCTTCAGTGGTAAAAATCTTGGATCTGAACAGCAATAAAATGACCACAGGAGGAGTGAGTTTCTAGCATGTTGTGAACCTAGATGTTTGTGTGATGCTGTATGATGTATGCTGATGATAATGATGATGATGGCGTCAAAGAGAAGAGACACTGAGAGCAGAACAATAAACGTTCATTGTTCGTTTTGTGACTCGCGAAGTGTTTAATATCTTTTTTTTTTCCAGCACAAGGCTACATCTACATCAGAAATCACAGACATGTGCATCCAGACTGGACTGAAATGATAAAACGACTGCTGAGTTTGGAGAAAAAGGGTAGGTAATAATTCAACCTGTAAAGTTCTCAGTGGAGGCCTGAGAAAAACATTGACATGGCTGAACCTGATGGAAATAAAGTCAAGGTAGAAGTAGGAAATTACCCCAGGACCCCATCTGTATTTAATGTGGTCTGTATAGGGCTTATGAGTGACAGTCGTGTCAGGTAATTACACCGAGAGTCACGCCACCTAGATTTGAACTCCATTGAGCTTTTTCCTCAAAATACCTTTGAAGAACAAACTAAAAGTAAATAGTCCAAGCACACATTGTCTAATCAAAGTACAAATTACACAGAAGGACATACGACAGAACTTTAAGTTTAATGTTTTTTTTTTTTTTTTTTTTACGTAAGGGTCACAACTTTTTACCATGATTGGTAATCAGAGGAAACACCGCATAAACCCAGTACAAACACAAACATTTTTAAATAACAAATGCAGCCGCCTGTCTCTCTTTAATTGGGTGTCAACTATTACAGACACCCACTTAAAGAGTTAAGTGGGTGTCAGTAATAGTTGCTCCGCATCATCCTTATTATGATGTTCCACATAATCCTTTTTCTCCACAGACCTGTGCTGAATCTGGCCCTCTCCAATATGGCGGACACATTGATGTACCGCGCTAGCTAACATCAGCAGCTAACATGACCTTTACTGTATTCCTACCAATGTTTTCCTATCTATGCTGTCACTTAATGCGTTTACATGGACAACAATAATCCACTATTAATCCGATTAAGACGATACTCTGATTAAGAAACTACCATGTAAACAGCAATTTTCAATTACCTTAATCCGATTAAGGTCATACTCGGAGTAAACACAAATCGAATTAAGACATGTGGAGTACTCCTGTTTTAGTCGCATTATCGATGTGTATTACAGACATGTACACACTTTAATCACATTATTAATGTCGTGTGAGAGTTTTCACCGCATTTTGTGACAGGACACGTACACACACGGCAGTGCTCAACATTTTATGGCAAACAAGAGAGCGCAGTTACGTCCCAAACCGCGTACTTGCCTACTATAGGCCTGTAGTAGGAGAAATACATGTATCTCGGCTACTATATAGTACGCGATTTGGGATGCAGCCCACGGCAAACTATGTTCTATTACACGTAAAACGGGTACATGAAAGGAGTATTCTAAAAGCGAGTCATGTAAACACCTTAATCACAATATTGCCTTACTCAGTGTAAGGTAAATAATTATATTACTGCTGTCCATGTAAACGTAGTCACTGATAATATGGCTTAAAATAAGGAAATTTGCATTTCATAGATGTAAAAATGTTTAAGATTTTGCACAACTGGGAATGATTACAAGTTTTATTTGAAAATCCCCCTTGTAGGTTTAACAATACTGAAAATATGAGTCAACGAGCATGTTTGTGTGTATGTGGCTGCTCATGGCAACAAAACAACACCGCTGTCTGCATAACATCCATTTTAAACTATGACGCTTTAGCAAGTAACATCAGATCCCTGAACGGTTTCTCTGCCATTTTCTTCTCAAATATGGCGCCGATGCTGATCTGAGATCAGGCAACGCTTCCTACAGCATTCCGGGTATCGCATGTTCAGCGAAACTAATTTCTATTGGTTGTTTAATGTGTCAATCACACTACATCCCTTATCCTGACGTAAAAAACCCCCACCTGACATCACATTTGTCAATCGACATTCACCTCCTTTCCGAGTCTCATGCCGGTTGGTGGCGTTTCCTGTCAATCAAATCAGGCTCCTCCTTCATCCGGGCGTCCCAGCTGCTGCCATCGCTTCAGTAGGGAGGCTGAGGAGAGACGTCGGCCTAGCTTGGTAGCTACAGTCGGTTAATTTGACATCTGATTTATTAACATCCCCACTCTATTTAACAACATAGACGACCGGAGGAGTAACTGCTTATCGTGAATGGCTCATATCGTTTTTAGAAGAATAGTTTCTCCTACAGCATCGTGTACACCGAAGAAGAAATTTGACCCCCATAGCGTTATCGCTTATAGCCAAACTCCATTTTCCTCTCAGCCGCGTCAAATGATTTCCGTCTAACAACGTAGACTTTTTAGGACACTAAAAGATTCAAACAGGTATTTATTTGCTTCACATTTTCGGTAGAAAGTACACTTTTTTTTCAGTTTTCGCTGAGGAAAATCGCTTTATGAAGTAACATTGCCGCATGTTTAGACATTAGGCCGAATCCATAATCGGTGTCTACTCCCTATAAAGGTGGCCTACTTGTAAGGGGACAATAAAGGCTTTCTTCTATCCTATTTAGTGTGCTATGTATCCAATTGAGATTCGTCCCATTATACGCGTCAGTATTGCTTTTGAGTGTTATTTACAGCCACTGTAGAAAATGTGGACGAATAGTTTTCACTTTAAATTGTTTTGACTCTGCGGTGTCGTAGTTAATAAATATTGGACATACAAAGTGCTCTATTGTGGGCGTGGGAGCGATTTATTTAGTGCATTGTACGTTGGGAATAGGGAACAGGGAACCGACTCTTTTATCCGAGTGCTCTTCATGTGTCGAAATTATTCAGTGTTAATTTTACGTAATGTCTGGGGGAAAAAAACAGATTTAACACAGGAAAGAGCCGGAAATGAATAAATCTAAAGAAAAGAAGTCGTTAATGTCCAGCCGCTTATGTCGTTAATGTCCAATCAGCTGCTTCTTGTTGTGAGTAAAAAAGGATTCAGATGCTTTAAAAGGACCAATGCCGTAATAATTTCAGAAAAAGTGTGTTATGACGTAATAACATCGTTCGCGGTTCTACGTCATCATAACAGTACTGCTAAAACTTTGTGCAGCCCCCCCATAGAACTCCTGTATAGAGTAATGCACTGATATTACTTACATATCACAACAATGTGTATATGTATAGTGTGTGTGTGTATGTGTGATACTAAAGGCTGTTTTCTATGCAAATGAACCATTTTTATTTGTTTACTTCATAGACTCACTTTTTTTTTACTTGTAATATTTATTAAATGTAATAAATAGGTATGTCTGGCCTCAAACTATGTTAGCGCGTTACAAACTTGGCAAGCAGCAATCTGACACATGCACCTGCCCATGAAGCTTTCTGGTGTCGTATGGCGTTGTGACACACCACCACAGCGGTGTGTTGTTCTTTTACTTTTTCCCACCACTAATGTTTTTCTCGACTTAACAGGCTTGTCTTTTTATTTTTTATTTGGCAGGACGGTGTGTGGTGAGAACTCATCATGGCCGTGTTCAGCTCCCAGGTGCTGCTTGCAGTCACGAGATCAAGGTGAGGCGATGTTTAGATTTTCAGGGATGTGATTTAATTGAGCTTTTTGATCACTGCTTTGTACATGTAACCAAGATGTGTGCTGATAATCGTGCTCGTGCTATTTTGTTAATTAGTAAAATATCATTAGGAGAGGTGCAAGACCCTTAACCCTCAACTGCTCAGTCGTATAAATGTAAGTGGCTCTGGATAAGGGTGTCTGCCAGATGCCGTAAATGTAAATGAGATCATTTGCGTGTAGTTATTAGGTTTTCTTAAATTTCTGGTTGCATTGTAATCCAAAGTTATCTATTAATATCTATTAGGTGTGCTTGGCATGGGATTAAGAGCCAGTGTTTTAATCCCTTATCTTGAGGTCATATTTATTTTATTAACTCGTAGCTCCACTGAGCTCAAATTTTATAAATGTGTGCTTTTTAAAGGGACTTTTTTGTTTTGTTGTGTTTGTGTTTATTTCTTCGCTTCGTTTGAGCGGGTGCCAAATGGAATGAAATTTGTGCCAAAAGTGTCGTACTCAACTTTTCAAGAAATGAACAACAATATGCAACAAGAGCAGGGAAACCAGTCTGAAACTGAACTCGGTGGCAAAACCCGAACGCGGTCTTCAAATAAACAACACTCTCTGTTAACAGTCTTCTAAGCTTCCTTTTCATGAATCGTGGTTTATGGACGCGCCGCCAAAGTTTTCGTTTATGCTTTGAAACGTTTCGCAATATTATGGTCGCCGTTCTGACACCTACGACCTCTCGTGTGGGCGGGGCTTAACAATCTTAGAAAACTGTTAACGAAGGATGCTGTTTATTTGAAGACCGTGTTACGATTTTTGCCGCCGAGTTCACTGTTTTCAGTTTCAGAAATGCCAAGAGGTGTGTGTGTGTTCAGGCTGTATTAGTTAGGCTAATTGCAGTGTGCTTGTCCAGAACGATTGATGAATTATAAACTGTGAGGTTTGATGACCTCACAGGTGCTGAAAAGCTGCACATGATTTCTGATTTACCTGAATGATGAACTTATTAACCGTTTAAAGTCCCTGACCTACTGAACTAGAATGAAGATTTGTTTTTTGTGTGAGGGTTTATTTATTTATTTATTTACAAAAATTAAGTATATCTGTAAATAGAAAGCGCTTCTGTAAGTCACTCTGGATTAAGGACATCTGCTAAATGGTGTAAATGTAAATATTATAAGTCTTACTAGCGGCTTATAGGGCAGTGGTGGCTGAACGGTTAAGGCTCTGGGGTTACTGATCAGAAGGTCTGGAGTTCAAGCCCCAGCACTGCCAAGCTGCCACTGTCGAGCTGTTTCAGCTTGAGTGAGTCCCTGATCAAAGTGAGAAATAAATTTTTCATCCTGCAGGATTGCGCTAAGCTTTTGCTGCTTCCAGAACAATCAACCATGTTAAGTCGAGTACACAGAAACATTAAGTTGTGAGAAAACTGCTTTTGTTACGTGGATATCACGAGAGAGAGAAAGACATGAACAGCCTCTTAGGGCTTCCGTAGAATCCCTGTCATACTTGATAACATTGTCAATAACCTGAACTTTAATTTGAAACACAACTTGAACGTGGCCTGAAAACATTCCTAGCGTTTGGTATGAAAGGGTTATTGGTATGAATTCTACATGTTTCATTTGGAAAAACACCAGCACCATAACTGTTAGGGTAAAAGCTGGAGATTCCTGAGCGTTTTGTCCAAAATCTCAAAATTAGAGGTCTGAAACATACCGGATGACGACAATTTCTAATGTTAGCTGTATGTTACACAGTGGATCAAGACCATTATTGTTTTCTTTCTTTTTTTACTGTGCCAGAAAACCTCTGAAATTGATTTGGTTTATTGTACGTTCTAGGCAAAATGTGTCAGTGAGGTAAAAATGAATAGAAAAATATAATCAAACATGTAGACGTTTAATACACGAACATGTAACTGTTGTGAAACATGCTGGGTATTATTATTATTATTATTATTATTATTATTATTATTATTATTTAACAGTGTTATCATTTGCTATTTGCTTTTAGTTTTGGACTTGCTTTCAGTTTCGTGTTGTGTTTAACATTTCCTGTGGGAATCCTCTAGAATTTCTAATGTTATCTTATACCAGATATCCACATGGTGAGGTTTTTCATTTTAACAGGAAAAGGTCATACTGATCCCTTCTTTTTTCCACCTCATGAACAAGTTTTTTTTTTTTTCTCCATAAATATCTTGAATTATGACCTTTTTTTTTTTGTGTTTGGTAGCTCGTCACTGCAAGTTTGGTGTCAAATAAGATTTGTAGTAATGTTAAACGTTGTAAAATGTATTAAATTGAACTTGAGAGAGGCTAAAATTGAATTTTTTTTTTTTTTTGGTTGTTTTTTTCGTCTTGTCTTCCTCAGGGGATCGTACTTGCTCTCCAAACGACATAGTTGTCCCCCTCTCTCCTCTTCCTGTATCCGGTATCACATCGCCACGTTGGAGCTCTCGTCCCACAGCACACCCAGACCTCTCTACCTTCACATCTCCCGCACCGCCAAGCCACAGACCTTCTCCGTCCCCGCTCGGACCCTTCACTCCTCCTGCACCTGGCTCCAGGAAGTGAAGAACACCCCAGCTGAAGGCGAACAGGCGAAGGGGGACGTCGTTCCCGAGCCCGTCAAAGCCGTGGCTCGTAAATCTCTGGGGCAGAGAGTGCTGGACGAGCTGAAACATTACTACCACGGCTTCCGGCTGCTGGGAATCGACACGAAGATCGCCGGACGCATGGTGTGGAGGCTGCTGCACGGACAACAGCTCACCCGCAGGGAGAGGAGGCGGGTACGTTCAGGGGATTTTACACATGCAAAGACACAAAGTAGCCCTGGGGAGGGTGGAGACTCTTTTAGCTCATCAGGGGAGAATGGGACAGATTCAGCAGGGAGGGAGCTAGTTATTTATGCACAAGCTTGGTCACTTCGGTGCTTGATGGCTAAAATTAGGAATGACTCGTTTAGTGAAATGTTGGTGTCATTTCGCAGATTTAGGTTCTCAAACGGTGGGTTTCACTTTGTTGTGTGGAAATGGAAATACACAGTTTATACAGATGGGTGGAAATGGAAATTGGCAGGTGGAAAAATCCACGAGTAGCTGATGGATCTTAAAAATTGCGTTTAGTTGTTTATTTAATCCTGCCCTGAATAAGCGAGTTCACATATCAGATGTTTACATATAGTCCACAAGACAAGATAATAACTGAATTTACACAAATAAACCAGTTCGCTTGGTTCTTAATAATATGTGCCGTTACTTGGATGATCAAGGACTGTTTTTATGTTTTGTGAGAGTTCTTCATGAGTCCCTTGTTTGTCCTGAGCAGTTAAACTGCCCACTGTTCTTCAGAAAAATCCTCCAGGTCCTGCACATTTGCTATTCCAGCATCTTCTGCATATTTGATTAATTTCCAACAGTCAGTTTGTTTACATGGACAACAATAATCCACTATTAAGAAGATACTGTGATTAAAAAACTACCATGTAAACAGCAATTTTTAATTACCTTAATCCGATTAAGGTCATACTCAAAGTAAACACAAATCGAATTAAGACGTGTGGAGTATTCCTGTTTTAATCGCATTATCGACGTGTATTACAGACATGTAAACAGCTTAATCACACTATTAACCTTGTGAGAGTTTTCACCGCATTTTTGCGACAGGATACGATCACACACGGCAGTGCTCAACCGTTTTATGGCAAACCAGAGAGCACGGCTGCGTCCCAAACCGCGTACTTGCCTACTATAGGCCTGTAGTAGGTGAAATACATGTATCTCGGCTACTATATAGACGGTAAGTACACAGTTTGGGACGCAGCCCACGGCTTCAAGCGGTCGTCTGTTTGCACGTACAGCATGACAAATAATTAACTGCACTTAAAGCGTTCATAAAATAGAAACACCCTGGTACCATAACGAAGACGAACTGTGTGTTGATGGGTGAAATTCTGGAGGGCCATCGGACGGCGTAGCGCGGTGACGTAATGACGTGTGCTGTTAATTGAACTATGTTCTATAACATTTAAAACGGGAACATGAAAGGAGTATTCTAAAAGAGACTCATGTAAACACCTTAATCACAATATTGTTTTACTCAGAGTAAGGTCAATAATTAGATTACTGCTGTCCATGTAAATGTAGTCACAGACTATAAGATGTTGAGATCCATCTGTTTCCCAGAAGACGACAAAATAACAATTTGGGGGTAAAATTCTCTGATGGTACAGATTGGCTTCCTGGCAGTTCTTAGTTTAGCTCTCGGGTTTTGGAAGAATGAATTTTTTGGGGAAAATACGGTTCTGCGATGACTATTTGTCGTCTCGTCTATTGAACTAACCCCGAATTCCCCGTAGTTCTCGGCGGCATTTTCCTAAAGCTTTTAAACAGTAAGGCTTCAGGTTAGACCAGGAGTCGTCAGCTATCGGTGGAACCAGACTGTACTGTAGCGAAGCTACAAGGCTAGAAACATTCTGAAAGTTTTCACACACACTTTATGGATGATTTTATTTACTCTCTCTAGTCTGATTAGTGAATTAATCTAATCACCGGTCCATGGCGCTGAAAAATGGTAACGTGAAGCTCTACTACAAAAGAAAACAAAGGCTAGGAAATGAGGTGAACCCCTGGGGAGTTGGCTTCTGATTTACCCCCATCATGCTTTGTTTAAGTTAACAGCTAATGCTAAGCTATTTTTTTTTCTTTTCTTCCTCCCCTTCCCTTTGCAGCTGATGAGGACATGTGCTGACTTGTTCCGTCTCGTCCCTTTCATGGTGTTCATCATCGTCCCCTTCATGGAGTTCCTGCTTCCTGTCTTCCTCAAACTCTTCCCTGAAATGCTTCCCTCTACTTTTGAGACGGAGTCCAAGAAGGCAAGTACTGAGAAATCATCAGATTTGAGCTGTCGGTCTGAACTAAGTATTAGAATATATAGTCGTGTGAAAAAGGAAGTACACCCAATGGGAATTTTATTTATTTTATTTATTTATTTTGGAATATTTGGACAAGTAAACATTTGATCGTCTTTGAAACAATGCCCATTAATGACGTTGATATGCTTGAACAAATCCACAAGGAAAATGAGCTTTTTCAATCATTTATTCAAGAGAAATATCAATAGATGTGATGTTCTGTGGAAAAAGTACATACACCCTTGGCCTCAGAAGCTAGTATTGCCCCCTTTAGCAGAAGTAACTTCTTGTAGGCATTTTTGCATAATTGTCCACCAGACTCTGACGTCCGCGAAAAAAAGCCAGCCGTTTCCATGGGGTGTACTTATTTTTTTTTCCACATGACTGTATTACGGTGCCTAAAATGATGCGAGCTCAGGGAGCCTCCTAACGAATGACGCATTATTGTGTTTTGCACTAATAAAACAACAAAACGTTGTGTGTGTGATATATCGCACTGTCTTGGTCAGTGCTTGTTTTAAGCTTCAAGATGGAGCGTTTCGATAAAAGAAGTATGAGTTTCCGTCATTTATATCTTTAATTGCCGCTGCAGGAGGAGAAGCAGAAGAAGGGACTCGCAGCTAAACTGGAGCTGGCCAAGTTTCTGCAGGAGACGATCGCTGAGATGGCCCGCAGAAACAAAGCGGCTGTGGGAGGAGACGAGACGCAGATGTTCTCCACTTATGTACAGCAGGTACGAGAACGTCATCAATTAAAACGGGACGATCCTGCTTTCTTAACATCTCCTGTCATATTACATTTTTATACTTTTAGTAGTAATGGGATGATACCACAAATGCCTCCGAACCCCCTCCCCCCACCCCCGGGAGGTTCACATCTTCGTCACATTTTTCACCCCTGATGAGTTTGCATCTCTGGACTCTGGCATTAGTCATCTCTGTGGCATTGCATATTTGAGCCCTTTCCCTCATGTATAAAAAAGTATTGGCACTATATCTTTTGAGGTTATTTCTGACCATTAGTAGGGAATGTTTGATTTATATACGTGAGGCGTTTTAGGAAAAACCTTGACATATCACTACGATTGAACTTGGATCAGACTCAAATCAGGTCTTGCCAAAATCGTTTGCCAATAACGTATAGAAACCATAAATATGACCGGTACAGTACGATATCCTAACAATGTCGAAATATTTTTATTTGCTTCTGAATCTTTCCTAGACGTCCTGCAAAGATAAGTTTAATAAACAAGGTGGTGTTTGTCTAAGGCCACGTTAGCTAAGTTGAGGCTCCTCACACAGCGAATGTGTCCGGCTTCGATCGAGTTCTTGGAGAGCTATGTGCTGTGGTGAAATGGAGTAAAGCCTACTCAGTTCAGTTTGTAATCAGATACCAGCTGTCAAAATGTCCAAAATGCTCCTGCAGCACAGTCGGATGGAAATCGATCCCCCTTTTTGCTTTTGGAGTAACCAGATTTCAATATGCTAGAACCTCACGTGTCGACCGATCGAATTTGCAGATTACTCGGCACTGATAATCGATTGCTGGAACTGACTGGTTTATTGGCAAAAACCCACACCGATGGTTTTTCCCGGTTGCGTCAGTTGCGGGAGCGGCTGAGAAGGGTCCGCTGTCATTATAGAATACGAGAGCAGCCTCTAGAGGCGAAATATAAACTACCGCTGACTAATGTTATTTGAAGTGTTTTTGATTCGTTTTGGAAGTCTATATTTGTTATTTGGAGTGTTACTTCTTGGTTCCGTTTGGATGTACATCTTTTATATACAGGTACCGCCCGACTTGGTTATCGGTATCTGTAAAATCTACTATAGGGCCACCTCTAATTGTAATGGTGATGCGTGCCACAGAGTAAGATATTTCAGTTTCAAGAAGTCTGTAATATCCACAACTGTATTTGGTGGCAAATGTTATAATGTGACCTCACACGCAGTCAAGTCAGAGCTGGCAGAAAGCGCAAATAAGGCACACGTTTAATATAATGCCCAGACGTGATTTATGGCTGTGCATAAGGAAACCCTGTCTCACTGTGTCACTGGTTGTCCTGTCCAGGTGAGACACACTGGCGAGCAGCCCAGCACGAAAGACATCGTGAAATTCTCCAAGCTTTTCGAGGACGAGCTGACACTGGAGCACTTGGAGCGCCCCCAGCTGGTGGCTCTATGTAAACTGCTGGAGCTGCAGCCCATCGGCACCAACAACCTGCTGCGCTTTCAGCTCATGATGCAGCTGCGCACCATCAAAACTGACGACGAGGTAACGAGTAGCTGCTGCTTGTGTGCCTGTAGCTCCTGACCTGAAATATAGTTGATAAAATGTCTGTCTATGTGTAGATGATCTCTAAGGAAGGCGTCTCGGCAATGACCGTAGCGGAGCTTCAGGCTGCGTGTAGGAGTCGGGGGATGAGATCTCTCGGTCTCACCACAGATCAGCTACGACAGCAAATCCAACAGGTACAACATCAAGTAGAGCACCTCTGTAAAGGGATGGACAGGCAGTGGGTCGTATATGCTTCGTTAATGAATGCAATGTGAACAAATCTTTAGTACACGATGTGTTTTTTGAGAAAACAGGATGTGAATGGATCTGCACCATATTGAGTATTTAAAATTCTGAAATGTTGATGCCTGATGAGGATATGTGTGATGGGGATACCCTTTAATGCCATGCTGTATTTGTGTTGCAGTGGCTGGATCTGCACTTGAAGGAAAATGTTCCTCCATCTTTGCTGCTACTTTCCAGAGCCATGTACCTGACGGACCTCAAACCTAAACCTCCCGTTATTCCTCCCGTGCCCAAACTGGAGGTACGTAGTGTTGAAAAAGCATGCAAAAGATCTTTTGATGGTGATTGTTTACATACATAGAACTGATTTTGTGTAGCATGAGACCAGTAAAGATGCAGGAGGAATGATCAGTTAGGACAAAAAAGAGAAAATGAAAACTTGCCACACATACCATAAGAGAGAAAGTAAATAAAGTGACTGGAGAGTGTAAAGGTATCCGAGGTTCAGTTCTAATCTCTGACGGAAGGTGTAGTAGATAACAGTTTATCTGATTTCCTTGAAAAATATGGCAGGATAAGTATTTATAACATGGCAGTCAATGAATATCTTCAGTTGCAACCAAAATTATTCAAACCCCATTGCAAATCAGGTTTATTGTCAAACTTTACAGCCATTCAGCTGAACTGAATTCAACTGAAAATGCAACTTATAAGGATTTCTCCAGTTTCAATATTATTCAACCCCCTGAATAGAATCCCTCACAGCATCACAAATATACAAACCAGGTGTTGTCTCAAGCACACCTGATGCAATTAATCAAGGGCTTCATTAGTTGCACCAGGTGTGCTTGAGCTGGAACATGTGAAATACCTGAACTGGCTAGGGGCAAAAAAAAATGTATGAAATACCTGGACGGGGCAGAAAAAGGAAGCTATCAACGGCTGCAAGCAGATTTCTGAGAAGGCAGCTTGTGAAAAACCCTCGAGTGATTGCAAAAGACCTCCAGCGAGACTTGGTGGCAACAGACACTGAGGTTTCAGTGAGCACAGTAAGGCACGTACTAAACGCAGAAGGTTTCCATGCCAGATCTCCAAGACGTACACCACCACTGACCCAAAAGCACAAGAAAAGTCGCTCAAAGTCATATAAATAAAACCACAGAAGTTTTGGGATTCCATTCTGTGGAGCGATGAAACAAAACTGGATCTTTTCAGCACGATGGATCAGCGGTATGTCTGGAGAAAGAAGAATGAAGAAAGAACTCTCTGTCCACAGTCAAGCATGGTGGTGGCTCGGTGATGCTCTGGGGCTGCTTTGCATCCTCTGGCACTGGAAACCTGCAGTGTGTGGAAGGCAAGATGGATTCATTGAAGTATCAGGAAATCCTAGGAGAAAAACGTCATGCAGTCTGTGAGGAAGCTGAAGCTGGGGCGTCATTGGATCTTCCAGCAGGACAGTGATCCCAAGCATACCTCAAATTCCACCAAGGCTTGGTTGAAGAAGTCCTCCTGGAAGATTCTACAGGGCCATCAGTCACCTGACTTGAACCCCATAGACCCCAAATCTCTGGTGGGATGTGAAGAAGGCGGTTGCAGCACACAAACCAAAGAATATTACTGAACTGGAGACCATTGCTCATGAGGAGCAATGACTGCGCCACCCACCAATAAAAGTTACCATGGCAACCAGGAGTAGGAACGCTTACAGGCGTCTTCATAGTATAGAGACTGATGACTTGCAACGATTTAAAATCACTGTATGTGTGAACGCACCTTCAGGAACTCAGGACAGACTCCTCAACTCCGGCACATGAAATAAAATGAGTTTAGCAAACTAAGTCACGTTGACACGGGCGCTCACAGCATCGGAAATAAACGAAGACTAACTTTTGAACTAACCTTTAAATGAGTTATACTGTGTGTAAAAAGTATTTGCTTTAGATAAATCAACTTATAGATATATTCACTTGTTAAACTATACAGTCTGCTTTTTTTTTTAAGGAGGTAAATATACATCACTCATCACGGGCTAGCTTGTTTCTAACAAAAGATGGCCAGGGAGGGATCCATGATTTATTTATTCACCTCCTTTTTTATTTATTTAATAAAAATACTTTGATGCTCGAATACACAGAGTTCACGGTTCCGAAGTAAGAACGCTGCATAAATCTGCATCTGCATTTCGATAAAGCTTCTCTGTGGCAATATGTTGTTAAAAGTGCTATATGAATAACATTGAACTGATTTAGAGAGTATAATCTCACATGACCGAGGTTATTCAGTCATAATGTGCTTAAATTTAATACACACACTCTCATTCACAAGCAGATTTACTGGTTTACTCTACTTAAAAACAACACTCCTTTGATTGCTTTACACACACACACACACGCACGCACGTGCTTACAATTACTTCCTGCAATTAAACGTGGCTCTACCGTAACAGAAACTTGGTCAGAAATTCTAATGTCAGCCAAATAATATCGGACCCTTTTTCTGATACAGAAAGTTGGCACTAGTTATGTCATACCATATCTAGTGCACTATATAGTGAAGGATTTCAGATTTTAGCCTCGCTCTAACCTTTGGGACGCAAACAGCTTTGTTGTACTGGGAAATTCGTATGTTTGTTTGGCTACATGTGGATACACACACACACACACACGACTGATAAGATGTCTTCGAGTTCAGATGAATGTTATGTAATGTGTGTGTGATAGAAATCTCCTGTTGAGAGTGAAGCTACAGCAAAGTCCCTTTCCTCTTCTGTGGAAATGCTGATCGACTCCGCCCCCGTCATCAAGGACAGGAAGGTTAGTGAGACCAGTGTCTCTTTTTATTTATTTATTTATTTATTTATTTATTTATTAATTCCCACCCCCTACCCTAGCTGTCCTGACCCTACATAAAAGAGCTATAAGGATCTCTTAATCTCACCGGTATGATCAGTATAGTCTAGAATAAAAGAATTGAATGTGTAATCATTTTAAGTGTGTGCATTTTGCGGTCATTACGTTAGTAACCTAACACCTTATTAACTCTGTTTCAGGCGGAGGAATTGGCGGAGAAACAACGTGATTTGGACATGCCATCACCAGAGGCTCAGTTAATCCATGTAAGTGTGTATACGTGTGTTTAGGAGTGCTCCTTACTGGTTAAAGAGTAACCGAGTTATATAATTCACCCCCATGCGTCGGGATTTCCCGTACCACTCCACAGACTTAATCAGTTTTGAGGTCGTTTACTGCTTTAAGGCTCACGAAATCGTCACGATCCACTTTCTGTGATCTGTACAAAGCTGTTAATTCTACCAGAGGAGGATGGAAATGGAGTCGAAGTGATATTTATCGTTACCAATGCACAAACGCAACAGGAAATGTTCATACAGCATCTCGGTCACATCTTTAGCAGTGACCAGTAGCCTTTCGAATCTATGCCTTATCACTAATGCCCACAAATTTTACTTACACACACACACACACACACAGAGTTTAGACCTATTTAAATTGGGTAGGGAATAGTTAATGGGATACATCTGCTTTGTCGCTCATCCACACGTTTGTTTCTTCCTGTCAGGCTAAAGGCGCGGAAATGGCGCAGAAATCCAAGATGAGTGCCAATGGACTTTGAAAGGCTTCTCCTGGAAAATTCTCATTGGGGTCTTCCTCATCTGCCATGAGGGCACGCACTCACTTGCTGTCGCGTGCTTTCTCTCTCTCTCTCACACACACACACACACACACACACTCCAGGATCTCAGCGATGGACTCCGAAGCGCCTGTGCCCTCCTCCTGTGCACCGTGGCCTATTATTTTAAAATTTATTTTCCTGTTCACATAAAATGGAAAACTAGAACATGAGCTGAGGTGAGAGTCAGAGAGCGGTGCTTAAGATAATGTACAGCTAAAGAATAATTTCCGTTCTTATTGTGTACATTTGTAAATAAACTGTAAAATATTACCGGCACATTATTAATAATAATGATAGTATTATGAAGACATGCTCCTCCTTTGGACGCGCAGCTGTACCGTATTTATACAGCTGAGAATCTGGCATGCTGTTTATTTTTATTTTATTTTTATATCATTCATGTCCGAGTGTAAGCAGGTCGCGTTTCGTTTCCTCCGTGGACGGAATGTCAAGTTTACTCAAGCTGTGTCGAGTCCTCGGCATTGTAGGATGAAATAAACCAGCTCTCAGTAGTGCACTCGAATTTTCAGACCCGCTTGTGTGTTTGCATAAAATAGTGCGATCGTAAAGGATATATTTTTGGAAACAGAATTTAAGCAGCTGCCTTTTTTCACTATGTAAAGATCAGACAGTGTTTGTATTTTAACTGGATTATATACATTAATATGTCTGTAAAAGTTTTTTTTTAGACAATTTAAAGCCCTAATCAGGAGTCTTGCAAGAAAAATATGTAGCATTTTCTTTCTTCTTCTGGTGTTTGGGTGAATTGTAAGTGTGTGGGTAACACCAACCCAACCCCCCATTGCATTTGTTAAAATACTGACGGTATGGAAAAATGTAAATTGTAAAAATAAATGAACAAAAACAATAGCATCTGTAGAAGTACTTAATAACTTCTGGGGTTTTTTTCCATCATAATTTTAGTTTTGTAGGTGTAGAAGCGTTTTTATATTTTGAAATCAAAAACCACATACTGTAGTCCAACCTATTAAACCGAGAGACTGTCCAGAAAGCTTGGATCGAGATGTAACAACGTTTGCTAGATAACTGGCTACGAGTTGCTTTCGATTGATTCGTTTTAGATATGAGCCTGTATAATCTAAGACCTTTTTAATAACGGGTTAGAGCCGGACTTCTCAGCCATTTCGCAGTCAGGGACCCTTTTAGCTGTAAAATAAATTCTAAAAAAGTTTATAAATGATAAAAATAATCAATTCCATTCCCTCAGCACAGATTCATTTTAAGAACCTAATTCTACATTGATGTAAACATGTACTATTTCTAGTATCAGCAAGCCCACATTGGATATAACCTCCACATCTGCCTTCAGTTTGTTAACACATCTCATCTTTCACCATTAAACCTCCTGAAAAATATTTGCAGATGTGTAGTTTTACCAGTTCTGTGCTGTGTGTCTGAAATTGCTCCCTCACTCACTCTATAGTTCACCATTTTACTATATAGGACACTGTGTAAGGCATTATGGGTAATAGTGCACTATCCAGGGAATGTAATTTGTTGACAGTTTGCTTTTTTATTATTATTATTTATTTATATTTTTTAAAAATTTTTTTTATAACACACAAGAAACAACCCAAAAAACCCCCCAAAGGACTCAATTATAGCACTATATGGTACCTAACCCTGCACTATATGGTAAATATATATATGTTAAGAAACAAATTAAGCCACGTCTCTGGGTGTTATCTGGCTCCTGCTCTCCTGCTGGATATATTTTATTAGTGTTAAACCCACAGTTAGAATAAAACCGAGCAGAAAAAAACAGGTTTATAGAGAGTGATCACGCCTTTCTGTTTTTACTGTGTTTATTTGAAACTGAGAACTAGCTAGAGATGATGTTGAAACCCTGTAATGTGGGTATTAGCAGTCTTTGATTCCTCATTGGGGCTTTAAGAGAGATTTAATATGCTACTTTTACTGGAGAAATGCGTACAATTCTGTTATTCATGAGCACCCTGCTCCCTGTGCGATAAAGTAACGCCATTTAAGATAGCCAAGGGGATTAAATGAGGGCTTGTGAGAAACAGGACTGAAACACAGCCTTACTTTTTGAGATATTTTTTTTTTGTTTTTGTTTGTCTTTTAGCTTAAGTTTTGTTCAATGAAAATGCAGAACCTCATTTCCAAAGCGTAGCAGCAGCACACGTTTGCGTGTTATCATGGCTTCTAACTCTACAATGATCAAAATAATAATAATAAATCCCAGAGAATGTGGTGCAAGACATTTGTATGATCCAAAATGAGTGGTGGGCGTGGCCTAATATTCTAACCTGTACTATGTCTAGTTCTGATGAATGTGTGCAGGTGTCACGAGAGATCGCAGATGTGTATGGTGAGGTGGAATGTGTATATAAGGTTTATCCAATGTTAGCTCCGCCCACTTTACATTGAAAGGCAAGAAACTGCCAAACTATGTAGAAATTGAAGTCTCTGGACATTTAAACTAACATCATGGAAAAGTCAGAGTCAGGTGGTCAGATCTATTTTTTTTTTTTTACTGTTATGTTTAATTGATGAGGTTTATTTTTTTTTAACATCACCTGCCATTTTGAGTCGGACCTTTTTAACACTTCATGCCTTCTCATTTGGTGTAGTTTAGAACTCCATGGCTTTACTTTGGCACAGTTTTTTTTTTTTTAATGTAATATTACTGTCTCCAGGAAATTTAAGGTGCTCATGACCTGCCCTGTGTTATAATGTTTTACCCGCCTCGTCAGCTTCCCCTCATGAAGTGTCCCACAAGTGTACTGTGTAACACGAGGCAGATTTTTCAGTCTGGTTCCCTTTATCAGCTTCCTAACTAACTAGCAGATTAATGCAGAGATAGTGATGATGATTTCCACCAAGGGGAAGTCGGCTATGGTTTGTTTTTTTAAAAAAAAAAAAAAAGTGTTAAAAGACAGATTGGAAAAATAAAACCGCGTTTAACAGTGTAACACTGAGGCTCTGTGTGTTTTGTGTGTGTTGCTTTTTCTGCATGAAGAAGAAAATCATAATTATGGAGTACGTGGCCTTTTCAGGACCTTTTTTATTTTTTATTTTTTTAATGTGTTTTAGACAAAGCAATGTCTCATTTATTTGACTGTGTTTGACAACCAAATCGACAACTTGTTAAAGCATATGGCCTAAATGTTCTAGCAGCTGAGCAAGTTTGAATCCACATTGATACGCTGTATATCAGGAATTCTCAAGTTAGTCGATACAATCATTCAAATAATAAACACATTACTGAAATGTTTTGTGTTCATAGTTTTCATAATTTTACATTGAGGAACATTAGTCTGAAATTCTTCCACAAATTGTAGATGCAGTTTTTCACAGATTGGTGAACCTCTGCCCATCTGTACTTCTGAAGGACTCTGCCTCTCTAAGATACTCTTTTTATCCCTGATCTGTTCCCAATTAACCTCCAGCTGTTTCTTTTCAGCAACACTTACTTTTCCAGCCTTTTGTTGCCCCGTCCCAACTTTTTTGAGAAGTGCTGCGGCCATCAAATTTAAAATGGCTTTCTTTTTTAAATTATAATTTTTAAAATTTGGTTTAAACATTTGATATGTTTTGTGAATAACGTGGGTTTATGAGACCTGCAAATCAATGCATTCTGTTTTCATTTACATTTTACACAATCACCTTCACATCTCAGACATGTTTTGCACTTTACGGAAAGTTTATTTCTAAAGATCATTTAAACCAACAGAAAGCACAATTATATAACGAACAATCAAATACTCCAGAAACTGTATGTGTATACTGTATGTGGATTGTCCAGTAGTCCAGTACTGTGGAATGAAGTGCGTTAGTGACATCTAGTGGTCGGGTTGATGAACTACAGGTTATAAATCACACTAAATGAAATAAAAACGTGACTGAATTTCCCTCGCATTATGCAAATATTTTCCACTAATGTGACATGGGGTTGTTTATTAAGGCGTACCCACCAAATAATTGTGAATAAATTGTGTAACTTGAGCCAACAGCGTAATATGCTATCGGAACATCATACTTAATACAGCACTTCCAGTTCATTATTTGGCAAAAGTCTATTTGCTTCAAGAATTTACTTTAGGTGACGTGGGTTAATGGTGTATCAATGTTGTAATGCCAGTGACTCTAGTATGCGTTTATACCTCATTCTAAGATTTAAGTCAAGTGTAATATTACCAATTATCAATCATCTCCAAGCTTAAATTCCTGTGGACACAATGATCCGATTCAATTAATTTTGTCACATACAATAGGCCTAGTTGCCAAGTACTGTGTATTGTGACCATGACACAGATCTTTAAAAACATGTGACCGCAACATATTAATTTATGGCCACGTCTTATTCATCCATCCATCCATCCATCCATTTTCTGGTGCCAACCCATTGCAGGGCACAATCGCACACACATTTACGCACAGTGGATAATTTGGAAATGCTAATCAGCCTAGAGCACATGTCTTTGGACGTGGGGAGGAAACCGGAGTACCCAGAGGAGACCCCCAAAGCACAGGGAGCATACGCAGACTCCGCCCACACATGGTAGAGGTGGGAATCGAACCCCCAAACCCGAGGTGCGAAGCAACCGTGCCCCTCGGCCACGTCTTATGTAAAGAATAAAATGAATGAAAGACTTGGGGGCAAGCTATTATAGATAAATAATCAAGTATGGTTGAAAGCTGATTATTTTCCTGTAACAGGATGTCCTGATTCCGATTTTAAATGATTACTGAAAGACATTTAAAGTCATGGAACGTCCACAAAACAAGTCAGTTACTCATCACTTATGTTATAGCATCTATAGACAGTCTTTCTCTTAACAGTCTCCCTTTTTCCTCTCTCTTGCAGTTTACAGAGAAACCAGTAAGCACAAAGTCCTCTGTACTGGAGAACACTGGAGACTCTTTCCATAAATGTTCAAATGTTAAAACGTCTTACAGAAAACTTCATATCAGTGATCATACCTTTTTCTTTGTATTTGTAAAGGAACAACACGATTTTAACCGGTTTATTAGCCTTAGATTATGTGGAGTGTCAGCCCTACTGTATACGTTGTTACTATAGAAACAGTAACTTATTAGAATGAGTGCATTAATATTAAAAACCTGTGATTTGCCTTGTAGCTGGAATTACTGTCAGAGCTGCTGTTATAGAAAATTAATCAGAACATTCTGACCAATCAGAGCCTAGCATGACCTGAGCTGTCGTCACCTCTGTAGATCCCATACAAAAAAAAAGGCGTGGTATTTGAAAGGAATGTTGTCACTCTGACGTGTTATGAGGGGGCGTGGTTAGCTCGAACAGATAAACCACTGCTCCGGTCCAGTAGAGCGACTTTAACACTGAGCTGTTGCTGAAGACTTTTACCGGTTTGTACCGCACGCCACTTGGGGAACACGTTACGTCACGGTTTTCCCGGGGCTCACGAATCTCAGGACTCTCAAGCACAGGTTAAGCATGAGGCACGGTGAGATGAGATATTTACCTGTGATGATGTGTGACAGGTGTAGGGTATATTCGTGTTGTGTGCGTGCGTGCGTGCGTGCGTGTGTGTGTGTGTGTGTGTGTAGCGCAATAATAATAATCATGAAAAAAAATTATAATAGTAGTAGTAGTAGTAATAATAATAATAATAATAATAATAATAATAATAATAATAATAGTAGTAGTAGTAGTAGTGGTAATAATAATAATAATCATAATAGTAATAGTAGTAGTAGTAATAATAATAATAATAATCATAATAGTAATAGTAGTAGTGATCATAATAATAATTAATAGTAGTAGTAGTAGTAGTAGTAATAATAATAATATTAATAATAGTAGTAGTAGTAGTAGTAGTAGTAATAATAATAATAATAATAATAATAATAATCATAATAGTAACAGCAGTAGTGATCATAATAATAATTAATAGTAGTAGTAGTAGTAGTAGTAATAATAATAATCATAATAGTAATAGTAGTAGTGATCATAATAATAAATAATAGTAGAAGTAGCAGTAATAATAATAATTATAATAGTAGAAGTAGTAGTAGTAGTGATGAATTATTAATAATAATAGTAGTAGTAATAGTAGTAGTAGTAGTAGTAGTAGTAATAATAATAATAATAATAAAATGTACATATAAATATGCTTATATTTATATGAACATATACACACACCCTTCTCTCCTTACTACTTACTTACATACCTACATAGTTAGTTATTTAGTTAGTTAGTTGGTTAGTTAGTTAGTTAATTTCTACCTGCTTAGAATTTATTTCCTCAGTGTTTCTTTGATACCTTTATTCTTTGTTACCAGTGGTTACCTTTCTAAACAAGTTCTACTCCTGGAACCTTTTCTGAAAGGGAAAACCCTCTAATATAAGGCTTTATATAGAACCTTTAAAAGGTTATAAATACTCTTTAAAAAAGGTTAAATCTAGAAAACCGTTTGACTCTCTGTGCGAGCACTTAAAGTTTCCTTGAAGTGTTTCAGTGACTTTACAAGTAGAACCGAATTAGAAATCATTTTTCTAAGACACGCTCATAAATAGAGGTACCAACGGTACTTTTTCCTTTACTAACACCACATGCACGTTCTTATGGAAAAGACAATAAAGGAACAGAACGTGTAGCCTTCTCTCAGTTTGTCCAAAGACATGCACTGTAGGCTGATTGGCATGTCTAAATTGCCCGTAGTGTGTGAATGTGTTTGCGATTGTGCACTGTAATGGGTTGGCACTCCGAGCAGGGTGTCCCTTGCCTTGTGCCCTAAGTCCCCTGGGATAGACTCCGGTTTGGATAAGTGGTACAGAAAATGGTTGGACGGATGATTCTTTATATCACGAAACAAATCAGTAGATCATTCAGAAAAATTTCACCTCTGGATGTACGTTTATTTATATATGAATATAGTGGGCTTTGTGTTTTATTTATCTTACTATTACATTTGTCAGAATTCCATTATCCATGCATTCATTCATTTCCTCTGTAAGTAACCGAGTCACATTGTGTCTGTCTCTTTCATCAGTGATGAACAGCTCTGATGAGACCAGGATGGTGGTGTTTGACTCCAATGTGACGCTGTTGCCGTACTACATGCACTCAGCCAGAATGGCACTCAGCTACGTGCTATTGTACACACTCGTGTGTGTGGTGTGTGTTGGGGGCAACACGCTGGTGTGTGTGGTGGTCCTGACCAACAGGAACATGCGCTCCGTCACCAACCTCTTCATCCTCAACCTCGCCATCAGCGACCTGTTGGTGGGCGTGGTCTGTGTGCCAATCACGCTGATCGACAACCTTATCTCAGGTGATCACCAGGATGTTGGTCTGTCTGTCTGTCTGTCTGTCTCTGGTTCTGCACAAGTTTTCAGTGGGGTTTAGGTCAGGAGACTGGTGTGGCCATGTCAGAATCATGATTTTGTGGTCATTGAACCATTTCTGTGTGCATTTCTTTGGATCACTGCTCTGCTGGGGAATCTTTAGAGGGTTCAAAATTAGCATACATTAATCATTTCTTTCACCTCCACTTCTTTCACAGGATTGACTTCACCTGTTGTCATTATTAGTAGCTTTCCTACAGAGATAAGTGAATTCCTGTCATTCCAAGAGGTTACAATATCCAAGTGTTGGTGTGACTGTCACAATCATCTCTTGCTCTTACTAATACCTCGGGCCTGGTCAGTGTGATGTTAAATGGTATGTATTTGTTTATATGTGTGTGTGTGTGTAGGTTGGCCGTTTAGTCAGACGACCTGCACTCTCAGTAATCTCATCCAGGGAACGTCTGTCTCTGCGTCCGTCTTCACACTCGTCGCTATTGCAGTGGACAGGTAGAGACTCTCAGTTTCAGACCTTACAAGCTCTGACACTTAATAAGCATTAAAAACATCCAAATAAGATACGGTAGAACTTCAACCGGTGCTGCTTTTATAACACAGCACATTTGAGGAAAGTGAAGCAGGAACTACGTAGGGCTGTAATAGGAATAATTAGTATATTGGACGTGGTTGAAATCTGTTTTGAGCTCATTAATGGAGAAATGTGACTTTTTTGCACTGTGTTAACAAATTTCACTTAAACATTAGCTTATATAATCATATAGAGTCAAAGTGAAATTGATCATTTACACATCATGCTTTTGAGTTCATAATTGTGATAATTATCTATGGAATTCAGATCATTGTGTTTAACATTCAGTCTGTGTGGCAAAGGCTATGCCATTTTTCAGCATACACTCCTGTGCAGGCTACCAACACCATGTGGGCTTTGACGGTCTCCCATACACCGGGGGCACTCAATGTTTTGCAGCCCTTTAGCTGTAAAGTACATTTTTATAAACCCCCTCAGTGTAGATTTCATTTGCAAACGTAATCCAATTCAAATATTTAAATAATGATAATGAGTCTTTATTAGTCACATATACATTACAGCACAGTGAAATTCTTTTCTTTGCATAACCCAGCACGTCAGGGTCAGAGTGCAGGGTCAGCCATGATACAGCACCCCTGGAGCAGAGAGGGTTAAGGGCCTTGCGCAAGGGCCCAACAGTGTCAGTTTGCACTGCTGGGGCTTGAACCCTTGACCTTCTGATCACTACCCCAGAGCCTTAACCACCAAGCCACCACTGCCCCTCATGTGTATGATAATAGTTGATATTATTTATATCATATAATATAATACATTATCTTGTTTTTGATCTGTGGATTGAATTAAACAAATTCAATTCTACTGACCAATCAAACAGGCTAATAATTATAAGAACTTGTGCCAGACAGGTTTGTCAAATAGAGACCGACCGATATTGATTTTTTTATAACCGATACCGATACCGTTTATTAGCCCGATAAGCGATATGCAGAACATATTTATTTATTGTTTTACTTCTGTTTTTGACACAGCGATGACAACACGACTGAATTGAACAAACCGTTTCATTTGTAACAATTTTGTCAAATTCACGTCCTCCTTGCATACAAAACAAAGCAACGCTCTTATTTCTACACCAATAGAAGGGTCTGAAAGAGTGCAAAAAATAAAGAGCACTGTTACTAATGTGTCCTTATTTTAATAAAAGCTTCGATGAGGTAAACAGATGACGTGACTCAGCGAATTTGTCTCTATTTCTTAGCACCAAGCTGCTTAAACTACATACCAAGTATTTATGTAACAAATCTAATGTATACATTAATGGCTATTTTAAATAAAGTTTATTAACTAAAGCAAAGCAAGTATACTTTACCTGTGCACACCGTTGTCGACTCGTCTTTCCTCAGATTTAGTGCTGCAATAGTGCTCCTGCATGCAATTCTCAAAACGCCAAGATGGCGGCATTTTTTTAAATATCGGAAAACCGATAACCGATTATAGAAAAATGCTTAAATATCGGGAAAAATATCGGGAAAACCGATAATCGGTCGATCTCTAATGTCAAATATCCACTCTTTACAATAGTGGTGAGCAGAAAAGCATATTAGAATGTACAACATGTCAGACCTTGAGGAGGATGAGCTACAACAGCAGAAGACTAAATCGGGTTTCAGTCTTGTCAGCCAAGAACAAGGATCTGAGACTACAGTGGGCACAGACTCACTGAAACTGGACAAGGCAACGTTTTTCCAATATTGACTGTCCAGTTTTGGTGAGCCTGTGCCCACTGTAGCCTTAGATTCCTGGTCAGTAGCCAGTGAGTGTATAACGATGTTATTATCTGTGCATATATACTTCTTATATGAAGCGAAATCTGTATTGTGAACACTTGTATGCTATTTTTTTTTTGCAAATGTACATCATTAAGCATGATAGCAACCTGAATGAAAGCCAGATTAAGCACAAATTTTCACAAAGAATGCATGTGTGAGGCAGGAAAAATAAAGGCTAAAATTGTATAGCATGCACTTGGCATATTAAAAACCTTGTAGTGTTGTTAAATTTGATTGGTGTAATAAATAAGGCCTTTCTAATTCGAGGCCATATTCCTCTCTTTGTGCAGATATACAGGCATTGTTTATCCATTTCGCCACCGCTTGAGGCGGGTCACTGCTGTCTTCGCCATCTTCTTTATCTGGCTTCTGGCGTTCGCCATTATTTTCCCTTCATCCGCAACGCTGACCGTCATCCAGCCGGATGACATGTACATGGTGCATGAAAACAAGAGTTATCCACTGTTCGTGTGCTATGAGGACTGGCCTCGCTCTGGCATGAGACGCATCTATACCACCACCATCTTTGTCCATGTGTACGTCCTCCCCCTGGTGCTAATCAGCATCATGTACGGCTGCATTGCCTGTAAGCTGTCAGGAAAACTGCGGCAGAGCAGCAGGCGTCTAAAAGTGATAAAGATGTTGATCACGGTGGCCGTGTTGTTCATGGTGTTATGGCTCCCGCTGTGGACGCTCATGCTGTTGACGGACTATCAGGAGCTGGATGTCCAGCAGATCGACTTTCTGAGCAGCTACTTGTTTCCTGTTGCACACTGGCTGGCGTTCTTCAACAGTGCCATCAACCCAATCATCTATGGATTCTTCAACGAGAATTTCCAGCGAGGTTTTCAGGCTGCCGTCTCCTGTCGACGGTATGATTCGCCGCCGCTTGTCTTTCATCGCAGAAGATTTGCGAATAAAGTCTCGAACAACGCTGGAGGGCCATCTGGAGGACAGAATGAAGTGAGATGTGCGCCAATAGCACAACTAAATCCAGTTCCCGTTGTCTTACTTGAAGATGTAAAGAAGCTGCCTGGGGTCAAGCATGTAAACAATGCCTGGGTGGAGTGAAGAAAAGATGAGTGAAGAGCTCCTTTTGGTTGAATCCACTTGGCCACTTAAAGGACCATTCCAAGATGGCCAAGGTGGTGTTAGATGAGGGATCAAGCTGACATTAGCATAGAAACCAGGAGTACAACTTGACAAGCACCAACTGCAGAAGGTACTGCAATCTAATGCAGTTTAATTTTTTTTTAAAACAGCAAATAATATCAGATCAAGCTTTTGTAATATTACATATCCATTTTGCCAAATAGCAAATTTCTGTTTACCATGTGGCAGCAGATAAACATTACACAAACAAGTCTTTCTGACACGTTTATTTGGTAGGTTGAGGGTTGACTAGTGCTCAACAGGAAGCAGATAAAATTTTAAGTAAAAAAACCCAAACAGGTTAAGTTGCTTGCTAATGTTAGCTAGGTAGCTTGCTAGTGAGACTGAGCGAGGTAGGTAGCTGAGTGGATGATTGACGATGCGTCTACTTTTTATTATTCCATCACTGAAGCTTTGTTATGGCAGTCTATTGTTTACTAAGACACATTTTTATCTTGTTTCCATAAGAATGGCCCACCTATAACCACACTAATTAATATATCATTGACACAGCTCTCAGTGACGAGCAGAGGGTGGCAGGTGTTGACACTTTTGTAAATGGATGCATGTCATGAGTGTAAACAGGAGAATTTAAATACTTATATTAAAAAAAAAATTAATTATAACATTATAACATCATACACTGATCAGCTATAACATTAAAACCACTGACATGTGAAGTGAATAACATTGATTATCTTGTTATAGTGGCACCTGTTAAGGGGTGGGATGTATTAGGCACAAATTGTGATGGCTAGACAACTGGGTCAGAGCATTTCCAAAACAGCAGGTCTTGTGGGGTGTTTGCGCTTTGCAGTGGTTAGTACCTACCAAAAGTGGTCCAAGGAAGGACAACCTGTGAATCAGCGACAGGGTCATGGGTGCTCGAGGCTCACTGATGCGTATGGGAAGTGAAGGCTAGCCCGTCTGGTCCGATATCACAGAAGAGCTTCTGTAGCACAAACTGCTGAAAAAAGTTCATTCTGGCTGTGATAGAAAGGTGTCAGAACACACAGTGCATCACATCTTGCTGTGTATAGGGCTGTGTAGCTGCAGACCGGTCAGAGTGCCCATGCTGACCCCTGTCCACCACCGAAATCTCCTACAATGGGCACGTGAGCATCAGAACTGGATCATGGCGCAATGGAAGAAGATGGCTAGATCACTGCCTTTCAATCTATGTATCTATCTGTCTGTCTATCTATCTATCTATTTATCTATCTATCTATGTGCTATCTATTTAGTCAGCTTTCTATCTATCTATTTAGCTAGCTGTACATCTCTCTCTCTCTCTCTCTCTCTCTCTCTCTCTCACTATGTGTCTATTAAACACCACTGAGTATTTCGAATGTAGAATGTATTCCATTACCTCCTGTACCATTGGCGTGTATGAATTTATATTTCTATTTATTACACAATATGCAGCATGTTTATAATATTTATATGTATATATTAACTGTAACCGCTGTGTTGTATCAAATGTGTTTTATACTGTATTTGGATTTGTTGACTGTATATTACCTGTACTTTGAATCAAAGGTTTTTAAACTCCATATATTTTAGCTTTTTTTTTTTTGGTTAAACAAGAAAATGTCTCATTTTAAATACATTTAAGTAGGTAGATCTAATTGGACTAGGCTGAGACATTGATGTTTAGACACCTAGACATGGTTTTATTTACAGAATTAACTGATTTATCCTCGGAATGCACATACTTTTACTAAAGCGTGATTTAAAGGCCCATTAGGATTGGAGAGCAGCCGCAGTTTCAGGTCTTTTGTGGGGCGGTTCATTGAATTTTTGTTTTTCTTATGTAATGGCCATTGTGCAATAATAATGTTTAAGTAAGAAATGAAACCGTTCCTTGGTATGATGTGGTGTGATGTGAAGTGGAATTGGAAGTTTTTTTTATTTATTCCTTATTTATTTCTCTTATACCAGAGAATGTGCAAATAAATAATAAGACAATTAATCACAGAATGTCACATTGTACATTTTATTTGCTTATAGTTTTAATGTTGTGGAAGTCCCTATTATCGCTTACGTTATAGCAGCTATAAACAGTTTTTTTGTTTGTTTTTTTTTAAATTACATACACTGAAATGATTTTCTGTGGAGTGTCCACCATACATGTCGGTGTGAATGAGGTGCTACTGTCCAAAGGAATGGCACATTAATGATGGGTTTTTTTTTTTGGTCACCTGAGGTTATTTGTTTACAATTGTTATTTAGACCCTGATGAATAAAAACATCAAGTTGAAGGAGAGTGTGCTTCTTTTTTCCTCATGACTGTATCTCATAATAACACATAACATGATTTTTGGTTGATGATTCTGTGGTGGTTATGAGTGTATAAAAATAGTGAAATAGACATATTATTGCTGAGGTTTGAAATATCTTGTTACAGATTAAGAGCAGACATTTTTATAGATACGGTTTATCCCAAAGTCTGAAAAAATGATTGGCGTGACCAAAGTTGTCTTTTCCACCTGGAATGTCTTGCCTTATTTATTAAAATACAAAAGATTTTTTTATTTCAGAACATATGACACTAATGATGTCAAACATTTCCCATGAATAAAGGTAATAAATATGACCAGTGGTTAAGGAAAGCGTAAAATGGTTGATCACATGGGTTAAATTTATATTCAGGAGGTGGATAAGCCATGCTGTTTTGTGGGAACTAACCAGTCAACTGATGTGTCATGAGTGGTATGCATGTTTGTTGGGTAATGAAGTGAGGCGCTGTGTGTGTGTGTGTGTGTGTGTGTGTGTGTGTGTGTGTGTGTGTGTGTGTGTGTGTGTGTGTGTGTGTGTGTGTGTGTGTGTGTGTGTGTGTGTGTATGAGACTGGAAAGCCTGCAATCTCTGACTATGGCTCGCTGCCCGGGTGTGTTTTAGCGACTCACTGGTCCAGAATAAAGACCCAGAAGAGAGCTAAGCCTGTGTTCTAATCTATTGCTTTGCACATGCGGTCAAAACTCATCATGAAGTCCCAGTGGACATTTTTGCTCCTGCATTCTTGTTTATTGCTGGCCATTGGCTTAGATTTGGAAGTTAAATATCATCCAGAAACTGATGCAGTCAACTACAGGGATCCATGCAAGGCAGGTAAATAAATCATACATTTTCATATTTATATGCATATGCTTCAAATGGTGTTTCTACTTCACTGATGAAGTGTTTCTTATGCAAATGCTACTCATTTATATTATTCTGAAATCCTTTTCGGTGTAGGGCTTAGATGCGAATAATTAGGTGGCTGAAATAAAACAACAACAAAAACAACAACAACAACAACTTTTTTTTTCCCATTACATTAATTAAGCAGATGCCACAATGGATGAACAAACACTCCATTCCAAGGTTTAGATTGAGCTTCATATATAATAGCCTGTTTTTGTCTCCCAACTTGTTATCTTTAGAAACAGTAACAACCGTTAATATTTTTGTTTATTCATGGCCATTGGTTCAGATTTGTTGGCAGAAGAAAATCCTAAAACGTATCCAGTTATAAAATCATTTAAAAAAAATAAATACATCTTTATTCCAAACTGAAGTGTTTTGGGGGGAAAAAATCAACACTTGATGTTGCCTTTGTAAACATTCTTAACAGAAGGGACTGACTAATGAACACTTGACTCCTGAGATTCTTGTGCTGGTTTTACTCTGAAAGGAACAATGAGAGAGAGAGAGAGAGAGAGAGAGAGAGAGAGAGAGAGAGAGAAGAAAGACAGAATAATTGAGGGGAAGAGGAGGAAGAAGTAAGGATGAAAGGCAGACTTCTCTGTAAGAGGACGTCCCTATAATAGGAGAACTTAATTTAAATTTAATCTGCCAAATGCAAACTTGATTATATTTCTCCACAGAATATAATCCATATAATCCATGCCAGAGTGGTGAGATACGGCCAGTTGCACAGCACACAGCGCAGATTTATTAACAAATAAAGTCCAAGTCCAAATGTGGCCCACCAACAGATGTTAATTGGCCTGTGGCTTTTTTTTTTTTTAGAATATTTGACAGGTGACTCGCCAGCCAACACGCTGCAATATTTCCTTTTACCTGATGGTGGCAGCAGACTATATTAACACAGTTAGCTAAATTCTAGGAGCTTTTTCTTCTCTGACTACATCTGCAAATGAATTTACTGAATGATATTTAGTCCTGACCACAGACAAAAAAGTTAACAGTGAGACGAGGAGATTGCAAAACATTTACATTACATTTACAGCATTTGGCAGACGCCCTTATCAAGAGCGACTTATATTTATCTCATTTATTCAACTCAGGGTTAAGGGCCTTGCCCCAGGGCCCAACAGTGGTAGCTTGGCAGTGCTGGGGCTTGAACGTCTGACCTTCTGATCAGTAACCCTTTAACTACTGAGCCACCACTGCCCAAAAGAGCTGAAAACAAGAATACTGTTTTCATCGAGAGCCACAGCCAACGCATGTGCCTTGTATATCAAGCGACTGTTGCAGTAATTAAGGAGATTAATATCATGAGACAATATGAAACAAATCATGAGCAAAAAGAATATTGAGAGGATGAAAGCGCAGAGAAACTTTTTATCAAGCTTTTTTACCAAGCAAGGAAAAGCTTTCATGAATTCTTGAAAGAGCTCTTAACTAAACTGGATTTGCAACCAAACATTAAACATGATTAAACATGATTATGTTAGTTTGTCCAATTACATTAGGTCCCAAATTAGAAGTGCAGTAATTTCTATACAGTTCAACTCTTGTATACTGTCATAGACTTACAGTATTTATGGACCTGACTGTGTACGTGTCAGTTTTCACGTTGTAAATATATAGCATTATGCATCATTTATACATAATATTTTGTTGACCGACCCTCCTGTACTGTAGATACTCCTGGAGAAGCAATGTTAATGTTAATGTCATTCAGGCTGACTAGTAATCTGGCTGAAATTAGCCATGTGTAGGTGCAGTAAAACATAGAAGCTTCAGTTTGTCTGTAGCTCTGAATCAAATAAATGATCCTGTGTTTTATTTCAGTACAAATGAAGGCTACAATTCATCAAGCTTTGAAGAGCTTTGAAGCTCATGTCCTTCAAAGCTCATCTTCATGGAGTGTATAGAGTGACTGTTTATACACACAGTGTGCTCAGCACTTGTTATTAGTGACAAGTCATTTTCTCCAGATCGCATGATTGCTTGCCCACTTGTGCCTCAGGCTCGAAAGAGAATATAATCTTAGAGAAATGTTGATATTTCTTACAGTTTGGTCGCATGTCCAGTGTCACTTTGCCTTTAATTGCTAAATTATAGCCTCAACAATACACAAAGTAATTTTCAGTCACAAAGCTCAGTCCTGAAGACGTCCCTGTGCTGGAAAAGATAATAAATAAATATTACATATTAAACATGAATAGAAAACTTCTCCATATCCATAATTATACATAATTCTTCCACTTTTGAAATCCCTTTTTATTATTAGCCTTATATTATCTTATGATTTCAAAAACTCAAACGCAGCTTAGACACTAAACAACTCGGTTTTGATTGTGAATACCACACACACACATACAGTACACACACACACACACACACACACACACACACACACTCTGCCTAGGCCTTTATTCACACATCTAATAAATTAAGCATGGAATTTAACATGCTGCGTTAAGCCATGCTAATCCACTGAGCAATCACAAACCTCCATTTACAGGAAAAACACACACGTATCTGTCTGCATCTGCATGTAAATATGATTTTGAGTACACTGTGTGATTACTGAACTGATGCCTGAACAGAGAACTGTTGCCAATTTTACACTCCATTTTGACCACGTATCAAAATGTCTGAAAAAATCTTCTGTTCAGCACAGATAAGGGACATAATCATGCCCATTAAAGTTCATCTTCAGGGAGTGTGTACGGTGTTTAGACACACGGCACGTTCAGTGTCCATTATTACTAACAAGCTATGTTTTCAGATTGCATGATATAATATCGGATATATTTGGCCTTGGGCTAGAAAGATAATGACATTTTGAACAACATCAACGTTGCACCACAGCCTTCAACCCTCAACTTTCGAAATGGTGAATACCAACAGAGTGAGCTGTTCATATGAAATCTTCAAGGCGAACACATCGCTTCATTCAGTACGTTTACATGGACAACAATAATCCAATATTAACCCGATTAAACAATAATCTGATTAAGAAACTAGCATGTAAACAGTGATTATTGATGACCTTAATCCGAATAAAGTCATACTCAAAGTAAACACAAATCGAATTAAGACGTGTGGCGTATTCCTGTTTTAGTCGCAGTATGGACGTGAGTTACGGACATGTACACACCTTAATCACAATATTGTCTTATTCGGAAGAAGGTCAATAATTAGATTATTGCTGTCCATGTAAACGTAGTCACTGTTTCCATAGCAACACCTAGCAATGTTACCAATATCCTGTATGTCTTTATTGTTATATCCATTCATGCTGAAGTGCTGCGCCAACTCTAAAAGAGAAGTTCTTATGGTAGAAAACGTAACGAAACTATTAGCAAGTCTTTTTGTTTCCCAAATGTACAGCCGATTGTAGCTCTTGTACAAGAAAAAAAACAAACCTCTCATGGTGCTGAAAGATTCATCTCAGTCTTGCTGCCAAAACACTGACCATTGTTGCCTGGTTGAAAGAAAACAGTTTCTGAATGATCGTTTCTAATTTATTGTCATTGCACAAGTACAACAAAACTTGGTTTGCAACTTCCTTACTAGAAGCAGCAATAAAACCTGTACAGTACAGGAATGTAGATAAGGAGTGTCGATATTATGTTATCGTGTTATGTAGATATTATGTTATTCATTAATAACATAATGTGGATAAATGTCTTTTTTTCCCCCTGAGAACATACATTTATCCACATTGTGTAATTTATGAAGACTCTGTATCTACATTCCTGCGTGTAGTAGAATGTTTCAGAAAATAAAACAACAGTACAGCAGTTAGGAAATCTCAAACATTATTGACTGAGTAATAAGGAAGCTGGAAAATAACTTACCAGTTGTTACCAAGATGAGGACGGGTTCCCTTCTGAGTCTGGTTCCTCTCAAGGTTTCTTCCTCTTAACATCTTAGGGAGTTTTTCCTCGCCACCGTCACCACCGGCTTACTCAATACGGATAAATTCACACATTTAAAATCTATATCCCGTGTTTATATGTTTCTGTAAAGCTGCTTTGAGACAATGTCCATTGTAAAAAGCGCTATACAAATAAAGCTGAATTAAATTGAGATGAATTGACGTAGACGGTCTACCAGTTTGACCAGTTCGGGCTGTGTTTTGGCAGCTGGTATCCAGTCAGACCAAGCAGGATTTGTCAGCAGGTCATGCTGAAAAACGTACCCATGATTTAAGTAGCTGTGTTGGTATAGTTCATATAGGACATTTTAAACCGCTAAATGCAACAGTGCCGTAGTTATTCAGTTATACATTTCATTCCTCATGGGCATGTTTGTGTTTGTGTTTGTGTTGTTTCCCAGCTGATTCACTTACTTCACCAGTGTTTAAACATACAGAACATGTTTCATTGCCTCGGAGCTGAAGGATTTGAATATAGCTGGGGGAAAAAATGTAATCTCTTAAAACATCTAGAGATTTGAAAGTGTGCAGCCCTCCTGTTTTACTCTCACAGTTAGAGTAGAACATGTGCTGGGTTTTCTAAATCCCTTAGCAGCAGGGTTTCAAATTTCAAATTTCAGTGCTTTAATTAAACTCAGGAATATAGGAACATCTGAATTATACCGAACATCTGTATAAACGGCTTTATACTGCTATATACAGTATATTGATTCTGATTAATGAACAAATTGGTTTATAGATTTATTTATAAGCCCATTTTATAAACTGATTTTTATGGATTTGTTTTATACTGCTTAATAACTCATGTAAAGCTGTCAGAAACAACCGGACCTCGGTATGGTCCCACTGATAACACTATTATTATCAAGCACGTTATTATTAAGTGTGGGCTAATCTAAAGTGAGAGAGACCGAGGTAACGAGAGACAGAAAGAGATAGATATAAAGATGAAAAGAAACAGAGCTGCAGATTGAGATGGAGGAAAAGAGACAGAAACACAGATTCAGATAGAGGCTGAAAGAAAAACAGAGGACTACAAAGAGACCGCGTCAGAGAGAAATAAAAGGGGGCAGAGGTGAGGGCTGTTATGCACACTAAATGTATTCTGGTCAGCAAACGCCAGGATAAAAGAAACAACGTTTGCTTCCTGTCTTTTGAACTAGATTGATTCTTGGTTTTGTTTTGACATTCAAAAAAAAAGTTTGCTATCCACTGCACTATTATTATTAGGTAGCTTAGCTAATAAAAGCAAATGACCAAACTCAGAAGTCTATATTTATAATTACTTTACAATATGGAAGCTACAGTTAATGTCAAAAGGCATTAGCTTCACACGGATCACTTCGTCACGACCAAACACTATGAATCTGACTGAAAAGACCACAATATTGTCCTTTAAGTATTTGAAATGCTATCAGTTATTTAAAAAATCCACTTACAAGCAAAATGAATGGATTTTTAAGTGAGAAGATAGTGCTTGGTGATAGTGTTAGCTTGTTTCTAACATTAGCTGGTGCTGTGGTTGTGTTTCAGTGGCATTTGTAGGAGACATCGCTCTGGACAAGGATGACTTGCGCTTCTTCAGACGAGAACGGACCGGGAAGGACCTTCAACACACCACCTCACAGTCTAATAACACTGTCACAGGTGTGTGTGTGTGTGTGTGTGTGTAGACTACAGTATGTTGTGATTGACTAACCAGCATTTATGCTCTCATTGTCCAAAAACAGTGCAGTGTGTTCTTCCTTCCTTTTCTTTCCATTCTATCAGCCAACAGAAATGGAGAAACGGATGCCGCATCCAATAGGAGTCGACTGAGCATTTCTCGTAGGAAGAGAGCTGCGACTGCGAAGACTGAGAGAATTTGGCCTGATGGAGTCATTCCTTACATCATCAGCGCCAATTTCAGCGGTGAGACCTCCTCGTAATGACACACACCTAAGAGCACGATTTCACGTTGCTCCATTACAGCAGTGATGTCACCATGACGTTGATATGTTTATGAGATAATGGAGCTCACATGAGAAAAGAGGATCTTGACTCTATATCTGTATCTGATCAGATATACATTACACAGTGAAATTCTTTTCTGCTGGGGTCAGAGATGATACAGCGCTCCTGCAGCAGAGAGGGTTAAGGGTCTTGCTCAAGGGCTCTTGGGAGTGGCAGCTTGGGAGTGCTTGGCAGTGCTTGAACCCACGACCTTCCAATCATCAGTAACCCAGAGCCTGGCAGTGCTGGGGCTTGAACCCCTGACCTTCCTATCAGTAACCCAGAGTCTTAACCGCCAAGCCACCACTGCCCCCAATAAGAGTGATGCAAATCAGTCACTGGCTGTATCTCAGTGTGCAGTCTGTACTCTACAGTGATGTTGATCTGTTTACTAATCCACTTGAATTTAGATGGTTGGAAATGATCCTTAAGATTGAATTAAGTTTTTAGCCAAGGAATTGACACCAGTAGGCATAAATGGCTTTCTATTAGTGCACTGCCTTAACATCCCATGTAGTGCATGTAAATAGAAAGTAGTGTTGTTAATCACAGATGGCTTCTCATTGTAGCCATAGTGCACTATTTGCATATCATATGTATCAGACTATTATCAGAAGAAAATTTCAAAAAGCCCACATGGAAATTTTCCATTTTAGCCTTGTAAAATATGCTTATGAACACTCATGTTTCCTAAAAGTTTTAGATAAGATAATTTTTTACATTTTTAATCTTTACACAATTTTCTCCCATTTTTAAAAAAAATTATAACTACACTGTATGGCCAAACAAATACGTATATCTGACCATCACACCTCTATGTAGTTCTTCCCCAAACTGTTCCCCAAACAAAGTCTGAAGCACAAAATTGTATACAATGTGTTTGTATGCTGTAGCATTACAATTTCCCTTCACTGGAACCAAGAGGTCCAAACATATCCTAGCATGACAATGCCCCTGTGCACAAAGTGAGCTCCATGAAGACATGGTTTATCAAAGTTGGTTAAGGTGGAAGAACTTAAGTGGCCTGCACAGAGCCCTGACCTCCACCCCATTGAACACCTTTGGGATGAACTGGAATGCTGTCAGGATTTTTATCGTCATGATCTAACAACGATAAGGCAAACACTTTTCTATTGTCCCACTCAGGAGCCTTAATTTACTTATTTAATATGCAAGGGGAAAAGGGGTGTTCCTATATGTAATACTTTCCACTTGGACTCAAATGGTTTAGTGAACTATGCAATGAGTTAAAAATGTCAATTTTAGTAACATAATATCAAGCTAAATATATTTTAAATAATGAACATTTGAATGCAATTTCTAAAGCCACAATAGACGCTCGACCACATTTGGTAGTACTTCCTATTGGAGCGGTTTCAAATGGCTTGCCATCTTCGTCCTTTTAGCTGGCCTGCATGTGCAATATCAAAGTTAATGTACACATTCGCGCCATCTACACCCACACATGCCCGACAATATATAAACTAAATGACAGTTTCCTAAAAAACAAGGACAGAGCCTGAGTGCTCAAACAGCCATCTGTAATGACCATCTGGATGCATTAACAGGATAAACACTGATCACACATCCACTACAAACTGAAAAAACATCTGGATATGATTTATGAACTGTGCCATCTGTCTGTTTGCAATAATTACGATATCTTGAGCTAGTAGTAATTCTGCAGCATCGGATGCCAGCTTTTGCATTTGATTTTAATGTCATTTTAGATTTCGATTATACCATGGCCAGAGAAAAAATTTCTTATATATTGGCTGTCAAATCTACCAAAAGTAGCATCACCTGCACATATTAAACTGTGTAAGTATGTTAGAATGTAACTTAGCAACAATCATAAATAACGGTTTATCAAAGGCTTATTTTCAGGCCCAGAACATGTAAGGTACCCTAGCTAATGATACATTAGACAATACAAGGACAAGCTAACGTCAGTTACTCTCCCAAGATACGCTTGCAAGCCAAAACTAGCTTTGCTATGGAGGTAAATATGGTCTGCCTACTGCCTTCTATGGTCTATAACTATGACTTTCACCTAAGACAAGCAGATGGACATCTTTTTCCTGCAGCAAACACATCAGATCATCTGGTTTACTCACGACAAAAACCCTTTAATGACTTTTTGTTTTTTTGTTTACATTTTTCATTGCAGTGATCATCCATAAAGCTTATTATGCCACAATGTTTAAAAGTCGTTTTAAAGAGTGTTCAGACGTACCATTTCCATGTGCAGAGTGTGTAGATTCCGATCTGATTGCAATCTCCAAGCTCCTGAAGCTTGTGGCCAGAAAAGTGTACAAAAGATATCAGATGGTCTTATAAACAAAGCATCTGAGGCTGATGAGATAAAAGGTGATGATGAAATAAATATGCTACATTGATGCAAATGAAATATCTTGGATTGAAACAGTTTTGGTTTGAAATTCCTCTTCTCAGGCAGTCAGAGAGCCATCTTTAAACAGGCCATGAGGCACTGGGAGAGACATGTCTGTGTAACCTTTGTAGAAAGAATGGCTGAGGAGAGCTACATCATCTTCACATACCGGCCATGTGGGTAAGAACAGATATTAAGGTTTGTTTTTTCCATTCTTGACCATATTATCATATTTTTATGTGGCGAATATAATAATTGAATGGTCTCCATTGAATAGTATGTGTAATGCTCCTTTTAACTACCCTTAGAACCCAGCTGTCCTCTTGCTACCTTCTGAACCACACCCCAGATTTTATTTCAGGACTGCAGACGCACTATGTGTATTTCAGAGGCAAAGTTTTTGCTTGCTTGTTTGTTTTTAGATGTTGTTCTTATGTGGGTCGGAGGGGTGATGGACCCCAGGCTATCTCCATTGGCAAGAACTGCGATAAATTTGGCATTGTGGTTCACGAGCTGGGTCATGTGATTGGCTTCTGGCACGAACACACACGACCCGACCGAGACACACATGTCAGCATTATTAAAGAGAACATACAGCCAGGTAACACTCTGTCTGTGACACAGCTGTACTGTAGCATGGATACTATAGATTTCATAAGATATGACAAGATGAGATAAAATAAGATACGGTATATTAAGTATAAATAAGGTACCTTTATACAATGAGATGTTTGAATCTAAGAACTGTTGTTGTAATCATAAAGACGAAAGATACTCATACTGAACAAACTTCTATAGTAATCTATAGTCACGCTATCCAGTGCTACTCAGAAGAGGATGGGTTCCCATTTGAGTGTAGTTCCTCTCAAGGTTTCTTCCTCATCTTAGGTCATGTCAGAGAGTTTTCCTTGCCACTGTCACCTCTGGCTTTCTCATTTGGATCTAAATATAAAGCTACATCTGTATTTCTGTTAAGTATTTCTGAGAAAATGTCTAGACAAATATGAAACTGAATTGCATCTAAATGAAATTGAACTGAATTGAATAGATACACATCAGCTGTGTTGGCTTTCACTCGGTAATGTGTGTAGGCCAGGAGTATAATTTCCTAAAGATGGAGCCGGATGAGGTGAACTCATTAGGAGAGATGTACGATTTTGACAGCATCATGCACTACTCCACAAACACGTTCTCCAGGTGAGATAACCTTATAGCAGTCCGCTAAATGTATTCTTTTCTTTATTTATGCATCATGATAAAACGCACAGAAAGAGAGAGAGAGAGAGAGAGAGAGAGAGAGAGAGAGAGAGAGAGAGAGCTCATTCACAGCCAGGCTTGTGATAGACACAACACATAAATGTAATAAATAAATAAATAAATAAACAGTGTAACAGATGGAAACTATTACCCTAATCCAAACATTCCTCTAATGATTCTTTAATTAAAAGTAAAGGAGAAAAAAAAAAATTTAAAATCCCTGTGAGTTAGGCTATAAGATCAGGTCGTTACACATATTTATACAATAGTGATGTGAATTTGGTTTCTTTTCAGTGAGTCTGATTATTTGTCCTAGCTCACCTTTTTTTTTTTTTTTAACCAGACAAAATTTGGGATAATTTGACCAGTGATTGTTTTTCTTTGCCTAACTATGCTTGAAGTTGATTCATGAAATCCTGCTGCCTCATACACATAGTTAAGAGCCAAACACACAAATAATTATTTATTCTAAAGAACAGCTCCAGGTGCTGAGAAAAATATTTTTTGATTAAGTTACACTGCAAGAGTAACAGCAGTGCCTACATTAATTTTTTTTGTCAAAAGTGAAAACTAGAAGAGTATTACATGTATATATGAATATAAGCTGGCTCTCAATGTTCCCCAAAACAGCTGACTCTTTGGAGACATTAATACTACATAGACCCTCTGCGAATTCATTCGGATTAATAATAATAAATTCATTATAATGTAATATTCAGACACAAATCTATTCAGCCAAACAGATTAAGCGCGCTGTAGTTATTAGTGCCCCGGGTGAGCACATGGAGGCGTAAATGGATTATAGAGGTACAAAGCTGTTTCATACCGAGAGCCGACCTAAATAAATGAAAACAACATCCAGCAGCATCTCCTCGGGGGTTATTCATAGTTATATAAATATATATTTCTATATTAATGAACACAGAACTCTGCAGAATCGAGCCACAAACAGCAATCACAACATCTCCATCACCTCCAAAGAGAGAAAGAGAGGGATGGAAGGAAAAGATGAGGCAGGGAGAGAAAGGGAGGTGGAGAGACACTGTGAAAGACAGAGAGTGAGAGAGAGAGAAACAGGGTAAAGTAATAAACAAATGTAAATAAATTATTTTAAAAGAGCTGTATATAATGTATTACGGAATATATGTAATATAATTAAATGTATGTAATATATAAAATAAAAGCCTAAAAGAGAACTAGGAAACTTCTACAAATCAGAGTCACCATGTGTCCTGCTCCAGTCAAGAAATTATGTTACATAAATGATAGTTATTAGATAGATATAGATAATATTTCCCATATACCATTGTACAGTCAAAATGATCTGTTGAAAATATATATATATTTTTAAATCAACCCTACACATGTATTACAGAAGCACCCTCCTTGATACGATTCTGCCTCGGTATGATGTGAATGGAATCAGACCCCCTATTGGTCAGAGGATGAGACTGAGCAAAGGGGACATCACTCAAGCACGGAAGCTCTACAAGTGTCCTAGTAAGCGCGTTGTTATTCTACAGGGAACAAATGGTCCCAGTTCTGATTAGTTCCAACTCTGTTCTGATTGGCTGAGAGCTGCAGGAACAACAATAATATCATATTTAAGGGAACGTCTCAACATTCTGTTAGCGCTATCAAAAAGAGCAAATAAACAGCAGCGTTTATCACCCTTTGTTTACGGTTTATGGGTAGATGAACATCACAGTAGACAATTTCACCCACCAATTCTCACTTGGGAGAGCCATAGACATGGACCCTGGGCTAAACAATTATTTAATGTCAACCCCAATTCCAAAAAAGTTGGGAAGCTGTGTAAAATGTAAATAAAATGTAAATAAAAACAGAACGCAATGATTTGCAAATCTCATAAGCCCATATGTTATTCACAAAGAACATAGAAAACATATCAAATGTTTAAACTGAGGGAAAAAACAAGGTAATTTTGAATTTGATGGCCGCAACATGTCTCAAAAAAGTTGGGACAGGGCAACATTTATTTACATGTTACACAGCGTCCCAACTTTTTTGGAACTGGGGTTGTGTTTCATATCGAAATCAAAATGATAAAGAATTGTAAGAGTTGCGTGCAAACCCTGCATATGCTGTTTCTGTGACAACTTACCTATTAAGTAAGTAGAACTTACTTAACTGACAACTTACTAATGGTAGCCGTTGGATATTTTTGTTCCTTGTCTTTGCAGCAGTTCAACCAATTCAACATACATTTGTGCAAGCCTTCTAATCTGGATTGTGAACGATCCATATATCTTGTGATAGCTGTCTACACCTTTATCCTTAATAAAGTTTTATGATCTATGACTATACATTCATATTTACGTACTTAATCTTAATGTTGTTCCACACTCTAGGTAAGACCCATCTGTTTTAACTTCACTGTCCATCCGTGGGCTACTTTTTGGATACAGTCTCGGCCCTTTCTGAGTATGTCCCCAAGCCAATGGAAGCATCTATATTTGATATCTAACACCACACTGTGACGGTTGGTCTTTTTATAGAGCTCCTTGTTCGAGATCTTTTCTGGTCAGAAGATGTAGCAGATGTTCCTGAGGCATCCATTGTGGATGGCGTGGATAGGTGAACTCAAATAATAGAGGGGGTCACCATTAACTGTGATCGGTGCTTCTGGTGTGGAATTGATACACACTGTGTGTTTTTCCTGTAGGTGGTCATTATTTGAGGAGAGAACAGCAGGAGAGTTAACAAAGTCTAGATCTTCTAACTGGGAAAAGTTAGTTCACTTCATATTTCTAGGTTTATCTGATGTAGTCTTTCACATGATCCAGTTGATAATAACCAAGAAGAAGATGGGAGAACTAATACACCCCTGTTGCACACCTGACTCCCCCGGGAACCATTTTGCGAGGTTTCAATGATGACATTGCATTGAAATAGCTGGTACAACATCCCAGTCAGTGTGAGCAACTTTGGAACTCCATATGATTTCAAATTCTTCCATAGGGTGTCACGATGTAGGCTATCAAAAGCCTTCTGGATGTCGATGAAATTTATGTAAAGTGGGGTACTCCATTCCAGACACTGCTAAATGATGTTTCTCAGGGGAAAAAATCTCATCTATACCTATATCCTCTTCTTTTGCTGAATTCTGTTTGCTCTTGCATCAGCTTGGTGTCAGTGGCTGCATTTGGTGTCCACTGGGCCAATAAGGACTCTGCAGAAGACCTTTGATGGTGTAGAAAGCAATGTAATGCCTCACCAGATTTCACAATTCTGGAGGTTGCCTTTCTATGGGAGTTTGACAGTCAGTTCTTTTACCCAGTCTTGTGGAATTGTACCTTTTCCTACATGGACCTGAACAGTTCTGTGGACACCTTTGTTGAAGTTGTAAGGTCAGCTTTCAACAGCTTGGCGTAAATGGAATCAAAGCCAACAGCCTTCGCACTCTTCATGGCTTCAACAACATACCTGACTTCTACTTCAGTTGGGGGAGTAATATCAGTGTCAACATATTGTCAATATAATGATGGAGGGTTAGCAAGATGATTGAGAACTTCACAAAAATGCTGTACCCATATTTCTACCTGCTTGTATTCTGTTGTGAAGGTTTTGCTGTTCTTACCTTTGACAGTGGGCAGAGGGACTGGTGTTCCTGCCACAGAGTTACTTGTACACAACACTCATTTCACCTCTTGCAGTGGCATATTTTGGTTTTCTGTCTGACTCCTCTACAAAAGATCTTCTGTCAGTTCTGGCACTCTTTTTTATAGACTTTTTGGACCTAATCCCAGAGCCTTGGTCTGATTGCTCATCGTCTTGCCTTTTAGTGGTAGGTATTAAAAACTCCTTTTTCTTGTTCTTTCGGTAGTTTAAATCTTTAATGGTCATTTCATCATAGATGTTCTTGATGGAGTCCCATTTGGTCATGATGTCTGGGTTCTCATCAGCTGTGTCAGCCAGGACACTGAAATGATATCTCAGTTCCAAAGTAATCTCTTTGTTGGTGTTGGGGCATTTCAGCTTAGCAGTCAAGGAGTTTCCTATGATGGTCGCTGTCACCAGATAATAATCACTGTTGATGTCTTGGCAAACTCTTGGAGAGACCTGCACCACTTCCAGTCAGTTTGGTTGGTTGTAAAACCATTAGGTGACTTTCATGAGAGTTTGAACATATTATCTGGGACACTATATGAAAATTTTACCTGAGCAACTTGAATTACTCATCTCCTATTTTTTTTCAATATTTTTTCCCCTCAGCTATATAACACCTTAAAAGTCTATGCCCTGGGTACGGATGAAAAGTGATGGACTTCATTTCCTGTGACATATGACATTATGTTTTGTGAGCAGAGTGTGGCGAGAGTCTGCAGGATAGCTCTGGAAATTTCTCTTCTCCTGGATTCCCTAATGGCTATGCCGCTTACACACATTGTGTATGGAGCATCTCTGTTACACCTGGAGAAAAGGTAAACCACACAGACACAAGTGTCAGGTGCAACATTCCATTATAATTAACAACACAAATCCTCATGTTAATCCAGGTTTATACTGTACAATTTTCAGCCTGATTTTGCTGTTACTCATCGTAAAATCAAACATTATACAATCATTTTTGGGTCTTAGGATACATAATGTAACATGTTTTCCAGTGGGTGAGTAACATTGCGACCAATGAAGTCAATAACAAAGATTGTTGTAATAATTTGTAGTAAAATCTCAGCATGTCACTGCCGATATGATACTTGTCCAAAAAGCCACTAAAAAGAAGATAATGGTACATGTTACAAATAAGACAGTGGCGAAATGCGTAAAGTAAACAAATCATGCAATCATGTAAACAAATCAGCTCAAATCAGCACAAGCTCACTTTGAATTTTTTTTTCTTTTTAATAAACATGCACAAGTCTGGATAATGCTGATTAATGACATAAGCAGAATGTAGTAAGGTCTATTGGTACACAATCATTATCATACAACCCCAATTCCGAAAAAGTTGGGACAGTATGGAAAATGCAAAAAAAAAACAACCCCAAAACCCAAAAAGAGTCATTTGAAAATTCTATTCACTCTATACTATATTGAAAACACATTATTAAGACGTTATTTGATGTTTTACTTTGTGAATTAAATTTATTTCCAGAGAAGTCGGCGGCGCTTCTGGACAGTGTTGATGTGCGGCTTCTGCTGTGCACATTAAAGCCTTAACTTGCATCTGTGGATGCAGCGATGACTGGGGTTGAATGACAAAGGTTTACCAAAGTATTCCCCTTGTCCGGATATCCATTACAGACTCATTACTGTTTTTAAGACATTGACATCTGAGGGATCGGAGAGCATTCAGAAGTGGTTTTTGGCCTTGCCCTTTACGCACCGAGATTTGACTGGATTCCTTGAATCTTTTAATTATATCGTGCACTGTAGAAGGTGAAATGCCCAAAATCCTACAGATTTTCGACCCATCCTTGCTCTTGAAGGACTAGGCGATTTTTGGAGGCTCATTATAGACTATGATTAGACGATTGCCTCACCTGTTTCACATCACCTTCTTATTTCAACTTCGCTATTAGTCCTAAATTGCCCCTGTCCCAACTTTTTTGGAACGTGCTGCATGCATCAATTTCAAAATAAACGTTTATCTTCAAAAAACTATACAGTTGATTAGGTAAAAACAACAAATACATTGTCTTTATTAGTTTTTGTTAAGTCAAAGTACATTTACAAATCACTCCTCTTTGTTTTTATTAGCATTTTCCATACTGTCCCAACTTTTTCACAATTTGGGTTGTATAACCTGACATGGAGAACACTTGTTAGTCTCTTATAGAATTGGACCAAGCTTTTATTGAGCTCATCTCTTACATTTCAGCAAGTAATCATTTTAAAAGGCAGCTTAAAATCAGATTTATTCAAGGTGTCCCTCAGGGCTGTCTTTGCCATTATATAGAGACCAACATTCAGTCAGTCATGACAGGCTGTAATAGATGATCTCAATACATTTTTAGCCCAATACTATAAGAGACTGTGAAATAACACGTGTTCTCTATGTGGGTGAATTCTAACCTATGGTCTCGTATTGTGAAAACTGTGTGCTGGTGCAATTTTTACAGTTTCAGTAAGTGGAAGTTGTTGATTTCAACAGAACTGCTCAATAAAAGGCTGACACTTTCTGCCCTTCTCTAATCCCTAAATCGATCTCTCTTTTTTTCTGTCCTCATTGTCTTGCTGTCTGTATTAGATCATCCTTAACTTCACCTCCATGGAGCTCTACCAAAGTAATCTTTGCTGGTATGATTATGTTGAGGTGCGAGATGGATACTGGAGGAAATCTCCTTTAATAGGTATTTCACCTTACTGTAATGTTTGCAGCTGATCCGTATTGATCAAACATACATTACTTAAAACTGGGACAAATTGGGTAGCATACATGTACACCCCTAACATACATGTACAGAATTTGACGAGGCACTGAGCCATCAAGGGCATAGTTTAAGTTAAATGTGATTATCTATTATCAAACTTGATCATGTCACACTAGCATTTGTTTTCACTCCTTCAGCTCAACATACTGCATAGCATGAAACTATTGTGTATAATTTCACAATAAAAAAAGTCAGGCTGATTTTACATTACTTGCATACTTAGCTAGCAAATTAGTATCAGATGAACAGCTAGTGCATTAACATTAGCTAAACTGCTTATGCAGCTGGCTAATTCTGGACATTTCTGAGATGCACATTAGATATTGAGCCAGTAGGGATACTCACAGAGATATTGAGTCAGTCGGGATGTTAGTTTTTGAAATAATTCCAGGTTTGGACTGTAAAATGCTTATATCTGTGTTTTTGGATTCAGGCCGTTTTTGTGGGGATCAGGTCCCAGAGTCTCTCGTTTCCACCAACAGTCGTTTGTGGATTGAGTTTCACAGCAGCAGTAACTGGGTCGGAAAAGGATTCTCGGCCATGTATGAAGGTACATTTGAAGTTTGATTCCTGGAGCCACGAGGTTGATGTAGCTAAAAAGTAAGTTTAGCTAAATGCATTTCTGAAGCATCACACACTTGCCTCAAACAGCTTTGTCGTAGTTGCCATTTTGAAGCAAAATAACTTTCTTTCCCAGCACATAAATTTACTGTGCCACCTCTAAAACTGAAGAATTAAAGACATTATTATGGCTTTGTTGGATGGCTACATTCTTGAAATATCTACCCAATATTTAACCAGTGCTGTGGAACATTTTGGCACAACAACCCTGATATCCACCTTATCCTGGCATTATCCTGGATACCCATCACTAGCTTTCAGGTTTCCAAAGTATGAATTTTATATTGCCAGTGTAAGCAGACACACTATGTGATTATCCTAGGTCTCCCCTAGAAGCCACAGTTCCTTCTTCTGTAGAATTCACCACTTGTCAGTCCCAGGTAGATATTGCAGCCCAGTATCAGGATCTATTAGAGGTATTTAATTAGCAGACAGACTTTTAAATTCCTCCACATCACCCCTATGACTGGCTTTAGATCTTATCCCCGGTCTCCTGTGAACCAGAAGACAATAGAGGAATACATAAAGAAAGCTCTGGAACAAAGTTATATGAAGCCATGGTGGTGGAAAGCCATGATGACTTGGCGGTTAAGGCTCTGGGTTACTGATCGGAAGGTTGGGGGTTCAAGCCCCAGCAATGCCAAACTGCCACTGTTGGGCCCTTGAGCAAGGCCCTTAACGCTCTCTGCTCCAGGGGAGCTGTATCATGGCTGACCCTGTGCTCTGACCCCAACTTCCTGACATGCTGGGGTATGCAAAGAAAAGAATTTCACTGTGCATATGTATATGTGATAAATAAACACTCATTATCATTATCCAAGTAGTCCACAGTTGCAGGTTTCAAGAAAGCTTCATCCCTTACTTATCACAAAATGCCCATGGTCCCTTATTGTGGTTGACTGTGATTGACCACACAAACACTCTCAGAGCTGGGGATCAATTCTTCATGGTTGCTAGCTTCATCACACTGACAGCTTTACCCTAGGCCTTCCATAGTCCCTTGAGTTCCACACTCTTGGAAATCCTGTTCCCACAATCCTTTGCTCACTATCATGCCCATGTCTCTGATTTCCAACAGTTAAAATCGTTGACGTTCACCAGCCTTCTGATTAGACTCACCTGTTTCTCTTTCATTCAGTGTCTCTCATAGCCTTCAATTCTACACAATTATCCCTTGTTCTCTGGTTTGTACAGATTTGTACAGGGAACAATGAGTACATTTCATTTACTTATTATTATTATTATTATTATTATTATTATTATTATTATTTGCAGCAATGTGTGGTGGGGAAATGGAAACTGACAGTGGACAGATTCAGTCACCTAACTACCCTGACGACTATCAGCCCAGTAAAGTGTGTGTGTGGAAGGTGACAGTGACTGAAGGGTTTCACGTGGCACTTTGCTTCCAGGCATTTGAGGTGAGAAAGGTGCCTATACAATATTTATAACTCTGTAAAGAACTGCTGCTTTACACACTGTGACTGTTCTGAGTTATCTAACATTTGACGCCATACATGGTGATGTAAGATAGAAACAGCAGTCCAAATAAAAACCACATTTCTTTCCTATTGTCCCTCTTTGACTGAGAGAAAAATTGTACAGTCATGTGTGAAAGTCTGACTGCACACTAACAGAACCTCAGACACTTTTGTTACATTTTATATTTTTGATAAATGCTAGTGTGCTCCAGTTTGTGTCGCTCCAAAAATGGTCATTTTATTTCTGTTGCTCAGTTGGAGAGACATAACAGGTGTGCGTACGATTATGTGGAGGTGCGTGATGGTAGCTCGGAGAGTGACCCGCTCCTTGGACGATTCTGTGGCAGCCAAAATCCCCAAGACATCAAAAGCAGCTCCAACCAACTCTGGATGAAGTTTGTCTCAGATGGTTCTGTTAATAGAGGTGGATTTGCTGCAAACTTCTTTAAAGGTACATTTGAGTTCAAAATGGTTCTATTAAATGCCCAAAGTTCAGGGTTTCTACTGTTTTTATTATTATTCTTCATCCTACCTTCTATGAATTGTTAAAATCTCCTGACTCTTGGTAGACTTCTTTCTATCCAGACACTGCTTATTTATATCTTTGTTTGTTTGTTTGTTTGTTGAGTCAGTTTATCTAGTACCTTACTTACACCCAATGTGTATAATTGTATAGAAGTGTATAAGGTGTATATGGCCAAAAGTTTGGACATCGGATGGACATCTGACCATCATACTCATACAGTGAGGGAAATAAGTATTACACATAACTTCATTTATGGACTTTAATGTTGTGAATTCTTTATATGTGTGGATTTCTTGAGTTAATACTGATGTCTGGTGAAAATTTCATGTGAATAGCCTCATTGGAAATATATTTACTGAAAAAAATGTTGATGTGTTAAATATTTATTTCCCCAACTGTATATGCTTTTTGAAGAAGATGTAGTCCTCAATCTCAAGTCTTCTGGGAAGGCTTTTCACTAGATTTGGAAATGTGTCTGTGGGGAATTACCCATCAGCCACAAGTGCATTAGTGAAGTCGAGCCAGCCATTTCTTCATGGAGCTCGCGTTGTGCACAGGGGCATTGTCATACTGGAACAGGTATGAGCCCCTTAGTTCCAGTGAAAGGAAATCTTAGTGCTGCAGTGTACAAAGACATTCTATACAAGTGTGTGCTTGCAACTTTGTGGCTTTTGGCTATATAATGTATGCAACACAAAGTAACAAAAAAAGAAAATGCAGGAAGAAAAAAAAAACCCCCACAAGAAATACAAAGAAAAGTCTAGCATGTGTGAAGAAGAAAGCTTTCAACTGACATATGAAAGAAGCACTAGAAGTGCATTTACAGTGGAGATCATGGCATTAAATGACCTGCTACCTTTTAAAAGCCTGGTGTGCAGTACAAAAATGTGTCTGCTTCCAGATGCTCATAAAAAACTGCCAGGGCTTTGAAAGTAATTAATAAAGCCTTTAATTTCAGTCCAGGAATTTCTCCAGCTGTACACTTCCATAACTAAAGACTTTATGAAATACTCATGGCTATCCTGTCTAGGCTATATTCACAAAATGTTCATGAACATGCGTAAGAGAATTTTTTTTGTAAACACAATTTCTGCAATTGTTCTACACCTTTTGCTCAATATCCACCAAATTGTTCCCATTTGTGAAAGAAATTGTATTTTGCTAAATTGCTTATCATTGCACAAGCAACAATAGGGGACATCAAGAATGTCAAATTACCTTGAAGTCGAATCTTTATCAAAATGTACAGTTGCACTACGAATTTACCATCGAACAATTGTTACAGGCACACTGAAAAAGACACGTCATGTAAATATATGTGTGACAATAAGTTAAGAACAAAGCAATGATACTTTATTGGAAGGGAAAGGTGGCATACACGAAAAGTTACACGATTATAAATAAAGTTCATCATAAGCAATTTAAATGATTAAACCAGAACTGGGTTAAGGTCAACTGTTATGAAAAATGATTCGAGCTATTCATGCAAATGCAGACTTTGTGAGGATAATTAAACATTGTTTTTAATCATGTATGTTGACATTTTCTCTGTAGAGGTGGATGAATGTTCCAGACCTGATAAAGGTCAGTGTATTCAGAGGTGTATTAATACGCTGGGTAGTTATCGGTGTGCTTGTCACCCCGGATACGAACTCGCCACGGACCGACGCAGCTGTGAGGGTGAGGGCATATTAATTCAAAACAAAACACACACACACACAAAATTCATCAAAGACACACAATTCATTGTGTCCTCACACTTATTGTGCTTGGAGCCACCAGAAATGCAATGTTTTACTGATAAGTTAATTGTTGTGGTGTTAATTTCAGTGCAAGTGAATAATATGTTATCGTCCCTACTGCTGTACTGTATATTTAAGAGGTATAAGAGGTATATTTAGTACAGAGTCTGGTTAAAGAAAAATATGTTGTTGTACTGTATGTTGATGATTTTTCTTTCACTGTGTGTGTGTGTGTGTGTGTAGCAGCTACATGTGGAGGTTTCCTCACTGCGTTAAATGGCTCTGTGTTCAGTCCCGGCTGGCCTCATGAATACCCGCATAATAAACACTGTGTGTGGCAGCTCATTGCTCCTGAACACTACACCATCACACTGCTGTTCCACAGCTTCGACACAGAGGGCAACGACGTCAGTGTGTGTTTGTGTGTGTGTGTGTGTGTGTGTGTGTGTGTGTGTGTTTATAAAGCTTTACCAATTTTAACTTTATCAAGCATTAATACGTGCTGCGTTCACACATGCAACATTTAACACTGCATTAAAATTGCTGTGATAATATTAATGATTATTAATGTAATATATTATGTATGAATTTATCTATATGCCTGTGTGTGTGTGTGTGTGGGTTTTTTTTCGTCTTTATTTTTCATTATTTTATTATCGGATTATGTGAATTATGAATGATGTGAGAAAACATTGCAGTAAAATGTGTCAGCTGGCTTTCATTGCTCTTCCTCTGGATGATTTTTTTAGGTGTGTAAATATGATTATGTGGAGGTTCGCAGTGACTCCAGACTCCACGGGAGATTCTGCGGAGCTGCAACTCCAGAGCCGATCACCTCTGACTCCAACATCCTGCATGTGGAGTTTAAATCCGACAGCACCGTGTCCCGTAGGGGTTTCACAGCGACTTTCTTCTCTGGTGAGCTAGCTAGCTGTCTGGGGACAATTCTCTGGAAGATCTATTGACAGACAGACATATAGATGCATGGATGAATGGATAGCTAGACAGATATACAAATAGACAACAAAGAGGAAAGAAAGCTTAGTAGTGTCTACTCAGCGTGGCTCAAGGTCCCTTTCCAGAACCTTCAAACTAACTGTCCCTCAGTGGTGGAATGAGCTTCCAACCTCAATCCGGACCGCAGAATCTGTCACTATCTTCAAAACACAACTAAAGGCCCACCTCTTCTGTGAGCACTTAACTAACCCCTAACCTAAATAAATAAATTACTCGTGGGTGCACGGTGGCTTAGTGGTTAGCATGTTCACCTCACACCTCCAGGGTCGGGGGTTCGATTCCCACTGTGGCTCTATGTGTGTGGAGTTTGCATGTTCTCCCTGTGCTGCTTGGGTTTCCTCCGGGTACTCTGGATTCCTCCCCCAGTCCAAAGACATGCATGGTAGACTGATTGGTGTGTCCGTAGTGTATGAATGGGTGTGTGAGTGTGTATGTGAGTGTGCCCTGCGATGGATTTGCACCCTGTCCAGCGTGTACCCTGCCTTGTGCCCGATGCTCCCTGGGATAGGCTCCAGGTTTCCCCATGACCCTGAAGGATGGATAAATTACTCTGGTGCTTACACCTCTACTCTGCCTATTTTGCTTCTCTAGAACTTAATTAAAGATCTTGTATAGTAGCACTACTTGTATTGATCTCTGCTTGATATATTGCTTTGCTTGTATTTCATCATTTGTAAGTCTGCTAAATGAATAAATGTAAATAATATAAGAACATAAAATGTAATATACTAGTAAACAAAACAATGTGTTTATTCCCCTCTAGATGTGGATGAGTGCTCCAGGGCGAATGGTGGGTGCCAGCACGAGTGTGTGAACACATTTGGGAGTTACAGCTGTCAGTGCCACAGTGGATTCATCTTACACACCAATATGCATGACTGCAAGGAAGGTACGATCTCACACACACATTGCCCTTACACACTAGAGTGTGCATTTCTTCTTCCAGTACAACCCAGCCTTTAAAGCAGCCAACAAGTTCATACAATACCATGTAGTCCAGCATGCTTAAGTACTGTGCAAACAGTTTTCCTTTAAATGAAAGAAGTTTCCTTTCTGATGAGTTTCTGATTAAACTGCTACAGTTGCTGAACTGTATGTCTGATGCCTCCCACTGAAGAAGGGTTGAACTAACACAATGAAAATAAATCCAATGGAAGAGGGTCTTCTCTGGATTTCCTCATTGATTGCATCTCTCTCACAAGAGAGCGTAAACAACTCATGCAAGGACGCAGACAGCTGTATATCGGAGAAACCTAGGGAAGATTGATTGCTCATTTTGTCGAGCACAAAATAGGACGTATCCTTTCCAGTGGTGAGACACTTCATCAGCAATAGATGGAGACAAATCTCTTGAAACTTGAAATTACATCATTTTTGACCTCCCTGCATTTGCACTACAAAGTAAAAAACAAAAAAAACCATGGACACCTCCATGTTAATATATATATATATATATATATATATATATATATATATATATATATATATATATATATGTATATATATATATATATATATATATATATATATATATATATATATATATATATAGACAGTATATGCTGCCATATACTGGAGTTCCTTTCTTACAAGCCTCTGCAGGAGGCCAAACTGAAATGGGTATCTCTGAACACAGCCTAGCAGTCACTAAAGGTGAGACTGGACCAGTGGTGACTCGTCGAAAGGTTCCAGAGAAAGACGGCTGTATGACAGCTTTTTTTATTGCAATTTTCATATATACCACTAAACGAGTTTGTTTGAACGTCTCAGCATGCACGCAGACATGCACAAGAACGTATCTACGTCATCCTCAATCCCCTTGATGGTTACATGCGCAAGATTATTTTTTTGTCCCTTTTGTGCTATGCCTTTATCACGCATCCCTCTAAGTGGAACACTTTCTGACAATCACTATGAGAATTAATGTCATGAAACCGATGCTATTAGCAGTAAACCGTGACCACACTAATTATGGCAATAGCTCTGTGTAACAAAAGGTCTGACTGCGGAGTGTAGTCAAGAATGCATTAATCATACTCGTGTGTCAGACGTCACACAGAGAGTCCAGTATAGGGGAAAATGAATAATACCACATTATAAGAATCGGAAAGTACAAGAACACAATGCTCTTGATTAGTTTATCAAGAGTAATATGGTGCTTTTGTATTCCCGCAAATTTCTTCAGCAGTTACTGAAGTGATTGAATTCAGTTTCATTAGTAACTTGGAGCACGTTCACTGTTTAAAAGTGAGTGTACAGTCTACAGATCTCATCGACTGTTCGCTTTGCATTGTTCTGAAGGCTATAACTGCAGCATTGCAGCATTAAAAAATGATGAAAAATGCATAGATATATATAGACGTAAAAGTTTAATCCAAAAAAACACACTGGAATATTGAGCATAATAATATTGCATAACGGCATGACAGTTTTACAAGTTGGAGAATTCTTGGTTTTGTTTATTATATAAACTGGGGGACCGACATCCACCATTTAAACCTTCATTCAGATGGACAGTTTTGCTGAAAGATTGTTTTTGTTTTGTTGTTGTTGTGTTGGTACGTTCAGCTGGTTGTGACCATGTGATCACCAGCATGCCTGTATCCATTATGAGCCCCAACTGGCCAGATAAATATCCCAATAAGAAGGTGTGCACTTGGGCCCTAACCACTACACCAGGCCACCGAATCAAACTGGTACGTCCACGTTTCCTGTTCATTTATCTACTAGTGATGTTTTTCTTAACTGAGCGTATTGACACTCCCTGGCCTTTACATACACCTTCATCATCTTCAACCGGCTTCTGCCACAGAATGAACAAAATAAACTTAGTCTCTTCTGTCATGTGATTTTTGAATATGGGGTGTCTCATTCTTTTCTACAGGTAAACAGGAAGTATTGTGATGATGTAGTTAGTAAATCATAATAAAACATTAAACAGGTATTGAAAATACAGTCTAGCATCCCAGCACCATTTCCCTATATATATATATATATATATATATCAATCACTTTCCTTCATTTAGGCCTTTAATGAGATCGACATGGAGAGCCATCTTGAATGTTCCTATGATCATCTGGATGTTTATAATGGCCCCAACGATGCATCGCCCAGTTTGGGACGTTTTTGTGGAAGCAAAAAACCACCACCTGTTATTTCCAGCACCAACAAGATGTTTCTACAATTTTTCTCTGATAATTCGGTGCAGAAACGAGGCTTTGAGGCATCTTTTACAACAGGTAGCTAACAGCAAGTTATCTGTTGAACAAGATTTGCAAGGTTAAACAGTAAATTAGTTAGACTATAACCTATAACTGTATGGGGTAGATACAGTTCCTTGAGGCAGGTACATTTCTGTGCCTGCAGTCTCCACTGCTAATGCCATTGGGTAATGCAGAAGAAAGGCTATAGCCACTGCTAGGAAAGCAAATATTTTATTGCTTTGCTAAGGCTAAGATAATAACTTAGTAGTAATAATAAAATTAATAACTTTACCTCATGTCCGTTGCCTTTCTAAACCGAAAAGATTTGATAGGAAACAATATCTTGCAATATTTTGTAGAAATCTGTCCTTTTTTCTTCTTTTCTGTCCTGCAGAATGTGGTGGCGTTCTGAAAGCTGAGGCGGAGCCTGGAGATCTGTACTCTCATGCTCAGTTTGGTGATAATAACTACAGCACAGCTGAGGAGTGTGAGTGGGTGATAGCAGCTGAGAAAGGATTCGGAGTTAAGCTCATCTTTAACATCTTCGATTTGGAGGATGAGGCAGAGTGCAAGTACGATTACATGGAGATATTTGATGGAACTGACACTAAAGCACCACGCCTTGGGCGATACTGTGGATCCGGGGTAAGGATTTTATTAATCTCCATCTTCCTACAATTCCCCAAATATCCCTCAAAAAAACATTCATCTCTATTAAAAAAAAAAAAAAAAAAACTCTATCATGTCCAAAATACCCTTCAAAATATTAGTCTCCCCATAAACCTCTCTCAACAATCGATTTCACAAAAGTCACCCAAATGTCCTTCCAAAAAACTTAAATCTCCCAATAAATTCCCCATTAAAAACCTCCATCTCCCTAATATCCCTAATTATTTATAAACTTCAACTTCTGTAAAGATCTCAATCTCCCAATCTCCGAAAGATCCCACTAAAAACATCCATTTTACCAACAACACCCACTTGAATCCTCATAAAACCTCCAGCCCCCCTTTAAAATCCTGCAAAAAACGTTCCCTTAAATCTCTGAGCCCTCATCCAACCCCTTACTCTTATTTCATCATAATCTCTCAGTGTTTGTTGTATAAATCTCAAAATTAATATGACATATTTCTTAAAGGTCCCCTAAAACCCCATTTAAAACTCGCCCAAACCCCTCTAAAAAGTACTAACTCCATACTCCCACCCCCTCAAAACAAAATCTAACTGTTTCAGGCATATCAATGAAGAGTGATGGCTTCCTGTTGAAGAAATTATATATATATATATATAATATGTGTATATATATATTTTTGTTACTGCAGCCTCCAGATGAAACTTACTCAGCCGGGGATGCCATTGTCATCAAATTCCACACAGATGATACAATCAGTAAAAAAGGATTTCACATCCAGTACACCAGCACCAAATTCCATGACACACTTCACACCAGTAAGTGACTCGTGGTAGTGTTCCTGGGATCTGTTTTCTCAGTGGAAATGTTCCTTCAGACATTACCAAGTGACTCAAATCTGAATCAGAATGTTTTATTTGCCAAGAAGAATGTGTAAAAGAAGACTTTTTTTTGTGTGTGTGTAAAGGTATCAACAAGCATCTTGATCTCACTAAATTAGAATGTGTCACAAAAGGTTTGGCTAAACATGAAGTACCTCAATCATCAGGACATGTAACAAGCTAACAAGTGAAGAAAGAAAGCTTATGGTCTCCAAACTGCATACTGGAACCATTACACACTTGTGTCGTCAAACTGCTGTGTTATATTGTTCAGTGTCTCAAACAGACTTTCTGACACTGTGTGACCCAATGTTATCTATAGATAGAGATAGTAGATAGTTCTTCGTCAGCACATAGTTTAGTATTATTCAACACCAGTATCAGACTCAGGTAGCAGACAGATGCTAATATATGGTGTTTTGATCATATACTTTGTGTATTAAAATCACACTTGATGAATTAATGAATTCCTTGTGCTGTTGGACAGTTATGTCTTTTTGAGCCAGACAGTGTCACATGATGATTTATTCATGCAGATGACATGCTGCTAAACTGGATGCTATAAGCTTTCCTTGCTTGTTAGCTGTATTAGCCTTGTAGCTCCAGTGCAAACCTAAAAAAAAGCTCATTTCAGTCATCAGACATGTCTTGGTTAATCAATAACATTTAGGGTAAATGTAAAGCCTCTTTTGCCCCAGTGCTTATTTTATCCATTTATTTATGTACCTACTGGCTCTCGTCGAGAGACTTAAAGGAAAGTTTTATCACTAAAATGGAAAAATGGTTGGAACTGCAGTGATTTCAAAGGATTAATAAACATTTTTCAACATGAGGTCTGTCTTTCTTATTTCTTCTTATTCATTTATCCTGTAAGAATCAGGGTATAGTTGCGTGAGCTGCATTCTTTAGTCTGTTGTTTCCCTTCAAGCACAAGACATGTTTTTTGTGCCTCTTTAATCAGGCTTCTGAAGCTTTTAGAACAGAGCTGAAGTACTTGCTTTGGGATTCTGGTCAGACTGTGTATGCCCTTACTGTTCAGTGGTGCTACTGTAGATGTGCTTTTGTAGTTACACGTCAAACACGTTTGCTCAAGTAGGGGACAATGCTGTAACATGAATTTTTAAGGCTATCAATTTTTTTATTTATCAAAAAATGACTTTTTTTAGTCCGTTTATAGTTACAATTTATTTTCTGGACCATGTGTGAAAGAAATGAGCTCCTGTTATCACTCATATTATGACAGCTAAAAATAGTCATTCCCTCACCTTTCTTTAACTCAACAATCTAAACAACAGCAACAATAACAGCATTATTGATAATATGTAAACGAATGTATTAAAGGGGCGGATGTAGCTCAGGTGGTAGAGCGGGTTGTCCACTAATCGTAGGGTTTGCGGTTCGATTCCCGGCCCACATGACTCCACATGCTGAAGTGTCCTTGGGCAAGACACTGAACCCCAAGTTGATCCTGATGGCAAGCTAGCACCTTGCATGGCAGCTCTGCTACCATTGGTGTGTGTGTGTGTGTGTGTGTGTGAATTGGTGAATGAGACACAGTGTAAAGTGCTTTGGAAAAAAGCGCTTTATAAGTGCAGACCATTTACCATTAAAGGAAAAAAAACATCATCAAATGCTAGAGCTAATATAACATTAAAGTGGAGGTGAAGTAAACAGGAAGCCCAAGAGAGATAAACTGTCCAAGAATCTGAAAACTATAAAAGGCACAGTGCATTAACCTGGAGCAATCCCCAAATAACTGAGAAACTGGATATACTGTAATGATTTCTCAATTCCCAAAAGTAAGGGTTTTTTGGGAAATCCCCTCCTAAAGGTTACAACTCAGAGTTGTGCAAGCAAATTTATGGGAAAATATGAAAAAAACATGAGAATGGAAGCATTCAGAATGAATCATTTGCATACACTTAATCACACATACACTTACACACATTTCTCACTGTGCTTCTTTTCTATTGACCACCATACGGTGCACGTGAGCAGTGTTAAGACCTAGATCGCTGTTTCTCACAGTGTGATCATCAGATCACTCAGAAAACTAAACATACTTATTCTTCAAAGTTACATATGGACAAAATCACGACTATTTGCAGTTTGTGTAAATTTGTCTACATGTAAAGTATACAGTATATTACACTCCTAAAGGGTTTGGATTCATATGAACACATACATAGGTCACCTTTATAAATTCTCAATGAATTAATGAATTCTAATAAAAAAGTATTAATATAATGAGCAATAGCATGTTTTAGATGACACTGCTATTGTAGGGTAATACAGCTGACCATAATCCTGATCATAAAGGGTTATAATAATTATCTTTATTGCAGTTATACTTTTAAATATCATCACCCGGCCGTAGACCTGATAATATAAGAGTTGATTATGAGTTATGTAATGTTTTGATATTAAACATGCACAATGTATTTTCATTTACTTTTCATTTAGCATTTTATAGTTATCATTATATATATATATATATATATATATATATATATATATATATATATATATATATATATATATATATATATATATATCCGGCCAATCATGTCTCTTCTTTCCCACACATGAGTTATAGTCTGGGAAATATGGTACTACTTGTATCTTTCACATCTCCTCTTTATACATCCCATGACTTTTACACACACCAGTACACTTCTTTTATAATATTTAGACTTATTATTATTTATGTCATTCAGAAGATGCACAAATTCAAACTCTGATTTGACTTTTTTGTGCAAATCTGTTGAGAAGTAAATGGTAAATGATCTGCACTCATATCGCACTTTTTAACCTTAGCGATTCTACAAAGCGCTTTACGCTGTTATTCATTCTCATACACACACACACACACTCACACACCAATGGTAGCAGAGCTGCCATGCAAGGCGCTAGCTTGCCATCGGGAGCAACTTGGGGTTCAGTGTCTTGCCCAAGGACACTTTGGTATGTGGAAGTATACTATATTAAAATATGATATATTTTTTTCTGCTCCTTTTAAAGTTATTACTTAATTAATTACTTAAATATGACCTGCCTAACCGATAAGTATTCACCCCCCCCCTTCATTTAAATTAGGGCTATTTAATTTTCATGAGCACACACATGAAATATGTTAAACAAAGTACACCTGTGCTGATTTCAAATCCACCTTGTCCAATTCTATGGTTACAGGATAAAAATATCCCTGACTGTGGCGGCCTCACAGCTAAAACAGCAGATCACATCAGTCCTGCTGTCATGAGGACCTGCTTGTGAAACTTTGTGGTAGTTGTTAGGAAGAAAAAAAGCTGGAGAAGGTTATAAAAAGATTGTGAAATCCATTATAGCAAAACACGGCACAGCCCAGACACTACCAAGATCAGGACGTCCATCCAAATTGATCGTATGGGCAAGAAGGGCAATTGTCAGAGAAGTGTCCAAGAAGCCAGCTACGACAAGGAGTTATAGTGCTCATTACCTGAAACAGGAAAACCTGTGCAGTCATCCGCAATATCATCAGCTCTTCACAGATCTGGCCTCCATGGGAGAGCGACCAGAAGGAAACCACTTCTGAGAAAGTCTAGCATAGAGGCACACCTGGAGTTTGCTAGAAGGCATGTGACAAAATCGGAGCGCTTTTGGAACAAGATTTTGAGCCTATGACCATTAATGATTAATGACAGATTCTCCTGCTGCGACATGTTTCTTCACAGCCTCCTCTCCTGCACTCTTTTTGGTTTGTTGTATCATTCCTTACTTGTTCGGATTGGCTAAGACTTCAGAGTTGCCTATAAACTTTTTTAACCTAAAAGAATATTAAAAGAAACAAAGAGAACATGCTTGCCATAAAACTCAGAACCGAAACGTCCGGTAACGCTGTTCCCTGAGAAGGGAACAAAACGTTGTATGAGCTTGCATAAATTGAGAGAAAAACTAGTGATTCAGAATGCGGTGTTTGACTCAGGAACAGGTCACTACTGAAGAAATACTGAAGAAAAATGCCTGCTGCACAGATCTAATTGTATACATTGCCTCCAGAAAGTTCTCACCATCTAGTGATTATTTTTTTCCCATGTTGCAGCATGAAGCATATCAGCATTACTGATATGTCCCAGACGTGCTTGCTTAACCAATAAGTATTCACCCCCTCACCTTTCTTTTACGTTGTTTTCCGATATTTTGAACGACTGCAATCATTTGTGAAATTAAAATGAAAGTAAGCGGTTCAATTTCATTTAATTATCTCAGTACTTTCTCCATTTTACAAAGATTGGAGGACATGCAGGACGCAAAAGGTACACAATTTGCGATATACACAACATTACGTATGGAAACGGCTCAAGCGCAGATTTCTTTTGCGATACACCAAAACTTATGCGACGATTAGTTTTTTTAAAGGATGACGTCATCCCGCATAGCATTTTATCAGTAAAAGGCCAATTAGATGGAGACAGCAAATATCGCAATCTTTTTTTACGCACTTTCACTTTGTCGATAACAGAAAAGCACAAAAAGTGGATGGAAACTTGGCTACTGAAGGAGTTACAGTGCTCACTACGTGTAACAGGAAAGCCTGTGTAGGCATCGGAAATATCATCAGCTCTTCACAGATCTGGAATGTAACAAAATCTGAGAGCTTTTGGAGCAAGATTTTGAGCCTATAACCAATAATGATTAATTGCAGATTTTCCTGCTGTGTCATGTTTCCTAAAAGAACATTAAAGAAACACAGAAAACATGCTTGCCAAAAAGCCCAAAACAAAAAACTAAAACCCAGAACAAAACGTCTGGTAACCCTCTTCCCTGAGAAGGGAACAAGATGTTATATGAGCTTAACGCTGTGGGAACACCTCTGCACGTGACCAGTATCATGCCAATTTATTGGCTTGCCATTATTGGCAAAGCCTATGTAGCAGCGGGTCTATCCCCTATGCCTAAGAGGTTGAATCACAGGTAGTGGAGAGGGAAATGGCCCGAGGCGGTGGAAGAACTTCGCCAGGCCACAAAATTAGGGGCCATACTGGGAATAAACAGTACGGTTCTTTTGCTATGCCGAAGGTGGAGGAGGCGCTTGCTAGCTTCCACTCTCAACAAACATGAGGCTTCGCTGAAGACAAAGAAGCTGGTTTACAGGCGCCGTTTTATGGTCACGTGATGCGTGAAATGCTACATCACCTCAGCACAGCAAGTCAATAAATACACAGTACAATAAATACACAATACACAGACTTCAGATACCAGTCACGCATCGAGGCATTCCCACAGTGTTAAACTCCTGCAACGTTGAGTTCCCTTTGAAAGAGAGCAGCACTGACTTTAGTGAGAGACAGTGCGCAAGCTCTAGAGCTAGAAATATGTATTAGACCAATTAAGAAAGTAGAGAAATGAAACAATGATAATAGATTTTGGGTGTTCATTTAAAAAAAAAAAAATACTAATACTGTGTATAAACCTATTATAGGCAAAAGAAGCAAGCAGTAAATGCAATTATAAAACATAGTATAAATATCATTGTTTAAATTCACATCGATTGTGAATGATGTATTTTATTCACACATCTCCTTATAGAGACTGAATCATAGGCAATTTTGGTTGTATTAGTTATACTTCACTCAATATTTCTAACAGTCAGTGCAGCACACTTAATCTTTCGCCGTGGCTGCAGAAAATGCGGCTCGAACTGATTAAACATTTAATCCAGTTTAGCTTTGTGATGTGTGAAAGGTGTAAGGGTTCAAAGGTCAAACACCTTAGCCATATGTATTTCCTCACCTGGGTGTTGCAGCAACCTGTAGCTGTAATAAAAAGCAACATAAACCAGTTATTCACTCTCTAGTCTCAAGTTAAAGTTTAATTTCACAAGTGGGGTTATTGCTACAGTGCTAGTAAGAGTCAGTACGCTAAGAGACACTGGCACGCTCAGTTCAAGGTAAGAAATGTTCTTTTAACAAATTTTAAGTCAGTGGTAGGAGTCTGTGAAGGTGATTTGTGTAATAATAAAAAAACAACAAGAACAAGATATAAACAGACTTTTCAAACTACCAGGACATTGATCTTGTGGTGTTTCGCATCAGGATGGTGCGGAAGTCGGTGGTGGTGGGTTTGGCGGTGCTGCTAATTGCTGCAGTCGGGACGTTTTTAGGTGTGTTTTTTGGATATAAGGGTAAAGTTTCATCTGTCGTCACTGAGAAATCGTACGCACATGCCGCTGTAGCAGCAGACGCCGGGCCGTGCTCTGAAGTTGGCAGGTGAGAGCTAAACACATGCACATTATATAATAACAAGTCCTGTGAAGTTACTGTCTGCGATACTTTCTCGTCCATTATGTCACAAGACTGTGAAAGTGGAGGAATGTGTAGTAGGAAGCAGATTGTCCAACTGATACTCACACAATGCATGTTCAAGTTTTTTGCGAGTTTATCAGGTAGACATACCCCATCGACCAGGGGTCTCTAACCTTTTTGAAATAGCGCCTATGTAAATTTGGATAGTGGCTCTTAAAGGGGAAACACACAATAAATAATACAGTGGCATCGCATATAGCCTAGAGAGTTTTTCATTCTTGCGGGTCGTGACTCGGTGGTTGGGGAACGTTGCTATAGACCACTATACTGTAGGTATGTCATTTCTGACTGTAGCCGATCAGTGTTTAACAATCTGCTTCTACTCCATCCATCAGTAGAAAGGGGCAACTTTAGAACCAGATATTATTCGTGTTGTTGATCATTCTCAGCACAGCGGAGACACTGTAGTGTATGTGATGCTGGTATGAGTGTATCAAACAAAGCAGTGTTCCTCGACTTTTATCACATCCAGAAATATCCTGTGGTCAAAACTACTGGACAATACAATGACCCTGATATTGTACTTACTTCCATCATCACATGCTTTTCTGACAGTGTCTTGAGTGTTGTCAGTACTTCTTCAATGCTGACCAACTCCAGTGGGAAAAAAAGTCAATTTCTATTTCCTCAATAATATCTGCTTATTAATATTAATAGCTGAGCTACGATCAGTAACTGAGCATACAACATGTAACAATGTGGTGTGTCCATCCATCCATTTTCTGTACCGCTTATCCTCACTGGGTCACGGGGAACCTGGAGCCTATCCCAGGGGGCATGGGGCACAAGGCAGGGGACACACTGGACAGGGTGCCAATCCATCGCGGGGCACAATCACGCACACATTCACACATTACGGACACTTTTGGAGATGCCAATCAGCCTACAATACATGTCTTAGGGAGAACATGCAAACTCTGCACACACAGGGCTACAGCAGGACTCAAACCCTCAACCCTGGAAGTGTGAGGCAAACATGCTAACCACTACTAAGCGCCTATATGGTGTGTATTAGATGAAATGAGCAGTGAAGCAAACAGCAGTGTGTGTGTGTGTGTGTGTGTGTGTGTGTGTGCGTGTGTGCGTGTGTTTCTGTGTTTCAGAGACATTCTCTTAAAGGGTGGTTCTGCTGTAGATGCAGCAATCGCTGCTCTGTTGTGTGTAGGTTTGATGAATGCTCACAGTATGGGGATCGGAGGAGGCCTGTTCCTCACCATCTACAATGCTCACACAAGTACACACACACACACACACACACACACACACACACACACGGAATAAACAATCCCCCTCTCCTCTGAACCATGCTCTTACAGAACACACTCACACTAAACCATCCCTAGAGTGAGCGATAACATGTCTGTCAGATAGTTAGAAAGTTGGAATTGAACTGCAAATACAAATCTACAAAATGCATAACACAGTAAGGGCAGCCGTAATATCGAAACACCTCTACGGCTTTTGCTACGTATGTGAATATGGATATGTGCTAGACTTATCTATGTAAGAATCACATTTGAATGTGCTGGAGAGTGAATAAACGACATGGATTAAGAGCCTGAGAACGAATGACGAGCAGAAGAGATGTGAACATAAGAAAAGGCAGATAATCAGCATCAGATCACAAATTGATTAGACTTAAATATCTATTACACTATGACACGTAACTATCCAACAATTCTCAGATCACAAGGAACTCACCATTAGCTAGCACAGTTTTAAGTCTAATGATTGCATGTACTGCTGAGTTTGTTAAACTGGCTTCTTACACCACATGAACTCTTCATGCAGACAGCCAGAGGTAAAGTGTAGAGAATAACCTACATAAAAACACTTCCATGTAACATACATGTACGTTTACTTAAAGTATAAATAAAGTATGTTATTGCATGGCAGAGACAGTCAATTTTGGCAGAAACTGGGTTTTTCATCGTTTTTCAATTTTCCAGACATCAGCCACAGCAACATTTGATGAGTTTTCCCAGATTTCCAAACATATACCACACATATATCATCCTTTATTATATTGAACTTTTTAACAAAGACTTTCTGATTTTTCTTTTTAATAGGACAAGTGGAAACAATTAACTCGCGTGAAAGAGCACCCTTTAACGCCTCTCGGGACATGTTCGGGAACAGCACTGATCTTTCTCGGAAAGGTACTCATAAACTAGTTACACGGTCCAGGATCCAGTCTTCAGGATCAGGGAGGCGATCCAAACCACAGACAGGCCGTGTCACAAGTTTAATAGAAGGGGGGGTTGGAATTGTGTACTATGGGGATAATAATAATAATAATAATAATAATAATAGATGTAAAAAGATTCTTAACGTGAATATTTTGAAAGGTTTCTGTTAAAGTTGCTTTGTTTTCAGGCGGCCTTTCCATCGCTGTTCCTGGAGAAATTCGAGGATATGAGCTGGCTCATCAGCGTCATGGCAAGCTGGCCTGGAAAGAACTGTTCACGCCAAGCATCGAACTCGCAAAGAACGGATTTCCTGTTGGTAAAGCTCTCGCTGGAGCCATTTACAGTAGCAAAAATGCTATCCTCACGGACGAAGCTTTATGGTGAATATCTACTGATGTTCACCAGATAGATCAATTTAGATTTTTGTTTTAGCTTCATGTCTTCTGTGCATTAGTTCTCTGTTTCATGCTTGAAAATAAATTCCGTGCTCTGTCTGTCAGTTTACATACGTGTCTCAGTTCTGTGTTTCGTGTCTCAGTTCCGTGCTTCGTGTCTCAGTTCCGTGGTTTGTGTCTCAGTTCCGTGGTTCGTGTCTCAGTTCCGTGGTTCGTGTCTCAGTTCTGTGTTTAGTGTCTCAGTTCAGTGTTTTGTGTCTCAGTTCCGTGGTTTGTGTCTCAGTTCCGTGGTTCGTGTCTCAGTTCCGTGGTTCGTGTCTCAGTTCAGTGTTTTGTGTCTCAGTTCCGTGTTTTGTGTCTCAGTTGTGTGGTTTGTGTCTCAGTTTTGTGGTTTGTGTCTCAGTTCCATGGTTTGTGTCTCAGTTGCGTGGTTTGTGTCTCAGTTCCGAGTTTCGTGTCTCAGTTCTGTGGTTTGTGTCTCAGTTCTGTGTTTTGTCTTTCAGTTCTGTGATTTGTACTTCAGTTTGTAAGGTTGCATACAGTATGTATCCATGGTTCTGTGCAGAACCACCAGGGCGGTATCCTTCAGTACTACTAGAAATTTCTGTGAGATTGTTTCTTTGGCAACGACCTTACATTTCCTTGACCATTACCCCATGTGGGTAGCCCAAAAATAACCTCACTATGTCTTGATCACCCCAGTCATTATCCTCAACCTAAGTAACCAAGGTGGTCCAGTGGTCCTCCACTTAGTTGTAGAACTATCTACACAAGTGTCACTGCGGTTTCTTTTAGAACTAGAGGACACATCATATCAAAGTCATCACGCATGTTCATAACATATTGTAATAGTGCACCTTGTGACATTTTACTTTAAAATTCGCTGGTATAATTCAGAATTCATTGATCCATCAATGATGGAAAGTTGTCCTGGCCCAGATGCAGCAAAACAGGCCCAAGGCATGATATTACCACCACCATGTTTCACAGATGAAATAAGATCCTTATGCTGGAATGCAGTATTTTCCTTTCTCCAAAATTAACACTTCTGATTTAAAGCAAAAAGTTCTATTTTGGTCTCACCTGTCCCCAAAACATTTTTCCAGTAGAATTCTGGCTACATGATCTTTAGCAAACTGCAGATGAGCAGCAATGTGATTTTTTGGAGAGCAGTGACTTTCTACTTGCATCCACACCATTGCTGTCAGTGTTTTCTTGATGGTGGACTCATGAACATTAACATTAGTCAATATGAGAGAGGCCTTTGGTTGCTTAGTAGCTACCCTGGGTTAATCTGTGACCGCATGGACTAATACACGTCTTGTTCTTGGAGTGATCTTTGTTGGTCTCCACTCCTCAGGAGGGTAACAATGGTCGTGAATATCCTCCATTTGTACACAATCTGTCTGTGGATTGGTGGAGTCCAAACTCTTTAGAGATGATATTGTAACCTTTTCCAGCCTGATGAGCATCAACACCTCTTTTTCTGAGGTCTTCAGAAATCTTCAAATGTTCATGCCATGATCCACTTCCACAAACATGTGCTTTGAAAATCAGACTTTGATAGATACTTGTTCTTTAAATAAAACACGGCGCTCATTCACACCTCACTGTCATCCTATTGATTGAAAACACCTGATTCTAATTTCACCTTCAAATTAACTGCTAATCCTAGAGGTTCACATACTTTTACCACTCACAGGTATGTAATATTGGATCATCTTCCTCAATAAATAAATGACCAAGTATAATATTTTTGTCTCATTTGTTTAATTGGATTCTCTTTGTCTAGTTTTAGGACTTGTGTGAAAATCTGATGTTGTTTTAGGTCATATTTATGCAGGAATATAGAAAATATCAAAAAGGATAAACAAATTTTCAAGCACCACTGTAGGAAATATTTGCTTTAGATCAATCAACATACAGACATATTTGCTTGTTAAATCTATTTCTTTGACTATACTGTTCACTTTTTTGAGGAGGAAAATATATATCACTCATGACAGTTAGCTTGCTAGCTTGTTGTTAACAAAGACGAATATGGAGGCGTCCATAACCCCAGCCCCTCCCCCCCTACAGCCCCCCCCCCCCCCCCACTTTCTAGCTTGAGGTTGAAAATAAAATCAAGTTGAATGCAGCCATAGAACTGTTTTGGTTTCAGTTTAGTTTTTTGTTTGTCATTAGTGTGTTTTCTGTAACAGTTCCATGTTTTCATTTGTGTTTCGAGTTTCAATTTCATTCTTTTGCTTCAGTTCTACATTTCTTGTTTCAGTGCTGTGTTCAGTTCTTTGTCTTGGGGCTCAGTTCTGTCTATTTGTTTTATTTTCTGATCTTGTGTCTCGGTTCTGTGTTTAGTATTACTATTCTGTGCTCTGCGTTACAGTTCTGGGCTTTGTGTTTCAGTTCCGTGTTCTGTAACAAAAATGGAGGTATCTTAAAGGAAAATGACACAATCACCTTCCTGAAGCTGGCGGATACGTATCAGCAGATTGCAGAGAAAGGGGCAGATGCTTTTTACCATGGAACGATCGCAGAAAATCTCATCAGAGACATTAGGAATGCAGGCGAGTTTCTTTCTGTAAAAATCTGTCACAGGAAGCCACTGATTTTTCCTTTAATTTGTCACCCATGTGCTTTTTGAAATGTATAAATAGAGAACAATTTTGTCTGATGTGTGTGTGTGTGTGTGTTTTAGATGGCATTATAACTTTGGAAGATTTAATGAATTACACTGCACTGTTGGATGAAAATCCTTTGAAAGTATCAATAGGTGAATTTACAATGTTTGTGCCAAACGCTCCATCCAGTGGCCCCATTCTCTCCCTCATCCTCAACATACTGAACGGTGAGAACACATCTCTCTGGCAAAAGCAACCACTTGATTTAAACGTAAACATGTTAACTTTTACTCATAATGAAAACAAACACAAATGAATTGAACGCATAGGCTCTACTGACTGTCAAATACACGGATGTATTACAACCCCAATTCCAAAAAAGTTGGGACGCTGTGTAAAATGTAAATAAATGTAAATAAAAGCAGGATGCAAGGATTTGCAAATCTCATAAACCCATATGTTATTCACAATAGAACATAGAAAACGTATCAAATGTACCGTTGTAAGAAAAAAAAATAAGGTCATTTTGAGTTTGATGCCCGCAACACATCTCAAAAAAGTTGGGACGGGGCAACAAAAGGATGGAAACGTAAGTGTTACTGAAAAGAAACAGCTGGAGGTTAATTGGGAACAGATCGGGGATAAAAAGAGCATCTTAGAGAGGCAGAGTCTCTCAGAAGTAACGATGGACAGAGGTTCACCAATCTGCGAAAAACTGCGTCTACAATTTGTGGAACAATTCCAGAATAATGTTCCTCAATGTAAAATGGCGACTACTATGAATATCTCATCATCTACAGTATATAATATCATCAAATGATTCCGAGAATCTGGAGAAATCTCTGTGCACAAGGGACAAGCCTGAAAATGTACACATACACGTATGACCATGTGCATCTGCATGAAAATACTTTTTAGTTGGGTTCAACAGGATCCCAGTCCCGATACACACCTCTAGATCAGTGTTTGGTTGTGTTTATCACAATCTCTTCCCCTCTGCAGGTTATAACTTCACAGCAGACAGCGTTTCCAGCACTCAGAAGAAAATTCTCACATATCATCGTATAGTGGAGGCTTTCAAATTTGCATATGCTAAACGCAGTGTTCTGGGAGACCCCAAATTTCTTAACATCACTGATGTAAGTTAGTCTTAGAGCTACAGCAACACCAGAAAATGCCTTGTGTGTCTAACTACAATAAAGAGAATATAATTCTCTTACAGTCAATAATTGTTACAGTTTTATTGCTTAAGAACTAGAGACACCCTGGAAACTGCTAAATAATGAACAGAAGGTGGCACCAAGAGTAAAAGTATATAGAAAGAGTTCTGTGTAGCTGCCTCAGATTTTCCTGAACCTATACTGTTAAATGTAATGTTATATTCATATGTTTAATATATTGCTTTATGTCATTTCTTCCCCAGTTTATCCACAACATCACATCTAAAAGCTTTGCAGATTCAATCCGGCAGAAAATCACAGATAACACGACACATAACGAGAGTTATTACGAACCCGAATATTTTCTTCCGGAAAATCATGGAACATCTCATATTTCTGTAGTGGACGCAGACGGAAGTGCAGTCGCTGCCACCAGCACCATTAATCATTAGTAAGTGGTCAGAAATCTATCTCTCAATCAATCTAGCTAGATGGACTATCTTTCAAGATAGAACATTTGTGTTCTTATTCTTATGTTCGAAAAAAAAAGTGTATCTAAAAAACATGTGTTTGTAATAATGATGTCTTTTTTTTTGTTGCCATAGTTTTGGCTCCAAGGTCATGTCCTCATCTACAGGCGTGTTGTTGAATAATGAGATGGATGATTTCAGTTCTCCTCTGATAATTAATGGATTCGGTGTTCCACCTTCACCTAATAACTTCATCCTACCACGTTAGTAAACTTTCTTCTTAAGATTTTCGGAGCAATGGGCAACCTTGTACGATTTACATTTGATGATATCTTACTTTCGATGTGTTACATGTGCAGTGTACATAGTACTTCGGTGTACCTAACTGGAGCAAAAAAAAAAAAGAACTATTACAATTTACTTTCTGTGATGTTGCACATGAATTTCTATTTCTAGAAAAGCGTCCCATGTCGTCTATGTGTCCTGCTATCCTGTTTGACAAAAATAATAAAGTTAAACTGGTGGTTGGTGGCTCAGGAGGGACAAAAATCACAACATCAGTTTCTGAGGTAAGTTGTTTTAAAGTTTTTAAGGAAAGAAAGAAATAAAGAAAGAAAGAAAGTAAGGAGTGAGGGATGAAAGACGCTGCAGAAAAGAAATGTATTAATTAATCAATTAATTACGCAGTTCATTGATATTGATTTGTGGTGAAGTAACAGAATTGTGTTTTAGGTCATTTTAAATTCACTATTCTTCAACTACGATCTGAAGAAAGCCATTTCTGATCCCAGAGTTCATCATCAGCTCAGTCCAAACTTCACTTTGTTTGAGTCAGACTTTGACGTGGTGAGTGTAAACAGCCATTAATTACTAGCACTTATGCAGAACTGTATTTTCTTTGTCTGTAAATTTACATTGTGGGAATGAACATTTGAAAAAAAAAGACACTGGGTAGAGTAATTTCTATTATTGCCACAGAGTAATTTCTATAACTGCTCACTGTCAGATCCTAATGTGATTAAATGAGTGCAACACTGTATGACTAAAAGTATGTGGTCACCGGGTCATTATATTGTGTTGATAAACTAACTCCTTTCTTGTATACTATATGTAAATATTATATGCAGTCTGGATAATTCTGTCTCCCTGTGCAGGCTGTAATTGATGGACTTATTAAGAAAAATCACCTGACTGAGATGTTGACAACAACAGGTGCTGTGGTTCAGGCGATCCTGCGAGAGGAAAACCGTCTATACGCTGAATCCGACCCTCGAAAGGGAGGATACGCTGCAGGATACTGACAAGCTTTATTTTTTTTCCCTATTTATCCATGAAATGTCCTAACATCTGTTTAGATTTTATAGCATTAGTGATATTAAATTGATCAGACTGTCACATGACCTGAAGGAGTTTCATGCTGAAGGAGTGACCTGACGGAGTTTCATGCATTTCAGACTTTTTTTAAAACCAGACATCCTAGTAATGTCTTTGTATGTGACTTAACAAATTAAGTTAAAATTAAAACCTTAACTTTCTTTTTCAGTTTTCATCATATCTTTGAGTTTAATATAGGCCTGGTATAAGTATGCACAAGCAGATAGTGTGATGCACCAAACACCTTGGTTTCAAAAAGGAGTCATTATATTACACATGTAAAAACACACACGTATGTTTGTAGATTGTTCCATACAGTGTTCCACAAAACACACACATTTATACCACTTGAATGATAGCAGATATAGCCAAGACTAATAAAAAGTCACATTAAAAAAAATATCGTGCCCATTACTGGTGCAATATAATATATCTTTTTTTCTTTCTTTCTTTCTTTTTTTCTTTTTTTTTCTTTCCTTTAATGGTCCTGTGGGGTTGTCAGTGCTATTTTAAGTCTAAGTTAACACTGATGTACTCCATGGGACAGCAAACAACAATAACTGCATGGCTACTATAAACAAACAAAATTAAAGCTAACATTTTGGCTTATGCAAAAATGAACATTTGTCATTTGGCTATATGTCCTGCTAGATTCCAAAAGAAACCCTGATATGTATATTAAAAAAAAAAAAAATACAGTAATGAAGTTTAAAAATCAGTACAAAAACTATACAGTTAACATCACGATTATGTAAAATTATACAAAACAGTATTAAAACATAATATTAATACAATATAGTATTAATACAAGTATAAGTATAAGGCTACATGAAAAGTAGTCTAAATGATGTCACATTTCCATTCACTTGAGGCACAGTCTGCTAATTTGGCTCAGTTTGGTTTATTTGCTGCTCTGTGTGATGCTTTGTTTTGAGCTTTTCATAGCTTTTTTTTTGTAGTGTAATTGTTACTCTATGATACATTTCTATCCAGGCCTGTATCAATAATGTATGTTAATTCAGGTGAACAGAACAGAATCTGCTGCTTGATTTAGCTTCATTTTTTGTGAAGTAGCTCTGCTTCAGATCACATATGTCTAGGGTAGTAATGTATTAAGAATGGGAAACTCACAGTCAGATGTACTGTAGAGCACTATTAATATGAACTATGTATTAAGATGAAACATTAAATGCCAACCAACATTAAATGCTAGTGGACATTGTAGTGACAGTTCTAGGGGCTCACACCTAAAGATCATCCCAGAAAATTCCTGCAGGATGCCTGAATATATTTAAAGTATAAAACTCAATATAAAATTTAACAGAGTTTGGTGCCAAGAGAAATATTCTTTAGGAAGCTCTGGAACTCCAAGGTACGTTCCTGCATTTTGTGCTTGCCCTTTCATATCGGAAGGGGCGGGGCCTTCAGAGGGCATGGTGGTTTTTATTTTGAACGAGAACACCACTACAGTACAGGGAGTTTAGGGTGATCATTTTGTGTTATAAAATAGGCAGTTGTTCCTATGGCAACAACTGGCAGCTCAGTGATTCGAGATACTATGCGCAAATATGTCATTTTTGTTTAGGGTTACTGTCCTACTGTATTAGTGTGACATCAGTACAGGACATTATACCTCCCTCCCAGCAAAGGTGAACTACGTGGCAAGAACTTTTAGTTTACACAGTGTATATATATATATATATATATATATATATATATATATATATATATATATATATATATATATATATATATATATATAAAGCCAACTCTAACTAAGAACCATTGCGAAGTCTCGCCAGTTTTTAGTTTGAGTACGATCTGAAACAGTAGTGATTGCATTTCCTCTTCTGACCCTTGCCTCCAGGATTTACTCATTGTGTTTGATAAATGCCCTCCTTAAAACCTTGATTTCTAGACTTTGTACTGGATTGTCAACTAATCATCCTCCAGTACATGGATCCCCAAATCTCTTTTGAGTCTTGTGTGTTACACAAGAAAATTCATGTAAAAAGTGGTCATGTTATTTTACAGTAAAATATAAACTCAGTTCCCTGTATTAGGGTGCTACATTACATAAAAATCTTCAGTATAAGGAATAAGTAATAGGCAGAGATGTACAGTCTCACACACAGTATAATATGGACATGGTATAATCTAGATTCTCTACAGTCAAATGAAAAAGTTGTGAGTTAAGATGTGAGTTGAATCTGCTCCAGTGTGATCAGTAGCCTGATGCTTCTCCTTTTTTCCTACCGTCAGAGACAGCGGTGATGCAGCCGTGCTCTTTCATTATGCCATTCACAACATTGAAGGAAAATTGGTTATATTTTACGTCATGTCCGAAAGACTGCATGGCTTTCTTCATCGACTGTAAAAGAAAAAAAACCCCAAACAGTAATGTTAACAAATGAAAACAGACCATCTTATTGATGGGAATGTAGGGAAACTGTCAGTTACAACTAAGCATGTGTCGCTAATGTTCAGTATGTGATATTTTGGACACGTAAAAATATTGTCACTTGTCCTGCATTCCATTCAGGAGGTGGCTCCCTAGGTAGGCAGCATTTTTAGGCAGCATCCACCCCATACTGAAGGCAGAATCAGCATACTGTTTTTTGTTTGTTTATTTTTTTTCAATAAATAAGTACCTTATTATGGACATATTTGAAAAATCAGCCATTTTTGTTTGTATGTATCGCATCGCATACATTAGCTGAAGTTAGCGAGCAATGATTAAACGAATGCTTGAATCTTATTGGTCAGAAGGTGTTGATCTATTTTCTATAACAGCCCAACTCTGACAGTACTTCTGGCTGTAATTCAAATCCCAGGATTATTTTAAGGTGCTCGTTTATGGAAGGAGTCTCCACTGTGTCAGTGCTTTGTAACAATCTTATTCATTTCAAAAAGGAGAGGCTGGTGAGTGAATAATTGTTTATAGCTGTTATAAGTGGTAACAGAAACTAATTTTTTTTTTTAGTGGACGTTCCACAGTATTAAACGGAACTATAAATGATTAAAAACTATGATGTGTTGTTCTTCCGTTAATAAGAAATTCAATCTTTGGCAAATTGCTGTGGTTTAAGAAGAATAAAACATATTCCTTACTGAAATGCTATCCAATGAGAATAGACAAAGCTACACATTAAGTCAATTACAAGATAATCTGTTATAGAGGTTACGATCAGCGCAGATTCATTTACTTTCAAAATGTGCAAATGTAAGGTACAATCCTGTATGTGCAAGTTCTAAAAGGCAGTGGTGTGAATAACAGAGTAGTGGCTTTATGGTCTGATGTATAATAGTGCAGAGAAACAGTAGGAATTTGAACTTTTTCTGAAATCATATCTACCTCATTAAACCCCCGCTCTACCAACACTGAATTATCTGAGCTGACAAAAACCACTTTGTCATTGATGGCATCTTCCAGGTTCATCCCAAGCCACAGTTTGTTCATTATTGCCTGTATAAAAGGTCAAAGAACACAAAAACATTTGACAAAGAATAAGTGTAAAGAAAAAAAAAAATCACAAAAATTCTAGAACATTTATCAATTATCTCTCATGATGTAGCGTTATACGAGTTAGTACAGTATGTACTAAGTCTCAATTAAAGATACTCTTTATTTAGAAATGTTGAGTCCAAAATGTTAACAAGCTTTACACATGTAAAACAATAAGAACTTCTTTTTAATGATTAATGAAATTACTATGATGTGTAAATTACATAACTATACATGTATTAAACGTTGTCAGTTTTACAGGATGTGTAAAACAGTTTTGAAATTGTACATGCACTTTCCGCAACACACATTCTCTTTCCCGAACCTGTCCTGAACATTCTCTGTAATATAAATGTGATTTTGACTTCTCTGAATAAGTTCTAGCTGATGGGAAAATCCAGATTTTTTTTTTTTTTTACCTTGGTAGTATCTTAAGTGTTAGAATAGAGAGAGAGTGAGAGAGAGAGAGAGTGAGAGAGAGAGAGAGAGAGAGTAGAAGTAGAAGAAGGTAGGTGGTTAGGTGGACTAGATAATAAGGGTAACTAAGTGGAGGAAAGTGGAGCAACAAGTAGAATTAGAGGACAGAGGAATAAAACTAGAAGAACTAGACACAATACTCTGTGTGTGTGCGTGTGTGTGCGTGTGTGTGCGTGTGCATGCGTTCAATGTGTGCGGTGTGTGCTTTACCGTGGCAATGCCGGTGATAATCTGACTCCCTCCAGATCCTCCGATAACTAAAACTTTCTCTCTGTGCTTTGAGTGGATAATAACCGGTGACATGGAGGATGGTGGCTGTTCACCTGCACAGACATCAAGATACAGATTAATTAAAGCTAAAAAAAACCAAAAAACAATAATAATTAGCATACAAAAAAAAACCCTGTGATTTCTTTATTTTTATCCCCAAGAAACGATGACCAAATATAAAAAGATGGTGTGAGGGTTAATGGTACAGGAAACAATGGACCAATGGTGTATGATGGGTTAACAGGGACAAAACTAGGGGATGTGTGTGTGTGAGACAATTCTTATCATTATTCTATTACTATAATAATAATAATAATAACAATAATAATAATAATAACAGTAATAATAATAATAATAATAATTATCATTATTATTATTGTTGTTGTTGTTGTTGTTGTTATTATCGTCTAGAAAGCAGTTTACCTGCAGAGACAGAATCAGCTCTTCCACAGAAATCCGCCACCTCGTTGTTCAGTATGATCCCCGTTTTAGGAGAATAGATACCTGATCCAAAACTGAACAAACAGGGAAAAAAACCCACATAATTAAATAAACCCTACCAAATATTAGCATCTGATACACACACTGTGTAACTGCAGTACTCACATGTGATTGATGGTGCTAGTGACAGAAACTGCTGAGCCATCACTAGCTAGAACGGAAACATGCGTTGTCCCAAATCGATCGGTGGAGGGGGTGACATTGTAGTAAGAAATTGGGTGTGTACCACTGCTGCTGATCATCGACCTGATGTGATCAGCAAAGCCTGTATCCATCAGATGGTCTGCCTGAAACAGGAAATGAGCGAACAGTAAGTGATGAACAACCGAAATGAGCTAGCAGAAAATTATGAAGGCCCAAACTGAACAGACAAGAAGCCATAAAGAGACTAAATTAGCAATCAGACAGTCAAAAACAGCAAAGATAAGCAACCAGGCAGTCAAGAATAGCAAAGATAAGCAACTTAAATAAAGATACTCTCTATTGAATACTTGTTCCAAATCCCACAGCCTTGCTACACTACAATCATCAGCCGAGGCAGGATCTGGCTGATAGTACGTGGCAAAATGAAGAGCAGAAATCATAGACTAGCTTGTGTTCATTACTCTGTATTAATGCACTTAACTAGGCCACCATACATTAGTTAAATTCTCGAATCTGATTGGTCAGCAGGTGTGCATTATTTTAGTATAACAGCGTGGCCTGCCATGATCAGGCGACGTGGCAATTAAGCGTGCCGCATGATATAAATATGGCACCTGTGAACTGTGCCATCAGCCTCTATTATCTGAAGCGAAGACGCAGTTCACAGGCCTGCCCTGGTATGACAAAGCTACACAACGTCTCATTTCCTTCTCAGGGAACAGGGTTACATGCGTAACCCAGACGTTCCCTTTCAAAGGGAACTTTGACGTTGCGTTTAGCATAACACTATGGGAACGAGAATACCCACTCCGTCATACCAAGGGTACGGCCTGTCCAAAAAGACCCAAGCCCGAGGGTCACTGCAAGACACTTGAGCCCGGGGTGGAATGAATATCCAGGCTGTAATAATGAAAGAATGTGTGTGGCGTAGACCACCCTGCAGCAGCACACCCATCCTGTAAGGATATCCCTTTGGACAAAGCCTTCGCAGAGGCGAACGCCCTAGTATAATGAGCCCTTATGCCCAGAGGCGTAGCGAGACCGCGCGCTTCATAAGCAGTAGAGATTGCTTCCACTATCCAATTAGAGATGCGCTGCTTTGACACAGCATCACCTCTACTGTCGCTGCCAAAGCAGACCAGCAGCTGCTCCGTCTTACGCCACTGACCGGAGCATTGGACGCAAGTTCAGAGAGCCCTTACTGGACACAGCAGGTGTATTTTCTCTTGTTCTGGTGTGGGGAATGGAGGAGGGCAGAAAGCCTGCAACACCACAGGGTGGCGTTCCCATAGTGTTATGCTAAATGAAACGTCGAAGTTCCCTTTGAAAGGGAACAGCGTTACATGCATAACCCATATGTTTCTCTCTGTAAAAGACACAAGTTGTGTTTGTTGAGAGAGAGAGAGCGAGGAGAGCGAGGGGAGAGAGAGAGAGAGAGAGAGAGAGAGAGAGAGAGAGAGAGAGAGGGGAAACCCCACGGACCCCTAGTGATCAGTGGTGTAATTGCAGGGGGTCTAGTTTTAAAAATGTTTTATATATATATATATATATATATATATATATATATATATATATATATATATATATATATATATATATATATAATGTTTTCTTTGTTAAATGTATCAAAACATATTCAAATGAGATGTTTTAAAATTAATCAATTTGGTTACTGGCAAATATCACGTTAGCTGAGCTGACGATCGTTCATTGATGGATTTATTTAAAGTTTATCTACAAATGAAATGATAATTCGCAAAAACCTATGAGTGGTAGACAAGTTCAAGTGTTGCATTGATGGAAAAAATAAACAAAGGATAATTCAGAGAGTCGAATTAAATGTCACACCAACAATAAAATGTAAAAAATAAAATCTTGAAATGTTTTGATTCAGTTTTAATGTTAATATTATTCATGTTAAATATTATCAAAATAAAGCAACATATATAGAAATGACTGTTTAATATATAGCCTATAATTGTTGTGGAGTGAGGGGGTCCTTGTGGATTGTTCGAAATATTCTAGGGGTCCAAAGCTCACAAAAGGTTGAGAACCATTGGTCTAGTGTATGAATTTTAGAAAGGTAATATCGTCTCAAATGGAACCCATTAGTTTTTTACTAACCTGAAAGTTTTCCCCCCATCCGATTAATCAAGAAAATAATCAGCCAACTATGAAAATCATCATTAATTGCAGCCCTAGTGTGAACTATTGTGACTCTGTGTTTAGCTGCTGGTGAGCAGGGTGATGGGAAAGGGGAGGGGTGTGAGCCCCCTGCTGGACAAATAATTCACACCTCTCCACAGACACAAAACAGACAGGACAACCTAAAGCTTTTTTTAATAGCAAAACACCGCTACAATAAAATAATAATATTTAAACCTAGTAGGCTAGATTAAAAAAACAACAACTTGTGAAACACTGCAAATTCTTAAAGCCCTGAGTATCTACTTTCATATGAGCCATTAAGTACTACTGTGGAGTGTGACATCACAAATAAATTCAATGCTGAACACGGGCAAAAAAACATAGGTAGAAATTCCATTTTTTTGGCCTCTGGTAAAAAGAGATAAGCTGAATATTCCTCACTTAGCCTAGATAACCAATCACATGGGACTGGGCAGCACTGGAGCTTCCACTTGCCCAGTGGTGTAGCTAATGAATTCATGATTTTTTCACCCCTAAATTGAGCAAGCTGGATGTTGTTCAGATTCTACAGGAAGTAATAATCAACCAAAATGAGGACAATGGCATCACAAGTCACATTAAACTAGACACAAAAAGACAAGCAAACAGGAATGAGCAAAGATTTGAATCAGGAATTTATAATGAGGTCAAGTTGAGTGTATTTTAGTGTGGCAGGGAGTGTACTGGGACATGGATGTATCGACGAGTTGGTGTGTTGGTGGATGTATCAAGGTGTATGTGTGTCAGTACTTCCCTAGAACTCACACACACTCACACTCAATCTACTATCGAATACAAATATGCTTACTCTGTACTGGCTGTGCAGCGGGTCTCTGATATTCTTCTTCTGTCCGTTTGCGAACTTTAGTGTTTCTATGTATCTATGAAGTGTCAGTTTTCTCTCCTCACCCTTCACGGATGGTGGAGACAGTCCAAAACCTGCAAAACACACAAACACACACATCCTACATGAGTTATGTCATTTTTGGTACTTATACTGTATTAAATTTTTATTGTATCTCTTCTTTGGTGATTTTAGTTAAACGAACCCTGCATGACATTGAGGATGAAGCTGAGTAGAGTGCCTCCAAATGGCGGCGGAGGGAAATGCATCGTAAAATCGCCCAGCGGAACCGATAACGCTTCATCGAACCTCACCTGAACACACACAATAACACATATAATAAACACACATCAAACAATATAACACAAGTCCACTAAAATACATACAGTAACACAATAGTCATTCTCACCTTAAAAGAGCTTAGATCCTCTAATGACAATGATCCACCTGAAACACACACACACACACAATGAAGTGAATTTATTTCAATGTTTGCCATATTATTTCTTTATATTCTATTTGGTGTCAAATGAGCCATTTAAATCTGTTAACCAAACACTAACATATTCATAGTTTCTCTCTCTCACACACACTCACACAAACACCCACACACACACTAAAGTACCTTCTGCCTTCACATCCTGGATTAAGTCTTCTGCGATTTTGCCTGTATAAAAAGCGTCGGGCCCCTTTTCCGCAATCATTTCCAGAGTGTCAGCAAGTTTTGGGTACCGTAGTGTATCGCCTGGACCGATCATGGTTTTATTCTCGCGGCAAAATGCTTGACTACAAAAACAACACACGAACAAAAACCACACAACAATTCACTACAGATCAGCCGTCTGATTAAATGCTAGGTAGCTACATGTATGTGTTGTCCAGTACCAGGCTGACGGGTTTTCTAACACGTGTCAGACAGATGGATGGATGTCATTCATAATAAAGTTGCTTTATTCAGGAATTTCCATTTAACATGATCAAAAGCCATCATTCTTCAGGCAGACATGCAGAGTTCAACAGATCAGACCAGACACAGAGGTACAAGAAACCAGGGCAACTCAGAAAACTAGAAGGGAAGTAGAAGAAGGTAGGTGGTTCGGTGGACTCGGAAATAAGGAAATAAGGGTAACGATGGAACCAAGACAAGCAGAAAAGTGGAGCAACAAGTAGAATTAGAGGAAAGAGGAGAAAAACGAGAAGAACTAGAAACAATACAGAGTGCTCTGTGTGTGTGTGTGTGTGTGTGTGTGTGTGTGTGTGTGTATGTTTATGATCTGATCAACAAAGCCTGAATCCATGAGATGCCTGAAACCACATGTGTGTATTGTGTCTGTATTTATGAATATATCTGAATGTGTGTGTGTGTGTGTGTGTGTGTGTGTCAGTACCACAATGACGTGCTCTGCACCAGTTTAGTGATGATTGGGTGTTTGAGAAGATTGCCTAAGTACTCGGGAACAGGAAAGCCTTTTCTGGCCAGTTTAATGCTGGGCTGGAACAGTCGAGCCCAAGGCAGTTTACCAAACCTGGAGTGAGCATATTGATAACCACGCAGCTCACCTGGAACACCAATCCACTGTGCACCTACACACACACACACACACACACACACACACACACCATTAGATATTAATATAGGTGCAGTAGAGTGTTCTGATTAGCTGAAGTGAGAGAGGATCTAATCCAGGCATTGCATTACGCGCTAATCATTTACGCATTTAGAATAGAATAGAATAAAAATGTATCCGAAATGAATAAGCAAAAAATGTTCCTTGTATGGTTCTGTGGGTTTGGCCTGGAATCTGTTATTTCACAATCAGATCTTGTGTGTTTGGTTTAGATTTAGGCTTTCAGTGGCCGTATGGGGTTGAATTAAACACAATGCCTTATGAGTATCTGGTATCCGTGTGAAAATACAAGTACAAGTACAAGTGTAGGCTTTATCAGTGTTCTGGTCAATCAGCCCAGGAGATCTATTTACATTTTAGAGCAAGACTGTAACAATGATGTTTTTAAATGCCTAATCCACTCACCAACCTTTTTATTAGGAACACATGTACAACTGCACATTCATGCAAGTATCTAATCAGCCAATCAGGTGACAGCAGCGCAGTGCAAAACAAATCATGTGGATACAGGTCAAGAGCTTCAGGTAATGTTCACATCAACATCAGAATGAAGAAAAAGTGTGATTTCTGTGATGTTAACTGTGGCATGGATGTGGGTACCAGATGGGCTGGTTTGAGGATTTAAAAAACGGCTGATCTCACAATGTTTAATATATCTGACAACTTTTTTTTTAAATATAAAGTTGTTATACTCTACTACTTTGTCTCATTTACAACATAACAATCTTGTAGCCAGTTTAATATAACATGCCGTCTGTATCATACTGGTACAGCACACTGGCAACAATACAACTCTGAGTTGGATGGTGAGTGTATATTACCTGTATATTGTCACACCTCTAAGTAAAATGATAAGATTAGTAAACTGATGCAGATTGACCTACCGATTTGACCTAATGTTATGGAAGTGGGACATTTGTCCAGCAGGTTTGGTGGGAAGCTTTTAGGGACCGTTTCTCTTGAGTTGATCACGCTCACACCACCTAGAAAAGCAATACATTATTATTATTATTATTATTATTATTATTATTGTCATTATTATTATTATGCTCAAATGCCCTACAGTACTTCTCTGGCATATTAATTCCCCTCCAAAAGTATTGGAATGGTAAAGCCGATTCTATTGTTTTTGCTATACAGTGAAGACACTTGGGTTTGAAATCAAAATATGAATATGAGACAACAGATCGGAAACTCAGCTTCCATTTCCTGGTATTTACATCTAGATGTGTTAAAAAACTTTTTTGAGGTGAGTAAAAGTATAGTAACAATACTGCGGCTGATTAATTTCTTCATACAGGAAGCTGTCATACATTGAAGCTGTCATTACAAACAATGGCTTCTCCACTAAGTATTCAATACTTCCTGTGTTATTCCTCTTTATTACACATAACTTCATTTATGGACTTTAATGTTGTGAATTCTTTACATTTCCAGATTTCTTGAGTTAATACTGATGTCTGGTGAAAATTTCATGTGAATGGCCTCATTGGAAATATATTTACTGAAAAAAAAGTTGGCGCTAATACTTATTTCCCCCGCTGCATATATGTATATATGTTGTTCATGCTAGATCATCAGTATGTTGTAACACTCAAGTTGTCATATTTGGTTTCAGCTGGTTTTGGGCCAAGACAAATATTTTTACAAAGCTGCAAAATAACAGCTGTTAACATTTTTCAACTTTTCAAAACTTGGGCCATGAAGAGACAATAATAGTTCCTATACCAGGTCAGTGACACAGGAAACACTGATGTCGGTTGAGTGACACTTAGATGTTTCCCCTCCACTTTCCCTTGCTTGAGTTCCTTTGTCCAACTCTGAGCAGTTAGCTGAGAGAATGAGGCATTTATCTTTAATGAGACTTAAAGCGCACACCTTTGGCTCTGATTAGGATACAAACCCAGTAGGTGAAGTGAATGCGGGTGCGCTGAAAACAGTAATTAAACATACCGTCTTTGTTCATGATGGTGAAGATGGAGCCTCCTCCAATTCCCATGCTCTGAGGATTAATTAGTGATGTACATAGCAGCGCAGAAATAGCAGCGTCTACTGCCGAGCCGCCTTCTAACAGAATATCCCTTAAAAATGACAAACTTTATTAGAACAATTATTCAGTGTAGTCCTGATGTGTTCATCACAGTATCTTGTAACAACTTCCCATACTGAAAGAGGGCAACATTAATGGCATAAAACGTTGAGCTTCAATTATTGGGTTAGGATATTCAGAGTTAGAATATTATTTTATATCAGTTCCAATGTGGTTTAGGCATCGTAATGGGAAACACACAGTACTGCTACCATTTAAGTAGTTAAATTTGGGCAAAAATGTTGCTAAGCAACTGGGAAATATGGACTCAAACTTAAGCTAGCTAATGGCTGAGGCTAATAGTTTAGTTAGCTAGCAGATCATCATGGATTCTTTTATATGAACAAAGTAAAGGTACAGTTTCAGTAAAAATGAGACCAAACAGTCAGGAATATCAACATTTCCCTCAAATGTGTTAAAAACTTGCTAAGAAAGCACCCAGAACACTGATCAGAACATTCCAGATTGTGACCATGAAAAAGGTGACCATTCTTCTTGTAAACATCTATTTGAATAGATAGTAGATCAGTAGATATTAAAGATAGTTTCTATTTCTGCTCACCCATTACACCTTATCTCCCACAGAGATTAGCTTAAGAAAAATACTTGAGTATCCCTTAAATGTATTGAAGCAGCTAACAAGGAAAACGCGCTACACTGCCAAAAGAAACAGCCTCAAAGCCATCGTTATAGGCTACACATTTTTCTACATATAAACCACCGATATGAAAACAGCTTAACATGGCTTAACATGCTGAAACAGCAAACTCAGGACACCAAGATTCTCTTAGACTTTATTTATCAAACATAATCGGCTATGAATAATTGCTGTTCCCGGGTGGTTCTTTAGGTACATTAAACAACACTAATCTTTTTTCTAAAGAATTGCTTGAGTCTCATAGCTATTCCCGATGTCCAAGAATCCTCTCCATATACCAAAATGATAGTGAGCTCGCACTACATGTTCAGACAATATAACCCACCCCTCCAAACCACAAACAGCCATAATATTTTAGACAGAGTAGCTCGTTTGGAACGAAATTCACACACTCGAGCTAAAACAAGAAGACAGACATAACACTGAGGAACATGCATGTCGATACTTTGGGGAATGGAAACACATTTAATAACACAAGAACAATATGTCAAGTCTCAGCAGTCATCTGATAGTTAAGAGACAAAAGGTCACTCTCTGAATGAAAAACAAGACAGAGGAAAAACAGTTTTAGACAGGAGCAAAGGTGGGATCTCTGTGAAACTGGAACATACCATTGATGAACAGAAGGGGAGGGAATCTGAATAGTAGTTTCTAGCTAAAGAGTGGATGGTACTTTATCAATATATAGCTGAAACTAACAATTTCTGAACATAACAATCATTCATTAGTAATGAGGTAGGAATACATTACAGATGGGACGCCAATCCATGACAGTGCACTGTACGCAATCTCAATTCACAGGCAATTTAGCATAGCCAATCAACCTACCAGCATATTTTTGGGTTATGGGAGGAAAGCAGCAAGGACAATGGGAGAAATTGTGAAACTCCATACAGACAGAAACCTGAGCTCAAGACCAAGCAGTGACGCTGGAGCTGAGAGACAGTAATGCTACCTGCTACACCACCATGCCGCTCCATTAGTAAAAAAAACATTTCTACAAAATGTTTCAATGCAGATAGGGGGCTCTGACAGTATCTATATATGTCAGGATAAACACATTCCTAAACACGATGACATATACGCAACAAAAAAAAAAGAAAAAGAAATGTCCTCTCACATTCAACTGCTTTTATTTCCAGCAAATTTCTTAACATGTGTAAATATTTGTTTTAACATAAAAAGATTCAACAACTGAGACATGAACTGAACAAGTTTCACAGACATTTGACGAACAGAAATGGAATAATGAATCCCTGAACAAAGGGGGGGGTCAATATTAAAAGTTACAGTCAGTATGTGGTGTGTCTACTATAACTACTACAGTGCATCTCATCCTCATGGACTGCACTAGATTTGTCAGTTCTTGCTGTGAGATGTTCCTCCACTCTTCCACCAAGGCATCTGCAAGTTCTCGATCACGTCTGGGGGGACACACGGTTACATGTAATTTTCCACTGCAAGGACGATCAGCTGTCCTTCCTGTCTCCCTGTAGCACTGTCTTAGACGTTTTACATTACAGACATTGCAGTTTATTTCTCTGGCTGCATCTGCAGTCCTCATGCCTCCCTGCAGCAGGTCTATGGCATGTTCACGCAGGTGAGCAGGAACCCTAGGCATCTTTCTTCTGGTGTTTTTCAGAGTCAGTAGAAAGGTCTCTTTAGTGTCCTAAGTTACTGTAACTGTGACATTAATTGCCTACCGCCTGTAAACTGTTAGTGTCTTAAGGACTGTACCACAGGTGCATGTGCAACAATTATTTATGCTTCATTGAACAAGCATGAAAAACATAGTGTAAACCCTTTCCAGTAAAGATCTGTAAAGCTTATTTGGATTTTACAAAATGATCTTTAAAATACCGTCTCCTGAAAAGGGGGCATTTCTTTTTTTTGCTGAGTTTATATGATATACCATCAATCATACGGTTAAAATATCTCATCTTCACACCTTATAACATATAAACATCTAAAGTGAAGATTCACACACTGATTTTAAGCAAACTCTTGACTGTTTTGTAGAACCATAAAGAATCGCATATGCTGAGTGGATAAACATCTTCTCAGATGATTTACATGACTTACAAGGAAACACAAGAGGCCTAATGTGTGTGTGGGGGGAAGGGGGGGGCGGTTGACAAGGGAAATAGGACACAGAAACAAGCCTCAGAAACACAAGTTGAAAAGGGAGATGTACCCCAGGGACATCAGAAACAAAGGATACAAAGGAAGTGAATGCGGAAAAAACATAGCGGTCAATGGCTGTGTGGTGTGAAAACTTTTGTTTCATTAGGAAGGCAATAAAGTTCTAACAGCTACTACACAGGATTTATAGCTAACTAGATAGCATTATTGTGTAAAAGTGGAATGGGCCATAGGACTGAAAAAAAAAAATACAACTATCTCGTTAGCTATAGAATTAGCTTCTGCTCAGCTAACTCACTGTAGATAGCATTACTGTGTAGGAATGGAATGACCCATAAGATGGTGAAAAGCCTTGCAATTTAGATAGCTATCTATCAGAATGGCTACATAATTAGCTTCTGATCAACTAGCTAACTAGGTAGCAATGGATCTGTATTTGGGGTCAGTTTGTGACAAACCTTTATTTCTGCATTGATTATCTTATGTGTGCTTCTATCTTATCTGAACTCATCTTCTGTTATTACACAGTCATGTTGGAAGAATGACAAGTATGGTCCTTCAAGTCCTTCATAAATAAATGTCCTTCATTAGTAAACCCAAACTCATAAGCCTAAAGTAAAGATATCAACTAATCTGCTTTGACCCGGTTTTGCTTTTCATCACACTGGTCATCCGCTTGATCATGTGTAATAAACAAATGATCATTTTATGAATATTCTATAGGATGTACCAATCATTTAAATGAATAATATATGTTAATGTAGATTAACAAATGATTTTGCTCTGTTTAGTTCTACATAACAACATCACAATTACAAACACAAAGGAACTACTCTCTCTTCCACTCTACTGCTCTGCATCTCACAGATGTTTCCTGTGAGCTTCTCTTCTGTCTTGAAATAAAATCTGGCTTGTGATTAGATTTGAATTCTCCCTATGCCTAATTTCTGATAACAGATAGCAATAGTGGGTAGGAATGGAATGGCCTGGGGTGCAGCTTAGGTCAAATTTCATCCCTTCTTTTCACTTCCTTGGCGCAACAATGCAATTGACATAAAAGACTATGGATGACATAGCTAAGCAAGCCTTCAAGAGCTACCTAATGTTAACATTACCAGGTATCAACCTGACTACCTGTAGCTAGCCGGATTTGCTAAAAGTCAACTTAAAGCTAGGCAATCTATTACAGTGACCAAGTTTGCCAAAGTTTTGGCAAAATCAAGGTGTAGATAGCAATAGTAGACAGGAACTAAATAGCCTTTACGATGGCAGTGGACACTGAAAGGGAGGTCAAGCAAATGTGTGTGTTATTGGAGCACAGCCTGAGGCTATATATGGAATGAATTTCATCCATAGAAAAAAGGTTAATGATTAAGAGGTTAAAATCACACACACACGCACACACACACACACACACACACACACACACACACACACACACACACTTACACGCACACACACCTGCATTGCAAGACAATTCCAGGTGTACTATTACATTTTATACCACAGGAGTCATTTACACACACACACACACACACCTGCATTGCAAGACAATTCCAGGTGTACTATTACATTTTATACCACAGGAGTCATTCACACACACACACACACACACACACATGCACGCATGCATTCACAACCCACATGATAAAGCCATCCTCCTTATTTTGTTTCCTTTTCTCTCTCTGTAGTACATGCCCAAAAGCCCAGTCGTACAGTCCGAAAAATACGCTTAAACGTCCATTTAAAAATCTACTTAATACTATGCTCTACATTTCTTTATTCAGGATGGAAAAAATGACTAATAGGTATGTTTTCTGAATAGGTGTGATATTCCTGCCTTCAGGTTCTGCATGAAGAAACATGACGTTTGTAATAAACAGACGCACTCACACATACACTCATTCATAATCAGTTTTCTTTAGTACATACTGTATGGCTGTTGTCCAGTGATTTATACCCAATGCTGGCCATGACGGATAAAAAAAAAAAAAAAAGCAAGTAGAAGCAAATACTGAAAAATACAAGCATGACGACCATGTTCAGACACATTTATTCCCTGAAGTGAAAGATTGGGAAGATATGAGGTCAAGAATGCAATTAACGCTAAATGAAGTATACTCATCCTACAGCTGGTATTAAAAACTACAAAACTGAAAATAAAACAATTTATTTCGAAATACTATGGCAAGTGAGGAATCGATAGATTTTTCCAAAAGCAACCAAATGTGTGCTGGAGAAAACAAAATACAACAGATAACTTCAGTCAGTCTCAAAGGCTCTTGAATGCTGTTGTCGATCAGTATTTCCGAAGGGAATTATAATTCTGTTCACCTGTCCTGGACGAAACACACGATTAGCTCCCCTGTATAAACAGAGACTGGAGACTTCAACAGAGTCTAGAGGGTCTGACAAAATCACCCTTCCTAGAGACGTGAATGCATCAGTCACCTCTGAAAACCATTTCAGTTCGTCCTCATGAGAAAATGCCGTACATAAATGTGGTTCTATTGACACTAGATTACCACAAGTGTTCCCTATCATTTGGAACAAGTGCCAATCCTGTTGGAACTTGAGAAATTCCAGGAAAAAGTTGGCTGCACGACGATGATATGCATACCGGAGGTTATCCAGTGTTCATAAAACCATGCCAAGAACCCATAAATATGTCTAGCATAGCGGTCGTGGAAAGACATTGCCGTATATATGCACTTTGGTTAACTAAAACAGATTAAAATGAGCTTTACTGTCCTCTCATTTAACTGCCTACTATCCCGTGGCGGTGAGTGGCTTATTCACCATATAGAGTCATGAGTTTTGCCGGTAGGATTAGATAAACTGTTAAATTTTCCTTTGATAACGTAATCAGATTTGATTATACTAGCACAAAAAGTATTTGTGCTTGTTTGTTTACAGTATCAAATGTATACAATGATTATCTCATTGGTAGTGCAGTCTATCTCCAAAAAATAAAAATACTTCTTATTACCACAAACAAACTACTGCAATAAAAACAGTGTAAATTATTATTATTTTTTTTTAAAATCTATTTACAGTTATATACAAACATTTGGGCATCCCTGGCCCAATCACATATTTTATTGATTTTTGCAATGCGAAGAACGCAATCGCTGCAGCTAAACATAAAATAAATAAAACAATTAAAAAAGTTTGGCAAATGTTAACGCACAGTTAATTTAATTTCATTTAATTAGCTCGTTAAGCATTCATTGACTCATTAGGACTTGTCAGTCAGGTAAAGAATTAAAAACATTAAGAAAATCAATTGCAGAGTGTAATCAGTCCTCTGACTCTTCAAACCTTGTGCTAACACTCAACAACCATGGGCTCCTCTCAGCAGCTGATGACTGACTGAGGATCTGAAAATGAATCCTCATTGATGCCTACAAAGCAGAGGAAGGCTATGATGTCAAAGCTCTTTCCACTGTCCAAAATATCATTAAGAAATGACCATTAAGGGGAACTGTGGAAGTCAAGGTAAGATCTGGAAGACCAAGATAGAACTCAACTCTCACATAGAACTGGCCATATGCTGGGCAGAAAGGCAAAACACTGACACTAAAGCCATTTTTCCACTGCGCAGTACGGTTCGATTCGACTCAACTTGGCTCGCTTTACTTTTCTGTGCTTGCTTTACCACTGCACTTTAGTGCCACCTCCACGTAGGTGCCATCTTCCACTCACTTTCACGCAGGAATAATGTTGTATTATCGAAGACCTGTACGAATACATGGTCAGGCCGTATTCCAAATGCCTTTCCTGTTCACTGAACATGTACCCTATTAAGGATGTAAAATATTTTACGAACCTACGTAGTGCTCGATATGACTAAGTTAGATTCAGCTGTGACAGGAGTGACTTCGATAAACACCTGTTTGGAAATCGGTAACAAGTGAGATGTAAAAATCTCAGACAGAAACCTTTGTTGTAATTTTATCTGTAATAAGATAAATGATGCATAATTTTCAATTAACAGAACATTACCATACGCAAAGTCTTTATTAACTGACACATTTATCCAGGTAAAATATAGAAGGAAAATAAGGAGAATTCCCTACTCCCTCAATGCGTGGCTCATATTTAGTATTGGCTTGGCTCACTTGGAACCTAGGTGGTACTAAAAAAAATACCAGGTACCAGGTACTATCCACAGTGGAAAGCCCCCAAAAAGCGATCAGAGCAGAGTCTAGTCAAGCCATACCATGCAGTGGAAAAGTGCCATAGGATGCAAGATCTGTATAGGAGAGTCATCAGATGGAAACCTTCCCTGTGACCTCATCACAAAGGTGAAAGTGTGTGCAAAACAACATGTAGATAAGCCAGAAAAAAGGAGCAGCATTAATAATACACATAAGGTGGATCTATTGTGTCTGGGGTTGTATGGCAGCCAGTAGCACAGGAAACATTTCACAGACAGATGGAAGAATGGATTCTGGTATATTTCAGCAATTCATGAAACAAATGTGACACATTCAGTCAAGAAACTGAAAATGAAAAGAGACCATGAACTACAGGAAATGCGAACTGAAGCTTGTGGAATGGCCTTCCCAGTCCCCTGACTTATATATCATTTAGAAAATGTAGGTAGAGCTTAAACATGCTGTGCATAAAAGACCGCATAATAATATTTCAGAACTAGAAGCATTCTGCAAGGAAAATTCTACAAACAAGGATAGATGGACACTTACATGGCTACAAAAACTGTTTGCATATTGGGACATCTGTCAGAGGTGGTGTTTCTAAATACTGGTGGGTGTCCACACTGTAGGTGACGGGTGATGTTCCATACGCTTCCCATCCTGAGTGTGTGTGTGTGTGTGTTCACTATAAAAGGTCATAATAGCTCCCAAGAGAAACTTGGACCAAAGATAAAGGAAACACGATGTTTTCCAATTGGCACCCCATTCAGGAAATGAAACTTAAAAACCAATGTAAGGTGATAAAGCATGTGACCACTGTTAGTGGAATTTTGTAATGTACAGTGTGCTTATTGTTCCTTTGCTAATCTGGAATGACACCCAGGGAGTTTTAACTTCTCTGTGGAGAAAGCATGGCCGAGGGTTTTGATTTCCCATGAGCCGAGTGTGTGATCATGAGCAACTAACCCCAATAAATCCAAAACAGCTTCGGGCATGTCTTTCTCATCCCTCTAACTGTATAACTTTCTGACCCAAATAAAGAAATGTACACACTGTCTCCCTTACCCCAGCATAGTCAATCAACCAAGACATGTTTGGTGTCATGTTTTAGTGTTTTTTATTGTTGTATTGGAGCCACAAAGCTAAAAAAAAAAAAAAAAAAAAAAAAGGATGCTCAGCCTTTAGTTTAGGATTATGAAAACTGCATTTCTGAGGCACATTGTCTAAGACGGACTTAGTGGAGATGCATACTATAAGACAAAATGCTAACTGGGTGAGTATAAAAGGCAAAACAACAGGGGAAGGATGGGGAAAAGAGGCAGGCAAATGATATACATGGAGAAACCAAAGGAGGAGAAACATGATGAAAGCAGAACATGACTGTGCCAAGTCACACCTCCATTCAGAAACATCCAGTTCAACAATAAAAGGGTAAGGAAGGGTTAGGGCACTTGAGAATCGATGCAGTGGTGAAGGATGCTTTGACAGCCCTAATCACCTTGTTAGCTTTGTCATGCCATTGTACACCAATCAGCCATAACATTAACACCAATGACCAGTGAAGTGAGTACCATTGATCTCATTACAATGCCACCTGTCAAGGAGTGGAATATATTTGGCAGCAAGTGAACAGTCAGTTCTTGAAGTTGATGTGTTGGAAGCAGGAAAAATTGGAAGGGCCAAATTGTGATGGCTAGACGAATGGGTCAGAGCATCTCCAAAATGGCAGAGCAGTAGTTAGTACCTACTAAAAGTGGTACAAGGAAGGACAACCAGTGAACCAGCAACAGGCTCATGGGCACCCAAGGCTCACTGATGCACGTGGGGAGTGAAGGCTAGCCTGTCTGGTCCAATCCAACAGAAGAGCTAAAGTAGCACAAATTGCTGAAAAGGTTCATGCTTGCTATGATGTTCTGAAAGGTATCAGAACACATAGTGCATTGCAGCTTGCTGCATATGGGGCTGCGTAGCCACAGACCGGTCAGAGAGTCCATGCTGACCACTGAAAGTGCCTACAATGGGCATGTGAGCATCAGAACTGGACCTTGGAGCAATGGAAGAAAGTGGTCTGGTCTGATGAGTCATGTTTTCTTTTACATCATGTGGACAGTCAGGTGCGTGTGCACCTTACCTGATGAAGAGATGACACCAGGATGCATTATGGGAAGTGGGCAATGTGTGGAGGTACACTAGTGGAGGAAGAGTGATGCTCTGGGCAATGTTCTGCTGGGAAACCTTGGGTCCTGGCATACATGTGGATGTTACTTTGAAACGTACCACCTACATAAACATTGTTGCAGACCAAGTACACCCCTTCATGGCAACAGTATTGGCCTCTTTCAGCTGGATAACGCACCCTGACACATTGCAATGGTTTGCAATGGTCAGGAATGGTTTGAGGAACATGACAAAGAATTCAAAGTGTTGACTTGGCCTCCAAATTCTCCAGATCTCAATCCGATCCGAGCATCTGTGGGATGTGTGGGACAAACTAGTCCGGTCCATGGAGGCCCCACCTCGCAACTTACAGGACTTGAAGGATCTGCTGCTAACGTCTTGGTGCCAGATAACACAGCAAGTCCATGCCTCGACAGGTCAGAGCTGTTTTGGCAGCACAAGGGGGACCTACACAATATTAGGCAGGTGGTTTTAATGTTATTGCTGACTGGTGTAAGTGACACTCTAAGTGACTCGAGAAGGGCAGTTATGGTGCTGCTGAAGTCTCTAATAAAACACCTGCAAAAGTTAGGAACAGCCCTGAAAGCATTGTCCTTGACATTACTGAAATTCTAACCCTGGCACCACCAAATTGTCCATGATGATGTAATCAAAGTAAATAACACATATTTTTCAGCAAAGCAGCTGTGGATGAGTTGTGTCTGCAGCACTGTTCAGACATGCTGAATGTGTTCAGGGAGGACAAGTAGAATAAAGTGTCATCAATATTGGCACCTACATAACTATATAAGGTAAAGGACAAGACAAAATGATGTACATCACTGGCTGAAGTTTTGCCAGGTGTTTCCAGACAAAAGAAATAAATGGGCCCTGGTAATCAGCTTAACTTTCTGAGTCATACAATGTTAGTAACCATGAAGTCTGTCTGAGAGTCTGAACACAAGTCTGAACAACTCGACACCAAAGCCATTTCAGACATGAAGCATGTCATGGGTGATTGAGACTTCTCTATGTTTGGGAAAGGGAGGACATTCAAGAACAGTTTACATTAAGAACACAGATTCTTCCCTATTTATTTGTAGTTGTGCTTGAGTGAGTCTAATCTCTTAAGCAGAATTATTCATGGATTAACACTTTATTAGTGCCCTGCTTTTTAGAAGCCAAACAATTACGCCATCAGCTAACACAACATTATATATCAAATATCGTAACCAACCACAGGGAATGTTATGAGCTTTATTTCAGCTTTTAGAATACACTTTGTTTTTTTTGTTCATTGTAAATATGTAGCTGCATAGAAGAAGGCTTGTTAGCATTAGTATAGGCAGTGTAGCTTTTAATTAGTCCACTGCACTTGCCAGTAAAGTGTATATTTCCATAGATTCATTGGCATATCTCCTTTACTTCCAAAACAAAAAAATCCCATCCAATGCTGGTCAGGTATCTTTAAAATCCAGCGATAATATAACAGGTCCCTCAGCTCCAGACTAGCAGTTGTTTAGTGTTGGAAATGATTTTGCCGCTTTTTTGTATTGAAAAACACTGTGATTTGGGTACGAAGCTAGTCTCTAATAATCTCCCAACCTTCGAGAAAAACCTAAAGCAGCTGGTCTTTTCACATCTAGCTCTCTCCCACTGAGTGTGTATGTTTGACTATCTAGGTGTGTTCTCTATTGTTACGCTGTTACCCTCAAGCTGCTCACTGACCTCGTGATGTTGTTGAGATTGTGCACTTGTAATTGTGTGTATTGAGAGTGACTGATTTGTAATGAATGTGTGTCAAACTCCTGTGTACTTGCATATAATGGCAGCCCAACTCAAAAACATGGTGTGGTAAACTCCCCTTAGACTGCTGATTCCGATTACACAGTTGTAGCAATACTTTAATCATATGAAAAAATGTCGAAATTTTCAGAAAGTTTGTTTTAGTAACCTAATTAACATAAAATTAGATCATACTGAATGTACAGCCAGCACCGTTGATCTGAAGCAATGACTGTTAAATATTATATCTTATGTCTAAAGCACTTATAGTTAATGAAAACATCACCGATCAGGAGTTTAATATAATGTGTTTAACAGAAATATGGATTAAACCAAATGAGTGCATTGTACTAAATGAAGCTAGTCCTCCTGGATACAGTTATATACATCAGCCTCGTCTGACTGGCAGAAGAGGACGTTTCGGACTTATTTATAATTACAATCGAAGCGTTACACAAAAACCTAATCAGAAATTCAACTGTTTTGAAGTTCTTTATACTAATATAACAAATGTAGCCAGAAAAAATAAGTCTACCGAGTCAATTCTGCTAATTATTTACAGACCCCCAGGGCCATATTCTGAATTCCTTGGTAAATTTGCAGATTTTATCTCAAACCCGGTTGTTTCTCTAGACAAAGCTCTAACCCTAACCCTAACCCACTGAGAATAGCGGTTGTATCTAATCTAGATTCAGTAGGGGTCTATCAGAATGTAATGTTAGGATCCACTCCTAAGGTTGACTAAATGCTCAGAGTCAACGTTCCGCTACACGCTAGATAAGGTAGCTCCACTTAAAAGAAAAGTAATTAGAGAGAAAAAGCTAGCACCCTGGTATAATGATCACACCAGCACCTTAAAACAGACCACTCAAATATTAGAACGTAAATGGCGTCAAACGAAATTGGTAGCATTTCAAACAGCTTAGAAGGAGAGCCTCCCGAACTATAGGAAATCTCTTAGTGCTGCTAGATCAGTCCATCTCTCCACCTTAATTGAAGATAACAAAAATAATCCTAGATTCTTATTTAAAACTGTAGCAAAATTAACTAGGAATAAAACCACCACAGAAACATGCAAACAATCAAAGTAATCAAACCCCTTCTATAATAATTAATTCTTCCCTTAGCACTGGCCATTGACCCCTGTCAACTGTCTGACTATAGGCCAATATCAAGTCTGCTCTTTGTCTCCAAGATCTTAGAAAAGGTTGTAGGATTTAGGCTTCATTATAGCATAGAGACAGTGCTGGTTAAAATGGTAAACGACCTACTACTGGCATCTGATCAGGGTTGTGTCTCATTACTTGTATTGCTTGACCTTAGTGCAGCTTTTGATACCATTCATCATACTATTCTCCTTGATAGACTAGAAAATGTTGTTGGCATTAAGGGAATGGCCCTCTCCTGGCTCTTATTTGACTGATCATTATCAGATGTAAACAGAGACTTCTCTGAGCATACTGAGGATTAAGTTTGGTGTTCCGCAAGCTTCTGTTTTAGGCCCACTGATTTTTACTTTATATATGCTACCTCTGGGTCAAATTACTTGTAAAAATGGAATTAGCTTCCACTGTTATGCTAATGATACACAGTTGTATGTTTCAGCGAAGCCAGATGACAGACATCAGCTTAATAAAGTTGAGGAATGTGTAAAGGACATTAGACGTTGGATGCTTATTAACTTCCTTTTACTTAATTCTGACAAGACAGAAGAACTTGTATTAGGACCACGTGTAGCTAGAAGTAAGCTTTCTGATCTCATAGTAACTCTGGATGGTCTTTCTGTTTCGTCATGTTCAGCACTAAAAGACCTTGGTGTGATTATTGACTCCAGTTTTTCATTTGATGCTCATGTAGATAATATTACTATGATAGCCTTCTTTCATCTCAGAAGTGTTGCTAAGATAAGAAACATAATGTAACCACACAATGCAGAAATATTAGTTCATGCTTTCGTCACCTCTGGGTTGGATTATTCAATGCCTTACTGTCTGCATGTTCCAGTAGGAGCATAAACAAGCTCCCGTTAGTCCAGAATGCAGCTGCTAGAGTATTTACTAGAACCAGAAGATATGACCACATCATAATTTTCTACATTGCCTAAATATATGTTACTACATAAAGTGCCTGGGCCGAAGACAACCAGCATACAGAGAGATACTGCCAACAGAGACTGTCAATTTGGGTTGTTATAAAATGTTTGTGATATGACATGTGATGTGCAACGAAGTGTGACGCAATCAGGCACGAGAAAAGTATAATGGTGCTGCTGAGCACATGGTGCTGGCAGGGTGGGAATTTTTCCTCCTTAGAGGTTTTTTCGCCCACCCCTGAGTGCGAGGTTTGGTTTTTGGGGAGAAGCAACACACTGCACAGTCCCGACAAATGCAAAACTGAGGGCTGATAGGCCCAGTTGAGAAAGATAGGGACGTGTAGAGCCAATATTCATATTAGTCACTAATACTAACACTATTTAGGGGGTACACAGTTAATCAACATGTAATCAAAGGAATCAGGGTTCAAAACAATATATACGTGTAGTTTGTGAGGCTTTATAGCCTCAGAGGGGGAAATGTTGTATATAAAATATACATGAAATACACACGAGGGAGACCTAGTATGAGTAATATGTAATCTTATTGAGAATTCACTGGGCTGGTGGACTGTATGAACAGATGTTCACCTAAGACACAACACACAGATAAGCAAGGCGCAGGGGGATAACAATACATGTATTTGATTAAGTGCGGCAGGTCTTGGGGGTGTGGGTGGAGTACGTCTGCACGCAGGCAGAAGGTCAACTAAGAGACACACACACACACACACACACACAGAGGCCTGGTGTGTATGCAGAAAACAGAAATTAATCTGTTTCATATTCTGTTTCATATTCTGTTTCAGGAAAAACTCTTATAGGGTAATGTACATGCAAGCACTATAAACAAAAAAAGAAATGTAGAACAAACATAAAATTTACTCATAATGTCGAGATGGTGTGTTTGAAAGTGTCCGTTCTCGACGAAAATCCAGTCAGGAAGCGACACAGACAAGGTCAAGTTATTTTTAAAGAGTGAAACAAAACAAAATATATTTTGGAGCCAGAACTGCACTTGCGTGATAAGGGTCGCTCAACAGTCCCAATTGATGTACGTAATGGTGTTCCGGGATAGCTAACTCTAAACATATTGATGTCTGGGTCATCCTGACCCTAAGAAAACTGTATAAATAGAAGAGCTTCAGCTCTGGTTTTTGAGATCGCATTTTGGGACGTCTCAAACTGTGGGGATCTCGTGTGGTGGAACGGAACGAATAAACCTGGACCCTTGCTTCTTCTCACTCACGGCTGGTGTCTTATTTTTCTTGCTCCAATTGAATATGTGAGTATCTGTTTCTATGTTAAGTGTCTTCAGGTAATAGGCAAAATTTGGGCCAGCACATGACAATGTCTAATTTGAAAAATCCTAATATTGAACATGATATTACCTTTTATGACTCATAGCTTGGAAAAGTGTTGTCGTTGTTGCTTGTTGCTAGCTGTATTAAAATAATAAATTTCGATATTTGTCAGGTAAATTACATAGTATTATAACTATACAGTAGATAATGCTGTCCTTTAGCATGTTTTGAGTGACGATAGTAATAGTGCTAACGTTTGCTAGTAGTGAAACGGTGGTTTATAGCCTACTTGACGAGCTAATTTAGTGAACTCAAAGCTACAGTATTTACAGATGAGACCCACCTGCACTTGAATCCCTGAACTGGTCGATCATTTTGTTACATTTTCGCTGCGTCTTTTTATAGAGCTTTCTTTTTGCGTGCAGAGATGGTTGTCAGTCCAACAGATTCTTATCTCTGCACACGACTTTTGGAGCTCTTTTAGAGTGACAGTTGGGTTCTTTCTTACCTCAAGGCCCTTCTTCCCATGATGCCCAGATGGCCAACTTTAGGACGGTTCAAGGTTGTGCCAAGCTTTTTCCATTTCAAAATTATTGAGGCCACTGTGGTCCTGGGAAGACTCAGAAGTCTTAGAAATTGTTTCATATATTTGCCCTGATCTATGCCTTGCCACAATTTTGATCGCGGAGATCCACAGACAGTTCCTTGGACTTCATGGCTTGGTTTTTGTTCTGACAATTCAGTTTAAACTGTGTGTGTCTTTCCAAACTATGCCCAATCAAATCAAACTACAACAGGTGGACACCAATTGAGTTCTAGACACATCTCAAGGATAATTTAAGCAAACAGGATGTACCTGACCATAATTTAGAGTACCACAGCAAAGAGTCTGAATACTTCTATGAATAAGAAATTTCAGTTTTTGATTTTTAATTAATTTTTGCTAAAAAAAAGATTGCTAAAAATGTTTTTTTTTTCACTTCATCATTATGGGCGATTAAGTGTAGATTGATCATCAAATCAACTAAATCAAATCCACAACACAATAAAGTATGCAATAAGTAAAGGGCTCTGAATGTTTGATCTGAATCCACTGTACATCTACTACTTTTTAGCTCCAACAGTATCTTGGGACTTTGTACACAGGCCACAGATTAACCAATTTCAGCATGGGTACTTGGGTCTACCCCAGCTTGCACGGTGATTTTAAGCAAAGGATAATGGTTAATGGTCACACTGCAAACTCCAAACACTCCATCTTTCACCAGAGTTCACAATTACCTAAAATTTGTTTTCCCAGCAGCTCATTTGCTCTCTACCCAAAGTGGAGCTGAATAATATTCCACTGTGTTTTTGTTCATTTTTAATTGTATTCCCTTGGATTGTATTCTCAACTTCTTCTGAAACATGTACTCTGTTGATTACCTGAGTGTGTTTTCTAGGCCTGGTTTATACTTGGTACATGACTTTCTGGGCTCATGCAGAAGCAGTGCAACACAAGCAGCATTGTTCACATTCAAGCCTGAATGGCTTATGTATCTGGGTATCTATCACACGTATCAGAACCAAAACACCCTGTCTATCTGGTTTTCAACTCAAACGGTAAAATATTTCACATTTTCATGTGCCTTTCTGCCTCTCTCTGTCGCTCTGACAAGCTCTGTCTCTTCCTTTCAGACTCAAATCAAAAACCATGACCTTCCAATCAAATGTTTTTAAGACGATCCAGAAATTGGATACACAAGACATATCTTTTGGTAGCTCTGAAGGCTACAAGAGAGGTTTTAAAATTCAAACACTAACCATGATAGATAAATCTGGCTTGTGTTAGTACTCAATAGCTGTCTAGAATAATACATAAACGTGCAGTTTGAGTCAAAATGTTAGTTTGTTTAGTCAGCTGCGGACACAGAGTCACATGGTGCTATACTGCAGGATACAATGGCTTATATCCTGAACTTGTGTATGCATATGTGTAGTAAAATGCAAGCATAATCCATGCTCTAGACTGCTCTTGGCTTTGCGATTTAGATTTTCAACCCTCAAGAGAGACATTTTGTGCAATTTGGAAAAGTGCTAACAACAAAATTGGATTGTTTTATTATGTCCTAGCACAACAAGGTGGTACCTACCATAGATTTGACTCGGTACAAGTTAACAGTGATTGGTTAGGTGCCTGGCTGGGTTCCTGGTGGCAATATGGCTGTGGAATTCTGTGCTTCATGGTGTTTCTTGTCATCCTCTTATGTCATGATTCGCTATTGCTGCCTGCCTGAAACAGGCTCAGGTAACAGAAACTACAGTTATGTTGACTCCTCTTAATAGGTCTAATGCCTACATTTAATGGGACATTATTACTCTACTTTATGTGGCACGTGGATAGAAGAGTAAGACCTGTCCTTATTATTGGATATGTAGATGGATAATCACCTGGCCAGTGGTTATAGTATTGCCAAATAGAAAGTTTAAGCTTACTTTAATGGATGACTTTAGGGTCATCCAAAGGGGGGAATTGTGGAATTATTTTATGTTTTGAGATGAAAGATACATAATTCAATGATGTAAGATCAATTCAACGTGATTTTTGCTCATGATTTTTGCTCATACATTAAGTAAATGTTAGTGTTTTAAGCTTAGTACGACGCTATCGCTTTCTATAGTATGGGATGCTGCCTGCTAAAATTTCTCTCTCTCTCTCTCTCTCTCACACACACACACATACACAGTGGTGTATTCGGGGCCATACACTCCCCCATTGCTGTTTGCATATAACGACTTTTAAGGATGAATATTATTATATACCCTCAGGATACCCACTTGTTGTGCTGCTTCAGAAGTCTCTAAACTACTTTTTTTGTTAAACTCATGATTTTTTGTTGTAATTGGTGCATTTATTTTAATTCCACTCTTCCCTGCCCCTGACAACTGCCGTCACTGCGACTGAAGACATCAGGTAAAACTGTCCTGCTGAAGCAGTCAGGTAAATTTAATAAAAGTGCTTGAAGTGGGCTTGAAGTGTATTCAGTGCTCACCGGTATGTAGTACTGGGAATGATTCTACTGTCTCTGCTTGAGAGAGATTGGTCAGGTGACGTGAAAATTATGCCCGTGGCATGACTATAACGGCACCTGTGAACCACACTGTCAGCCTTATTATCTTCAGCGAAAGACCACATGTCAGACTGTTTGTGTGAACACACCTAAAAACTTTTTGACAGGAAGTGTTACTCCTTTCTCTTACAAGGGGAGGTGGGGACACTTTCTGTGTGAAGTGTATGAGAGTGAAGCGCTACAGTGCGGCTCCGCTGTGGCTCTCTCACTTCTCCGCTGAAGCGAGATGGCTTTCGGAACCTCAGGACTCTGGGCCTGCCGCTGTCATGGCAACCAGCCGGCTCAGATCCTGGGTGTCCGGTATGGATCTGGAGGGGGAATCTGAGACAAGCGCTGCTCTATTTCTGTCTTTCCTCTGCATCCGATGAAATAGCTTCTGGGTTTAAAAGAAAAAAAGGAATATGTAGCTCGCGTCAACCCGCCCTTTCTGACTCCAAGGAGCCAGAGGGGGGAGCCAGTGCATCCCTCTATGGGAGTGGAGCATGCTGCCACACACACACACATACTGACTACAAGCGGCCAGAGGGGGAAGTTAGGGAGAAGGAGAGCACTTCCTCAAACCGCAGAAAACTCCCCTTTTTTCCCGGAAGAGCACCTTGAAGTGTCACGCTTCTGGGGAAAGCCGTGTTTATAATTCCGCGACATGGGATTAAAGTAGGGTTTTATAAAAAATAAACAGTAAAGCTATGCTGAAGGTGGAGGAAGTGCTTGCGACCCACCTCTCTCCAGTGGTGGCAGGAAAATCAGGGGAGCCGATTTAGCCATCCAGGCTATGTTAGACCACTTCGGCATTGGTGGGCGAAGCCTATTCGGCAGTGGGTCTTGCTTGTGGGTCTCAGCATACAATGGCAGTGTGGCAGACTGGCTGAACTGTGAGGGAGTCACAGAAGACGAAGAAAGCCAGGGGCAGAAAGCCAGGCGGAGCAGGCGGTCACAGTCGTAGCCTGCTAGTAGGACTGATTTAAAATGATAATCAATGCTGAAAAGGCAAAAAAAGTGGTTCTGAGGAGCCGCTGAGGGAGGTATCAGGAGATAAGAGGTTGTTAGGGCAGCTAGCCCCCAGTGTTACCGTAGGGCTCCCCTAGCCAATGTCGTCCCATGTTTTCAGTTTCTCTGTTCCGCGAGCTGTCACAGGGCAAAGTAAATCTGATGCTTTCCCTCAGGAATGTGGAAAGTTATTGTCAACTACTGCCAAATGTGTCTCTATGGATTCTATCCTCCATAGAAAAGGTGTACCGGGTCCAGTTCATAGCTCGACCCCCCCATTCCACCATAGCAGTCAGCACCAGGCAGAGCCTGATGTTAGCCCAGGTATTAGATCTCTCTTGGACAAAGGGGCCATAGAACATGTAGCTCTTCTCTGAGGGATTGTGATTTTGCAGCCATTATTTCTTGGTCTGCAGAAAAGCCGGAGTATGCAGACAATTTTAGATCTACGTCATCTGAACCATGCTCTTCGTACATACAGGTTCAGGAGGTTGGCGCTCAAACATATCATTTCACAGACTCAGTTTGAGGATTGGTTTGTGACGATAGATCTAAAAAAGACATGTATTCCATTGCCCAGTCACAAGAAGTTCCTGAGTTTCGCATTTGGAGGCAACGTGTATCAATATTGGTTCTTTGTTTCAGTCTAGCTTTATCCCCTTGCACCATCACAAAGTGCATGGATCTTTTGCGACAAAGTGCATGGCTCCTTTGCGACTCCAGGGCATCTGTGTGCTAAACTACCCGGAACGGCTTGAAAATTCTAACGCAGTCCAGGAAGTTGGCGATTCAACAACAAGATGTTGTTCTCGCCCATGTGAGGAGCTTGGGGCTCAGGTTGAACCTCAGGGAAAGTTGCTTCTCCAGTCAAGAGTGACTTTTATAGGGGTTATATGGGATTCGAATACAATGAAGGTGTGTCTGTCCCCAACATGCGTTGAGCAATCCTATCAACATTGAGCAAGATGAGGTTCAGTCTGGGCATCCCCTTCAGTCTCTATAGAGACTGTTGGGGCTTATGAAAGAAGCAGCCAGTATCATATCTTTGGGCCCATTGCGCATGAGACCATTCAGTGGTCGCTGAAAGTCGGAGGTTTCATCTGAAGAAAGTACAAAACAGGCTTTTTCTACATGATATTTCACATTGTGAACTGACAAACCTGAACTGCACAGTAAATAAAGATGGCAGCTCTATTTCTCAAAGAATTTCTATGTTGCCATTTGATACTGAACTTCAGTTGATGTAACAAACTTTTTTTTTGTAAGTAATGTTATAAGATGGGTGTGGAGTGGTTAATGTTGCCACTTCACACCTCCGGTTCGATCCAGAGTTTGGTTTACTGTCTTTGTAGAGTTTCACGTGCTCTCCCCATGTCCGTGTGGGTTTCCTCCGGGCCATTTGGTTTGCTGCACCTCCCAAAAACCAGCTGGTGGTAAGATTGTCTATGCTAAACTGCCACCAGGTGTGATGCCAATGTGTGGTGAGCTGAGATGAACTGATGTCCCATTCAGGGTGTGTCCCCATATTGTTCCCAGGATAGACTCCGGATTCATCCCCACCCTCACTAGTATAAAGTGGTGACTGAAGATGAATGAATTAATGTTTCAAGATGAATGAACAGTTACCTGTGAATTTTTCCTCTAGCATTGTATAAAGAGAATTGGAAAACCCCTATCTGCTGACAATTTTGTTTTGGTTTCACATGGACTTTTCATCACTGCCTAGCCCCCTGGTACAATACATTTACAAGACCTGATTTTTGCTGTTCTCTCACTAGCTGGTGCTGAATAAAGAAGCATGAGCACAAAATGAACACAATCATTTTGACAGCTTGTCATTTAAATAAGCCCTGGTTGATGTTGACATGACACAAGACACAGAATTAGAAGCAAGTTATTTCAGTTCATCCCTATTTTGGGAGATACATTCAGACATGATCAAAAGTAATAGATGAAACTGTTCAAACTATGAACATTTCTACCTGTATTTATTAAACAAGTTCATTGCTGTTTACTCTGTAATTCAGCACATCACTATAAATGTTACTTCAGCACTGTAAGAGTTAAAATCCGTCAAAATTCCCAGTACTGAAATATCATCTGCTGTGTTGTGTTCTCTCCAGCTGGACATGTATGAACACTGTAAGTTAACTCGACGTTGTTGTTCAGGTGATCAAACATTTACTTTAAATGAGCATTTTGACTGAGAATGTTGGTTTTTTTTTTAAACAGAGAACATGAAGATATCCTTATAAGATTGTGAGAACCTATAAATCAGGGGTTCTCAAACCTTTTGCACCCACTTTCGAACATAATCTGGCTATTCAAATATTACGCTCATCATATAAATGTGTAGTTTTTTATTCCTGAAATTTCCACAAACAGAACACATTAAATCCAAGTTGGCATTACTAATAATTTGTGAGTTCTTTGTGAAGTTTGGGTTGAAACAATTAAATTGGCCAGTCAAACTGCCTAATAACGATAAGACCTCAATAATAAATATAACAACATTGGTAATAGTCTGTTGTACTTTAGAGCACTATATTAAACAAACAAACAAACAAACAAACAAACATATAAAAACATGGTCACCCTTGCTATTCTTCACGTACCACAGAGGGTCCCCGGACCCCACATTAACCAGTGCTATATATAATCTCTATGCATAATAAAACAATAATGAGTAATAATAATAATAATAATAATAATAATAATAATAATAATAATAATAAGTATTATGCTATAAAATATCTCAATCCGATAATGCACGCGCAGGATTTATGTGCTGGAATCTGAGCGCGTGGCACAGAACGCCGCTGCGGGTTCCGTTCCTCGCGCTCACATTTCATTTGCCTTTCGTTTCCGTTACCTGCCGATGTCAGAGCACGTGAGAGAGTCAGCGGCGACGGCAGCGTGCAAAAACTTTCCGTTCTCCTCGCAGCCCCGGTGCATCCGCACGAGCAGCAGCGCGCACACGCTGATGAGCGCCGCCGCGCACACGAGCGCCAAGCACACGACACACGCGAGCCTCGGCTTCGACTTCGACATCGACATCACTCACGCACTCAAACAGTGAGAAGTACAGCAGAGGAAGAAATGCGCGAGTTTTAAGTGGTGCGGCGCGCGCGCGCGAGAGAGAGTTTAATCCGTATAAGAGTTTAAGCCGCTCCCCTCCCCGCCAGAGGTGAATAGAGCGTTCGCGACATTTTAAAACTGAAAGCCGTTATAAAGTAAAAACACGTTCAGAATCTTTCAAATACATGATAAAGTTTACTATTAGAGGCAACTAGATTCATGCTTTCATTTTGTTTCTGTAAATCTAAAAGTTATACAATGTGAAATATCTGATGTGATATACACCAATGATGTACTGTAATGTAATATAATAAGGGTATATATGGGTAGGAGTCAGTGTCCCTAATCTACAGGTTATAAGAGGATCATAACCTGGATAATTCAACCCTGTAAATAGAGACCATTGCTCTGGTGCTGTAGAATGCTTGATTCTGATTGGCCAGTCAAGCCGTTAGGTGTGTTATACTGTAGCTAAATTAAATTTGGTGTACACTTATAAAAGACCATTTGTAGAAGATGAAAGATGATTTGAGCTTCCATTTGAACTCCAGTTAACATAGTGGTAGCGCCACAAGCTTTTTAAATCAAGTAGCGTAGAGGCAGCTCCGAAAAAGTACTCTATTATTATTGTTATTATTATTATTATTGTTGTTGTTGTTGTTGTTGTTGTAGCAGGCAGCATTGCCACCTCACAGCTCTAGGGTTCCATTTTCAATCAGAATGTTCTCTCTGTGTCTCGATGGGTTTTCTCCAGGTTCTCCAGTTTCCTCCGAGCTCCCAAAAAACATGCCAGTAGGTGGATGGGCTGAGATAAAGTACCCCTAAGTGTGAATGTATGTGTGCGTGCGTGCGTGTGTGCATGCGTGCGTATGTGTGTGTGCGTGTGTGTGTGTGTGTGTGTGTGTGTCCCATTCAGGCAGGCCTGGCGCCAGGATGACATAACTAGGGGGGCATTTTAATCCCTCTACATATAATGCACAAAGACAGCATATAACACTGGCACTGCAATCAGGTCGATCATGAAACCACATAAAATTGGCATGGCAGTCAGGGCCATAAATATTATTATATTATAGAGCCATTAATATTTATCTAGAGTTGTAGCCTCCTAGATTTTGTGTTGAACTTCCTGAGAAGCATCTCATTCCATTCTGCTTCCTTCTGTATTCTTTACTAATTGCTCAGGGGGGGTTGGTCTTCCACAAAAACATTTTATATGTTCCTTACGAGATTCATGCTTCCAAAATCTTTTAGTGTTGTCATTTGCGTGTTTCCAGTTTGAATAGTCGTTATGAGTGAAAACTCTGTCAGATTTTGCATTTGATCCAATGCTAAGTTTCCTACATACAGAGCAGAAAGTTGTGCTGGAGTATTCAAGCCACTCTCTGTTCTCATGCCAGACACTATCTCCCATTAAAATCACGGGTCGGGTATTTCTCAAGACAAACATGATTTGACAGGCGCCTGTCTACCTCCTCTTCACTGAAGGGTGGCAGGCACCACTGGCTGGGGTAAAGCAGGTGCGAGCAGCGCTGGCATCATGCCGCTGCTACTCGGGGTATAGGCTTGGGCTCTTCACCTACAGCTGTCGGCCTGGGCAGGCTCAGAGTTGGTCGTGTCACCACCGTGCTGCTTAATTTTCTCAGCAGCACAGCCAGCAAGCCATATACGAAAATCCATTATGTAAAAACTTAACACTTGTTAAAAACACTGGTTCAGTCTCCCTAATATAATGTGCATACCAGAAAAAAAAACAACATAAGAGCGCAATCTACGAGAAAAATAATTTTTTTGCAGGTTGGCCAATCACTGGCTCAGATGGTGTGCCCATGCTCCGCATATTGACCATTAATGCTTTAAATAATTCACATTCGTTATGAAACCTGGGGGGGGGCTGGCAATACAATTAATCAATATGTATGAGTTGAGTGTTATTTGGAGACAGTTCAACAACAGTAAAAAACATTATAGCTGGTTTTATACATGTGATAGTATCATGTCAGCAACAAGACTAGATAGGTTTATGGTTTTAAACACTATTTAGATATTTTTAGAAGATGTCCCATTACCCCAGTTTCTTTCTCAGACTACTGCACGGTGCAATGTTCTTTTTTATTCTGAATTCTGTTAGCACACTAGCACTTTAATACTGCACTGTTGAATGATAAAGTTTTTTTTGGATTCTTTCAAGTTTTTGTGGGATGATTTTAAGTCTACAAGGACCTTTTTTCTAGAACTGTCCAACAGTGGTGGGACTATGGCAAGGTACAGATCAGACAATTTTGTTAAGAATACACTTTTAATATCACTGAAGAGTTCACACGATCTATGAAAAAATCTAATAATTACCCACTTGCAAAAGTTAACTAGAGGTGAAAAAATATTTAGAAATCTTTTCTGCAAAAAAAATAATCAATTGTTGGATCTACTGGAAATCAAAGCACAGGGGGTTCATTCATAGGTTCATTTACATTGAGAGACTGGAGTACTATTGTCTGATCCAGCAGGTATCAGAAAGAGAGAAGTGGGGTTTTATAAAAATCTGTATAGAAGTGAGCATTGACAATGCTTTTTATGAAAACCTTCCCCAGCTGACAGAGGAAGCCAACGTTAGCCTCAAAGGTGCTGTGAGTATGAAAGAACTTGATAAGGCTATCCAAAGTATGGAGCCTTTAAAGGCATCTGGAATCAGCGGATTTCCGTTTGGGAAGTGGTGGGAGAGGATGTGCTTTAGGTGCTTAATGAAAGCCTAACTGGGGTGTTACTGCCGGTAAGTTGTTGTAAGTGCTGTACTCACCCTCCTTCCGAAAAAAACAGACACCAAAAATTGGCACCCTGTCTCACTTCTTTGCAGTAATTATGAGCTACTCTCTAACGTTTTAGCAAATAAAACTGCTGAAGTGCTGAGTCAGATTATTCATCCAGTCCAGACCTATTGTGTGCTTGACAGGACAATTTCTGATAACATCTCTTTAGTCCAGGACATAATAGATACCTCCAAAATGTTTAGCAACTTTGGATTGATTTCCATAGATCAAGAGAAAGCATTTGCCCGAGTGGAGTATCATTATTTATGAAAAGTTTATTGGTTTTTGCAAATATTTCATTAATAAGGTCATGGTTCTCTATAATGATGTTGAGAGGGTACTAAAGATAAATGGTGCTCTTCTTTTAAAGTTCTTAGGGGGGTATGACAAGGTAGTTCATTGTCTGGAATGCTGTATTCCTTAGCCATAGAACCTTTGTTACAACAGATAAGAAAAAAATTCATGGTCTACGCATACCAAGTTGTATAAACCAACATTCAAGTATCAGCATATGCTGATGATGTCATAGTCATGCTAAAAAAAGGAAGTGATGTAGATACCTTATTAAATGTACTAGAAAGTTTTAGTTCCCTGTCCTCGGCCAAAGTGAACTGGAAGAAGAGCGAGGCATTATAGTTTGGGAACTGGTTGGGTGAGAAACCAAAACTTCCAGACGGTCTATTCTGGGGAAGAGGGGGCTTCAAGTATTTAGGAGTTTTTTTGGGAGATGAGGCCAATGCAATCAAAAATTATTAGTGGGGACTTGAAAAGGTGAAGGGCCATTTAGAAAAATGGAATTGGAAGATACCAAATTTGTCATATAGGGGAGGAGTTTTAATAGTTCATAATTTAGTGCTGTGGCACAAACAGGAATGATTGGACCCTCCTTCAAGTTTCTTAAAAGAAATAAAGACTGCCCTTGTGCATATTGTACTTGGCAAGAGAAGAAGATGGACAAGCGCTCATTCTTTTGCAAAGTAGTACAGCAGCTTTTCATCTTCAGTTTTTACAAAGTCCTCTTTATGGACCTACTGTTTCTAACATGAGAACGGTTGCATGTGGTATATTAAAGAGCACGGAAGGACTTAATAAGTCATTTTTTGAATGGACCCCTGTAAGATTGACACTCTCAAGTTGCCAGTCTTCTACAGAAAGCTTTTTAAGGTGTGGAGTCTGCTCATCCGACAGAGAAAACAGCCTATGGATTCCATCTACTGGCTATTAAGGTAACTTCTAGTACATGCAGCCCGATTGGATTTAACTAGTAACTGTATCTAATCTAGTAATCTAATCTAATCTAGTATCTGTAACTGTCAGAGAGTTCCCCTCACACAGAACGTGGGAGCAAGCAGCGTGCTCTGCAGCCCGAGGCGTACTGTCACTGAACTTATGGGTTCAGTGACATTGACTTTGTTTACGTTTTACACATGTATTTCTTATGGTTTAGGTCATGTCTCCCTGTTATACATTATACATTCCATACAGTTGGCAGACGCCCTTATCCAGAGCGACTTACATTTATCTCATTTTTTTTTAATTGAACTGAGCAAGGGTTAAGGGCCTTGCTCAAGGGCCCAGCCGTGGCAGCTTGGTGGTGAACTCATGACCTTCCGATCAGTAGTCCACGTGTTATCATTGATCACAGTTGTTTTGTGTTTCACCATTGATTACCCCACCCCTATTTAGTATTAAGTGTTAATTCAGTACCGTGCCGTTTGTTCCTCGTGGTTGTTTCATGGGTTTGATTCGGTTATCTTCCTCATTATTTGGTTCCTATCTTAGCCTAGCTTATCCTGTTAGCCTGACCACTCGCCTGTTTTGATTACGCTATTGTTTCACGTTTTGGATTTATCTGCCTGTTTGCTTAATTAAACTCTCAACTGCACATGTATCCTGCATCTCCTCCTTGCTAACCGTAACAGTAACGTTCCTGAACTCAGTAAACTACTTTTGAATTCCAAAACTATAACTTTATCATCTACTGAATTTGGTAGGGCCAAACTTTACAGAGTCCACAGGAGTACAGTTGGGAATCAGATCAACCCAGCTAGTCACACAAGTTTTAGAAAATTGGAAGTCTGTTCTTACAACTCATGAGTCACAGATGGTGCAAAACTGCTTCAAAGGAGAAAAGTGCTGATGAATCCTTTCCTGTCCAACTCTTGTCTCCCAAAATAGATGAGGTTAATGGGGTTTTTTGGGGGGTTTTGGATTGTGCAAAATCTTGTTTCTTGGATTTTTCATCAAGTACAGGTAAAGCTCTTTACAGAATGTGTGTAAAAGTTTTTAACAAAAATTGTTTAGATACCTTGGGCTCTGTACTTGGGTTGAGTGATATGGTTAAACCAGATTATAGGCAATAAGCCACCTATAAACCACTTGTAAAAGCCACTGTTGTCAAGAAGGACAGGTGATATTCAGTGGGGAATTATTCATGGTATTACTGCAGTTAATGATTTATTTCTATTTTAAGTCCTGATGTTAAACCCGAATGACCTTTTTTTGTACTGAAAGAGAGATGATTTTTCATGCTTTTATGAAATGTTTTAGACTGGAACCTATTTTTAATTTCTTGAGAGATCTTTTTTTACTGTTTGAATGAAAAGTTTTGGATGAAAATGTTGATCTTTGATTGTAGATCTGTTCAGAGAAAGTGTTTTGTTTGTCCGTTACTAAATTTCCTGTTAGGACAAGCAAAATGAGCTATTTACACTAGCAGAAGAAATAAAATAGAACAAAGAGCTGGACAAAATGTTTGTTATACATATAATGTCTGTTGTTCTTTATAAATTTGGTGAGATCTGGAAAGTTAGTTTACTTTCACTTCTATAAATCAACAGATAATCTAATGTAGTAAAAAAGGCACCACTATGTGGTTTAGTTGAAAAAGAGTTGTTTTTCTCTCAGTGCTTTGTAGATTTTTTGAGCTTGAGTATGATTAATGGCTTCTTTTTTAATTTAGGTAATAAAGCTTTTTATTCACATGTATATACCACTAAGCCGTATATATACAATATATCAAAGTTGGCATTCCAGAAATTTTGGACAAACTCAGAATCACATAAGTGTTTGCTCTGAGTGCGTGGAGTTGGCATGAGGGTTTCCTTCAGGTACTCTGGTTTTCTCCCACAGTCCAAAGACATGTGTTGTAGGCTGATTGGCATCTCTAAATTGTCCAGAGTGTGTGAATGGGTTTGGGAATGTGTATGTGATTGGTTGGCACCCCATCCAGGGTGACCCCTGCCTTGTGCTCCAAGTCCCCTGGGATAGGCTCCAGGCTCCCCACGATCCTGTGCAGCATAAGTGGTACCGAAAATGAATAGTATTAGGGAATGTAGAGCATGTTCAAGTAGCTACACCTCAGACAGAAAGAAATAAAGAAAGAAAGGTAAATGGTTGTCGCAAAGCTAGAAAGGAAAGAAAGAAAGAAACCAAAACAAAGAAAAATAAAGAATAAGAAACAAAGTCACATGGCTAAAATAGAAAGAAAGGAGTAATTGAAGTGTACCAACTGTAGATGTAGTTTCCAAAAAAGAAACTAAGTTCCAGATTTAAGCCCTCCATCAGCTGCACAAGCAAACTTACCGTCTCTAGAGAGCTCTCAGCTCAAAAGATAACAGGATGGAGAGATAGAGCTTTTCATTTGCAATAAGATGTGAAGATCAAGATCCTGTATGCTTAAATTGAATGAGATAATACACTGTGAATGAGAATAAACTGAAATTCTGTACATTTTATAAGCTTGATTAACTCTGTGGCAGCATTGGTGCCTCACTGCTCCCGGTTCCAGGGTTCGATAATGAGCTCAGGTTTCTGCCTATGTGGCGTTCTGAATGCTGTTGGATTGGTCATGCTAACCTGCCCCTAAGAATGTGTGTATAGTATCCAGAGATAGACTCGTGTCCAGGGTGTATTCATACCGCACACCCAGTGTTCCTGGAATAGGCTCCAGATTCATTGCACCCATGACCAGAAGAAGTGCTTACTGAAGATTAGTGAGATAATGATTAAATGTGGATCAAGGAGAAAGATGCAGTGCTTGTATGAAATGGAAACCCCTCCCCCAGGAATCTGATTAAATCTTGTAAATGTGAAGACGCGCATTGCATTTTGCCTGAACATGCAAAGGCTCCCACATGTATTTACAATAAATGAAAAGAGAAGGGTAAAACAGGATAAAACACAAACCCAACACACTAACATGCTGGCAGAATTTGCAGAAAGTCTGCAGCTGGAGGCTGAAAAACAGCTTCCAGATGTTTAAAACTAAACCAGACATTTACTAAGCATGTATTAGCGAGTTTCTGTCTTACTATTTTATATTGCTTGAGTAATCAGTTCGGCAAGTTCTGAGAAAATGGCTAGTTACTCACAGTAAATGATGTGGTACCAAAATGGTTTGGGGTAAAAATGAAAGTGGTTACTTGTTCTGCTTAAATAAAGATCACATTGTTTCACAATGCTATCATAATCATTTCAAGTCTCAGTCATTGTAAATAGTATTTGAATCATTAAAACTGATGATGTTTTGAATGTGACTAAGCTAGCTTCACGAGAAGAAGCTGTCATTAAAGTTTATTAGCTAAAAATGAATAACTAGCTAGCTAACAGCACCATAAAATAAGGTATTAAATATGGCTAGCTGATTTGCATTACACAAAAAAGGTTGTCATTTAAATAGATAAATAGCTAGCTTGGTAGTTATGTACTATTACACTATAAAATGAAATTATCGTATTAACAATGTATTACATAAGGCCGGTTTCACTGTAAAGGTTAACACTGCAGTTAAACATTGTATACACCGCTAATTTAATCATGTAACTTGAATGGAGTACTCAAGGGTGCTATTGTAAGCTAACGTCATACCACGATCAACACTCTAGCAAGTGCTGAAATAAATATCATCTTGGCTTTTCGGAGATGGTAGAGGCTGCAATAGGTTTTTTTCTTTCTTTTTTTTTATTTTTTTTGCTGAACAGCTAAGAAATTTAATTTATTTGCTAATTATGTCGCTAGATACTGAAATTATCGACTCATCTTACATGTGGTCTATTAAATTAATGCTGTTCCGCTAAATGTGCTGATGATACTGTCCTAAATGTCCTAATGCACTGATAGTGGTTCACTAGGTCAAGGACTAAGAGTACTATCATTCTGAAAATAAAAATATAAAACTTTGCCGGGGAGGTACAGGGTGTCCAAAAAGTCTCCACATATATGGGAAATGAACACTTTTTACCAAACGTCTTCCAAATTTTTTCATACTTAGTTTGTATTTTATATATACATACATAAATACATACATATATATATATATATATATATATATATATATATATATATATATATATATATATATATATATATATATATTTTTTTTTTTTTTTTTTTTTTTTTTTTTTTGAAGATAGACTTTACGAATGCCTTTTACAAAAGAGAGTATTGAAATCATTCTCCTGGCTCATGGGTGGATCTGGAAGCTTTCACAAGGTTGCGATGGACGTGCAATTACACGCATAACACCAGATGTGTTAACTCGAGTTCATCCTAAGGGGGAGAGAGGACTCCATGTGTGTTTACAAATAGATGGCGATCATGTAGAGGATTTACATGACATGTCATGTAAAGTGACATTTTGCCAATAAGTGGTGTTCATTTCCCCTATTTATGGAGCATTTTTGGCACCCTGTATTATAGTATGAATAACACAAGATGCATTTTTTTGTTGTTGTTTAAATAAAGTGCAAATTTAAGTACTCAATGATGAGGTAGGCCTTTAGTGGACATTTGAAGACTGCCAGTGACTGAGCCATTCAGACATCAGACAGCTAGGAAACCAGTGGAGGGAGTGTAGCAATGGGATGGTGTGGGAAAACTTGGGGAGGTTGAAAACAAGTATTCTGGATCAGTTGCAAGGGTTGGATTGTGCGCTGAGGCAGACCTGCCAGGAGCGAGATGCAGTAGTCCAGTCTCAAAATGACGAGGGACTGAACGAGCACCTGAGTGGGCTTTGTAGATAGAAATAGACAAATCCTTCTGATGTTGTAAAAGAGAACAGCTCGGTTTTGCTGGGATTAAATTTCAGATGATGAGCAGCCATCCAAGATTTTTTTTTTTGAAAGCCAAGAGAGCAAGCTAGCTTCCATTCTCTGACACTTTGTGGTGCTACATTTCTTCTCCTGCTTTAGAATTTGTCACAGTTACAGTACAATGTCTAACTGCGCAGATGACTGGTAAAACTGTCAGGTTTTGGATTGATATTAGACTAAATCTTTCACCTAGTAGCGGATAGCTCTGGCAGTCATGCTCATACAGTGTACACAATAAACGTCTCCTTTCATAATCTTTGTGCAATGCAGAGTGCATGATGTTGACAGCAGTAGATAATTACAGCCTCTGAAATCATTTCTTTCACCAGTTTACTGACTAGACACTAGCAATCATCACATTAATCCATGTGGAGGTGTTTGGCAAAACATGTGACTTTAGAAAAAAGTTATTTTACAAAACACAGATGGGTCTTGTAAGAAGACTTGTTAGTGTATAAGTGTATAAAACAGGAGCATCATCTCAGAAGGGACAAATATGCAAAATATGTTTATCAAATATATTGCTGCAATATGTGTAAATATGTGTAAATGGCCAACATTTTTTAATTTCACATTGAAATGCAAAATGTATTTGAAAATGTATATGCTGTGTATTTATTGTCCTTTTGTATATATTGTCCTGATCTGTGTATTTATTGTTCTGTCCTGTGTATTTCTTGTCCTGTATATTTATTGTCCTGTGTTTTGTATTTATTGTCCTGTGTATTTATTGTTCTGCGTTTTGTATTTATTGTCCTGTTTATTTATTGTTCTGCGTTTTGTATTTATTGTCCTGTGTATTTATTGTTCTGCGTTTTGTATTTATTGTCCTGTGTATTTATTGTTCTGTCCTGTGTATTTATTGTCCTGCGTTTTGTATTTATTATCCTGTGTATTTATTGTCCTGTGTATTTATTGTCCTGTGTATTTATTATCCTGCGTTTTGTATTTATTATCCTGTGTATTTTTGTCCTGTTTATTTATTGTTCTGCCCTGTGTATTTATTGTCCTGTGTATTTATTGTTCTGCGTTTTGTATTTATTGTCCTGTGTATTTATTGTTCTGTCCTGTGTATTTATTGTCCTGTGTATTTATTATCCTGTGTATTTATTGTCCTGCGTTTTGTATTTATTATCCTGTGTATTTATTGTCCTGTGTATTTATAGTTCTGTCCTGTGTATTTATTATCCTGTGTATTTATTGTCCTGTGTATTTATAGTTCTGTCCTGTGTATTTATTGTTCTGTCCTGTGTATTTATTGTCCTGCGTTTTGTATTTATTATCCTGTGTATTTATTGTCCTGTGTATTTATTGTTCTGTCCTGTGTATTTATTGTCCTGTGTATTTATAGTTCTGTCCTGTGTATTTATTGTCCTGTGTATTTATTTTTCTGTCCTGTGTATTTATTATCCTGTGTATTTATTGTCCTGCGTTTTTTTGTATTTATTATCCTGTGTATTTATTGTCCTGTGTATTTATTGTTCTGTCCTGTGTATTTATTATCCTGTGTATTTATTGTCCTGCGTTTTTTTGTATTTATTATCCTGTGTATTTATTGTCCTGTGTTTTTTTGTATTTATTATCCTGTGTATTTATTGTCCTGTGTATTTATTGTTCTGTCCTGTGTATTTATTCTCCTGTGTATTTATTGTCCTGCGTTTTTTTGTATTTATTATCATGTGTATTTATTGTCCTGTGTATTTATTGTTCTGTCCTGTGTATTTATTATCCTGTGTATCTATTGTCCTGCGTTTTTTTGTATTTATTATCCTGTGTATTTATTGTCCTGTGTATTTATTGTTCTGTCCTGTGTATTTATTGTCCTGTGTATTTATTTTTCTGTCCTGTGTATTTATTGTTCTGTCCTGTGTATTTATTGTCCTGCACATGTCTCACACTGTTGTGTATTTGCACATTATATAGTCTTGTGTACTGTTATGTGTTACACCATGGTCCTGGAGAATTTGTTGTTCCAAGCTAAATACAAGCTAAATATTGGAATGACAGTTATAACCCACTTGATTTGACTTGACTTGACTTGAAAACCCCTTGTGCTAGCCACTTAACACATAACTTATTGAAGCCAGATTCGTTTTTTCAGCAACGTGCCCTGAATAGCAACAGTAACCACACACCGAGGCTTGGAATTCATCAATTACTCTTTAGTTGTTTACAGACATTTCAGGAAAAGGCGCCTATGCTCTCGAGTATCCTGACACATTTCTCACAATGATGCACACAATTTACAATCCATCATATGGTATGTTTTGAGTGGAAATTGAAATCGTGGCTTCAAAAACATCAACACTACATACACAACACTACATACACAACACTATATACAACACAACATAAACAACACAACATGAACAACACAACATACACAACACTACACACACTCATCAATATTGACTTTAAAATGGCAAACACATTTATCATTTACCATGTGTACAGCTGTGAACACAGCTGTGACACATTTGAAAACTCTTTCTTCTCTCTCTCTCTCTTTCTCTCTCTTTCTCTGTGTGTGTTTGTGTTTGCATGCTGTTACTTCTTCTGAAGTGAAATGTTTTTATATCTTGGTGGGGGGTCAAATTTCCCTACCAGAACATCTAACCTTGTGGGGACCCCTAATTTGAGAAAATCTGCTTTTTTTTGTTTGTTTGTCAGAGTTACTGTGCAAGCAATTGAGGCAATTGTCTTCACATGTTGTTTGAAGCCTGCATACCCATACCACACAGAAAAGAAAAGAAAAGAAAAGGGGTCCCTTAAGAAACATCATTATCAAGCTATCAAGTTTTGCCTTTTATCGTTTATGTGGCTGAAACACAAAATCTAGCGTGAATGATATGACAGTATAAACTCATTAAATATTCAAATTCATTCATCTTCAGTAAGCACTTTATCCAGACCAATCCAGGCCTATCCCAGGAACATACCCGAGCTCTGAATATTGAGAAGCAAAACCCTGTAAAAGGCACGTTGAGACAGAGCTGAGACGCGCTGACTCTGCAGTTCAAACACGGCCATGTAGATCATCCCTGTTCAACTTTATAACCATAAAAGTACAAGAATGAGAGCTGATATTTGCAGTGTAGCTTAAAGATAAACACAGCGGACTAAAAACACACAATAACAGCATGTATATGCACACACACACACACAAACTGAGAGCAGCCCATCGGCAACTTTACTTTCTGTGGAGGCTTAAGAGATTTGGCATTTCCTCTGACATCATGTCAAACTTCCACTGCAGTATGCTTACTGGTTTTATCACTGTACGGCATCTGTTGTTCTTCCAACCATAAGGCTCTTCAAAGAGTGATGAGAAGAGCAGAGCTCATCACTGGAGACAAACACCCAGCCTTACAGGACATTTAACAAACACACAGTCTGAGGAAGGCCTGCAATATCATTAAGATAAGATAAGATAATACTTTATTAATCCCCAGATGGAGGAATTAGGGTCTGCACTCATCGCCCTGCTCATTACTTGTTTGCCGCACCACCATCTGGCAGACGCCTCTGTCACATCCAATCACGGACAATCAACCTGAAGGACGTTTTTTTTATGTCCAAGCCATCAGACTACTTAACAGTCAGTAGTCCTTCAATTAGCACTGCAACACTTCATATTACTGCCACTTGAGGACGCTTGGATATTTACTAATCGGATTTACTATGTACTTTTTGTTGTACTTGTATTTACTGTTCTGCCTTATTTAATAGCTCATGTCACTTTCACTCCTCCATTGTACACCACTGATTCAAGATTCAAGATTCAAGTAGCTTTGTTGGCATGGTAAAAGGCTTTATGTTGCCAAAGCACTGGTAACCTGACACACTGTCTCATTTACCATCACATTACAGCATCATCTCAACCTTATTGTCCGGTATGTGTTTGATCATGTCTAATAAGTATGTCTACTGTCAGTGTCTAAAGCTGAGTCTCGTCACAAGCCCAGTGTACTTAGTGCAAATGAGAAATAAACAACTTTTGACTTTTCACACACACACACACACAAACACACACACACACACACACACATGCACACACACACACACACACAGAGCCGGGAGTGCTGTTTTGTTGTTTTATACAGCGTGTGTATAAGACAATCACAGGAGGTTTGCACACACACACACACACACACACACACACACAAACACACCGCATGTGTGCTGGTACAGGATGTGTGTGGGAAAATCACAGGACGTGTGCACTCTCTCTCTCTCTCTCTCTCTCTCTCTCTCTCTCTCTCTCTCTCTCTCTCTCTCTCTCTCTCACATACACACACACAGCAGAGGGCGCTGTTGTGTTGTTTTATTCCGCATGTGTGTAGGAGAACGTGTGTAGTGTACAGATAAAAAATTCTTTACAAAAAATAGAACTCAACATCCAAAATGAACTCAACGCCAGAAGCAGTGCTGCTCTGCTGGATCTACAGCGTTCAGTTTGTGTTTTCTTGCACTGGTTTCATAGGCTGTACATAACGTTCAAATATATGTACTGGCCGTCAGTTTATTACGATCACACATTACCAGTAAATATCACAATATGACTGTTAAAACTTTCCAGAACTTTTCATTTTAACAGAGAGGAGAGTGTGAGCTGCAGCAGTAGAGCTGCAGGGTGAAACGTAGCCCATGTGCTGTTTAGATTACATACATACACTGCAGAGTGGAGCATACATACGGTGTGCCATATTGTTTCTTTGTAGAATCCATGCTCGCGTGGGCATGTGGAGGAAAAAAAAAGCTGAAAAGAAAATCCAATTTCACAGCAGAGGTGATGTTCTCTCCACTACACCGATAATTTCTGTGCTTTCTTGTGCAAATATCTGTACAGAACGCCAGATTTTTATAAACATGCACTGCTAGTGTAGGCGATCACATAAACTGCAGGTGATGTTTTGTTTATACAGCATAAATATTGTATTTTGTAGTGTTTCTACCTGGAAACCGTGTGACAGATGAAATTATGGCAACTCTAATAAGCACTCTTTACACCCATGGGGAGCAGAAAAGCATTTCAGAAAGCACAACGCATCAACTCGGAGCAGATGGGCTACAACAGCAGCAGCAGCTTCCAGTCCTGTAAGCTAAGAACAGGAATCTGAGGCTACTGTGGGCACAAGTTCACCGAAACTGTACAGTTTGAAGATTGGAAATACATCATCTTCATGTGGGGGCAGCTGTGGCTCAGGTTGTAGAGCGGGTTGTCCACTAATCATAGGGTTGGTGGTTCGATTCCCGGCCCACATGACTCCACATGCTGAAGTGTCCTTGGGCAAGACTGAACCCCAAGTTGCTCCTGATGGCAAGTTAGCGCCTTGCATGGCAGCTCTGCTACCGTGTGAATGGGTGAATGAGACACAGTGTAAAGTGCTTTGGAGAAAAGCGCTATAGAAGTGCCGACCATAACTCAATGACCATAACATCATCTGGTCTTTTGTTTCCATAAACCTCTGCCCACCGTCACTTCAGATTCCTGTTCTTACTTACACGAGTGGAACCCCCATTTTTCCACATTCTGTTGATTGACTTGAACAATAACTGACTGTCTTGACTTGCATCTGCATGATTTTATGAACTGCCCTGCTGCTACATGATTAGCTGATTGAATAACTGTTTTGGTATGTAACTATGCCGTGCTGATAGATAGATGGATGGATGGATGGATGGATAGATAGATAGATAGATAGATAGGGATAGTTTTGATCAATCAATAACCAATCAAAGTATATTCACTCATGTATAAGCAAAGTATAAGACATTAAAGAGTATCAGTGTATGAGTAATCAAAAGAAATGAGTGATAATCAGTAGAACAAGTTATAATCAGTTAATCCACTAAAGCTAAAAGTATATGGTTAAAAGTATATTCAAGTTTAAAAAGGAATATTCCAATGCTACAGCGCTTCAGTGCCTGTGTTATTCTGTCTTTCTGTGTTAGTGGGAACCTGCCTGTGAGGAAATGGAATGGAATGGAATGGAATGGAATGGAATTTCTTTTAAAAAGAATAGGCTTGAGGTACCAAGCTACCATTATACCAAAGTTAGAGTTAGGCTTTTTAATTAATGGTGGCGTGAAGCCAGAGTGTGGCCAAGCAAAAAAGGGAAGGATCCGGTCAATGAGATCAATGTTTAAGATTTATATACAATGGCTTTGTAATTCACTCTGCTTTTGTTGAAAGTCTGTCTTTTGACCACAAGCCTCTGAAGAATCATTCTTTAACCGTTTTGCTGAAAAGATTTCCCAGATTAGATAGATAGATAGATAGATAGATAGATAGATAGATAGTATACTGTAGCTAGATAGGTAGATAGATAGATAGATAGATAGTATACTGTAGATAGATAGGTAGATAGGTAGATAGATAGATAGATAGATAGATAGATAGATAGATAGATAGATACTATACTGTAGATAGATAGATAGATAGATAGATAGATAGATAGTATACTGTAGATAGATAGATAGATAGATAGATATTATACTGTAGATAGATAGATAGATAGATAGTATACTGTAGATAGATAGATAGATAGATAGATAGATAGATAGAAAGATAGATACTATACTGTAGATAGATAGATAGATAGATAGATAGATAGATACTATACTGTAGATAGATAGATAGATAGATACTATACTGTAGATAGATAGATAGATAGATACTATACTGTAGATAGATAGATAGATAGATAGATAGATAGATACTATACTGTAGATAGATAGATAGATAGATACTGTAGATAGATTGATAGATAGATAGATAACTTACTATACCAGTAGAGATAATGATGGGTTTTGTTTTGTTTTTTTAAAGATTTTTGAATATTTAGTAAAACAGCTAACCCTCTCAATGCCTTGGCACTGTTTAATACAGTGTATGTATAATGTTGTCCTCGATTAAACAGGAAGCTGTAAGGAGATACCGAAAACTGTCACTGCGAGTGATAGGAAAAGTTGCTGTTCAGTGTCACATTCTCTGTTGTTTGCTCTAATTAATTATTTATGTGAGCAACTTACACCTAATTCAATTATTCATTAGGGAAATCTGCATCATATTTTGAGTGTTGAAGTGTAAATGCAGCTTGAAACGCAATTTAGAAATTATACATATAAGCAAACAAACATACAAAAATATAAGCACATAAAAACTAAATTTAATGAACACATACACAAAATACCTACACACACCCTACACGATCTCATTACATAAAGACCTGTCTTTTATGTCCTGAAACATGTTTTACAGCTCTGCACAGATTGAAAATGTCTCCGCTCGTTCTTCTTCATCACTCTTCAATTCATCTTCAGTAACCACTTTATCCTGGTCAGGATTGCAGTGTTTTATCCCACTTTATCCTTCTCACTTTATTTACTGTAAATGAGAGCTCTGTGTGAGCCTTTACATCTTCAGGCAAAAGATATTTTGATATATTGCACTTTAGCATTTCTTTCTTTAATTATTTTTTTTAACAAGATTGAATCAGGTTCCTATGTACACTGTAGTCTACTGTTTCATCCAGTGTATTAACGGGTTCATCACAATTTAGCATATCCAATCCAGAAACCTACACAGACATGGGAAGAATGTGAAAAAATCCACACACATGGTAACGGTAACCAGAGTTCACTATCAACCTTCTGTAGAGCATTAATCATTATGAATTTATCCCATTAGATATGAACAGATGGATCCTTACACACTGAAATCCCTTACAGTAGAAATCTGAGAGCTTCAATCTGTTCCATTAAAATGCTAAATGGTTGCACAATGGGGCAGTCTACACTATTCAGTGGGCTGTATTGGGCAAAGGCACGACATTCATTCTTCTTAAGTAATCACTTTAACCTGGTCATGGTCGCAGAAGATTCATAGCCAGGGAATCCTGGGAATACTGAGTACAAGGTGGGAAAGTATCCTGGATGGGACACTGGTCCATTGCAAGACACCATACACATATTCATACACTCCTTCACAAATCAGTCATTTGTCAAATTGTGAAAATGGAGGGACTCTGTAAAAAATGGGTGTAATTCCTACATGGTTAATCCCCTTGAATTAAAGCTGAAAGTCTACACTTAATCCCATTTTGATTGCTTCATTTCAAATCCATTGTGGTGGTGTACAGAGGCAGAATTGTATCACTGTCCAATACTTATGGACCTGACTGTATATTATCATCTAAATCCCTTCTGTCATATAATTCCATTTTCAAATATTGGCCCATGCCTCTTACAAACAGTAGGCTAAAGAAGTAAGTGATCCAAGTGCATTAAAATGCTTGTTATGTTATAGCTGTTTATTAGCCCTATGATATAGATCCCATAGTTTCATACAGTGTCAGACACTACATAGGCAAATCTATTTGAAACACATACTATGTAATGATTTGGACATTATATTAAAGCAGTGGCTATAAGCGTCCATTACATCTGTTTATTATCTCCATTGCTAAACTAAAGAAGCAGAAAGAAATATTATCTCTCTTGGGGGAATACCACAAAGCTGATCCTCATTGTCACAGTCACTGCAGGTCAATGCTTTTTTAAGTGGCTTACAACGGTATCAAATGACTCACAGTATCAGATTAAATGAAATTGAATTTACAGAATGAAATATTAATTGAAAGTGAAACCCTAGAGTGACGCTGAGAAAGACAGGGTGGTTAATTAGTAGCAAGATAAAGGGATTTCTCTCACTATAAAGAGCCATGCAAATGATTATGCCCCTCTGTGGCCCTTTCCATTGATCCACCCCTTTTCTCAGTACTGCGCTCTCTTTGGCTCTACGCTTAACTGTCCGCCTCTGAGCAGCCACACCTAACAGAATTAATGCCATATCTAAAATAGTATTCTGTCCAGATAAAAAGACTCCCTTGGACATTCACACACTCATTCACACCTTTGGTCAATTTAGCACAACTATCCATTTTCCATACTGCTTATCCTACTCAGCATCACAGGGGAGCCTATCGCAGAGAGCTCTGGGCTCCCTGGACATGGTGGTAATCTATTGCAGGGAACAATCGCACACACATTCACACACTATGGACAATTTGGAAATGCCAATCAGTGGAAACCTCCAAAGCATGGGGAGTACGTGCAAACTCTTCGCACGCAGGGCACAACCCCAGAGGTGTGAGGCAAACGTGCTAACTACTAAACCATCATGCCAACCATAGCTTCATTTTTCGTGAGCACTCTGATAAGAAGCAACACGACATTTTATAGGCATATTTTGTGTGGTTTGATTTTTTGTCATACTATCTGGTGTGCAGTTTAGGACACAGCTTCAGGTAGCCTGGTGTCACTGTATCAGTGAAAGCTTGGTTGCAGCTACAAAAGGTTTAACTAGCACAGCAAATAGTGCTGGCTAAACAGTATAATGCGATATTCATTACAGTACTATGCTGTGGTATTCATGTAGAAATGAATAGATGGAAACACACACACACACGTTTTGTGTGTGTGTCATGTTTGCCATTGTTTTATTCATGAAGTGCAGTAGTGCATTTGGTGATTTGGCACGCACCCGCTGCAAATCAGGTGAGAGCGGGGACAAGTTCACAAGATAATTCACCCACTGAATGATTCACACAGCTGATGAATATTTCATATTCTTCCAAACAGCAGGTTAACGCAGAGGTCAAACGTGCACAAATATTTACACTCGTTAAAGCAGGTGTAGATGATGTTAAAACACTGTTTGCAACGAGTCGGGCATTCAGAGAGGAGTGAAAGGATTGGATTGGATTGTTACGAGCTTTACACAAATATATTTCTAATATATTTCTATTTATTTCTAATCGGCTGCAAAAATTGCCCAAAATACATGTATTTGAACACTAACCATAAGCGTTGTGTTAGTGGATTTCATGATTGCACTGAATATTCTCTACTATCGCTTCAAAATCTACCACTGGTGTTCATTTGGGTTGATATGTGGTATGTGTGAAGATTAGAATATGATTTAGATCATTTCCATCTTCACCAAAACCATTCAATGAGCGTTCATGCCCTGTGGGAAAAAAAACACTCCCATCAGGATAGAAATGTTTCATCATGGAATGGAATGGTCGGCACTTATATAGTGTTTTTTATTTATTTATTTAACCTTAGCGGTTCTACAAAGCGCTTTACACTGTGTCTCATTCACCCATTCACACACACTCACACACCAATGGTAGCAGAGCTGCCATGCTACCAAACGCTAGCTTGCCATTGGGAGCAACTTGAGGTTCAGTGTCTTGCCCAAGGACACTTCGGTATGTGGAGTCATGTGGGCTGGGAATCAAAACGCCAACCCTATTATTAGTGGACAACCCGCTCTACCACCTGATGCACAGCCGCCATAATGATTTAGATCGTTATTAGATAAAAGTGATCAGTCAGAAGAAGTTTGTATTGATTTTCAATACAAATCAAATGAATTCTCTCTCCTTTGTTCTTCCCAATTTGATCATCCACCGATTCCCACCCACCACCCAGCTCTCCTCTATTATACTGTATGACAACTACAAAGACTAACATGAGAGCAAATGCTAATATGTGATTCCTCCAAGTGAACTAACCACATCTTTTCGAAATTTTGCTCATGCTGCATCACAGGGCAACGTAATACACTCAGTGGAGTGTATCCTACTCTATCCACCCTCTTCCTCATACATGAGCTCACAGATGTCCTATTACCAATTTCGCTGTGATTGACAGGGAAGATAGAGGATGCCCTTGGGGTTTTATTTTCTTAGAATTTGTCACCCATCTGTAAATATTGTCGGAAGATGTAGATGTTTAGACGTTGGGGGAGTAACTGGGATATTTGGATTGGTAAATGCATCTTTACTTATCACTTTACGAGTATGTTAAATCTCAGAGAAGTTTGCATACACGTGTAGTTCTGAATTAGGGCGTGTATATAACGTGGTGCAAAGCTGTTTTAATTTGATTCTGACTACAGTAGGAAGGGATCTTGGTAGTAGTGGTGTCCTATGAGAGAACTTTGGGAGGTTATGAACAAAAAAAACCCCACCTGATTCAGACACATGAGCCTGTGTGTATTCAGAGCTGAAGGGAAATTAATTGCGAGCTGCAGGAGAGTGTGAAACGTGAGACAAGATGGGTGGAAACATTATACTAAGTGCTTCTAACTGAAATAAGTGTCACCGAGGGCACTGTGTGTGTGTGTGTGTGTGTGTGTGTGTGTGTGTGTGTGCGCACGCTTCTGTGATCATGGACTGATGTTCTGCGAGATAAAAGCCAGCTTTGTTTTTATTTTTTTCTCTTTATCACACACACACGCACACATGCACACTCACACGCACACGCACACACACACATTGCTGTCTGTCCTGTTTGCCATTGTTTTATTCATGAAGGCCATCGATTATCACATGGATCTTCCCATTTCTCTCTCTGTCTCTCTCCCTCTCTCACTCACACACACACACACACACACACACACACACACACTAAGCCTCCAAGGTCGTTGATTATAATGTAAGTGAGTGTGTGAGGTACAGACACTAAATAACCCCTCACACACAGGTAAGACCTTGATAATCTGTTGATGTGGAATTATTCACCGCAAAATTCTCAATATATCAACACTACAGTACTACATTTACATCATATCTCTGAATTAACACCTGCACCCTTACAAAAAAAATATATTTATAACAGTATATCTATTAAAATATTGGATTATATGATATATTACAATATATTTTACAATGTACAGACTACTGCTAGAGAATAATTGTAACTGTCACAATCATTAATATACTGTATTTTATAATGTATCAATGTTAAGAACATATTAGATATATAATATATATAAAGTTTATATATAGCCTGTTCATTCCCGTGAATATTAAAATTTTCTGAAATTTTCATGAATATTAAAATATTAACAACATTCATTTTCCAAAACGCTACATGCTAGTAAAAAGTCAAAGTCAAAAGTAAATTATGTATAAAAATAAATAAATAAATAAATAAATAAATAAATAAAAGGACTTCACGGTTAATATTCTTTACATTGAATTCTAAAAAATTATGCTTTTCATAAGATGCTAAATGTTTCTTTACAGTGAAAGAACTAATTATTCTTAAATGTCCTTTTATAGATGTTGTTTTTGGACTATCTGATTCAACTGAGATGATTAAAATAATCACTTTGTGTTGCCTAATACAAATAACTAATGTTTGAATAGCTGCTCTATAAAACACTGCCAAAGTAAACAGAGGCACAAGCCAAAATACACAAAGACAATTACTGTTCTTTAATTTATTATATTATTGTAATCAAGATTATGAAATCTATTTTGTGTTTTGTTTGTTTACGGTGCAAATTGATAGATAATGCTGTAGTTATTCGTAATGCTCTTTTTTTTAAGGGATTGACTGTAAAACTGTATAATGGAATTGCGAAACAAACAGTACCTTTCTCTAGCAAACACCAGCATTTTCTATCATGTATCAAGATTCTCAGGCAAGCAACAACATTCTCTAGCAGACAGCAAACTTTTCTATCAAACACCAACATTCTCTAGCAAATGACATTTTTCAGCAATCACCAACACTGTCCCATATTCCAAGAAAACCCAAATGTTTTGGCTTGTCAAGTCATGCATTGGGCATTATTAATCACCATAATTAAACACAGAGTAATGTTTAAATTCTAGTGGTTATAGGATGATGGTGGTGAATGTCGCTGTTTGATGGTGAATATTAGGATGTGATGGCAGTAATTGCTGGAGAATGTTTTTGTTAGAGAATGTTGACATTTGACGGTGAATGTTGGTATTTATTGAGGAATGTTTTTGTTGGACAAATATTGATGCTTGCTAGTGCTGTTACGTAATGAGACTATAAAAGCAAGCAAGCGCAGATCAAAGTCTTTATTCTCAAACTGAAGTCAATAAACATAAAACGCGGTCTAGATCGAGGTTTAAACATGAAACTAGATTCGAGGCATGGAACAAGAACAGGACACGAAAACACGACCGCTTAGCATAAAGGGGCGAACACATACATAGCATACTTAAACGTATTCACCTATACATTCATTTAATACTGCGCAAAGTGCACAGCAACACAAGGGCTTTAAATAACAAACATAATCAGGCTTGAATACAGACAGCTGGGACCAATAATGACACACCTTCGAACATCAACCAATACCTGAACAAGAAGAGAACAAATCCAAAACAAAGGCACGTGTCCATAGGAAACAGTCTTCATTACGTAATCTCGTGCACACGCACTGTCTCCAGCTGTCCGTGCATGTCGCAGTCGCAGCACCATCTGCCGGCGAGATCGTGACAAGTGCATTTGGTATTTATTGGAGAATGTTTTTGTTGGACAAATATTGGTGCTTGATAGTGCATTTGGTATGTGTCACGATTTCCCCTCAAGCTAGTGCTATAGCATACAGAGTGCTCAGAAAGCCGATGCGCGAGCTCTTAGCAAACCTACACTTTTGGGTCGTCAGTGACATTGACTTTGTTTACTTTCAACACGTGCTTTTGTTATGGTTTATGTCCTGTCTCCGTCTCTGTATTATCATTGGTTGTTTCCCGTAGGTGTGTCATCATTGTTCTCAGCTGTCTTGTGTTTCACCGCTGATTACGTTTGTCATTTAAAATCCCTCGTGTCTCTTTGCACTTTGCGAAGTATTGAGTGTTATCACCATACCAAGCGTTTGTACCCTGTTCCTCGTTTTGTTTCATGTTCTTTGATCGTGTTTCTCGTTTCTCGTTCTCGTTTCTAGTCTTTCCCATTTTATGCCTGTTTGCCAATCGCCTGACCAATTGCCTGTTTCTTGACCTCGCTATTGTGTCATGTTTTGGATTTGTCTGCCTGTCTCTCTTTATTAAAAGCTCTTTTCTGCACTTGCGTCCGTCATAGCCTTCATTGCGTGGAAAACGTGTTAGTATGTATTGGAGAATGTTTTTGTTGGACAAATATTGGTCCTTGATAGTGCATTTGGTATTTATTGGAGAATGTTTTTGTTGGAGAATGTTAGATAGTTGGATAGTAAATGGTCTTTCAGAAAAGCTGATGCTGATGTTTGTTAGTGAATGTCGACGATGTTGATGTTTGCTATAAAATGTTGATTTGCTGGAGAATGATGGCGTTTGATAGCAAACGTTGGTTCATCAGACCAGTGTTTGAAGGTGAAAGTTGCTGTTTGTTGGTCAATTTTTAGTTGGGCATGTGCTGTAAAATATTGGTTGCGTTAGGTGTTGTTGAAGAGTGCATTTGTTGGAGAATGTCCATTTTTGTTGGAGAATATTGGTGTTTGCTGGTCTTATCTGATTTTTAAGGTTAAGATGTAGCAGGATGAAGGACACCCACAGTGATGGAGTGAACAAGAAGTGTAAGGATATCGTGATGGGGAAATAGATAAAAATGCACAAATGAAGGCATGGAGCAATGTGGCGTGATGATGTGGAAAAAGCAGATGGAAAGAGACTGAGAGAAAGTCTGTTTCTGCCTGGAACTGAACAGAGACGCAGATGTCAAAGAACATAAACTCCCAAGAGACATCAAAGAGGCAAAAAAATCATCACTGCAGTGCGTCTCACAGTCTTACAAACACACACATGCACACATGTACGCACACACAGGGACTTAATTACATCTGCAGCAGGGTTCAAAAGTCTCAGTTTACTATCAAGAATGTTAGGAATGTGTGTTTTTACTTCAACTTTAATCAAACATTAATATAGCTGTTAATACAGGATTGCACAATTTTACCTTCATACTGCTCTCTTTCATACTTATTGTTTATTCTGCTGCACACTGCAGCAATTTTGGCTGAAGGAGGTAATAAAAATGTGCGCTGCATCCTCTGCACTCTTACGTAAGGATCCCAAACACTCGGTTAGCCTACTGTAGCCTGAATGCTAATGCAGTATGTTAAACGTTGTCAGTAAAGGAAATATGTTCAACATAATACTCATAAATACTACAGAAATTTCAGACTGGCCAAACACGCAAATGGTATTGTTGCATATATTAAGGCACAGGTGATTTTATAGGGGGTGTAAGGGGACCTGAAAATGTTTGACTTCTGTTTAATACCTTCATTATCAAGTTTCACATTAAAACATTCAATGGTTGTCATATCACAGCAAACCAGTGACTACATTTCCCATCATGCACTGCGGCCTACAAACATGGCCGCCATGGACTTTATAACCACAGTATAAAGAGACTGTTTGAACATAATGACTTTGCGAAGTATTGAGTGTATTCACCGTGCCAAGCCTTTGTTCGTGGTGCGTTACACGGTTTTTGATCTTGTTTCTTGTTTCTCATTCTCGATTCTTGCCTTGCCTAGTTTAAAACCCTTTCTATGTACACAGCTATCGTACGGCTTTTATACACAGTTAAATGTCTTTTTTTTTCTGTAAATACTTTATATAAAGTTTTAGATGATGACAGGATCAGCTCTCCATGAGGTGTCCATGAATAACTCACATTACTTGAATATTTCTTTTACATGCACTTCTGTTGTTTTGTTCCTGAGCCTAGATTATTTGTCAGTAGAATCCTCGGCTACACTGTACTAAGCTAACATTCTCACATGTCACCTATCGGGAAATGGTTAAATGAAACTGGCTGAAGAAAATTAACATTTTTGGATATAAGCCTTGGATGTGCTAGTTCATAAATGAACACTGTGGGAAACATTTTACGGTTTAAATGTTAATTCGGAACTGTAGGTGTTAATGCTCTGGGGGTTTTGGTATGAATCATTTTCCTGTGTTGTTTTTGTTTTGTTTTTTACAGGGAGAGGGGATTTACATAATAATTCATTTGAAGGTTGCTGTGGTAAGAGCTATAGAAAGACAGAAACAGAAAGGACAAAGACAGTGAAGGAAAGAAGGACAGAGAGAGAGAAGGAGAGAGAGAGAGAGAGAGAGAGAGAGAGAGAGAGAGAGAGACATTAAGACATTAAGACAGACAGAGAGCAGGTTTGTGTTTCGCTGCAGAAACTTACCTCTGGCATTACTGTTTTTTTACAATCGCTAGGACCCATTTCTCAATACACGTTTTCAAAACTCTCGACACAGCAAGCACAACAGCAGTCTATGTGGGCTAAACTGTGGATCATTTTTCATTGCTTTAGCACAAAATGCATTCACTGACTACATCGTTCAAATGACATGAATTCTTTTCTCACTTAAACACAACCATCAGCAAAACTCTACGCACCTACAGGACATTTTGCACGTTTTCAAAACTGTTCAACGTTAGTTCAAAACCCAACACGAAACTAAATAAGACAGCAATTTGCTACATTTCTATAGTAACATCATATTGAAATATCTTCCCAATCTAAAAACAAAAAAAAGTACTATCACAATTATTAGACCTCCTCATGGAGGTTGAAGATGTATGAACAACATCCACATTATCAAATGTCCGTCCTTGACGCAAAGAATGCTGAATGCCTGGACATATCAGTATAAGATTGCCAGGGATGGATCAGGCATGCCAAAAGTTTCTTTCCTAGATGTACTGGCCAAGATGACATAAGATGTGATGTGGCTGAGAATGAGATGGTGTATATACAAAGTCTTGTATTGTGGAATTGTGGAACAAAAATGACATAAAACATATTGAAGCATATTGCATCATGTCTGATTCATTCCTGTAACATGTACTGCAGGGAATTCTAAACAGTAGAGAGCGTCATTCTTGTTTTGTATAGACATTTAGCCAAAAAAAAAAAAACACTGTGTAATGCTCCCAGTTGTTAGTGTTTTTTAGGTGTTGTGGAAGGGATTTGTTAGATTTAGTGCATTTTGGGTGTGAAATTAACTGCTGTGCCAAGCTGAAAGTTGGTTAGGAGAACCGTGTGAAGAGTTTTGAAAAAGTGACCGAAGTATTGAGAAATGGGTTCTAGCGATTTGTGGGGGTTAATATATATATATATATATATATATATATATATATATATATATATATATATATATATATATATATATATATATATATTAAATCACAAGAAAAACTGTAAACATACTGAACAGAAGAGCTTTCACCTGCCATGAATGCCATGCTGTGGAATGATTGGAATGACTATATGTAGGACAATGAGCCTCATTTATCATTCTTTTAATAAAGATGTGTGTAAAAGTTTGTGTAAGGCAAATCAAGCTCAAATTTTCTGCCGGATTTACAAAGGTTTTGGGAAAAACGATTTTCTTCATACTTGTGCATCTTTTGATCAACTGTGAAGTTCAAAGCATGTTCCTGATAAAGCACTTACTGATGCCCACAAAACTCCATAAAAGATCAAGCACACAGAGGGCTGGAAAAACAAAATGACTATTAAACTGTGAATGAAAAGGCACAAATGGAAGCTATTTTGACTCATTTCTATGCCAATAAAAATGTCCGACTCTAGAGATAATCTTGGTGAAAGTTTTTCTTGGAAACTACTGGTGTTTACTGGAGAATGTTGGTGTTTGTCGGAGAATGTTTTTGTTGGAGAATGTTGGTGTTTGATGGAGAATGTTGGTAAAAGAGACATTTACACACACTCATGAGCACAAGTACTATGGGAAACGGATGTTTCTCTAAAATTCTGCAGTTTTCGCGTATACTGAATTTCTTGTGTAAATGCTCCTATGAATGATTTACAAATGAATTCCATTTGTATCCAGCTTGATAAATAAGACCTAATATTGGCAAAGCTTTGGGAAAACAACATGAACATTATCAACAAATCAGCCCCAGAAAATATTAATAAAAATAATAAAACTGATTGCACAAAAGATGAAATTTCACTTGTCTATCCTGAGATATGCCAACTGTTCCAACTACACCACTAGCTCATTAATGTAGATATCGATCAGTATTTTCTTCATCCCTGCTGCACTCCTCGTTCCTGAGTGAACTCTGTATGTGTATCACAAATTCCTGTCCCACATTTGTATCTTATATTTGCATTTACATGCATGGCATTATCCAGAGCAGCTTACAGAAGAAGTGAAAGGACATTACATTTCATATTTACCTCATTTATCTTTAATACAATGATTTAAATGTCATACATTTTAGTTATTTGGGTCAACGTGGAATCATATGGGGGGGTGGTTGTTTGTAAATGCGGTCAGGTGTAAGATGAATTGGAAGAAATTCATGCTTTTGGATAGAACAGTATGTTTGTTAAGGAAGGTCAAAATACTTTGTGTCCACCATTATGCTGGTATAGGCTAAGCCCTAGACTCCAGATGTCAGGAAAACCAAAAGATCATGTTGTGAAACTCTAAAACACTATAAACACAGAAAAACAGAACCATATTCAAAATCTTGAATCATGAGTATGGTTCCGTATTTCTGTGTGTATAGTGTTATAGAGTTTCACACCACTGTCTTGGTTCAGTTCTGATAGATTTGTACTTTTTGCACGTTTCGGTATTCACTTTTGTGTGGATGTGGAAGTTTCTTATCAGAGTTGCCTCTGATCCCACCATTAAGTACATATAGACCAAAGGCTCTATAGAGATGCACTATTACCTTCCAGCTCTAATTGAATGTACAGTTGAGGTAGTTTCTGTTTTTGATGTTCTGATGAACTGGTTCAGCTCTGCATTAAAGCCTCCACATAGCAACGCATTTCACTGGCCTTGAAAATGGCTCATCTCTGTGTGGAGGCTGTTCTGTATATATACTCCTCATCATAATACAGGGATTCTATTGGAGGAATTTAGACAGCACTCTCCAGCACACTCTCTGAACACTCCTCCAGCACACTTCTGCTGCACACACTCTATCTCTCAAAGACACTCTCTCACACTCACACACTCAGGCACGCACGCCCGCACGCGAGGTTATCACAGCCCCTCTCCAGTGACATTTCAGCTAAATTAAAATGAGCTCGTCACTTCCTAAGAGCGAATCTACAACATCTCTGATCGGATCCTCCGTTCACCGTCAACATCAGCATCACCGGAACACCGGAAACACGACGCCCGCGGAAGGCGCGCGCGGAAGCTCCCGGAACGGATGCGCGAGACGCGGTCAGAGGAGTCAGCCCGAACAGGAAACGGCGCGACGCAAGCAGCAGTCTCGTCACTCTCAGAGCGAGAAAACCCCGGACGAAACCAGTTCGTTTTTTGAGCCGAAGGAGAAACCGCGAAGGGGTTCAAACCTGAGCGTAAAAGCGAAGTCCGCGTGCGCAGAGGCGACAGGAAAGCACGGCAACGCGCGCGCGAAGGCACCAGACGAAGAGCTGCGTCCGATCATAAAGTCGGTCTTCGGACAGGTAAGATTGCAGAGGTTTTAAACACACGTGCGGGGAAATGTAGAGGTGATTAATGCATTCAACAGGTTTGTGATGTCGAGAGGACACGCGCGTGGACACATGAAGAAAACACGAACTGGTTAGTTGGTTTTTTTTACTTTCAAAGTGGCTCTTTTTTTTTACTTTTTAACATCTAATGTGTAGCGTTAACTCTAACAGTGTAGAATTAACATCTAATGTGTAGCGTTAACTCTAACAGTGTAGAATTAACATCTAGTGTGTAGCGTTAACTCTTACAGTGTAGAATTAACATCTAGAGTGTAGCAGTCACTCTTACAGTGTAGAATTAACATCTAGAGTGTAGCAGTCACTCTTACAGTGTAGAATTAACATCTAGTGTGTAGCGTTAACTCTTACAGTGTAGAATTAACATCTAGAGTGTAGCAGTCACTCTTACAGTGTAGAATTAACATCTAGTGTGTAGCGTTAACTCTTACAGTGTAGAATTAACATCTAATGTGTAGCGTTAACTCTAACAGTGTAGAATTAACATCTAATGTGTAGCGTTAACTCTTACAGTGTAGAATTAACATCTAGTGTGTAGCAGTCACTCTTACAGTGTAGAATTAACATCTAGTGTGTAGCGTTAACTCTTACAGTGTAGAATTAACATCTAATGTGTAGCGTTAACTCTAACAGTGTAGAATTAACATCTAGAGTGTAGCAGTCACTCTTACAGTGTAGAATTAACATCTAGTGTGTAGCGTTAACTCTTACAGTGTAGAATTAACATCTAGAGTGTAGCAGTAACTCTTACAGTGTAGAATTAACATCCAGTATGTAGCGTTAACTCTTACAGTGTAGAATTAACATCTAGTGTGTAGCAGTCACTCTTACAGTGTAAAATTAACATCTAGTGTGTAGTGTTAACTCTTACAGTGTAGAATTAACATCTAAGGTGTAGCGTTAACTCTAACAGTGTAGAATTAACATCCAGTGTGTACCGTTAACTCTTACAGTGTAGAATTAACATCCAGTGTGTAGCGTTAACTCTAACAGTGTAGAATTAACATCTAATGTGTAGTGTTAACGCTAACAGTGTAGAATTAACATCTAGTGTGTAGCATTAACTCTTACAGTGTAGAATTAACATCTAATGTGTAGCATTAACTCTTACAGTGTAGAATTAACATCTAATATGTAGCGTAAACTCTTACTGTGTAGAATTAACATCTAGTGTGCAGCGTTAACTCCTACAGTGTAGAATATTATATGCATATGTATGCCAGGTGCAAAATAAATACAATGGACTCTCAATCAGCAGATTATCATTTGCATATTTGCAGGGAAGAGATAAAGATTTTAGTGTTGATATAACACCTTTGGTAGCTAAAGTTGAACTCTAACTTTACAAGTTGAAACTCTAACTTTTAAAGTTGAAACTTTAACTTTACACTGAAATTGTTATTTTAACTCTTATACTATAAAATCAATACATACAACACTGAACAGTGTTGAATTAACATATACAGACATATACAGTGCTGAATGAAGTTTGTATAAGCTATACACCGGAAGAGTTTACACTGTAGGTGTTAATTTATCACAGTACACACAGCATGACATTAGTTAATGACAACATTGTTGTGAAAGGTTGTTTTATATCATGCTTTAACTTGACCACAGCAGATGATAGTGCTGTGTTTGGGCCTCTCTCATTGGTTGATAGTTTCTCTGTGGATGTAATGTACATGATGGATGTGGTGTGCGTGTATACTGTGAAACGAATTCCACACCGTGACAGTTAACATGCCAATGCTTTCAAAACCAGCTATAAATTTTAACAAAGGTAGTTAGGGCTCTGTCATCATAGTAAATCTTCTTCCCCATTACTCTATGAAATGGTGACATAACGCTGAAGCACGCAGACTAAATAAAAGAGGTGCTGGACATTTTGGTTTTTATCCCAAAAAAAGCATACATCAGATCATCAATCTTACTGTTCTACCTCATCTAGTTTTACTATTATTATTGCTTTTAATAGATGCACAGATATTGTTTTTAATAGATATAAATACTGTATATCCCACAGGTCACTATCACATCAGCCAATCAGAATTATGTCGGTTCTTTTAGTAAAAGTTTCTCGTTGCAGTTTCATGAAAAGGCAAGAAGTCGCTCGTGTTTCTTTAGATTTGTCGTTTGTGGGCGTGGCCTGTCCAGCTGTCTTTGCTCCCTGATTATGTATTCGGGCTACTGTATAATTTATAGACATCACTATGTTATATTGTTATGGGAAAATGCATCAAACATGACGGAACATCATGAGTTCCATCAAGTATTTCAATATTGTGAGTTAAGCCCAACAATGGAAGACTTAACTCTACACATTAAGTGTTAATTTGGCAGAGATAACACTGTATGTGTGAACACTATTGTTAATTCAACACCAAGAGTTAAGCCCAACATTGTAAGAGTTATGTCTACACAATAGATGTTAATTTTACACAGTAAGAGTTAACAGTAGTTTTTAATTAAAACTGTATTTGTTAATTTCAATTTTTTTGTTAATGCAACATTGTCTTCACTGGAAAATGTTAAAAGGAAATAGATGGCTACGTTTACTTGCACATCAAATTCCATTTAAGGTTGGGTTGCAGCCGTATTCCGAATACGATGTTTATATGCGTACAGGCATCGGAATATTCCTGTTTACATGGTTGTTGTAAGTATGCCCGAGTTGCCATTCCTAGCCTACAGCTAAGCATCTGTTAGCACCCACAATTCCTTGTGAACTGAGCATGCACACATATCTCCTTTGGCGAATTTGGCGAATCAGAATATTATCAGATTGCAGCATTTACATTACTTAATACTAATTAGAATATTGCCAAATTCCTATTAATACGGGAATATTGATGTGCATGTAAGCATAGCCATATGTTTACATGCACATCAATATTCCAATATTAATCAGAATTTGGCAATATTCTAATTAGTATTGAGTTGCATGTAAATTTGTAGCATGTAAACACCTTGTTCAGAAAATCTACTGAAAGGAGATATATGTGCATGCTCAGTCTGCAAGGAATCTCCTGGGAAATAACAGAGGGAAAGGAAAAGCTTGGGAACTGTGTAGATGGGCATACTTACAACAATCATGTATACAGGAATAATCTGATGCCTGGACGCATGTAAACATTGTATTCGGAATATAGCTGCATGTAAAGATGATGTGCATGTAAAGTAGTCACTGTTTGTTATAGTAACAGCTACAGCCAATATAAAAGCCAACATTTTACATTCAAATGCGCACAATATTTTACAGTGATTTTATTTTTAAAATAAAGCAATTCATTACAGGCAGTATATCACAGCTTGGGTTTTCTTGCTAGTGTGAATGCAGTGCAATGGTGAGGTAATGTTTATTGTGAATTTGGCTCCAAATATAAGCAACATTTTATGTACAGGGGAAAAGTTACTGTTCAAAATTAATAATCGTGAATGGTTAGTATTTTTATTCTGTTTTCTGTTTAAACAGTCAGTCTCATAATTATGAAACTAACCAATTGAGACTAAAGTAACTCAATGATTTTCTTACAGCAGAAAACAACGTTATCAGAAATATGAAGAGGTTTTCTCAACTGTATACATAAAACACAAAAATGGAACAAAGCAACAAATTGGTCTCATTTTTGTTCATCCTTAAAATGTATTAATTGTGTGACAACTGACTTTACAATTGTGTGAAATCTGCTTCTTAACACATCTTAGGCAGGTCTGTACAAATATGAACTTATCAATCAAATATAAAACGAAATAAATGCGTGTACAGTAGATGTGGAACATTTTTACTGAGGGTATATCCACAATAACATATAACACAATAATAAACCAAGCTATAGGAGAACTTTATCTTCCAACGTCACAAATACAATGAGTTCATGTGAAATCTGTGTGATTGTTTGATAATTGTTGGAATCTGACCCATTGCGTGTCTCTGAGAGAGCAGCACAGCTCAATCACTTACACTTGTGTTAATGTGGTCTAGAAATAGCCCAAATCCGGGCCAGAACTTCAGTCTCACTCACACACACACACACACGCACACACACACAAACACACACGCACACACACTCGTGCACCGTAGGCCGTTATGCTCCTCATGATGGAGGTTAATTACTGTGCTGATTTCTGGAGGAGTTTTAATGAGAACACTCGTCTGGTTCATGTCTGTGACGTCAGCGGATTCAGATGTTTTTAAGTGGAGAGTTCATTATTTATTTCTTATATATTTACATAGGTGGGAAGGCAGGAAGAAAGAAAAAGGAAGGAAGGACGGAAGGAAGGAAGGTTGCAAACGAACAAACAAACAAAAACAATGGAAGGACGGAAGAAAGAATGAAAGGAAGCAAGAAAGGAAAGAAGGAAGGAAGGAACAAAGACAGAATGAAATCAACAAACAAAAACAAAGGAAGAAGGAAAGAGACAAAGAAAGGGAGAGAAAGAAAGAAGGATTGAAAAAAGAAAGAAAGAAGGAAGGAGCAAACAAACAAGCAAGTAAAAATGAAGGAAGCAAGCACGAAAGAAAGAAAATAAGAAAGGAATGGAGGGGTGAATGAAAGAAAGAAAAAAAACCAAACAACTGAACAAAAAAAAAATGGAAGAAGGATGGAAGGAAGGAAGGATTAAAGGAAAGATTTTTTCCAAAAAGCATCATAGCACAAAAGTCATTATTAAATGGTAAAGTGTGCATCACATTAAACACTTTCTACCAGTCAGGAAGATCCTAACCTCACCATGCCTTTAAAAAAACCTATATAGTTAGATGGGCAGACAGACGGACAGTTACTGTTTAGTGTAGCGGTTAGGACGGACAGTTACTGTTTAGCGTAGCGGTTAGGACGGACAGTTACTGTTTAGTGTAGCGGTTAGGACGGACAGTTACTGTTTAGCGTAGCGGTTCGGACGGACAGTTACTGTTTAGCGTAGCGGTCAGGACGGACAGTTACTGTTTAGCGTAGCGGTTAGGACGGACAGTTACTGTTTAGTGTAACGGTTAGGAATGACAGTTACTGTTTAGTGTAGAGGTTAGGACGGACAGTTACTGTTTAGAGTAGAGGTTAGGACGGACAGTTACTGTTTAGTCTAGAGTTTAGGACGGACAGTTACTGTTTAGCGTAGCGGTTAGGACGGACAGTTACTGTTTAGCGTAGCGGTTAGGACGGACAGTTACTGTTTAGCGTAGCGGTTAGGACGGACAGTTACTGTTTAGTGTAGAGGTTAGGACGGACAGTTACTGTTTAGTGTAGGGGTTAGATCGGACAGTACACACTACTTCAGATGTAATGTAATACTCACATATGATCAGCTTCTAGCTACATACAGTATGAAGGCAGTATTGCTGAGATGTGTGTGTGTGTATGTGTGTGTGTGTGTGCAGTCACTGTTTTGTCAGAAATATTTCTTCACCATTTGATATTTCATTGTATTTCATATTTCTTTATATAACACAGATGTGTTAAACCCTGCTGAATTGCTCTCCACTGGCTGTGTAGCTAAATTTAGCCCCGTCGCTGCCAACATGAGGGAGGGAGCACATCGACCATTATATTTTAATAAAAATATTCACACGCCTGAGCTCAGCGCAGCTCAGTGTGTATGAAAGTAGGTACATTATTACAGGAGCTGGGCAAATCAGATGTGCGAGGGAGGAAGAGCTGACGGAAGCAGCTCTCATATTAACGTGTGGTAAATAGTAAAGAGGACAAAAATGTAAATCTCAGTTTAAAATATAAACTAATTTGTGTATTAATTTTTGTTGTGTGTGTATTAAACGCTGATTGGAACTGATTTCTGTAGTAGCATCTTACAAATAGATGTAACTTGTATGGCAGATTTGAAAAACTTGTTTAATTGTTGATATGATGAAGTTTTCTGTAAGGAGATGTTTATTTTTGGAAGGAGTCTCCAGTGTGTGTGTGTGTGTGTGTGTGTGTGTGTGTGTGTGTGTGTGTGTGTGTGTGAGACATCTCAGTGTATATGCAAAGTCCTCTTTGGCCACTGTGTGTCATAGAAGACTTCTAAAAGCCCCCTTACACAACTCTGTTCAGACACACACACACACACACACACACACACACACACACACCAAATGATTCAGTAACATTGGCTATGGCAGGACGTCACACTAGTAACCCAGTTTTATTCCCCTGTGCACTTCTTCCAGTGTTGTCTCAGATTCAGTTTGTCCTCAGAGAGGAAATTAACTACTTAAATCGTACCCCATGATTCTAAGCATATTATATCCTGAGTACATGTGATCATGTCTGATCGGGTGAGGCACTGGTATGAAGGTCTTGGATGTTATCATTCCAGAGGCAGTGACTGAGTTTGTTCACAATGAAGAAGCAGCTTGTACAGTATTCTACATTATTCATGGTTTTTATATTGCTGTCCTGTTTGATCTGATACAGCAAAAACATTTATTGTAAACACCCCATCATAGTGTGGATCTGCTTTCAAGATTTGGGTTCATCCTGTTGGCAGCTCTGAGTGAAAATAAGAGACCGAAGTAATAGGATGGCACCAACAGTTTTATTTTTAGTATAGTTTCTCTTTTTGTAAAAATAAAAAAGGGGTCATTTTGAGCCAAAGAGGTTAAAGTGAAAGTTAAAAGCATCGCAGTGACACTGAGAGCACTTTGCCTTGTTGATGCTGATGCAGAGTGTGTGTGTGTGTGTGTGTGTGTGAGTCAGCAGGGTGGACAGTGTCAGATGATAGTGAGCTAACGTGTGCCTAACAATAGAAAATAACGTGTGCCTAACAATAGAAAATAATCTTTATTATTATTATTATTATTATTATTATTATTATTATGATTATTATGATAAATGTATCAGGGACTTTAAAAAAAACTGAAAGCTGTAAAAATCTGAGGAGATGAGCTGGGAGCAGTGCACGCTACAGGAGGACAGGAGGTTTTAGCAGAAATCTGCACTGCCGGCTAGCTCCTGCTGTTCTGCAGGCATGAGTGTGCAGCTACAGAGAGAGAAAGAAATAGGGGAAGAGGGATAGAGTGATGAAGGAAGAACAGGAAAGGATGGATATAGGGACGCAGATATAAGGAGGGATTATATAAGTTCTGCTCAACTACTCACTTTCAGCAGGATGGATGGCTGGATGGATAAATAGTTATGGTCACCTCTAGATAATTGGGCAGACAGACAGATAATCAGAGAGATGGATATACAGATAGATAGATAGATACATATGCTCATCTTTACATAGTCAGGCAGACAGACAGATAAACAGTTAGATAGATAGATAGATAGACAGACATAGATGGATAGATATATAGATAGATAGATAGATAGATAGATAGATAGATATGCTCATCTTTAGATAGACATGCAGAGACAGATAATCAGGCAGATAGATAGACAGACTGACAGATAGACAAAAAGACAGTCAGATAGATAGATGGATGGATAGATAGATCGATAGATAGATATGCTCATCTCTAGATAGGCATTCAGACACAGATAATCAGGTAGATAGATAGACAGACAGATAGATAGATAGATAGACATGCAGACACAGATAATCAGGTAGATAGATAGACAGACAGATAGATAGATAGATAGATAGACATGCAGACACAGATAATCAGGTAGATAGATATCTGTGATATACGTGCATCTGCTGATGCTTGTGAGACAAATACTATGCGGGTGATGGTGGTCGGGCAAATCTAGGCACACATACTTTCCTTGTTTTCTCTCAAATGTTTTAGAAAAATGTATCAGATGTCCTCTGCAGAAATAAAATCCCTTCCATTCTGGCACGTATCCCGAAGAGAAAGAGCTTGGATATAAATATTGAGGGAGTGTGTGCAGCTGGAGCTGAGGCTTCAGTAGTGTTCACACTGTCGCATGTATCCTGTGCATTCCTGATATTTAAAATAACTGGCATCATAGTGTGTGTGTGTGTTTGTGTTTAGTAGTGTAGGAGAGTGTGTATTTATAATTGTAAAAAAGGCTCATCTGTTTATATTAGAAGATGTAGGTATGTATACTGGCTGCAGCCAGTGTGTGTGTGTGTGTGTGTGTGTGCACGATGAGTTGACATTATGCGAACAGACTGCTCAGATGCACACAAGAGTTCACAATGAGCCTGCGGTGAAAAAAACAATCTTCATCAGGATGAATCGTCCAAAGAGAGAGAAAAAGAAAGATAGGGACAGTGAGAGAGAGAGAGAGAGAGAGAGAGAGAGAGAGAGAGAGAGAGAGAAGGATGAGAGGATAAGTAGTGGAGAGGAGGAGAGGATTGAAGGGTGAAAAGAGAGACAAATGGAAGTAAGGGACGAAGGATGAATGAATGAAGGGAAAGGAGTGGAGGATGACAGGAGTAATGAGGAGAGGGGGAAAGGAGAATGAGTGGAAGAGAGGAGCGAATGATGAGAGGGGAACTGGAGTGTAGGATGAGAGGACAAAAAGTGTCAGAAATGTGAAGAAGAGGAGTGAAGAACCCAAATGTTGGATGATTGGATGAGGAGCGGAGCTGAGGATAAGAGGAGAGGAAGGGATAAGAAAACAGGATGAGTGGTGGAGAGGAAGGTAGGATAAGAAGCTGAGAGGAAGCGAGGATGAGTGCAGGCAGGAAGTGATGTCGCAGCAGGTGCATTTTGGGTTGAGCTGCCTTTCTCTATCCTGCACTGGCCTTTCGCCAGCACACCAGTGTGTGTGTGTGTGTGTGTGTGTGTGTGTGTGTTCATGCATCCATTATTGCTATAAAAGAGCACTCAAGAGCTCAAAAGTGTGTGTGTTTGTGTGTGTGAGGGAGATATTTTTAGCTCCCCATCCCCGTATCCGTGTGTGTGTGTAATCGAGTGTACACGCGTGTGTGTGTTTGGATTAGTGTCACCAGTGTCTCGCTTGGGGGAAGGTAACACATTCGACCCTAAGAACCTGTCTCCCTCTGTGTGTGTCTCTCTCTAAATCTCTCTGTCTATCTGTTTGTCTCTCTGTCTCTCTCTATGTGTCTCTCTGTCTATCTATGTGTCTCTCTGTCTCTCTCTATGTGTCTCTCTGTGTTTCTCTCTGTCTCTCTCTATGTGTCTCTGTCTATCTGTGTGTCTCTCTGTCTCTCTCTATGTGTCTCTCTTTCTCTATGTTTCTCTCTGTCTAATTGTCTATCTATGTGTCTCTCTGTCTCTCTCTATGTGTCTCTCTTTCTCTATGTTTCTCTCTGTCTCTCTCTATGTGTCTCTCTGTCTATCTATGTGTCTCTCTGTCTAATTGTCTATCTATGTGTCTCTCTGTCTCTCTCTATGTGTCTCTCTATCTGTGTTTTTCTCTGTCTCTCTATGTGTCTCTCTGTCGATCTATGTGTCTCTCTATGTCTTTGACTATATGTGTCTCTCTGTCTCTGTCTCTCTCTATGTGTCTCTCTGTCTATCTATGTGTCTCTCTGTCTCTTTCTCTATCTATGTGTCTCTCTGTCTCTCTCTATGTGTCTCTCTATGTTTCTCTCTGTCTCTCTCTATGTCTCTCTGTCTATTTATGTCTCTCTCTGTCTCTTTGTCTATCTGTGTGTCTCTCTATCTCTCTCTATGTGTCTCTCTTTCTATCTATGTCTCTCTGTCTATTTATGTGTCTCTGTCTCTCTCTATGTGTCTCTTTCTGTCTTGCTGTCTCTCTCTATGTGTCTCTCTGTCTATTTATGTGTCTCTCTGTCTCTCTCTATGTGTCTCTCTCTGTCTCTCTATGTGTGTCTCTCTATCTATGTGTCTCTCTGTCTCTCTCTATCTCTCTCTATGTCTCTCTGTCTCTCTATCTATCTATGTGTTTCTCTGTCTCTCTCTATGTGTCTCTGTCTCTCTCTATGTGTTTCTCTGTCTCTCTCTATGTGTCTCTCTGTCTCTCTCTATGTGTTTCTCTGTCTCTCTCTATGTGTCTGTCTGTCTCTCTCTATGTGTCTCTCTGTTTATCTTTCTGCATCTCTGTCTATCTTCATTCTCTTGTTCAAATGGAAAGTACAAAACTGTGTGCACAGGGTGAGTACTGTAAGTAAAAAAGAGAGTCAGAGAGAAATGGAAAGAGAAAGAAAAAAGAGTAACAGAGACGGATAGACAAAAAGAGATAAAGAGTGATTCAAATCGAGAAAGAAGGATAGTCTGAGGAGACACCGCGAGTGTGTGAAAGACAAACGGAAAGATACAGTAGATCAACAGAGCAGATGAGATTAAGGCTAAATGATTGACATGGAAACAAGAGAAGAAAGAGCAAAAAGTTATAGAGAAAATAAAGGGATAGTGAGAAGAATAAGAGACAAAGCAGAAGAAAACAGTAAACAAAGGAGGATATAGGGCAAGAGAGGGAGGGAGAGAGAGGGAGGAAAAGATGAGAACACAAGATTGAGGGATGAATGGAGAAAGCGAGCTAGATATAAAGAGAAAGTGTTAGGGACAGAGAGAGGAGGAGGAGGGGGGATAGAGAAATCTACAGAAAGAAAGCGAGACAGAAAAATACAGAGCGATAGAGGTCAGGGGGACACAGAGAGAGAAAGAGGAAGAGTGAGAAAGAGCGAGACGGAGAAAGTAAGAGAGAGATGAGAACAAGCCCTCGCGCTTCTCTCAGTGAGCGCTCACACATGCGTAAGACATGCATGCCTTCTCTCCTCCTTCCTTTCGATCTCTGATCCTGCATCCAGTCCCTCGCTCTAGTCACTTATCCTGCCTCAGCCTCCGTCCCTCATTCCCTCGCTCTGTTTCTATCGCTAGAAAATGCACTTTAAAGTTGCTTAATGCATGCAGGGAAAGACACACTCACACACACACACACACACACGCAAGCATTGACTCTTGCACTCTGAGAGGCAGGATGAGCTAAAGCGACTCACTATGGGCAACTGTGTGAAATCTCCGCTTAACCGCCTCAACAAGAAGGTATGTTCACTACCCATTACAGTGTGTGTATGTGTGTGTGCTAGTGTACAATTTGTGTATTTGTGAGTGCATGTATGATTATGTGAGTGAGTGAGTGTGTGTGTGTGTGTGTGTGTGTGTGTATGTAAATGAGCCTGACTGTGCTTTTTTGGACTCTAGCTGACTAAACAGGACTGACTCACGCTTCCTTGTAGATTTGAGCATCCTTATGTGTGTGTGTGTGTGTGTGTGTGTGTGTGAGACAGAGAGAGGATTATAGCGCTATGCTCTAACATATTGATCCAACTATATTTAGTAGATTTAGTTCTTTTGAGTCATCATTACAGCAATGTCAGTATCTGCGTTTCAGCCCATTAAGTATTAAGTAGTAAGTATTGTTAAGTAGGAAGCAATCACTAAGTATTTACTTAGGTTTAAGTATTTATACGTTGTCCTGAATAAAGTAAACATATTTTGCCTTTAGTGGGTTAACAATATAGAGCCAGGAATAATAGTGAAATTCTGCGTTTCAGTATTCAGTACTCTGAAATAAAGTGCAGATGCATATGCAGGGTGAAGTTTTAAGGGGTGTATCAGTATGTTTTGAATTTAAGGTTATTGTTTTGGGGTTTTTTTGTTTTTTTTTACAGCAAACAGCTCTTTTAAAACCAACCTGGTTTAAACTATTAAAAATCAAAAGTCCCCAAAATCAAATCGTTAATAAGCATTTATCAATCATAGACCCCCTAAATGTGTGATGATCTAGGAAAACCCTTTCCATTGTAAAAATTTGACATTTTTCTTCTATTTCTAGTTTTGAATATTACCTGAACTGAAATATATTTCATTTTGACATGTGTCTCCAACACAAGTAAATGTAAAAAGCAGATTTTAAAGGGAAAAAATTGTATTTAAAGATTTGATTTTGACTCCACTGAGTTTACAGATCGAATTGGCATGAAGATATCGAACTTGAGTCGAAGGATTTAGACGTCGTAAAGCCGAGTGCACGCTACATGACTTTCAAAATCGTACAATCGCTGATCCTTTCGCGTTACACTGCTTAAATTGCTTGCGATCGCTTGTTTGGTAGACGCAGGGGTGTGTGCACACTTCCGAACGTTCACCTGGAGAGATCCCTGCTGAACCACACCTGTTCCCCAAATCCCACTTTCTCACACAAATAAAAATGAGAGCTGTGACTTTGGAAACAAGAAATAAGATGTTGAAATATTGGTCAGAAAGATGCGAGCAGCGAGGATCACCTGTTCTGCAAAGAGAACTGGAGCTACAGTGAAACGAAACAGCTATTTTTTATAGGAATCATGTCCTGTTATGTTTTTATTTTTGCTGTTCCTAACAACCATTTTGGGTATAAAATAAATCACTTCTTATAGAAGCGTTATTACTCCCACACAAACAGATGGATGATAAACTGGATTCAAGAATCTGAGTTCCTCTCAGGCTCTCGTCGGTTGGTTCTCAGTGCTAAACTCGTCATTCCGTACAGATTCTCACTGAGCTTTTTTAGTGATTGTTGCAGCCAAAAACGTGTTTTTTTGTGCTTTCTTTTGTGGAAAACTACTTGAATTGGCATTTGTCTTTCACAGAGATGTTTGTTGGTAAATGAGACCTTTAGCTGGACTCATTGTCGAAGAGGGCTTCGGCTGAATGCGCGTTACAGCGACGTCACATGACACGTCTCGGCCCGCATCTGCAGAAAATCCGTGGTAATTTTGAACAAATGTAAGCTCCGTCCGAATATTGCAGAGTTTGCTTGATTTCGCGTTCATTTCTGCGATCGCAGAACTGACTAGTCGACCGTTCTCACAGGGGTTCGCACGACACGCATGGCTATCTAGAGAAAATCGAACATGCTTGAAAATATCGAAGAAAATCACTGAGCAAAGCACACTATGTGAGCGGGAAATCAGGAATAAAATCGTGCAGTGTGCACTACGCTTTAGGCAGACTTACTGCATTTATGTGTGTGTGCATGTGTGCGCAAGTAAGCTGCTCATGTTGTGACAGTAAAAGTATTTGCTTTGACTGTAAGAACCTTTAAGACATTAAATGCATAATTATAGGATTATATAAAAATCCTGAGAGAGAGAGAGAGAGAGAGAGAGAACGCGCTTGTTACTCTAATCACCTTCCCACTTTTGGATGATTGGTTTTACACAGTGCACAGTGTTTTAAGCTTGTGCTGTCTCAGCTTGTGCACTTGAACGAAATTTTACACTATTCACTCATATATATTTAACTGTTTAATACCTGGATGTTTATATGACAGTAACGACTATACTTTCTTTTTTGCGGAAATGACGGATAAGCACACGGTACTTCTCGTCATTGAGACACACTTCATCTCTCATCGCTTCTAACACGTTATTCAGAAATGGGAATGACGCACTACATCTGAGTCTTTCCGTGAAATGAGTACTCGTGCTAAAAATATGCACAGTACACAGTTTGAGCTTGTTTCGTACCCTAATCTTGGCAAACAACCCCAATCGTTGCGAAGAAACACTTGAATTGAGTGAATTAGCTTCATTCTTATTTCATGTGAAAGCTGGATAACTAACAGTGTTACTGGCTTTTGCTTCATAGTGTATTGAGAGATCCTGGTTGGAAATTGTCTACATTCCACTGCAGTTCGCTTATCAGTGTGAGCTGTTAGTGGGGGTGTAAGAGAGCAGAACACACACTCTCTCTACCACACACACACACAGATGGACTGTGAAGGTCATGCACGAGTAGAGGGCAGATGCTGATTTCACACACACACACACACACACACACACACACACACACACCGGTGAGCGGGACTGAGGACATACACAGAATTGCAGTTATGCACACTGTGCTGATGCTGTAATCTTTTGATGAAACAGGACTTTAGATATTGTAAGTTTGTTTTGTGTGCGTGTGTGTGTGTGCGTGCGTGCGTGCATGCGTGTGTGTGTGTGAATGTTGTGGGACTAAAAATGCATATTTTTCATAACCTATAATAGATGATTCATGGAAAAGGAAGTTTCAAGTATCAGATGTTAAATGGATTTGCACATGAATACAAAGAAAAGTATTTTAATGATTATATTTCAAGGTGAAGCGTGGTTATTGAAAGCTCGGACAGGCAATATGCTGTTTTCTAAGTGCTGTACGATAAAGCAGTGAAGGACAGATGTATAAAATGTCTTTTACCTTTACTTGACATACATATTTGCAAATGTTTTAGCACCCCAATCGTGGCATCACCAACTGTAGCAAATACAAAATCTAGCTAACTGGTTATTATTACATTGACATGACTAGATAATAAGAAACCCTTATAGCAATTATTGTATAATAAGTAATAAGAAGTAAAATACAGTTAGGTCCCTAAGGTCCATAAGTATTTGGACAGTGACACAGTTTTGGTCATTTTGCCTCTATACACCATCACAATGGATTTAAAATGAAATATAAAATGTGATTGAAGTACAAACTTTCAGCTTTAATTCAAGGGGTTTAACAAAAAATATTACATTAACCAGCTAAGAACAGCTACCAAATGCAAATTCAATTCTTGGAATCAACTCTACACATCAACTTCATTTCAAGTCCAATGTAGTGGTGTACAGAGGCAAAATAACAAAAATAGTGTCCCTGTCCAAATAATTATGGACATGTCTGTATGTATTATGAGAAATCAGTAAATAGAGCGTAGAAGAATTAATAAGGACATGGAAAATTGTATAGATTATGGGTGACCACTGTGATTAAAACATTGCTGACGGTAACAGTAACAATATTATGGGTTTTAATTTTCACCCATGTGTAAAAACATATACATTTACAGTATTTGGCGCCTTACATTTATACAACATAGCAGCTGAGGGTTAACGGGCCTTGCTCAAGGGCCCAGCAGTGGCAGCACTGGTATTTGAACTCATGACCCTCTGATCAGTTGTTCAACATCTTAACCACTGAGCTACCGCAGTCTTTAATATATAACACATATATAGAGAGAGACTTTCCGTCTCTGATCATTTCTGTGCCCCCTTGCTTGTCACATTCCTCCCCAAAACACTGGCCCACATCAGGACCGGAGGCGGAGCTACAAAGCTGTGGCCCGTGACGAAGGCGGAGCCTCGAGCCACACCCTGGCATCTCAAAACTCCACTTACGTACACAGCGTGCTTGGTCCTGCATGCATCTTTCTACGCAAGGGATTCGCTGAGAGCCGGCAGGCTGTACGTAAGTGTGTACACACACAAACAGACAAATCTACATAATAATCTGTGTTAATATATACAATATCTGTCAAAAAATAATAATAAAATAATAATAATAATAATAAACGTTCCACCAATTCCCTAAATATTTGTATTTACTTGTTCAGATAGAACTTGTCTTAGAATTGATGTTAGACAGTGTTTAATTATCGACTGTAGGACAAATATATATTGTTGTGCTACGTGTGTCTAATTAGAGCGATTCAGATCAACAATATATTCTAGATTTGTTTTTCAGTCAAATAAATAGTCACAAATATTTCTCCAGTTAATTATACCTATTTCATACTTAGAGATCAGGTGTGTTTTCTTTCTAGAGCGTTCTAGGGCATTTAACTTGGACCCATTTCTTGAAGTTTAGCCAAGGGGATTCAAAAACTTGTACCAAACTATTTATTTTGTGTTAGTTTTAGTTTTATTCCCAGAATGGACTTATTATTTATCCTCGATTATTGTCTATTAGTCATATATTTTGTTGTTTTTTTTAGGTTGTATATTTTTTCTTTTTTTTTATGTTGTATTTTTTCTTAATTTTGTTTTTGTTAATAAAGATACATTTGTAATAAATGATCAGAATTGGTCTATTTTATGTCTGATACCCTTTCAGCTGCCATACCTGTATGATAAAAGTATATTATATTATAGAAAAATAAACGTTTTCTATAATGATAGTAATAGATTGCAAAAAATGTCCCACAACAAACTTTATCTAACTTAAAGTCCACCCAGTAGCCAGCTCTTCCCTACTGTAAACATGCTTCCAACTGATGCTCATGCTGCATCATAGGGCAGTATAACATACACAGAGAGAAAGCACTGAATCTGCCCTCTTCTGCATGCATGAGCTCTTAGATGTCCATGAATGGCTACTATGGCTCTGATTGACAGGAAAGAGAGTATGATATTCCTCCCACCCAGAGAGCATGACCAATTTTGCTGTCTTGGCTCCCATGGATGGCTGTGGCATTGTCAAGATTTGAGCTTGCCATCTCCCAAAAAGAGGGCAAACAATTGGGAGTGAATATACACTCAGGCCCTCAACTCAAAAGCCTCAACCAAGTACTTTTATTTACATTTAATACAAATTTAAGAAGCAGCCTTGTCAAATATAGTGTGTTCTGATTGGCCGGGTGCAGTAAAGGACCATCACACATTTACATTTATTCATTTAGCAGACGCTTTTATCCAAATATACCGAAGCGTGTACGCCTCGATACAAGTTCAGTATCAGATCGATAAGAAATGACAACAGTTAACACGATGGTACTATCTGAATGAAATATCTGACATCACCACAGAATGTCACAATACTGTAACCTCCTCAATTTCACAGCTAGACTTGAGGTTAGAAATGGACACTGATGAAGGACTACAGAATATTAACACAAATTGTGCATGAAAAAAATGATCTACAGTCTCTAATTGTATGCCTACAAGATGACGAACATGATATAAGTGTCTAAAATGCAGTATATATGGCCTGATACATATCATGTCCACACACCGGCATGTCATGCATTCCAAGGTAGATGGGGGCTGATAAACTGCACAGAGCCACAGATACTGTAGGTGTGAACACAAGCCCTTACCTCTGTTTCACATATTATAAAAAGGTGATGAATTTCAAATGCTTGTTAATATTGCCTGTGAATTTTTTTTTTTTTGACCATTCTTGTCATTACTGTTGCTAATTTGCCAGGAAAGAAAAACATTTAAATTTAAGTGTGACTCACATGCATAAATAAAGGATAAAAACTTAACCCTAGTCTTGCTGAACCACACTGGTCACCTAGTGGTGGATGAACAACAATCAAACTCAGATTAAGAGAAGAAATAAAAATCATCAGGGGTGTTTGAAGTTACTAAAACACACTTGCAAAGTCAAACTGTCCAATGTTTTTATCATATTTATTACCACATGATTACTGGTCAAAACATTTGTCGATCATGCTTTAAATAAACTCTTTTTTTTATTACAGATACAGAGTGGAGTCATTAAAACTGTAAGAAAAAAGGAAACTGTTTTCTGTTGCGATTTACAATTTTATTTTTTTTTCTTTCAGGACAGACAGCTAAGACCAGAAGAACTGGATGGTAAGATTTCTGAGATAATGCTAATAATATAATACTTTATCCAAGGAATGGAAGGAAAGAATAGATCAAGTAGTTTTATTTAGACAAATTCATATTAATACTACATTAATATTACTAATTGAATTGGGCATTACTAATTGAATTACTTTTCTGTCATTTGACCACGTTTCATCTCATTGTTGGAAATGGTTCAAACTGATTCAGAATTCGAACTGATTCAGTGATTCAAAGTGATTCGATGATTCAAACAAGATTGGTTGTGCAAAAACAATGCTTTTAAAATGGTAATATTGTTCTTATTTAAGGCTACTGTCACACAATAGCTATGTTTCCATCCACCTGTTTGTATGCGAATTTTGGGATATTGCATAAAAAATGCTGGATGGAAACACCAGATGTGAGTATAATCTCCAAAATGCTCATAAAAGACGTATGCGCTCAGTTAAGATGGATCATTTTTTTTATTCGATAAGAAGACATCACATAGACTTTAATGGGAACATTTCTTTGAAGCACATCAAAAAGTCATGTGACTTTGCCTCAATAAATGATGTGATTGGATAACTGCCTCAGAAAAGTAAAAATGGCAGAGAGCGAGAGATATGTTCCCCTGGAAGTCATGATTTTGTTCTCTTGAACACATGGGATGGATACGGTACTTTATTCGCAAATATTTTATGCTATTTCGTTTAAGTTAAATTCACAACTTGGATGGAAACATAGCTAGTGACTAATGTTTTTGGTTGTTCCAGTTTGATTTCAGAATGTTAGTGTAAAAAAATCTGCTTTTTCATCAGTGCTGATCTGTTGTTGGGTTTTGCAGAGCTCAGAGAAGCGTTTAAAGAGTTTGATAAGGACCGAGATGGCCTTATTAATTGTAAGGATCTGGGGGTCTGTATGAGGACGATGGGTTACATGCCTACAGAGATGGAGCTGATTGAACTAAGTCAGCAGATCAACATGAATAGTAGGTTCCTCAGACCAAACACCGAGACAACATCAGCCATTTTGGCTCCATTCCATATGTCATTAATCTAGTTAAATAGAGAAATTTTTTTCTCTAAATAGAGAAATTTTTTTGGCCAAAATTTACTTTTGTTCTTCCGTGTTCTTGCAGTGGGAGGTCACGTGGACTTTGATGACTTTGTGGAGTTGATGGGACCAAAACTGTTAGCAGAAACAGCTGATATGATTGGGGTGAAGGAGCTCAGAGATGCTTTTAAAGAGGTGAATACAGACAGAGGAAGAAATCCAAGACTCCAGTAAAATGTAACATTAGGCTCTAAATGATCTGAAGATCGTTCCTGTAATAGAAATCTGATTTTAAAAAGATTGTTTATGCTAATTTGAGGAAAAGCCATGCTTTGTGTTGTTCAGAACAGACAGGGTTAAACTGATGGATGTGTACCAAAAGACAGTGAGCAAAATGTTTTTTCAATGCTTTCAGTTTGACGCTAATGGAGACGGTCAAATCAGCACATCTGAACTACGAGAGGCCATGAAGAAGCTGCTGGGACGACAGGTTATAGCTTTCTTTTTATCTCGTCTTTCTTTCATTCTTCTACAACAATGTATTACACCACATGTCCTTCGAAAGTGTGAACCGTCCTGCGACTAGTAACCAAAACCTGTGAAAATCGGACAAAATGAGATTTATCTGCTCTCATGTGCAGCAGACCTGGAATCCAGTTTATAATTCATCTATTTGTATCCATAAGACTTTATCTGGCATGTCATACCCAAATGATTGCTAGGAACAGCAAACATAAAAACAAACACAACATGGTGGGGCACAGTATAAAAATAGCTAGTTTTTGCACTATATATCCAGTTCTTTTTGCAGAACAGACAATCCTCACTGCCTGCATCTCCCCAGCCAATATTCCCTCCACATGTTCATTATTAACAATGCTGCAAAGTCACATTATAGACAACTTTCACATGTTTTTTTGCATGAGAAAGCGGGACTGGGGATCAGGCATACTTTTGTCGGGATCTCTCCGGGTGACAGTTTGTGTAGACCTTCGATCTTGTACACCGCTATGTCCACCAAACAACATCCATCCATTTTCCACACCGCTTATCCTACACAGGGTCATGGGGGAGCCTGGAGCTTATCCCAGGGAACTTGGGGCACAAGGTAGGGGACACCCAGGACGGGGTGCCAACCCATCGTAGGGCACAATCGCGCACACGTTCACACACCCAGTCACATCCTACGGACAATTTGGAAATGCCCGTCAGCCTACAACGTATGTTTTTGTACTTGGGGAGAAAACTGGAGTACCCAGAGGAAACTCCCAAAGCACGGGGAGAATATGCAAGCTCCGCCCACACAGTGCAGAGGTGAGATTTGAACTCCCAACCCCGGAGGTGCAAGGCAAACGTGCTAACCACCGTGCCACATATAAGCAAGAAAGACCAGCTTAATTTCTGCCTTGTTTATATTCATGCTGTACTTCTTTGTTTTATATTGCAGGTTAGACGCAAAGAGCTGGAGGACATCCTGAAGGACATTGATCTTAACGGTGATGGACATGTAGACTTCGAAGGTATGTGTTTGCATCGGCCACTGTTTAGAATGTATGATGTGTGTATTTCAGTCTGACTGTGAATAAAGGCCCTTTCACACTGAGCGCGATGCGATAAACCTAAGCGAAGCGCTGATGCTCTTTTTCACATCGAATGCAGAACGATTGATCGCGGAGAATGCATTCTACACCTGCACACTAGGTGGCGCAGATTGATCTAATGTCTTGACAACTGAGAAGAAGACTCACTTAAGTGGGGCGGCTGTGGTTCAGGTGGTAGAGCGGGTTGTCCACTAATCGTAGGGTTGGCGGTTCGATTCCCGGCCCACGTGACACCACATGCCGAAGTGTCCTTGGGCAAGACACTGAACCCCAAGTTGCTCCCGATGGCAAGTTAGCACCTTGCATGGTAGCTCTGCTACCATTCGTGTGTGAGTGTGTGTATGAATGGGTGAATGAGAACCAGTGTAAAGCGCTTTGGATAAAAGCGGTATATAAATGCAGACCATTTAAATTTTGGTGCATAGAACCATAAGGCACACAAACTGTTAAGAAGCACAGAAAACATGTTTTTGTAGTTGTCGTGACGGTTATCAAAAAGGTTTTCTGTTCTCAGACACCAATGATAACGAGAACTCAACATCCATACACTTCTCTCTTCCGGAATACTTTTCTTCTGTGTTTACACTGGTTTTCAAAACAGCTTTTTGTGCTCTAGCGCCACCAATCTCGACCAATCTCAAATCTGATTAGACGGCCCGTTTCATCGTTGGGCGACGGGGGAAAAAAATTGACACACTGGTCAAAAAAACATCCTGCTTTGTCGCACCGCAATTGATCGCACCCGGTGTCAGTCGCTCCATATGGATCTACTGTTTCGATTCAAGAGCGTCATCGCGTGGTACATTCGCGTCGCTTAATCGTGCTCAGTATGAAAGGTCCTTAAGGCTGCATGCCAAACTGCACACTAATATGCTCAAAAGAGCAATCTAGCTATACTAGATACTATTCAATGAAACACGTTTGCTATGTTAGATAAAACTGCAGCAAAGCTTTTGGGGTTGTTTTTTCCCCTCAGAGTTTGTGCGCATGATGTCACGCTGACATGGAGGAACGACAGATGAGAACTGAAAGGTGCTAGGGAGATTAGAAGAGACATTTGGAATACAACCTCAGACCTCTGACCCTGCAATGAAGCGTGAAAGCCCTTTGCATCTCCTTTATAAAGACTACAGGCTGATCAAACAATGCTGCAAGAAAACATTTTATATCTCCAGCTGTAACAGAAGCACATCTTCCTGAAGATAATCAACATATCGCTGCAATACTGTGACTTCAAATTCTTGGATATGGATTGGATATGCAATATTACTTCTTTGTTCTTGTGTTTATGTGGAGATGTTTGTTGCCGCGTGAGAGTGAGTGTGTGAAGCCCATTTCACAAGAGACGCAGGAAATGTGTCCTTTAAGCATCATTCAATGTAGCTTTTTATACCAGAGAAGCGTGGCAAGCAGTGCAGCAGGGGGTTACAGGTACACTAAGCTTGATTTTATGTTTTGAATCCACTTTTGTTGCTAGGGTTTTCTAGCTAGAAACACAATGAAAATATTTGTGCTACAATGACAAAAGCACATCGAGACAAATCTCCACCAGTATACCCTCACTGGAGAGCCAGTAGAAATTGTGAATAATGTGCACATAAATAAGCTGACCCTGACACAAGAAGCAAAGAGCACAACACAGTGATATACTGGGGAAGACCTGTCAGGTTTTTTCCCCAGGCCGACTCTATAGGAATCTCATATACATAATAAAATGCATGAATTTGCTTCAGTTAATATAGTTCCATAGAGTAAAATTACAAAACTAATCAAGATATATTCCCAAAACGTTCTTTCTAGATACCTCTATACACATGCTTATGTGATTTGGTCTTGTTAACAGTTAAGAAATGGTATCGGTAGCTTTATTTTATCATTTGTCAAACATAAAACATTTGAGTGTTTTCTATTAAAACAATATCCTATGTGGAATGTATTTACCCATATAAATGATAACTTACACTCACCTTTCATATAGGAATAGGAATGCATGTACACCTGCTTATTCATGAACTTATCCAAACAGCCAATCATGTGGCAGCAGCACAGTGCATCAAATCATGCAGATACAAAACTGGACAGTTTTCCAAGATTTGGAAAAATGTCACCTGGTCGTTTTTCCAATCAAATGTAGCCTCTTGTTTTTGAGTAAGAGGAGTGGAACCTGACATGGTATTCTGCTGTTGTAGCCCATCCGCTTCAAGTTTCGCCATGTTGTGCATTTGAGATACGTTTCTGCTTGTAAAGAATGGTTACCATAGCCTTTCTGTAAGCTCGAACCATTCTGGTAATTATCTTCTGACCTCTCTCATGTTTTTTGTTTTACGTACCATTCTGTGTCAACTGTAGAGACTGTTGTGTGTGAAAATCCCAGGAGTTTCTGAAATACTCAAACCTGCCCACCTGGCACCAGCAACCACGCCACGGTTAAAGTCACAGAGATCACGCTTCTTCCCCTTCTGATGTTTGATGTGAAACTGAACTGTTAACTGATCCCTTTGACCTGTATCGACATGATTTTATGCATTGTGCTGCCGCCACATAATTGGCTGAAAGGACAATTGAATGAATGTGCAGTTGTACAGTGCCCTCCACTAATATTGGCACCCTTGGTAAATATGAGCAAAGAAGGCTGTAAAAAAATGTCTTTATTGTTAAACCTTTTGATCTTTTGTTTAAAAAAAAAATCACAGAACTACTCTGCTCTCTATTTTTTTATAAACCTGTGTTTTGTTCGCAATTGTTTGATATCCATAAAAGCAGAGTATTTTTGTGCATTTTTGAACAAACGATCAAAATTTTAAACAATAAAGACAATTTTTCAGTCTTCTTTGCTCATATTTACTAAGGGTGCCAATATTAGTGGAGGGCACTGTACATATTCTGATGATTGCATGTAAAATATATGAAAAGGCTGGTCATTATGATCCTATATACGTATGAAAAGCAGCAATAATTAATCAGTTTGTATATTGTAAAATATATTATACAATACAGCAATTTAAAGGATTTCCATGCCATGTTGCGTCAGCTGTAAAATGGGTTGTAGTTGGTGTTTGTGTTTAAAAAAAATCTCTTGAAAATCAGGGTGATGCAAACGATGCAATAGAAGAACCATTTTTTGGTTTCCTTAAATGAAGTTATTAAACATTTTACAAGAATAGACCCACTTAACTTTATAAATATTACATAATACATATTTAATTTATGACCATAATCCAATTATACAAATATTAGGCTCATTATTTAAATGTGTACAGTACTACTGGGTTATTTATTGGAGTCATAAAGCTATATTTAAACACTGACAGAACACATTCAATTCAAGCAACTAGTCAAATCAGCTAATAAGTATTATTGTATAAGAGAACACAATAATAAATATAACTTTAATAATAGTGCATTGGGATTTGCACCACTGTAACATAAATCAAAGAATCAGCTATGCTTCCTGACCCTTCTTTGAGAACCAGGGTTCCGAAGAAGCTTTTGATGAATGGATTATGGTTATTCAGGAAATGGTTCTTCTTTACGTCAAAAATAGTTTAAGAATTGTGACCCAAAAGGTTCTTCATCAAACCTAAATTGATTCTTTAAAGGACCAACAACAGTCCTTCTCTGGCTTCGCTCTAAAGACCATGTTCTAGCACCTTCATTTTTAAGAGTGTAATGTGAAGTAGTAGCCTTTTAGCTAATTAACATGGAAGTCTAGTATATTCATTTGTATATTAGTGATGTAGAGTGAAAATCTGTTGGAAATATCTTCATTACCATTCCCACACTCTTTACTGTGATGTACATTGATTCCTTTGCACTTCTTAAGGGACATATCACCTTCTGTCATAGCTTTGTCTGATAAAACGTTGCACTATGTCAAACGTCGAGCCATGTAGGATTCAAGTTACTAGAATAAAGGCACCTACACCCTATGTAGTGCATTAGATTAAATATGCAGTAATAATCACTGTATACTGTACCATTATGAGATAGTGTATAAAATAATGACACTATTAGTGCAACAGGGAGCCCTGCTTCCCTATGGGCAGTATATAGGATATAATATAGCTACTTCTACATCGTATGCATTAGTTCATTGTGTGTGCAATCAGCGGGTATTTTGGATACAGCTCTCTATACAAAAAGTGCCCCGCATAGGGTATGAACTTGAAATAATGAAATAATTAAATGTAGTATACAGCCAATATGCAGAAATGTAAGATTCAGGTCTCTAATGCACTACATAGAGAATAAAATGCACTTACGCTCTATTTAGAGCACTATAAACCCACCACATAGGGAATTTTACCTGTATTCCACACCCTATGTAGTGCATTACACCCAACAGGGAGCCATTTGCTTTTGATTCAGCTCTGTAATAAACATAACATTTATTACAGAGCTGAATCATTAAGGATAAAATAATAACACTTACACTCCCTGCAGTCTAACATGCAAGTGCATCAATTTTGATGCAATTCTCATATTAGGAAGCTCAAAAGTACATTTATTTTTATGTTGTGACGACAAGAATCTCCTGCATGAATATAATATTGACCTAGTCATAGACAAATGTTGACCTAGTTGGAGTTATGTGTGCATTCATTATCTTTATTGTGTGTGTCGACATCTGTTCAACATATAAAAAGACATCTCAAAAAACTCAATGTGTGTAAAAGAAAGAAGGAGAGGAGAGTATTCTGTATTCTGTATGTCTTCCTTGAAAGTGTCTTAATTTTGTTCAGGTTTGTTTTAACTGTTTGATTCTATGCATGCAGAGTGGAAGAGTGTAAACTTTATTAAAGGCTTGTGTTATGGAAAGTTTTCTTCACAATCAGATGTGCTTGTTGAACATCCCTTTCCAAAACCATGGGCATTAATATGGTGCTTGACCCTTCTTTGCTGCTATAACAGCCTCCGCTCTTCTGCGAAGGCTTTCCACTAGATTTTGGAGTGTGTGGCTGTGGGGATTTGTGTTCATTCAGCCACAAGAGCATTAATGAGGTCAGGCACTGACATCGAGTGAGGAGGCCTGGGGTGCAGTCAGCGTTCCTGTTCACACCACAGGTGTTCAGTGGTAAACCACCTTGGCAAACCATGTCATCACGGACTTCACTTTTTGCACAGTGGCATTGTCACGTTGGAACAGGTTTCAGTGAAAGGATACAGTAGTGTATGTTATACATATACCCAAAGGCCAAACATTCATCGTTCGTTCATCTTCAAAAAACACTTCATCCTGGGCAGAGTCGTACTGGATCCTGAGGTTATCCGTGAAACACTGGGTGAGTGATGTAAGTCCATCGCAGGGCATCATGCACTCACACATTTACACACTCATTCACTCCTAGGTGTAATTTATCTTAATCAACCCACCTAATTGTGTGTTTTTGGAAGGTGGAAGGAAACCGGAGAACCGAAAGGAACCCACGAGGACTCAGGGATAACATGTAAAACTCCATACAGGCATTAATAAAACCTCAGGATTGAACCCAGGAACCAGTAGCAATGCTATGGGGTGTGCAACTGGGCAACATTGGCAGCTTATTATTGCTGATCCTGACTATGAAAAGTGCATGTACATTGAAAAAATAATATAAATTTAAAAAAACAAAACAAATAAAAAAACAAATAAAAACTGCAGCGCTCTCAAAAGCCTTGAATGTCTGTTTCTACTTATCTAAATATTTTAACTGCAAGATCCTGTAAAATGATGGTCTAGCGCGCCACCTGCTGGACAGAGACAGTTTTACAGACTCCTTGGACTGAAAGATATTTTTATTTTCAGAAAATAAAATAGTCAATGATGTACTCAGTTTAATTACAAGCACAAACAAGAGCAGATATGACCTAAGCAGTGAATCTGTAATTTTTCTATACTTTATCGCTACACAGATAAACACGTCGAACTAGACGGAACAATAAAACTACACAGTAGTGTTTCCCGCCTGCGTCTTTTATTTTTTTAATAACTCCACTTCCTGTTTCCGGTTTCTTAACACGCTATTGTTGCTGTGTGTTCTTTACCGGTTTGCTTATCTGTGCCTCGCAGACAAACGAGTATGCTTGTTGAAGTAGACCAGCGTGCGCTTTATAAACATGCGATATGATCAGTAGAAGAACCGGACCGTTCATATAAAACGGGTGAGTTTGTAAATACTGGAAATTAAATTCAGTTAGGAAATTAGCCAGCTCGCTTTATTAACCGCCTTAGCTAGCAGGCTTTTTATAGGTGCAGCTGAACATAAACTGTCTGCTTGTTAAAAACAGCTCACCACTACACTGAATTGGCATTTATTATATAACCCTGTTTTTATTATAACTTACTGTGTCATGTTTTTATATCGTAAGGTTTATAGTTAGTTTAGACTGGTTGCATTGTGTGTGCGCTCTGTATTTTATATGAAATAGAACTGGAATAAAGTTGGTTTGATGTTGGACCTTCGATATTCGCGGAAATTAAGGGACCGTCTCTAAAGTTACATACGACATTGTTATACACGTTTCTAACTTCAATAGCATTTGAAGGGAATGACTTACAGTCATAGAACCAACTGGAAAGTGTTCATCTAGGTGTCAGCTATAATGCACACCTCTTAGATTTCTGATATTTAACAAAATAAACTATTAAATCATATGTAAATATTGCCATGTATTTTATTACTGCATGGGCTCGTATACAAAATATACCATAATTTAAAGCTCAATAGCATTTGAAGGGAATGATGTACAGTCACACATCCAACTGTAAAGTGTTCATCTGGGTGTCAGCTATAATTCACACCTCTTAGATTTTTGATATTTAACAACATTACTTTTCCTTTGCTTTTCGTACACGCTGATAATCTGATGTATATCGCTCAACTCACTTTCTCTGTGCGTGACGTTATCATCCGAGGCAGTGCGCATGCGCAGCATTAAGTGTCGTGGCCCTGCGCATGCGCAGTACAGACCGGTGTCGTGTTGAACCCGTTACTTGATGTTACTGACAGAAATGTAGTTGTTAAATCTATACGGTTATTTATTTTATTTTTTTTGTCTTTCAGTTGTGCTACCCTTGTGCTAATCTGTTTTATGTTCACTATCAAGTTTATACTCAAATAGACTAGTAGTTACTAACTAGTCAGTTATATTGTAGTTGTAACTAGTCAGATGATTGAAGTAGCCTTATAACCCTCTTGCATTTAAATGAAAACGCCACTCTGAGACACATTAAACGTGTTTATATTGAAATATTTGGTGGTGTGTTTATTGGTTCTGGTGCTATTTTGTTGGTTGGTGCTGTATTTTCATTATTCCTGCGAGAGAAGTTGGCGGTTGTGTGCTGTGTTTACGTCATAGAGCAGCATTACTGGTGCAGTTATAATGTTTAACAGGAGACCAAATTTCATGCGTCTCAGACATGTATGTTGCTGTTAGCGCCCAAAAACAAAAGTGCAAGGATTTATTTTCTCACGTAACGTTTTCCAGAGATGTTCAGTGCCGTGTTACGTAGACATCCAGCCTAGAATCTGTGGAGAGACCATTCATTTTCAGTGAGAGCTGGCGACATGAGTGAATGGTTCGCTGTCAAAAGTGGAATGCTAGTTGCTCCACCCACTGATAAACGTTACTATGGCAACCAGTAGTTCGAAACGCCTACTGGTGTCGTCATAGTACAGAGACTGGTGTCTGCAGAGATGAAATCGCTGTATGTGTGAACACACCTTTACGAGCGCTATGGCGTTGATTGGTGTATTAGCATGAAAGTTGAAGCTTTTGAAGCTGATCTGTTTGAGTGGACAGATAAGGAGGTGAGGGCTGGACAGACTAAAGGACTAAAACCCTGCTGCATCGCTCTCGTTAGGTAGAGGTCTAAATCCCACTGCACCACTATCAGAAGATAGGAAAGATAGGACTGATTTTTTATTTTTTTTTTATCTCCTTGTTGCTGTTTTTTCTATGATTATTGTCCACACAATGCCTTGATCTCACTCTGTATCATTTTTAACATGTCGTGTTTGATCATTTTCATTCCTGCTCCACAGAAACCTGGATGTGGTGGACTTCCAGTTCAGAAAAAAGACTGAAACTGTTCCGGAGAGCTATGGAATAAACCAAAAACACCAAGAACTAAATCTTTAACTCTTTAGCTTGGATTTTGCCTCCTGGTGTTCACAATAAGCAGAGCTGAAGTTGCAGCTGCGCCCATGAAGGCCTTGTTTCAGCGCCGGCTTCAGAAACTGAGGCTCTAAACGCAGTACAATCTGCAGTCCCTGTGTGTGAATGCTCACTGGTCCAGGTCTCTATAGCCATGGAGTCGTATCTTTTCCCCTTCGATGGGCTGATCTGCATGCTCCTGGGCATCTCCTTCACCGTGTGGTTCACACTCCTGCTGGTCTTCATCATCGTGCCTGCAGTGTTCGGCGTGTCTTTTGGTATCCGCCGGCTCTACATGAATTCCCTGCTGAAAATATTTGAGGTGGGTGTTATGATCACAAAATGTTTTTCAGCTTGATAAGTCTGTAATCTGTTATCACCATAATTAAACAGTATTATTCCTTAGTCATAGCCTTGTTGGTTTTGCCTTGTGAACAGAATTGTGGGATTGGTACTTCTAAGGAGGTCACGTGCGCCTCAAGATTAGTTCAAGATAAGCTGACCTTATGCTGCTTTTTCTGAAAAAAAAGCCTACCTTAGTGTGTGTGTGTGTGTCCTGCTTTAAAGTCACTTGTCTCCTCTTCAAAATCTTCAGCACAACACACAGCTGTTTAGTCTTTTCACAGTCTTATTTGCTGTTGTTTTTGTTTCAGTGGGCCACGCTGAGAATGGAGAGAGGAGCGAAAGAGAAGAACCAGCGGCTCTACAAACCGTACAGCAATGGTGAGACAATTATTATTACCTGTACATAAGTAATAAACAAGGGATGATGTAAAGAAAAAAAAAACAGGTGCTCATCATCAACCAGTAAATCCCAGCATTGTGAGCAGGAACCAGTCGCACCAGTTAAACTTCAGTTGGGTGTAAAGTCTGTTCTCAAGCAGTAACACGACACATAAAGTGCATTGCAATACATTCTGATAAGGGATTAAAGCACAGAATGACCGGTTTCATCATCCGAGGACGATCAGTAACACGATCTTACCTGGAGTTCTGTGATCTGTATTTCCTCTCAACCAAAATAGAAGCGCTCATACAAATCTGTCATAATACTGAGTCCTCCTAATGCCAAAGTCAGCAAATATCTGTTCTAGGGCACAGCATCGGTGAAGTAACACATCTTGAAATGTTTCTGTTGACCGATCAGAATTCACGATTCCACGCAGATGCAGTGTAACGTTGTTATGTCAATAATGTCATGTGACTCCCCCCCCCCCCGCCCAACTCAGGGATCATAGCGAAGGAGCCGGCGTCTCTGGAGCAGGAAATACAGGAAGTGAGACGTTTAGGCGGAGCCGAGGCCGAGTTCGACATGTCTGACATCTTGTTTTTCTGCCGCCGCGGGGTCGAGAGCATTGTGGATGATGAGGTGACGAAGCGCTTCACAGCTGAAGAGCTAGAGTCGTGGAACCTGCTGACACGCAGCAACTATAACTACAACTTCCAGAACATCAGCAGACGGCTGACGGCGCTATGGGGGCTCGGCGTGCTCATCCGCTACGGCATCCTGCTGCCTCTCAGGTAGGGTGCAGCACAAGGGTCAGGGTGGAGACTTAGTGCACTGTGTTTGATGGTGAGGTACTTCCCCTGTAATCAAGGATAAAAAGGTATAATCTCAATTAAGCCCTAATTATGACAATTGGCCAATCAGAGGCTTCTAAAAGTCATTAAATGAATTTCTGGAATCTTCCCGATTGGTTAAGGAGACTGTCCACTTGGTGTGTTCGAACTGATTGTTGTACATTTTCTTCTGTTGTGAACAAAGAATATGCCCCAGTTGATTGACTTGACTAAATGTCTTGAGTGTAGGTATATGTAAACGTTTGGACTCAGATATATGTCCAGTAGGAAGCTGTTTTGGATTCAGAAGCCCTGCATAGTGTATGAAATAATGACTCGTACTCTTTATATAGCAAAACATCCTCTGCATGCTCCTGGAAAAGCTCCACCTGCTATGGCTTATTTGATGTTGCTGTGGGTAAGGGTGGATAAATAGTGCACGATATTCAATAGGGAGAATTAATGAATTAATGAATGCAGGGTCACTCTGGCTTTTACTGGCGTCGGACTCCTCGTGGTTCTCACGTCCCTCATCGGCCTGCTCCCAAATGGCGGGTAAGTCCATTTTCTTAACCAGTGACAGACGTTTTTTAAGGTCCCAGGCAAATCTACTATAGAAAGTAGAGTTCTTGTTGCAAGTTGACATGAACCACGAAAGAAAACAAGACTGGGGTGTGTGTAATTAACATTAGTGAACTAATAGCTAGATAACGAGAATCCCTTTCATATTATTCATGCTGACGTCATGACACAGGACTTCATTGTAATGTCAACTCACTGCTAAAGGAATATTACCTTTGTTTAAGCCCAGACATGCTGAAAATAAAAGATAATGCTGTTTCAGGCCATGTTTTTGTCACACTTGTCGATAATTTCATTGGTGTTGCTTTTAGAAGTTATACATTTCTACAAGTGGCTAGACTGTAGAAAGTGCATAGTGTATAATGTAGGAGTACGGTGCACAATGTGAGGCAGGGTTTATGAATGTGCAGAGTGTGCGAAGCTCAGTGAGCAGTGACTTTGTTGTTTCTGACAGGATGAAGAATTTCCTGAGTGAGAAAGCTCATCTGATGTGCTACAGGATCTGCGTTCGAGCTCTCACAGCCATCATCACGTACCACGACAGGTAGCCCTGTGCCTGTATTTAATATTCATCATAATTATTCGCTAATGGAGTTTATAGCACCATGACATTGTTTGTGTTTGTTCTCATCAGCCAGAGTCATTTTAATGCAGTTACCTCTTGGTGTATTGGATTTTCACAAAACAAAAATAACGTGTTGGGATTCTGGAAACTTGATTCACAGCCATTTTTTTTTAAAGTCGAACATTACAGAAAGCTAAAAAAAAAAAAAAAGTATTACATGTAAAAATGGGGCTGATTTTTTATTATTATTATTTGTTTTTAGAAATACAGTGTTAAAAGTACATTGGATTAGTTTTTTTGCTGGTGAGACACAAAAAATCTACACTAAATTCAGTGTTATAACTTGTTTTGTTTTAATGAAATAAAGAAATTACATTATTATATCCAGCAGCTGTTTAATGAAAGAACTTTTAATGTGGTATTAAAATAATGGTTAAATTACATTTCCAGTTCCACCCAACATCTGCCCATTTTTCCGCAGTGAAAACAAACCCAAGAACGGAGGCATTTGTGTGGCCAATCACACGTCACCCATCGATGTAATCATCCTGGCCAGTGACGGCTGCTACGCCATGGTAACTGTTTTACTGTGTTTCTCATGTTGTTGTTTTTTTCATGCTCATTTTCAGGTATTTTTCATGCTCATTTTAAACTTTAAATACAGACTTGATGTTCAAAATATTTAAAATAAGGTGTGTGTGTGTGTGTGTTTTAGGTTGGGCAGGTCCACGGTGGTCTCATGGGCGTGATTCAGAGAGCGATGGTTAAAGCCTGTCCTCACATCTGGTTTGAGAGATCAGAGGTTAAAGACCGGCACCTTGTGGCCAAACGGTAAAGTTACTCTATAAATAACCTTACAAACAGCTGAGCTAATTGGTTGTGACCTAATAAACACTACACATTCACAGCATGCTACTCATTCTACATTCACAGCATGCTACTCATTCTACATTCACAAGCCCTTTAACAAATTAGTAATCTAATGAAGGGGATGATTTCATGTTTCATTTTAAGGGATATAAGAATGTTCTGGTTTTTTTAGTCACACTGCACCATTTTTTTTTTATGTTTGCAGGCTCAGTGATCATGTTGCAGACAAAACCAAGCTGCCCATCCTCATTTTCCCAGAGGGTAAGAATTAATCCGGCATCATTAAATTACTGTATGTATGTATGTATTTCCAACTGGAAAATATAAAATACTTCATTTTTTTAATTTCAGGCACCTGTATTAATAACACCTCGGTAATGATGTTTAAGAAGGGAAGCTTTGAAATCGGATCCACCGTCTATCCAGTGGCTATAAAGGTGACAATTTTTCCTTTTTGTATCATTACACATTGTGTTCTCAAACTGTTTTCACACCTCCATGCAGTGCATGGGTATAAAGAAAATGGGTAGCTGTATCCCAAATTGGCTGCAAAGTGGAGAACATGGGGTCTAGAAGTTTTAGTGTAACTAGTGATCGAAGTAAAATAAGATAAGTAAAATAATAAATTACGTCAGCTCTTTTCCCACCTTTAATGTGCAATTGCATAAGTATACAAATAAAGTGAAAAACAATCAAACATTTTAGGGGGAAAAAAGGAAAACTAAAAAAGTTACAATATCCTGGTTGCATAAGTTTATACACCCCTAAACTAATGCTTTGTTGAAGCAGCTTTTGATTTTATTACACCACTTATTCTTTTGGGGTAAGAGTCTATCAGCATGGCACAGCTTGACTTGGCAATATTTTCCCACTCTTTCTTGCAAAAAACAACATTCTAGATGCATCAAATTGTAACCTGTGCACAGCTCGCTTCAGGTCACCCCACAGATTTTTAGTTGGATTCAAATCTGGGTTCTGGCTAGGCCATTCAAAAACATTTATCTTCTTTTGGTTACGTCATTCCTTTGTTGATTTGGATGTGTGCTTTGGGTTACTGTCGCAGTGAAAGGTGAAATTCCTTTTCATCTTCAGCTTACTAGCAGACACCCGAGTGTTTTGCACTAAACCCGCCTGATATTTGTAGCTATTCATCATCCTCTCCACTTCGATAAAAGCCCCAGTTCTGGTTGAAGAAAAGCCTCAGAAAAGCAGCCGTAAAGCATGATTCTGCCACCAGCATGCTTCACCATGGTTATGGTGTTCTTTTAGTGATGTGCTTTCTCTTGCACCAAACATACCTTTTCAAATTATGGCATTATTATACCTTTTGGAATTGCTCTCATCAGACCAGAACACATTTTGCCACATGGTTTGGGGTGATTTAGTTGAACTTGGATGTTTTTTTGTGAGAAAGGGCTTCCGTCTAGCCACCCTACCCCAAAGCTCAGACATGTGAAGAATACAAGAGTTTGTCATCACATTCTGAGACTCATCAGTACTTGTCAGATATTCTTGCAGCTCCTTTAATGATGCTGTAGGTCTCTTGGCAGCCTCCCTGGTAAGTTTTTGTCTTGTCCTTTTGTGAACTTTTGAGGGACGTCCTGTTCTTGGTGATGTCACTGTGGTGCTCTGCTTTCTCCATGTGTTCACGATGGCCTTCACAGTGTTCCATAGTATATCTAATGTTTTGGAAAAAAATTTTTATACCCCTCTCCTGATCAATAACTTTCAACAAGTGAGATACCATGCATGCATTGTAAGCTATTTGCGGACCACAGCTTCATCAGTTGGATTAAATCAAGATGATGTGAAGAAAATTTCTATAGAAACAGCTGGTCTTTATTTGGGGTTAATCAGAATAATTTCATTGACAGCTGTATGATGATTACTTTTGAACATGAGATTGAATGTGATGGGTTCATTCTGAACACAGCCACATCCCCAATTATAAGAGGGTGTGTAAACTTGCGCAGCCAGGTTATTGGGACTTTATTTTTCCCGAAAATGTTTGATTGTTTTTCATTATTTTTTATACGTTGTAATTTTACATTGAGGGTGTAGAAAGTTCTGACGTGCCATTTTAACAGGGGTGTGTAGACTTTTTATATCCATTATGTATCCGTATGTACTATAACAGGCTCAATCCCGAAAAGTTCTCTATTGAATCTGTAGGTATAACGTGCACTGTAATAGGTTGTAGTAGCCAATATTACTTACCCTAATATATGGAGGCTTACAACAGAACTACATAAGAGAACCTTTCATCTTTAACACTTTTGTTAGAACATCTTTAACAGTTACAATCTCCAGTGACTGTAAAATCTGCAGCAGCTGAACTTAACCGTGTGTGTTTGTGTTCCAGTATGACCCGAGGTTTGGAGATGCTTTTTGGAACAGCAGTAAGTTTGGGATGGTGAATTATCTCCTCCACATGATGAGCAGCTGGGCCATCGTCTGCAGTGTGTGGTATCTACCGCCCATGAGCCGAGAGGTGAGATTTAACATCTACAATACACACAGGTTTCGGATGTCTGATTTATTATGTCGTCTGGGCTATTAATTATATTAAAAGTATAAGACACGCTGCTTATATCCTGTCTGCTTAGAAGAAAAAAGTCTGTATTCCTAGAGTCCCACTTTATCAGTTTTTATTTTCTGTAATGTGTGCTTCTGAATCAGCACTTCATCATTCAACATGTCAGTGTTTACTAGAGTTGCTGCAGTTGTTGTTGTTGTTGTTGTTGTTGTTTTTATAACAGCCCTGCTGTTGATCCGTCTGTTTGGCCTGAGATAATTTTTTTCCCATCTTTATGAAGAAGTTGTTACACGGTGGTGTATAACTGACACATCCTCACTCACTGTGTGGCAGAATGGCCAGAGTTATGACACTTAATTTCAGCCTGGGATGCATCAGCATTTTTGTGATCCGTAAAGGCCATAAACTAAAGTTAATGTTTTATAAAGAATTAGAGGTGGGCCGATAGTTGATTTAATCGTTACAGTTATCTGTAAAATCCACTGAGTTTTTAAAATTGAATGTAACTGAATGAAAATAGAACACTCAAAGTAAAATAACTTTATTACAAAAATAGACAGTACTGGCTGTACCATGAACATGTACTTTTTTAAAATAAAATAAACATATAAATATTAATATATATACATGAACTATTAAGAAATATTAAAGTTACTAAAAGATATGCATGCAAAATGATTTTAAAAAACACTTAAAATAACACAACAGAATTTGTCAGTGATCGTTTTTATTTCGCCTCTAGATGCCGCTCTCGTGTAGAATGATAACGGACTGGGGAAAACCGGTCTTTGTGGATTTTTACCGATAACCGATAGTTCCAGCAATCAGTTATCGTTGCCGATTACTCAGCAAAACCAATCAATCGGGTCGCCCTCTATAAAAAAAATTATAACCGCATCTATTTTCTAAGCTGATTATGGTCATGAGTCGGTTTAATATATTTATTTTTGTTTCATAATGATGAAATGAGTTGTATTCGTTCAGAGCACAGTTTCTTTATTGTAGCAGTAAAGAGAAGTCATACAGGCTTTGCTAAGAACGTGCATGTTTTCAGTCTCCCACATCTCTCATCTCTGCACTCTGTACACTTCATAAACTCTTTCTCTACACTGAGTAATGCATTTTGGTATTTGCTCTTATGTATAAATAATCACACTTCTCCTTTCATTGGTATTCATTGGTTCGGTTTGATGCCGTGAGTAAGACGTTAAAGTTTGCTCGATGTTTTGCGATCAGTTAAGCCTCACTGCTGCTAATGCTAGCATGCCTTGTTCTTTGCTGATAAGTTGTTGATAAGCCCATGTTGACCCTACTGTACAGGCACATTTTCCGCTCGGTGGAGTTTTTGTTCATGATAATCGGCACTACAGTGTGGTATTATTAGACATCAGGAAGGAGTTTTTGTGCAAGATACAGTATCTCACAAAAGTGAGTATACCCTTAACATTTTTATAAATATTTGATTATATCTTTTAATGTGACGACACTGAAGAAATTATACTTTGCTACAATGTAAAGTAGTGAGTGTACAGCTTGTATGACATTGTAAATTTGCTGTCCCCTCAAAATAACTCAACACACAGCCATTAATGTCTAAACCGCTGGCAACAAAAGTGAGTACACCCCTTTAAATTCGCAATACTCCCTCAGCACACTTGCATCCTACCTGCCAGCTTTTTCCATTTCTGCACAAAAAAGGCAAATGGAAATGATTTCCTGTTCTTATTTATTGTATTTCTTTTCCAAAGCACTATTATTAGTTTATTGTAGTTTTGATTTGAATTTGTTTCCCAGAACTATTTTAGTTTTTGTTTTTAATGTAAACTTGGCACAGCTGTGGGATTGTATGCTGTGTTCGTGCCAAGCTAACGCTGTTGTGGTTGGCAAACTCCAGTAACTGCTGGAATAACACGCCTACTCTAAAAACACAGGAATTAGGAAATAGACTGTGGCTTGTTATATATGGTGTAATATTTATCATACTTTTGTAAGTTATGTACAAGTATGGATGTGAAATTATAGGTCAAAGTTCACAATCAGAGAGCTGTTTATTGAAAATGAATATATTGGCTGTGTGTGTGTTTAGGAGGATGAGGACGCTGTGCAGTTTGCTAACCGGGTGAAGGCTGCCATCGCCAGGAAAGGCGGTTTAGCCGATCTGTTATGGTAACACACTCCCACACGGGGAGTTTTTATTCACACGCTAATGCTTGTACTCTACTGCAGACTCTTAACACAGGATAGTGACGTGGTTATTACTAGCGATAAGCAAAATAAATGGCAAACAGATTTTAAACACTGAATAATCAGTACTCATTGTTCCATTGTGTTTTATGTACTCTACTACAAGAGTACTCAAAATGGCCATCAGCAGTTTGTATACTTCTGTGTGTTGCTGATTAAATCTAACCTGTTTATCACAGGGATGGTGGGCTAAAGCGGGAGAAGGTGAAGGAGGTGTTTAAGGAGGAGCAGCAGAAACTCTACAGTAAAGTGTTAGTGGGAAATGGTGAGGACCGAAGTCGCTCCTGATCACAGATGCGCTGCCTGGTAATTCAGACCAAACTAATCAAAAACAGAAAATAACACGCAACTCCTACCAGAGCCATAGTGGTGCTAATGTGATAGCATGATGGTAACCTGAGCAGAAACAGATACACGCAGTATTATTATTATTATTATTATTATTATTATTATTATTATTATTAACAGTTATATGTGTGATTTCAGATTGCAAGCAGACCTACTGACGGTGCCCAGAGCGCAGGATGTTTCTGAACCATGGCACAGACCAAAACCGGGCCAAGATCGACGCCTTGCTGAACTCCTCTGCAAGATTAACACTGAACTGAAGTCAATTGAATTAAACAGGTCTGAATTGAACAGATCTCATTGAGATGGAATTGAACTGAAAACGACCTTAGCTGAATGAAGCAGATTGGAACTGACCGGAGTCAAAATGGAGCCTGAAATGAACGAATCTGATCTGAATTAAACCGAGATGAACTGCTTTAAGTGGAATGGAACATGTTGAATTTGAACCGAACCGAACGGAACCACACTGAATTGAATACACGGGTATAGGTCAGAACCGAGCCCAAAAAAATCTCAACTAAACAGATTAACCATGCATCGAACGGAATAAAACTGGACTCAACTAAGCTAATCCGATCTGAACTGAAATGGATCTGAATAGATCAGATCCAGACTGAACACACCTTGAACTGAAATGAAATGCATCAATATGAACCTCATTCAGACTGAACTAAAGGACTCTGAATTGAATTACCCTGTTCAAATTGCATTGAATTATCTGAATTCAAATGGAATGACTGAGCCGAGCTGAATCAGAAGAATCAAATTGGATTTGAACTGAAGGACACCATTGCTTGTTGACAGATTTCAAAAAATGTTACTTTGCACACTTTTGCACGAGTCCATGCAGTGGCATTATATTCTTTTACTTTCCTTGGGACTGAGTCACATCAAATAAATGTTTTTGTTTTCATATTTATTTATTTTTCTTTTGTTGTGTGTGTAGTCTGTTACAGTAGGGACACATTTGCTGTCTGAGTGCATGTTTTCTTCCTACAGGAAGAAAAAGTGAAGACGTGTGTCTAAAAATCTGTTGCGGTTTTCCTTTTAAAAAGAAAAGAAACTCAATGTTTGGATTATGATCTCTCAAGCGGACCTTGGACACCCATGCAAAGCGTGTGCTTTCTCATTTAGGTGTTCAATCAATGAAATATTGACAGTTACAGATAAAGACAAAGAAGTTGTGTAACATTATATGCTGATAATTAGATATACAATCTAATATGCTTATTAAACACGCACAATATTATAATGGCCACTTGAGAACATTGTATGAGATTAAGCCTGCAGTGTTCAAAAGACACCATAAGATAAGGGTCTCATCTTGGCGAAAGCAATCTCGTAATTCTGTGTATCGGATGAGAGTGAAATAAACGGTAAAACATGAAAATGTTGGGTGATAGCAAAGTTAGGAACTTGAACACATCTGGAATTCTGTTGAATCCTGTCAGAATGGTCTGCTCTTGTGTCTCATTAAATGAATATCTTGTATTAACACGTCTGTCTACTGAATATTATTGTTCAGGCTTCTGATGGAAAATAATCCTAATCAACTCAAATAATTGTGCCGAGTTAATTTGGTATCTTAAACAGACTTGCTTACTGTATGAGCTTGGCAAAACTGTCCCTCATGTTTTTTGGGGGAAAAAATACCTCATAAATATGTCTTCCTTATTTGCTTGATTTGCTTATAGTGGATTATTTTGTGGGGTTTTTTTTTTTGTTAGTTTCTTTACTTTTGTGGGACCAGTAAAAAAAATGACTTCTTTCGAGTCCAGACTGTAGGATTAGCTGTCTGATCATGTCACGTGATTCTACTCAGTGAAACACCCCTTAGATTCCGTACGTGTATTTAAGCATGCTTTGGTGGCATACCTATCGCACGTCATCAGCAGTGATTAAGAAGACACACCTGAAATATAACAGCAGGCGTAATAAACATGAACAAGCTGGATTACTTTCTCAATCACTGATTACTTCTAAATGGTTTGGAGGAGAAATAGAAGTAAATGGAATAAACAATGGTTGTTCAACGTACAAAATTCACTAAGGAACAAATAACAGATCCAGGTGTTATAATGAGACCTATGATATGCTATTAACTATAATGTTTTCGTAGACATAAACACATTCTGAAAGGTAGCACAATTTGATTTGTCATTATGACTAGCCAACACTGCACTTATCTATAAAAATGAATAAAATAATGTTGCAGAAATAAATATGGTATGTGCATACTGAAAGCTCAGGATTGACAGAGGGATACAGACCTTCACACTCTCCTATAGGAGGGCAGTATAGACACAGTTTTTTGATGTATATCATCACCATAACATTAAAACCACCTGTGTAATATTGTGTAGATCCCCCTTGTGCTCTGACCTGTCAAGGCATGGATTCAATAAGAGCTCTGAAGGTGTGCTGTGGTATCTGGAACCAAGATATTAGCAGCAGATCCTTTAATTCCTGTAAGTTGGATTGGACTTGTTTGTCCAGCACATCCTACGGATGCTCAAGCGGATTGAGATCTCAATGTTTCCTGAACAGTTTTTACAGTGTGGCTGCTAAAAGAGGCCACTGCTATTAGGGAACACTGTTGCCATGAAGGGGTGTACTCGCTCTGCAACAATGTTTAGGCAGGTGGTGCATGTCAAATTAACATCCACATGAATGCTAGGACCCAAGATTTCCCAGCAGAACATTGCCCAGAGCGTCACACTGTGTCTGCCGGCTTGCCTTTTACCCATAGTGCATCCTTATGCCATCTCATCCCCAGGTAAATCACGCTCATCAGACCAGGCCATCTTCTTCCATCGCTCCATTGCTCATGTACCCATTGTAGTTGCTTTCGGCAGTGGACAGGGGTCAGCATGTGCACTCTGACCAGTCTGCAGCTACGCAGCCCCATATGCAGCAAGCTGCATTGCACTGTGTTCTACATCATTCTGTATTGTGCAACAGTAGCTCTTCTGTGGGATCGGACCTGAGGGGTTAGCCTTCGCCCCCACACACATCATTGAGCCTTAGGCACCCATGTTCTTGTCACCAGTTCACCGGTTGTCCTTCCTTGGACCACTTTTGTTAGGTACTAATCACTGCATACCAGAAACACCCACAAGACCTGCTGTTTTGGAAATGCTCTGACCTAGTCATCTAGCCATCACAATTTGGCCCTTGTCAAAGTTCTCAACTCCTTACGCTTTCCCATTTTTCCCTGCTTCCAACACATCAACTTCAAGAACTGACTGTTCACTTTCTGCCTAATATAATCCACCTCTTGACAGGTGCCATTGTAATGAGATAACCAATGTAATTCACATAACCTGTCAGTTGTTTTGATGTTATGGCTGATCATTGTATACTATAGATTTTGTCTTTTATTTGTTTCTATGGCCTGTGTCAGAGCTGTGCATGTTTAATTAAAGCTAATAATGTGTTCAGTGAGTGCTTTGGATGGAGGTGTGACTCATATTTGTCATTAAGTTCAGGTTTGTTTTTGTTCGCTGACAGAACCGCCCTAATAAGGAGAGTATTTTTAGTGTCGCTAAACAATAACAAACATCTGTGTTATTTTTGTGCTTTTAGTGTTACATTTTCTTCTCTCCTCTCTCACAATAACAAGTGATAAAACGCAGCAAACCCACTGTGGAAGAAAATCCAAGCCCTGCTAAATCTGTGGTCATAACTCCCACTTTTTAAATAGGGATCTTTGTCAAACCTGAATAAGTGTGAAATGTGTGCGTGTTTTTTTTTCATTTAATAATACATTTCAAACTTAAATAAGCACAGACTAGGCGAGGACTAAAAGCAGTTATCATACACAGAGAAATGTTCTCAAATCCAACTGTACTGCTGGGATACATTTCAGTCATGTCTCTACTGTTGGGTTTATTTTGTTCATGATTAACACTGAATATATAAAAATTCATGGCCTGCTTCCTGCCACCTGTTTGCATTTTTATGTGCCACATCTGGTTGTTTTAATTAAGCTTAATTAGATGATATAATCTCTTCAGGAAAAACATATTGTGATCATTGATTGTGATATCTGAGGAATATGTTCATATCACTGTTTCCATCCATCCATCCATCCATCCATCTTTTATACCGCTTACTCCTTTTCAGGGTCACGGGGAACCTGGAGCCTATCCCAGGGAGCATCGGGCACAAGGCGGGGTACACCCTGGACAGGGTGCCAATCCATCGCAGGGCACAATCACATACACATTCACACACCCATTCATACACTACGGACACTTCAGACACGCCAATCAGCCTACCATGCATGTCTTGGGACTGGGGGAGGAAACCGGAGTACCCGGAGGAAACCCCTGCAGCACGGGGAGAACATGCAAACTCCGCACACACATGGCCAGGGTGGGAATCGAACCCCGGACCCTGGAGGTGTGAAGCGAACGTGCTCATATCACTGTTTTTTCTCTTGAGAAATTTTTTTTTTTAAATATGCTTTTAAATTAAGACATGCACTTTGCACAGTGCCAAACTGATGGCTATAGACTTCTTTTATTTATTAGCTGTATTAGTTTTGTAGCTCCAGTGTGAAACTAATGAAGGAAATGTAATATACCAAAGCAAATGTCTTGGCTGGTTGATAACCTTTGGGTTAAGGAGGACACTGTGAATATTAATCTTTGTGCCTTTAAATTCTCGGCACATGTCTCTCCTCTCTGAGTGAACTGAAAGCTGTTCTTGTTTGACTTTTTCTATTTCTGTGCTCACTCATTAGTTTGTTTACAGTGTTTGTGTTTATTCCCCCAGTGACCAGTTCACCCACTGGAAATTTTGAAACCTATAAATAAATTCTCAAGGACAGAAACGGTGAAGTCAGGGTTAAGTCGCGAGGACTAAGGGATAGACGTTAATGGTGATTTTTCGGGTTTAATTCAGTTTCCTGTGTCATAGCCAAGATTTCCTGTCGTTTGTTTTTGAGGCGAGAAATGTCACGTGCACAGCACACTGGATGACGTAGGGATCCAGAAACGTTAACGTGTACCATGTTGGAAAATACCATTTTGTGATCAACAGACCTTGATAAACCGTGCTAAATGTTACCTTAAATTTACTAAATATATTTTTTTATGTTCCGTCTTAGTCATTTGTAGCCTATACGTGTTATTTTAACTTTTACCCTCCAAAAAATTCTACCCTTGATTGAGGTAGACAAAATGTATGACATTTATTATTTAAAAACAAACAAACAAAAACATATCCGTATTCAGTATTAAATAACATTTTGGCTTTAATGTAAATCGAGCTGTCCAATGGCCATGCGTCATCTCCCAGTTAGCCACACCCACCAGCAACGCTAAAAGTTTATTGGAGCGCGAGGCGCTTTGGTCTCACTCACAGTGCAGGATACTTTAACTTCACTTCTCCTCTCCGTTAGGAGTCAATGTTAATCTAAACAGCTAGAGCGCGAGACCTCGGTCATGTCTTTGGCGGATCAGAGTCTGCAGTTTTTCCCGGTGAGCGCGCGGGTGTCGGTTCTCCGGGCACGAGGCCTCCGGATCAAAGGGAAGGATGGCACCAACGATGCGTACGCGACGCTACAAGCGGGTCGCGAGACGTTCCGCACACCGGTGGCGGAGAAGCACACGGAGCCGGTGTGGGGCGGGGACGATGCCGCCTTCATTTTCACTGAACAGGACGGCGTCCCGCTGCAGGTGCGCGTGCTACACCGCGTCCCGCTCGGAGCGGACAAAGTACTCGGACTGACCGTCGTCAATGTGCACGAGCTCCGGCAGGACAGCGCGCGCGAGAACCCACAGTAAGAGCGCTTTTTACTACCAGGCAATTCTTTTTAGTGCTTATGCATTAAGGGTGGAGCGATGTACTGTATGAAGGTATTTATTTTCACTATGCTTGATATTTAGGATTTGCTAACAAGTGATTGCCTTAGGTAATTCACAGTGTCTTCACTGCTCGTGACATCTGACCCATTTTTAGTATAAACCTTAAACCCAAAATTAAAGGTTTATACGAAATATTCATGATCAGTTTAGTTTTGCTCATATTCCAGTAAATCAAACTGGAATAAAGTTGGTGTGACGTTGGACGTTCGATATTCGCAGATGTGCGGAAATTAAGGGACCGTGTCTAAAGTTACATACGACATTGTTAAACACGATTCTAACTTCAATAGCATTTGGAGGGAATGACGTACAGTCATATAACCAACTGTAAAGTGTTCATCTAGGTGTCAGCTGTAATGCACACCTCCATAAATTTTTGCTATTTAACAAAATAAACTATTAAGTCATATATAAGTATTGCCACGTATTTTATTACTGCATGGGCTCATACACAAAATATACCATAATTTAAAGCTCAATGGCATTTGAAGGGAATGACTTAGAGTCACACATCCAACTGTAAAGTGTTCATCTAGGTGTCAGGTATGATGAACACCTTTTTAGATTTTTGATATTTATTAAAATAAGCTATTAAATCACATGTAAATTAGATATGAATTTCACTAGAGAATGGGCCCATACACAAAATATACCATTATTATTACCTTGTAACACTAACAAGTCACATGACACCAGGGAGGGAAAATGGCCAATTGGGCCCAATTTGGACATTTTCACTTAGGGGTGTACTCACTTTTGTTGCCAGTGGTTTAGACATTAATGGCTGTGTTGAGTTTGAGGGGACAGCATATTTACACTGTTACACAAGCTGTACACTCACTACTTTACATTGTAGCAAAGTGTCATTTCTTCAGTGTTGTCACATGAAAAGATATAATCAAATATTTACAAAAATGTGAGGGGTGTACTCACTTTTGTGAGATATTATATATAGATATATAAATATATATACACTAATATATGTATATAATATAATATTATATAATTATTTCATTAATAGGACATCTATTTTTTGAAGAAAACCATTCAATCCAGTACGGGTCATTTTGACCCCTTTATGCATTTGTGAAGGTTTTTTTGTTCATGCATTGTAGGGTTAAATATCAAAATTCTAAAAGATGTGAGTGATACCTAACACCTAGTCGAACACTTTCCAGTTGGTTTTGTGACTGTACATCATTCCCTTCAAATTTAAATAATGGCTATTTTGTGTATGGGCCCATTCTGTAGTGAAATTCATGGCAATATTTACATATGATTTAATAGCTTATTTTAATAAATATCAAAAATCTAAAAGGTTTGAATTATACCTGACACCTAGATGAACACTTTACAGTTGGTTATATGACTGTAAGTCATTCCCTTCAACTGCTATTGAAGTTAGAAACGTGTTTAACAATGTCTTATGTAACTTTAGAGACGGTCCCTTAATTTCCGCATATCCACGAATATTGACGTCAAACCAACTTTATGCCAGTGTAAATCAATATGGATTTTTTAAAAACACTTCAGTTACTATCATTGTAGCATTGCCGCCTCACAGAGTTTTTGTCCATGTTCTCCCCGAGTCTGTGTGGGTTTCCTCTGGGTTCTGTGGTTTACTCCTACCTGCCAAAAACATGCCAGTAGATGCACTGGCAATGCTTAACTGCCCATAGGGAGGTTTGTGTTTGTGTGTGTTTGTGTGTGTGTGTTTGTGTGTGTGTGTTTGTGTGTGTGTGTTTGTGTGTGTGTGTTTGTGTGTGTGTGTTTGTGTGTGTGTGTTTGTGTTTGTGTGTGTGTATACAAGTTGCCCTGTGATGGACTGTCATCAGGGTGTATTAACGCCTTGCACCAGGAAAGACTCTGGATCCATGAATGAATGATTTAAACACAAACTATACAGTCAAGCTTCCTCTTACCAGAACTATTCTTAGGTTGAATTGTATTTGCCATCTTTAATTTCATAAACATCAACATCTTGGGGTCACGGTGGCTTAGTGTTTAGCATATTTGCATTGAACCTCCAGGGTTGGGGGCTTGATTCCCACCTCCGCCCTGTGTGCACGGAGCTTGCATGTTCTCCTTCTCCTTTTGCTTCGGGGTTTCCTCCCCCAGTCCAAAGACATGCATTGTGGGCTGATTGCCATCACTAAATTGTCCATAGTGTGTGAATGGGTGTGCATGCGTGTGATTGTGCCCGGAGATGGATTGGCACCCTGTCCAGGGTGAATAGGCTGAATTGTTGTTGAAATGTGAGACACGAGGTCCCTTTCCAGAACCTTCAACCTGACTGTCCCTCAGTAGTGAAATGAACGTCACTATCTTCAAAAAAAACTGCTAAAGACCCACCTCTTCCCTGAACACATTACTAACTCCTAACATGGATCAAAATCTGCAGTAGAAATTTATCACTGCATTTTTGCATTGCTGTTATAAAGTCTTGTAATTATTTAATCTTATACTTCTAGTAGTGAAGCTTTGCTGAAGGTTTGGCAACAGGTGAAAATGAGAGATGCAGCTATCAGATCAAGAAAAATAATTAAGAATACAGGAATGTAATGGACGAAAACAACAAATCAGGGATATAGATGACAATATTTACATTTTGCAAAGTGATATTGTCACTATAGTTACTGGCATTATTCAAGGCCGTCACAAGAAAGGAACTCTTTGTTTACTTGTCCACAGCCAGTTCCCGTTCTTCTCTTTTCTGTTAAAAAGTAATAAAAAAGTAAAAACAAAATGTCACTCGCTCTTGTTAAGAAAATGCAGTCGAGAAACTTGGACTAAATACAAGACTTGAAACTTGGACTAAACCATCTACTGCTAACAAATTACTGCAGTATTAGTCTGCCCTGCTTAATCCATGGTAAGCCTACAGTTTAACGATATATTTTAGATTTAAGCAAGTCTGTCAGTCACCAACATCCACAAGGAAAATGGAGATCGCAGTCTGTTAATCTGACACGCTTGGGTCTATTGCTCCTTTACATCAGAAGGATTCGTCCATTTCTATCCACACAGGCCACTCAGGTGCTGATTCAGTCTCTTGTCATTTCGAGACTGGACTACTGCAACTCTCTCCTGGCAGGTCTTCGTCTGAGCAACATTCAACCTCTGAAACTGATCCAGAATGCAACTGCTCGACTTGTTTTCAACGTTCCTAAGTTCTCCCACGCCCCCTCCACTGGCTTCCTGTAACTGCCCATATCAGATTTAAAACACTGATGCTTGCCTACAAAAGCCAAAAACAGACCAGCACCCACTTATCTCAAATCACTTATCACACCCCGCACTGCACCACGAGCCCTCCGATCCTCTAGCACCGCTAGACTAGTGCCACCATCTCTCAGGGTACAAGGAAGGCATGCATCAAGACTCTTCTCTGTTCTGGCACCTAGGTGGTGGAATAATCTTCCCCTAGATGTCCGAACAGCTGAGTCACTGGCAGTCTTCAAACAACATCTAAAGACCTACCTCTTCCTAAAGTACTTAAATGATCACTTTAAAAAAAAATAAATAAATAAAAAAAATAAAAAACCTTTGTGTGCTCTTACTATATTGCCTCCCAACAGACTTTTAAGACTGATGCTATTCTTAGTCCGTGACCTAGTGAACCAGTATCGGGATGTATTTATTGATGGAGACTTCAAAGCACTTCTGTAAGTCGGTCTGGATAAGGGCGTCTGCTAAATGCCGTAAATGTAATTCTACATGAAGGAGATCACCGACTGCAATGCTATAATTATGTAGAAATGCAAACTGTGTATTGATTTTAGACAAAGATAACAATTACAGCAATCAGAGCAGCTGTGTTTAAAAAGTGAAGCACTAGAAAGAAGGCTTGTCTAGCAAGCGTGTGTACATGCAGGGATGAACAAGTTTGCTGTTGTGTTTGATTCTGCTTGGTTTTTAGTAGTGTTTTATCACATTTCTGTGTTATGTAATTGAAAATGCTGGATAGTTAGCTGACCCGGCTGTTGTTAGACGCCATTTAGATGACATTTGTGGCACATTTTAGTCACAGCAGTAGCTATATTTATCTGTTTTTATTACACAACATGGAGAGTATTTTATCTCAACAGTACTGCATGAACATAGAAACCGTTGTCCAGCTCAGTTCTGTTACATAGTACAGTACAGTATGTGAACAAAGTGTTAACACACAAATTAGGAAGTCAGTACCTATTTTGTTCTCATACTTTGTGTGCATTCGGTCAACAATTAATCACGGTTGTTATGTTGTTCATTAATAAAAAAAAAACAACAACATACAATCGTTGATATGATGGAGGTTTCAAGATGTAAGGAGACGTTTATTTCATATTTATGGAATTGGAATTTATGTTTAGTTTGCTTGCTTGTTTGTTTGTTTGTTTTATTGTCCCTAAAGTGGAAATTTGTCTTGGAAGGAGTCTCCAGTGTCAGTGACTTCAGTGTCTTCCACAAGATAGTCTTCAGAACTAAGGGCTTGGCATTTTACGGTTTCCGGTAACATCACAAGCTATTGTTGTTTCTTTTCTCTTTTTTTTTTTTTACTTCAAGAGTGAGAAAAGACGAGGCTGATGAGGGATCGATTGTTTATAGCTGCTATCAGCTTCACATGAGAGTGCATCACACCACCACTTCACTGATTATTTTCCTATAACAGCATCTAAATAATTTATATCCAGCAGAAAATACTTCAGCTAACACACTTTCCTTGTTCAAGGCTGAAAGTACAATACCAGTGGTGACTCTCTTGTGTCCTCTTCTTTCATGGTGATTTTGAGCTTACTTAGTTGTTATGGTCACATGATCTAAACATGGCAGTCACCATGGCAGGGAGAACAGCGCGTTATAGAATAAACTGGTTTGTTCAAACCCTACAAAGCAGTTTGATTCTTTAGCTAATGTGTGTGTGTACATTTTATAAGACATGTAAAGAGAGTTAATAATCACTTTCATATAAACACATTATTTGTTTTTGCTCATAGCCAGGGCTCAGTGTCCTGACATGGCTGGATTTCTGAAACTCATTATCATTCATAATTTAAATACCTGGAAAATGAGACAAAGGAAACATTTTGGGTCTTTTTATAGTCCTTTAGATGACATATTTTTAAAATAGTACACACATGTTGATGTTCTTTGACTTAAGGATTGCGCTTTGCCCTGAACAGCATCATTGTTGCTGGTGAATGCTAAAGGGATTTGTTTCGAGATCTTATACCACTCCAGCCAACCCATTAAACCTTGATGGCCGCTCGGCTGTGTTTTACTATTTCTTTGGCTGTGTTCATTCTCTCAGACAGCAGACAACCCTCCAGAGAATTTGATAAGCCCATTATGGTGATATTCTATACAATAGCCTTAGACAGAGATGTACAAAAGCATGCTTCTGTTCCAGTCATTTTTTGTAGTTTTTAAACCCAGCCTTGGTCACTTTTCCTTAGTTTGATCTATTTGACCATTAAGGGATGTGCTGTTACTTTATCAGCTCAAATGATGTGTAAAATTAGCATTTGATGGATTAAGAAATCAAGCAACTATTATTGATTTCAACACACCCAGAAGGCAGTGCTGCAATCTGATGCCTTTTAATTTTAAAAGGTCTATTGACCTCCATTTAGCTCACAACTTTCTGCTTACTAGCACAAGTTAGTTAAAGTGGAATTTAATTACAATTCTTTAGGTCGATTAGATGAATCATTAAATTTGTTTGCCAATAATTTGACTTGGCTATCATTGTATCTAAACGAACACTCTCCACGTCGGGTCATGTTCAAAATCTCAGGCCTGATTAAATCAATAACGACTATGTTTAAAGCTGATTCTAAACCAAATGGAGATTCAATTAACATTGTTTAATCAGTGGAGCTTTTGAACACCACTGGAAGCTTAAACACTAACCTGAGCTCTTGAAAAGCCCTTGAAAGCCTGTGAAAGCTGTACATTAAAAAATAATCCAGCAGCTGAATGACTAGTCACTAGGCTGTGTATTGTGTGAGTAACTCTATACTAATGTAAATAGTATACAACGTTAGTTGACATTTTTATTCATAAGAATTTCTAAGCATTCCTACATTTGCCACAACATTTAACTTGTACAAAGGTTAACACAAATAAAGTTAGGTCTCCATAAAGTTGTGAAGGTGTGAGCAAAACCTTCATCACATGTTTATAGAACAGTGCAGGAATGTTATTCTCTCCTGATAAAGTTCTCAGTTAGCTGGATGTCAGCCGACTCCCCTTCCTTGACCTTGGATGAAACCCGAACTTGCTTCTTGAAGGCTGGTTGAAGTTTGATCTGTGTGTGTACGTGTGTGTGTGCGTGTGTGTAGGTGTCCGGCTCAGTTTTCCTTAAATGGACGCCCTGGTTGAAGTTTCACATTTATTTACCATGTGTTGAATTAGTCAGTAAATCTTGAAGCACACATTGGCCTAAACCTCATTATTGCTATTACACTTTATTTAGAAAATGTAGAATATTTAGAAAACTCTTAAACACTAATTCATATTTGAACACTTGTGTTTTATTAGAACATGTAGCATTGTAACTTGGATTGAGATGTTTCAATCCAAGATCTTTGTCTGGGCAAAGTGATGCTCACCTATATAATATATTTCTATATAATATAAAATACATCTATATAATATATTCTGTATAATACATATACATAACTTGTATAGGACAATAGTGTTTAAAAAAGCCATTTAATCATAGAATAATCTTTTTCAAATGTATTGATTTAAACCCCTGTTAAGTGTCCAATTCATTCATACAAAATTGTTCTCTATTTAAAAAAAAAAAAAAGAGAGAGAAAATAATAATTTTGAAAAATCTCTTGATATCCCACTTCCAGTGCTCAATTAGTAAAATAGGAGATACTGGAACACCAAGGGAGAGGTGATCCAGCAAGTGGACAGTGGGGGGAAAAGATCCCAGAACATATAGATGCAATAGCACTTCAAGAGCTTTGGGTAATGCAGTAGTGTTGAATGGTGCCATAGACCTAGGGCCAGTGGTAAAGAGTAAGTATGATGACTGTGGTTAAAAAAAAAAAAAAAAAAAAAAGGATTGCAACCATAACATTCCAGTGATGCTGTGGTGTGACACATTTCCGATGTGTTAAGCTTCACAATAAGTGCTCAAGCATAAATATAACCGATATCAATGGGGAAAAAAAGATGTTCTTAGCTCGCCTGGTTATCCAAATTATTCCACGACACAGTCATGTAACTCCTGATGTTGCAGTTTGCTCTGATGTGTAAGTTAGATGTCCTTTACAAATCCAAAAACTCACATACGGGACAGGGTTGAATTTTGTGAGCGATGGACCAACAAGTTTCATAAACCGAAACGGTGCCTCCCTTACTTTTTTTAGCATCTCGTTCTGCCCTATCGCTTTCGCTTACTTCTTTAAGAAATAATATCAGCTGCCTTCTTTTGCCATATCCAAGAAACGTGAGCGCATGTAACTGATGACACAAGTACGCAGTGTGCTATGATACTAGTTAGTAGTTGGTCATCATGGAAATGAGCCGATTGTATTTTTGGTAGAGAGGTGAAACGAAAATGTTGCATGATCCCTACAAGTAAGTCCAGGATGTACTGGATTCTGTTCCCGGGCTGATCCGGTGCAAAATAAGTACTGCCCACCCCGGCTTCTGTAAAATGTACAGCAACTGGATTCCTTGTATCATGATTTCTAGTAGCACTTCTATGTTCAGTGTTCTTGACTTTCTAGACTTTTCCAAGTGCACCGAACTGCACACACACTTCATAACATGTATCACACTTTGTGTAGTGCAAGTAATGATCCCTTCAATCTTAAAAACTTTTACGGTTTTTACGGTTGTGTTAGTTGAAACTCCTAGCCTCTCGGGCAGTGATGCAGACAGAAAGCCCTTGACTGCTGCACACTCAAAGCCTGAAGTCCTTATCAGTGCAGGAACCCAGGAAGTGAAGTCCCTCATTATCATCCCATCCATCTTCTTGTATACAGTGGTATAAAACAAATCAAGGCTCCAGGACCTTGGTGCCACACATAACTAACTACACCACACACCACTAACTACACCACACACACAATGCAAAAACTACAACACACACACACACACACACACACACGCGCGTGCTATTAATGTACACACAATGTAGGGCATATTAGCTATCCAGTGCACTCTGCAAAAACAGAACAGAAGCAGGAAATGACATTAAGTTTATCTGTTCTCTAAGTCAACCGTTAAGATGGAGAAACTTCCTGAATGATCACATCAGACATTTCACTACGTCTGTTCATGTACACTCTGCATAGATAGACAGTCTGATACAGATTGATACGTATTTATTGTATTCTCTGTACTGCGATACCCATTCTTTCCCACATAAATCTGAAAATCTCATAGATGTTACACTAGAAGGAAACATTATTAAGGAAAAAACGGTGATGGGTCAAAGAAGCGATTCAATGTCAAACATGACTGTGTAATGACTATATAAAGATTGACTTTGCTTCCTTCCAGACCTGACATAAAGATCATTACTGTAGTCAAAACAATAGAACACTAAATTACCGCAACACCAACAGGAGAAACTTTATATATAGTATAAATCTACTTGCATCATGGTCAGCAATAGATTCAATAGATTGCTCCATTTTGATACTAGCTGTCTGGTGTAGATGGCTCTCCTGGTCATTCAGCCTGACACTAGATGACTGTTAAACCCAGTTTATTATTTGGTTATTCAGCTAAAACTCTTTTATTCAATGACTACAATGAATAATTCAGTAACTGCAGTGAAACTAACAGGAAATGTATGTCATTTCAAAAGTGAGAAGTCTACACAGTTTCAGGAGTTATCCTTCACTTAAATGTGAGGGTATGGGTGTGTGTTAATTGTAGAGTGACCTTTAGAGGACTGTGTTGAATTTGCACTCCCAGGTTGCATCATTTGGGCAGAAACACTCCTGAAACCTTGGCATGTCGGGACGTGATACCGGATTGTCTGGAATTTTCTACTTTTCTGTTTCAGCCTTTTTCGGGAGTGGCGGAAAACTTCCTGTTTCTCTCTGCGTCAGTGAATCGAGGATTAAAGAATCTACTATTGTGAATAAATGATAACGATAACATCAAAATTAATGGCAGTAATGGATGTCCTCTGTTCATATAGATATGTATAGATTAAATATTTAGTGATTTTGAATTGCAGTACTATGATAATAAGACTGGTTAAGTGATTTGACATTTATGTTGATGGGGCGGGGGGGTTGATTACAAAAAGCCCAAATTGCACTAAATGTTCCTAATTATCTAATTAAGTTCATTCATTTGCACAGTTTCCTCTGGAAAGTATGCAATCTGAGATTTGTTCTGTCTTCATCGCTTCTTCTTATACTGCCCCCACTGTTTGTTTCTATTGCACCACATGCATACGTAGCCTCAATTTCTAACGACGCACACATCCACTGTGCCAGAGGAACGCAGGGTACAGACGTAGTTAAATCAAGCATAAAGCCGCCCTTATGAGTGTACAGCACACACCCATTCCAGTTTGGGCTTTTATGTCAGTGGCAGGTTCTCTGGGGTTTTACTCATGATGAGCTAGTTCTCCATAGTGATACACACTACAGTACTGTAGTGTGGTTATAACGCTAGTATTAGTGAAGAACTGTGATAATGCTGACAGCAGTGTGATGTGTCTCATTATCAGCAGGATGTGGTGTTTCCTGTGCTCTTATGGTCTCTAAAAATGACACATCTGCACTTTTCTGGCCTGTTATTCAGTAAAGGTAGTGCATGTAACTGTGTGTGTAAGGACTTTTAAAATAACTAAAAAATAAGCCCCAAAACTTTCATTTATAAAACATCCCCCACAAACAGGTTTATGTGAATAAACGTACGGAGAAAAATTTACAAATCAACAGTGAAATTTTACTCTGAATCCTTGTGTAGATCTAGAAAAGTGTAGAGTTTAAAAGCACTCATTTCCAGACCTGGAAAAATATGGAACATCCATCCATCCATTTTCCATACCGCTTATCCTACACAGGTCATGGGGGAGCCTGGAGCCTATCCTGGGGAACTCGGGGCACAAGGCGGGGAACACCCTGGACAGGGTTCCAACCTATCACAGGGCACAATCACACATTCACACACTATAGACAATTTGGAAATGCCAATCTGCCTACAACACATGTCTTTGGACGGGGGGAGGAAATCATTGTACCCGGAGGAAACCCCTGAAGCACGGGGAGAACATGCAAACGCAACGCATATGTTCCTAGGCAGAAATCGAACCCTCAACCGCAGAGGTGCGAGGCAAACATGTTAACCACTATGTTAACACTTCTGTATTGAAGCATGTTTGTGTATATGTGTGGTGAAACAAAGAGGTGGCTTATGGGTAAGTGATGTGTAACAGCGTATTGCACCTTTAGACGACACTGATTGGTCGAGGTGGTTCTTTGTGTCCAACTTCAAAATATTGATGTATCTGAAGAGAAAACTAAAGACCTTCAGATAATAAATGTTATATTTTGTCTAAAATGGGGGAAACGATGTACATTTAGTTTCACTCCAATCTGACATGTTAACACATTGTGATGTGTTGCTGCTTGTCTCCTGCAGGTGGTTTAAGCTGTTAAATAAGACGGGGAAAGCCGATAAGGAGCGCGGTGAGGTTCTGCTGGACATTCAGTTCCTGAAGAGCAGCATGAGTGTCAGCATGATTGACCTCTCTGACAAATCACACTCGCGCCTTGGAAAGTTCAAGGACAAACTGCGGGCCAAAAAGAAAGAAGGGCTGAGCGACTCAGCCTCCGCGATTTTGCCTTCGGTCAGCCAGGTGTTGACGGACAGTGAGGAAGAACTGGACAGAGAGACGGAGGGAGAGTCGACAAAAAAGAAGAAGAACAAACTAAAGTCTCTTTTTGTTCCTAAATCCAGCATGAAGCGCAACTCCATGTCTCAATCCATGTCCTCATTAGGGGCACTTCCTGATAAAAACTCGTCCATCAGCTCGAGCACGTCCTCAGGCCTCAATGTGGAATCAGAAGGTAAGAGGTATCTGATTCTATCATTTACAATATATATATATATATATATAATATATATAATAATAATTACACTCTTTGTGTTTTTATTAATTATATTCTTTAAATTTTGTATGAAGGGAAGAAAAAGAAGAAATTTACCTTTTTAACACACAAACGGAATGGCAGCACAGACAGCAAGACATCCACTCATAATAACGCCACCCTTGGCTCGACCAATCAGAATCCTCCATCACCGATTGATATCTGCATTAATGGTAGTCATGTTTACAGAGAAGAAACCCAAAGTGAAGAAGTGCAGGAAATGGAGGAAGAGGAAGAGGAGGGAGATAAAGAGGAAGAAGAGGAGAGATGGCGAAGAGAGGAAGTAGAACGGGAACGACTGGAGGAGGAGAGAAAAAGAAAAGAGAAAGAAGAGCAAAGGAGAAAGGAGGAGGAAGAAAAAGAAAGGATAAGGAGAGAGAGAGAGAAAGAGGAGCACAGGAGAAGAATAGAGGAGGAAGAAAAAGAGAGTATAAGGGTGGAGAGAGAGAAGGAAGAACAAAGGAGAAGGATGGCAGAGGAAAAAGAACGGATAAGGATGGAAAGAGAGAAGGAAGAAGAAAGGAGAAGGATGGAGGAGAGAGAAAAAGAGAGGATAAGAATGGAGAGAGAGAAGGAAGAACAAAGAAGGATTGAGAAGGAAGAAGAAAGGAGAAGGATGGAGGAGAGAGAAAAAGAGAGGATAAGAATGGAGAGAGAGAAGGAAGAACAAAGAAGGATTGAGGAGGAAGAAAAAGAAAGGATGAGGATTGAAAGAGAGAAGGAAGAACAAAAGAGAAGGATGGAGGAGGAAGAAAAAGAGAGGATAAGGATGGAGAGAGAGAAGGAGGAACAAATGAGAAGGATGGCAGAGGAAAAAGAACGGATAAGAATTGAAAGAGAGAAGGAAGAAGAAAGGCGAAGGATGGAGGAGAGAGAGAAAGAGAGGATACGAATGGAGAGAGAGAAGGAAGAACAAAGAAGGCTTGAGGAGGAAGAAAAAGAAAGGATGAGGATTGAAAGAGAGAAGGAAGAACAAAAGAGAAGGATGGAGGAGGAAGAAAAAGAGAGGATAAGGATGGAGAGAGAGAAGGAGGAACAAAGGAGAAGGATAGAGGAGGAAGAAAAAGAGAGAAAGAGGATAGAGAAAGAGGAACAGCAGAGAAAGTTGGAGGAGGGAGAAAGAATGAGGATGAAGAGAGAGAAGGAAGAACAGATGAGAAAGTTGGACGAGGGAGGAAAAAGAAAGGAAGAGAGGGTGGCAGAAGAGCTGAGGAGAAAGATGGAGGAGGGGAATGACAGGAAGAAGGCTGAGGAAGAAGAGAAGATGAGGATTGCTGAGGAGGGAAGGATGAAGGAAGAGAAGAAAAGAGCGGAGAGAAAACGCATGATGGAGGAGGAAGAAAAACAGAAAGAGGAGAAAAGGATTGCAATGGAGAGAAGGTTAGCAGATGAGAAAAAAGCCAGGGAGGAAGAAGAGAGAAGAATAGCAGAAGAGAAGGAGAAACAGCATAAGGAAGAAGAACGAGTTCGAGAGGAAAAAGAGAGGAAGAGGGCAGAGATGGAGATGAAGAGAAAAGAAGAGGAGCAGGAAAGAAGGAATATGGAGATGGAGGATAAGAAAAAGAAGGAAAAACAGATGAGAGAAGAGCAGGAGAGATTAAGAAAAGAAGAAACTGTATTTGAAGAAAGTGTCATCTCACAATCCACTGACTTCCCTCGTTCAGCCAGAATCTCCATGAAACCGAGGTTAGTGCCGGTGTTCCTTCACTAAATAGCATGTAGCATACAGGGAGTATTATTCAGTATTTTACTTAGTACAGTAGTATGCAAGTAGAGTTTTTTTGTTTTTTTTTTTAGTATTAATTAGTATTAAATATTTTAGGTAGTAGTAAGCACCACAAGTAGCAGTAGTATGCACCATAAGTGAAGTATTTAGTGCAATTTTTAGTGCGGTAGTATGGGCCACAAATGGAATATTGTTTAGTACTTTATTTAGTGTCATAGTATGCATTGGAATATTATTTAGTACACTGTTTAGTGCAGTAACATGCACCAAAGCAGAGTATTATTTAGCACCCTACTAAGTGCAGTAGTTTGCACCAAAGTGAATTATTATTTAGCATCCTGCTAAATTCAGTAGTATGCACTAAAATAGTGTATTATTTAGCATCCTAATAAGTGCAGTAGTATGCGCCAAAGCAGAGTAGTATTTAACACCATACTAAGTGCAATAGTGTGCACCAAAGCAGAGATTTATTTAGCACCCTATTATGTGCAATAGTATTCACTAAAATAGTGTATTATTTAGCAACCTATTTAGTGCAGTAGTATGCACCAAAGCAAAGTATTATTTAGCACCATACTAAATGCAATAGTGTGCAACATAGCAGAGTATTATTTAGCATCCTAATAAGTGCAGTAGTATGCATCAAAGCAGAGATTTATTTAGCACCCTATTATGTGCAATAGCATTCACTAAAATAGTGTATTATTTAGCATCCTATGAAGTGCAGTAGTATGCACCAACGTGAAGTATTATTTAGCACACTATTATGCACCACACACCATCACAAGTCATTTGGGACAGCCTTAGACTGTGGTCAGTTACAGTACCTTCCCGCTATTAAACTCATTCTCATTTAACTAACAGTTAGTATACATAGAAAACTAACTAGTTCACTCATCATTTATTCCAAATACTATGTTTCCATCCCCCTTTATCATACACTCTTTGTCCACACATTGCTGTGATATTTTGGTATAAATGTGTATTCCTGGTTCACAATCAAATTAATAATTCATTTAAACACAGGAGGATGAAAACATGCACTGTTGCCTGGTGATCAGTGACATTAGGCAAAAATGCTGTTAAGCTCATTATACACAGCTTAATTTATATCCTAACAGCTTAGCTTTTGCATGTGCACTTCTGTAGCACCACTGTATAGCAAGCTTCGAGCACTCTGACATATGTTGTGTATGTTATGTTTACGCACTGTCCTTTACTGTGCCTATTGTCCTGTTTGGTATTTGCTGTACTGTCTTGTGCTTGTTGCACACATTTGCACAAGTGTGCTTTATGTAGTCCTGTGTATGTCTTTGTAGTCTTATTTAGTTCTGTGTAGTCTCACGTAGCTCTGTGTTGTTTATGTAGCACCATGGTCGTGGAGGAATATTGTTTCGTTTCAATGTGTATTGTACCAGCTGTGTATGGCTGAAATGACAATAAAGCCACTTGAACTTGATATAGTACTCTGTAGTACTGTGAATCAGACCGTGGTACATTTGGTGAAAGCTGGGGTGTTTGGGTAGGTGTGATCACAGACATTGCACACAAGTGCGGACCAAAACTATCTCTCTGTAGCTGCCTGTGGAAGAGAGGTGATCTCCATCCAGAACTTGATATAAACCCAATCAAACCTGACTGCAAGAGGTGACCAATGAAAAACACTTTTGTGAGTACGTTTCCAGTCCAGTCCCTTTCCCACACGGCCCTCGGCCAATGTTTTTCCTGTCAGCTTTCATTTGTGCAGTGTGAAACCAAACAGAAAACAAACTGAAAGTATTAATTTCACTGTCTTTGACACTCCAAACAGACTGACTGTGGAGAAAGCACTTTTTGTGTCCCTAGTCCACTTCCCCTCATATAAAGCCCTGTAAACATTCTCTGGGTTTGGTTTTTTCAGCTCTAGTAAGGTTCATTGGATGGATGCGTCTGTGATGATCGTAAGGTTCATTGGATTATTTATTTATTTTCATTTTGTAACAGTGGTGGAAACATAGTAATATTAAATGTTTATTAAATTCATGTAGCAGTTGTTAGTTATTAGACGGTTTTAACTGGTCACTTAAAGTAAATGGCTGTAATCCAAAGTTGACCTATAAATAATGACAGGGCCTGTCATTGTTCTGTCACTGGAAAATTCAAGAATAAAAAGCTTTTTTTTTTTTTTTTTTGTTCTAATAAATATCCAGAATAGTATTGTACACATTTAAATAAGAATACATAATACTATTAAAATATTAAGCTAATGTTCATAAAAATCATTTTTGAGTCATATGGGTCACCGATTGCAAAATGTTTGAACCCCATGCATTAGGTGAGTGATCGAGTTGTGGTGAGGGATTGACTTTAGGTGAGGGATCGACTTTAGAGCTATGCTCTTGACCGTTTCTTTTTCAAAATGGCGGGTGAAACAGAAGTGTAAACAGGAACTTTACTTCAGAATTCAAACCACTGAAATATGAATGGAGTACTCTAGCATTATTTGCATGAATCTAATGTTAGTTTTGTTGGAGTGTTTAAATTGTGGGGTTTTATTCCCCAAACTCCTCCATGTGCATATGACTTGATGAAGTTGTGTTACTGCATTCTGCTAGTTAGTTATTTGCTCCTGCAAAGGTTTCCTGGAAACTGGACTAGATCCAGAAATAGCCTTCATTGTCGGAAACAGTGTCACCGAATCTGTTCAGCTGTGGTATATAACACCAATCTGCCATGAGTCCTAAGATCATTGTGTCCTAGGACGATATTTAGCACCTTTGTGAAATATTCAGAAGGTCTTCAGTAGGTTCAGTACAGTCTGTGGATGCATATGGGAGTGTAAACATGTCTCTACCTGCTGTTCGTTCAGGTGAGTGATTAAGAACTTTGGTTAAATAGTGATTCATTTAACTTTATTAAATTTGGTACAATGCTAAAAGAATCGTCATAACACACACTAACCAACTACAACCTCGAATCAAAATAAATTATTTTAACCCTCCTTGCCATGGTCTGTCTTGTTTTCGTTTCCCTGCTGTGTTTTAATGCTGACTGCTGATGCGTTAGTTCTTGCTAACCCTCTTCAACATTCCTTCTTGTGTTTTACTCAGGGAATGATTTACAACTGACGTTAGCCCACAGGAAATCTCTGCCTGCCCCAAAAAGCTGATCTGGCTATTCTAATCCTCTGACTCATGTTTTTAAAAGCCTTGGATGGCTCATAAAATAGATACTGACTTCAGGAAGGAGGGTGCAGTGTGGTACGAACGAAGATGACTTCTTAGTTCTTAGGAATTCTTTTTCATTTTTTTCATGCGAGACTAAACAACTTTTTACAGAACATTTATGTGAATGTACAAGTATTCGAATGAAGCTGGTCTTGCTATAGGCCTGTTTGAACTATAGAGAATGGATTAGACATTATGGTGTTTAGTTTCCAAGTTCTTAAGAACTCAGCTGATTGACTTTTGTCTTCCATGCCACCTTCACCACTCCACACCTGAAACCATTTTATAGAGTACCGATTAGTACCAGTAAATAAACCAAAAAATATCTTGAACAAACCTCTGGTTTATATTATTCATGCCAAGGCTGAGAATATTACAACATGTAGAGTATTGTCCACAGGCCTTGCATGAATCTTTACAGAAATTATTGTATTGTGTAAGGCAAATCTCTCGCTTTGTAAAGGAAAGGCTTTATAGTTCCAAGACTGGAACTATGGTTATGAAAGCAGGTCCAATCACTTTCAATTAGCTAAAGAGACATTCCTTTAGTTGTTCATCTTTCAATATGTAGCACTTTTCATAATAAGGTCCAACGAGGTTTAGCCGATTAGATTTAGAGATTAAGCTCACAGATTCTGTAAACGGCTATCCAGATAAATCAAAGAAATGTGATCTTGCCTTTTAAGATACCATCAAAACCCACTTTTAATATGCCTTCAAAAAGACTCAGTTTTCTGACTGCGTAAAAGAAAGCCACATCCCTTCGCCTAAATCCAAATTATTTAATGGTGCTCTAGACAATTCAAAGATCTGAACGAGAGTAAACCTTCAGAGATGTAGATCTGTATCAGTAAATCAAAGTGACTGGACTGGTCTTCACAATTCAACCACAAAATCCAGTTTTGATAATCAGATCACCTTTATAAGACGAGCCAAATGCGTTTGAACATTTAAAGAAAAGTCGGTCTAGCTGTAGTAAATAGTTACTTGGCCGATATACACCAAGACCATTACGAGCAGTTGGAGTTTGTGTGTATGTGTGTTTGGCTAAAGGAGGAAGGCCTCAAATTTGGCCGATTACCCTCTAGTGTGGCATAAAGCATTCAGACTATGTAAGGGAAGGTCTCAGGCAATATCAATTTGTCCAGGCATTTTGACTGTGATTATTACAGAATTTCAAGACTATTTACTGTCATGCTCACACAGTATTTAAGTAATTCTGGTTAAAGCACTCACTTTTTGTCTTTACTCACGTCCTGCTCCCTCAGCGTGTCCGTCTCTGCAACAGTTTCTCAGTTGACTATGACGAACACCAACCCCTTTTTGGATGACGATTTAGATGCCAGCATTTCAGAAAACACCAGTGTTGAAGAGGCAACTGCTAAAAAAGGACGTGCCCCATTACCTATACAGTTGACTGGGCCAGATGTTTGCTCCAGAGCTGTTTCTAAACAGCATTCGAATTTAAAAGAAGTCTCAAAACGTCCAGCACCTCAACCACCAGGTACACTGAAGATGACCAGAGAAGTGACGGTCAAAGAAAACACAGATCAAGCAGGTCTCAGTCAAGGAGCAAAGAAAACCCCTGAGAGACATCATGAGAGTAAAGTCTTGTCAGTCACTCAAGATGTCACACAAGTTAATACTAATCCTTTCACATGTGATGGACCAGTGGCTATAAAACACAACAAGACCCCAGCACCAAAACCAAGAAGTGGGATATCCGTGTCTGAAGATAGGCCAAGAAATGGTGGCAAAAACCTAACAGAAAGTACTGCTCACCTTGAAGAAAAAGCAAGTGCTTCTAATAGCAAAGGTAATCCACCAAACTGGAAACTGTTGAAAGCCTCAAATGATATTACAGTTGAATATGTCAAAAGTGACCTTACTGATGATCTGTCACGAAGAGAACATCATCTGGAGGATGCAGTTGAGCCTGAATCTGCAAAGCCAAATTCTCCTTCACGTCTCAGTCAGGATTTGTGTCCAGAACCTCTGGTTTCCCCCACTGATGGACTGCCAAGCATGGAAAGATCCCAAAAGAAGTCTCGAGCCCCTCTTCCTCCAGTTAAACCTAAAAGAACTGAAGATCCAAGCACTCCACACCAGCAGCCATCTCTTCCAAACAAGACTAACCTTGAACAAGCCCAAGAGAACCATAGTAATAAGAAGGACCAAGATAACACATCGGTTTCTAGTAATGAAATAGCTGCAATCAGCACTCCATCATCCACAGTTTCATCCTCAGTGTTCACGCCACTTGCTGAGAAATCACAGGTCATGAAACCTTGTGCTACTGAGTCAGTGGAGACGGGTTCTGGTTCTGGGTCTATGACTTTGCCATGGGCTAAAATGGTACCCAGTGATGCAGGTGAAGTAAGAGAACAAGTTGCTCCCACCTCAGTAATCAGGTGAGATCCCTCCATATAGTCTTAATTAGCCCATTCCATAGAGTTAGTATTGGAACTCTTAGAAATGGTGACAACCAGTATCCTTGTAAACTAGGGGTGTGAAAATCTGCTGGTAAGATGATATGCCATAAAAAAAAAAGGCACTCTGAAAGAAGCCTGTGCTGTGCTGTTATGTGAATGGTATGAGTGGGGAAAGCATCCGTTCAAATGACATTTCCATCTAGACACAGTTTTATGAACATAGTGTCCTCGGCATAATTAAATCAACATGCAGAGTTCTTCAGAATTGTTAGGTTGGGACAGCTCAGCGATTGCTTTGATTTGATTTTTTTTTTTTCCTGGCACCCCCTGTGGAGGAAAACTTTGTTCTAAACACTTCAGACAACTCATACAACTCATTATAATTCTGAAACCTCCATATTGTGAGTTAGATGATGACAACTGCCACAGATTTTTTTTTTTTCTTTACCTGGAACCTAGATGTCACAATTGTCCACCAGTTATCTCTTGCCATCACTGCACTTCTTCTTATGTACTTCCTAGTCCTTATTTAACATTTAACCCAGATAGAAAAAAAAAAAAACAATAGATGTTACCCAAGCTGCATAGCCTCATTTTATTTACATAACTTGGACTTGGAACTTATTTGTCAGTCAGCATGCAATTTCTGTTCACCACCGTACAAACAGAATGATGAGATTGCTGCCTCCAAGAATAACCCTCTGTCGTAACAATGCACTATTCGTGTTGAAGATCATAGTATATTGTAAAACTTGGTGTGGTCTGATGCTCATCTCTGCTGTGTCACATGAATAAATGCTATTCACTGAAAGATCGTTAACATTCCTGTTCTGTCCGTGTACAGGCAGCATGCTGTAAAACCCCTGAGTGCTGCAGAGAATCGGCCTGAAACTCATGAATCTCGAGTAACTGACAACATACAGCCCAAAACAAAGGTACTGCTCCTGACATAAATGTACATGAATGAATACTTACTGCAGTCATGGTTTTTTTTTGCGACAAGTCCAAGTAAGGTCATGAATGTGGGTGAAATCTGGCTATAATAATAACTAGTGTAAATACAGTAAAGCTACTGAATGTTGAAGAACCAATTGTGTTACTGAATTATCCTGTTAACACTCCTCTGACCATGTTATATTAATGAAACTCACTTTACTGTACTCTATACCCGGTGTGCAAACATTAAATATTATAAAATAGTACTACATTTGAATGAATTTATTTTATATATATATATATATATATATATATATATATATATATATATATATATATATATATATATATATATATATATGAGAGAGAGAGAGAGAGAGAGATAGATATAGATATAGATGTGTGTGTGTGTGTGTGTGTGTATAATATATACACACACACATACATAAACAAAACAATAGGTAAATAAGTAAAATGACAGTACAACAGTTGTTTAACACAATATCTGGATTGTGCATGTCTACTCTCACAATATATCAGCAAATACAATGTATATAAAACTAAAGGTTTCCTTTTGGTTACTGAAGTTAAGGTTAAAGTTGAGGTGTAGACATGTTGAGGTGTAGACATGCAGAATGTCACTGGAGGGTCCTCACAAGGATAATAAACGTGTGTGTGTGTGTGTGTGTGTGTGTGTGTGTGTTTGTGTGTTTCAGGCTGCAGAAGCAGTGACGAAAGGCCCGTATTCTCAGTTGACGCAGACCGAGCTGATCTCTCTGGCGTTGCGTCAACAGGAACAGCTTTCAAAGCGTGATGCCAGGATCCAGGAGCTGGAGCAATACATCGATGACCTGCTGGTGCGTGTGATGGACGAAAAGCCAAGCATTCTGATGAGCATGAACACAAAGAACAAATCGATATGAGCACTCAAACAATAGGAGGTGCTGAAGAAAGCATGTAGAGAGTGAATTAATACTTACATACTGACTTTCGGGAAGATGAACTCTGACAACGCTAAGCTAGACTTTGCTAGTATAGCTCTCACTACAGTGCAAAGTCAATGGTGTTAAAGTCTTTATTACTGAGATAAATACATAAACATGGGATTTATTCCCCCTCACATTCATAAACCTCTGCTCTTACTACATATCATGGGACAGAATAAAATGTGTAACGTTGTCTTTCTACTGTTTCCTGTTTTCAAAGTTCACAAAGTTAAAGCTTTGTTCACTAGTGCACAGAAAAAGAGCTCTTTGTACCTACTGTGTTTAATAGTTCCTTTTTTTTGTGAAATGGGGGAAAGTCACACCTAAAACACACAGTATATTGCCTTATTCATTGTGTAATATGCCTGCAATGAGTGCAATACTGTACCCTAAAGCACTTTAATCAGAGACATTTTCTCCTTTTTGAAATCTGTAAATATTAATGATTATTTGTACTTTATACCTTTTCATTTGAACATTATAAGTGATGTTATCTTTCACTCAGAAATAAAGAATTTTCTTTGCAATAGAGTCTCCTATTTAAACGTCTTTAATGCAGCAACTATTCAAATATTTTATTACATCACAGGCTCTTAACCCAGTTAAATAAGATGTGATGGGAGCAGGAAAATATTTAGGATACTAAAATGTGCACACAGGATATTCCTCTACCAAGGCTGGGGACCTCTGTGGAGTTCATTACATCTTAAAACTCCTTGGTGCAGATGAGGACCCATTGGTAGCCTTGTACTCGCCTGATTTAAAACCACAAAGACCCCTTTGGCTAATATTGTGACTGCGTATGAAACAAACAAAAAACCCACATAAATCGTTTATGTGTCTAATGTCATCACAACTAATTTAATTACTCATTTTATTAGTATATTATACTAATAACCGCGTTAAGCCATTTTCTAATTTAGCTTGCTGATTTTATTGTTGTCCGTTGCATTTTTCATGATATGTTCAGTCTTTGTATGTTCATAATTTGTTCTAGTTATCTTGATCAATTAATTTATTTGATTATTATTTAAATAATAATAATAATAATAATAATAATATTCAGGGCTTTTAGTCGATAGGGCGTGTTTTTTTTTTATAAGGCAGACACAAAGATGCCTAAAAGGTACATTTGGATGACGAGAGTATTTATTTATTTATTTATTTATTTATAATTAATTAATTAATTAATTAATTAATCATGACAAAGTACTCTTACTGACATTAAGTAATAGAAGGCTAACAAGAGCGCGATGTTGTTCTTTTAAGAATTTTCACCTACAAATCCTTTCCTTTTTATTGTAATTTAAAAGACGGTATTTTGTTAAATATTTGTGTTATAAGTCTTATTAACGCTTAACAAATTTAAGTCAGTGGGGAATTCATTTCGTCAGATTTGCACTCCAGTCAATGCCCCAAAACACCGATATATATTAAACAAAAAGGCGTTTGTATGATTTAAAAAAAAAACTTTTTAAATATACTATAACCTTCATTAACTCGCGTTCTCTGTTCTCTGACGCCCTCTAGCGGTTCTATTAAGCATTGCAATAGTAATTTCGAAAGCCGGAAGTGGGCTCTCAATACCCGTATGTAAACAAACGCGTCTGGGTCGTTGCTGTTTGGTCGTGGAGTTGTGTTTGTGCTGTTACATTTATTGTAACCTTAAGTACCTGGTAAGTAGGTTTCAGCTTAAAGTCGTGGAGTTTGCAGTGTGTTACCTTGCTGCTTATGCCGTTTGTGCAAGGATAATGACATAGCAAACTAACACACTGTTTGTAATATACTTAGATAATGGCTAATGTTTCTGACCACATGAGCGGGAAGTATGAAGTCTGCGCGGGACTGCACGATGTATCGTGTGTGTGTGTGTGTGTGTGTGTGTGTGTGTGTGTGTGTGTGTGTGTGTATCTCGTGTGTGTGTGTATCTCGTGTGTGTGTGTGTATCTCGTGTGTGTGTGTGTATCTCGTGTGTGTGTGTGTGTGTGTGTGTGTGTGTGTGTGTATCGTGTGTGTCGTGTGTGTCGTGTGTGTATCGTGTGTATCGTGTGTGTGTGTGTGTGTATCGTGTGTATCGTGTGTGTGTGTGTGTGTGTGTGTGTGTATCGTGTGTATCGTGTGTGTGTGTGTGTGTGTGTCAGTCGTCGCGATGTTACTGGGCAATAATTAAAGGTATTACGTAGTTTTGGCCAAAACGCTGTGTGTTAAATCTTTAACCATAAACGCCACATGAGTTTAAATCCACAATATGGAGCTATAAAATGATACGATTTTAAAACTTTACTTTGTTATCAAAAGCACTAGTACTTCAAATGTGACCCTTCCAAACTCCAAAATCATTACTATAATTGCCATAGAGAGTATATTGTAATATTTATAAAGTGATACTGTATAGTGCACATTAGTCATTTAATTGAAATCAGTATCAATTCATACAATATAATATTATGTGTAATAATATATTTAATTTCATTCTGTTCATTCAGATTTATTGGATTCTTATTCTTTAATTTGAATTTTTAATAGATTTAGATTATGTTACTGCATGAATTCTGATAGTGATTCAGATTCCGACTGATTCTGAGTCATTTGTTGTGTGTGTCTGTGTGTGTGTAGGTGAGGTGTGTGCTGTGTAGCGATGTCCCCTTCGTGCTCACAGTGTGGCTCGAAAAATGTGGTGGAGGATCAGCTGTATAGTCAGACGCAGTGGGTGTGTCAGGACTGCGGCTCCGTCATCTCAGAGGGGACTTTCACCACCGTACTGAGTGAAGAGCAACACTCTACAGGTCAGACACCCGCCTGCCTGTGTGTCTGGCTACAGTCTGCCTGTGTGTCTGGCTACAGTCTGCCTGTGTGTCTGGCTACAGTCTGCCTGTGTGTCTGGCTACAGTCTGCCTGTGTGTCTGGCTACAGTCCGCCTGTGTGTCTGGCTACAGTCCGTCTGTCTGGCTACTGTCTGGCTACTGTCTGTCTGTCTGGCTACTGTGTGTCTGGCTGTCTGTCTGGCTAGCTGGCTACAGTCTGTCTGTCGGTCTGGCTACATTGTGTGTGTGTGTGTGTGTGTTGATATGATATAGTGACTGTGTGTTTGTGTCTTTTCATGTCTAATGTCCTTCTTGTTGCTTCTCTTGAATATTCACCAGTAAAAGAGTTGATAGAAATACAGCTGTTCACGATTTATCTGTTTAATGAAATTTGATGAGACATTTATATGAAATGTTGTAAGTGTATGAGATGAGTTTTGTTTCGGCGTTGTTAATCATGCATCTGTTCTCTCCCTCCACAGCCGTGCCTTATTACCTCAGCACAGAGGTGACGAAGAAGCCATGTCCCAACCTGATCAAAGGTAACTCCTTCCCTCCTGACTGACTGTAATTAGGCTTTACACTCATTTATATCAATTCCATTATGCTTTAGGGATGAAACGGTTACCGCTGATAGAATTTCCAGACGGGTAGTATTACTGTGTCACGTTGAATTATCATTAAAACCGTGCACGATTATCATGATTTGTAAAACTCGCGGTAAATGCTCTCCACACACACACCCAGCACGAGTCTGACGCAGGCGCAGCATGGAACGTTGTTTTTTTAGCATGAAAATGGATGCTACAATTTAAAACTGAACACGTCTGCTCAATTCGGCATGAACCGAATGAGATCATCAGGAGTCAGATTTCGTTTATCACATGACGTAACCATCCATCACTTTATAGTCAAATATAAAACTTGTATAAATAATTTCAGTGTGTGAATCAGTACTTTTTGTACATTTTCAGCACATTTTAACAATACAGTGATAATACTTATAACCATGATCGGTTTGGTCACGATAATCATGGTATGACATTTAATAATAGAGTTACATCTCTATTATGCGTTATAACCAATCTGAATTGAACCCTGATTCTCTGATAGATCTTTGAATGTTATTAAACCTTATAGCTATTGACACTTTGACTGTTAGTCAGTGAGTTTTGTAGCTGATCCTTTGTCTGTGTTGGTTTTGCAGAGTATTATACAATTGCAAACATAATCACGTGACATTACCAAAGTAGTTTATCCGACATTAGCTAGATAGTGAACTTGACTAACTCTGCCGTTTCAGACAGACACTGCTGGAGGAAAAACCTGTAATGGTAGTTTAGGTAGTTACTGCCTGTTTGTCGGGCCTGTGTTAACTCCCTCTTATTGTACTGTTGTGTATAATAATTGTGTGTGTGTGTGTGTGTGTGTGCAGGTCTGGGTAGCGTGCGCTCTCTGTGCCGCATCCTCAGGTTATCCAAACACATGGAGTCTGAGGTGACAAGCTTGTACGAGCGTGCCTATAATCACCCCCACTTTCTGAATTGCCATTTGATGAAGAAGGAGATGTTGGGGGGCTCCTGTGTGCTGTCCGTCTGCAGGCAGAACAACTGGCCTGTTGCCATGGGAACCATCAGCATGCTGTTAGACGCCGAGCCAACTTCCGTAGGCGCCGTCTATCACGACCTGATTAAAACCCTGAACATCCAAAATACAACAAGCAGCTTCACTGAGCTGCTGGAGAGCCACTGTCACGAGTGAGCGTCGTCATCATCATTATCATTTATTATATATATATATATATATATATATATATATATATATATATATATATATATATATATATATATATATATATATAAAATTACACATTAATGGAAGTGTGTGTGTGTGTTAGGTATAAGCTGAGCCCCAATGATGTGCCCGATGTCTGTGCGGAGTCTGTCGAGCGGTTGGTGCAGCGGAGCTCTGCACTGTTGGAACTGGCCACTGATGTGTGGATAGCAACCGGACGCCAACCGCTGCCCCTCCTCACTGCGTGTGTGTATGTGGCCTGGCAGTCTCTCAAACCCATGGTGAGTTTTCACACACACACGCACAAAAGCTTCTGAGATCCCAGTTCCTCTTTCAAAACAAGACACACCTTCATATTTGTCCAGAAGACAGTTATCCTTATGCTACTTTCCAAACAGAACAGTTATCAAAGCAAGCTTTATCTTGTTGCCCTAAAAGTGTTGTCTACCTCCTAGGAAACCGCTTCTAAATTAATCATAATGCAAAGGGTTAAACGTAGAACTAATGGTATACACCGATCAGCCTTAATGTTAAAACCACTGACAGGTGACATGAATTACATCGATTATCTCGTTACAGTGGCACCTGTCAAGTGGGTGGGATATATTAGGCAGCAAGTGAACAGTCAGTTCTCAACGTTCATGTGTTGGAAGCAGGAAAAATGGGCAAGCAAAAAGATCTGGGTGATCCTTTTTTTGGTCTTGTGGGATGTTCCCTGTATGCAGTGGTTAGTACCTACCAATAGTGGCCCAAGGAAGGACAACCAGTGAACCAGAGACAGGGTTACGGGCGCCCAAGGCTCATTGATGAGAGTGGGGAGCGAAGGCTAGCCCGTCTGGAGGCAGTGTGATTCTCTGGGCAATGTTCTGCTGGGAAACCTTGGGTCCTGGCATTCATGTGGATGCTATTTTGACACGTACCACCTACCTAAACATTGTTGCAGACCAAGTACACCCCTTCATGGCAACGGTATTCCCTAATAGCAGTGGAATCTTTCAGCAGAATAATACCCCTGCTACACTGCAAAAATTGTTCAGGAGTGGTTTGAGGAACATGACAAAAAGTTCAAGGTGTTGACTTGGCTCCAAATTCCACAGATCTCAGTCCGATCGAGCGTCTGTGGGATCTGCCGGACAAACAATTCCAATGCATGGAGGCCCCACCTCGCAACATACAGGACTTAGAGGATCTTCTGCTAACGTCCTGGTGCCAGATACCACAGCACACCTTCAGAGCTCTTGTAGACTCCGTGTCTTGACGGGTCAGAGCTGTTTTGATGGCACAAAGGGGACTTACACAATATTATGCAGGTGGTGTTAATGATATGGCTGATTACCAGCACATGCTTTGCCACAGCGGACCTCATTTGTCAAGCTGGATATGAACAAAGATATTCATAAATCATTCACAGGAGCATTTCCATAAGATATGTGGACCTCAGGAAAGTCAGTTTTGTGTAAATGTATGTGTAACGAGACTCACTCATACATCAGTTGATGGGCCTCAAAGTTATAATTGTCCTGAGATTAAGCAGTTTTAATACACAGATTAGATACAGATTATCTAACCAAGTTTAAGTAGTTTATTTTGATTTCATGCATGAATTAATGCTTTAAAAGCACGCAAGCCAAACAACTCCATAAGTTAAGACAAATAAGACTCAAGATTCAATTAAGATTCTGTTTCCCTCTTTCTTTCCTTTTACCTTCTATTTTTATCATTAATCTCTCTTTCCATCTGTGTGTGTGTGTGTGTGTGTGTGTGTGACAGGCCCGTATGAAGTACACCCTGAATAAGTTCTGTGAGATAGCAAGGTTGCCAACGTTGAAGCAGTCGTGTGTGACGCGGCGGGACACAGTGTCACGGCGCGTCAGCGAGATCAGGGAGGCGCTGTGTAAGCTGGGCCGTGTCTTGCCCTGGCTCAGAGGAGGCACCGTCGAGCCCGGCTCCATCTGCACGCTGGTCGATGACATCCTCTCATACCGCAGAACTCTGATGCTGCAGGCCATGAGGAGCAGTGAGCTCGAGGAGGATGCTGAAGAACAGAGTGCAGCCTCCTCTGAAGAAGTGCACTGGGGAAAAAGGCACCTTTTCCTGCCTCCTTCAGCAAGGAACGCAAAGCGTCCGAGACCCAACTCACCCGAGCCAGACGTCAACGGAGATGAGAATATATCAGACACGGAGATAGAATCATACATTCGCTCGCCGGAGGAGGTGAAGTTCTATGTGGAGGTGCAGAAGAAACTGACTGAGGACAAGAAGTGAAGGATTCAACCTGAACACTAGCTAAACCAGTGTTTTTTTTTTTTTGTTTGTTTTTTTTTTTTTTTTAAACTGTTTTTCAGTTTGTCGTTTTATTTAAACTTGTTTCGTTGTTCACTGAGTACTTCTGCAATATGCACTTTAAACTAGCTTTACTAAGTTCTATTTAGTGCGCACTACTGAGTGTGAGAGATGGCTGGTTTGTTTTGTCCTGCTGTTTTCGCAGTAGCTGTTTGCAGTCCAGACAAAGGCAACGGGATCAAAGACCACATGCCTTTACGTCCATGTATGGAAAGCTATAAATGGGCATGCCATGTAAATAACCTGAGCTTTATTTCCTCTTGTTTTTGTCGTTCATGACGTCTGCTATATACTGAGTATTGCTGCAGATTGCAGTAGTGCACACTACCAAGTGTAAGAGACGCAGTCGACGCCAGAGACTGATATTTTTTTATTTTTCAATTTATGTGGAAGTTACATCACATCTTAGAGCAGTGCATTGTGGGAGTCCTTCAATACTCCCCAACCCCCCCCCCCCCCCCCCTTAAGTTCTGCTTTCTGCTAAAGCCTTTACTGCACTCTTGTATTTCTCCTCATCCACCGAATCCCCTTGGTTTCCATTTTAAGAACTATACTAAAAACTGAAGACGTTTTACCCAGAAGGCATTGCTGTGCCCTAATACATTTATAAGGATAAAAATGAGCAATATTATCAGTATGGGAATTGCTTCAGTTACATTGTTCTCGCTGTCAGTATAGAAATTAATAGAGTGGTTTTGTTATCATTCTAATTTAAAATGTTGTGGGTTTTTTTGTTTGTTTTTTCAGAACTGTTTATTGGCGAATAATTTGGAAGTATGTTTTTTTTTCCAGTGAGTTATTTTGATTAAAAACCATTTTTCAACACCACATTATTTCTTTCATTTGTAGTCTGTAATTTCTATGCCAAGAAGTTTGGCTTCATGTTTGAACGAGTTAGAAAAGTCTTTAGCAAAGGCACCTCGCACTTGAGATGATCATTAGGGTTTGTTTATAGGGACCAGGGCCAATTTTACTTCCTGCTTCCTCACAGAATAGAGCACTGTGTCAGCCATGATGTGGCACCCCTGGTCAAGGGTCCAACAAATGTAGAACCCTGACCTCGTGGCATGACTCCTCCACGTTCATAATGTTGTTAGATGGTATCAGTATTGTGCAATCTGCACAACTTCTATTATTTTCGCTAATGGTTATGCCCAAGTTTGGTCATGGTTACATCAGGAACAGGAACGCCTGTTGAAATCATGTTCTCTTTCAAGTACCTCGGACCCAAAATGGAAACATACTTTATCTTTATACGTATAATTTATTTATTTATTTATTTATTTAATGATCTTTGTGCTTTAAGGATGGTGGAGTTGTTGGATCTGTTTGATGGCATAATTTGATGATCTATCCAGCAATAAACATTTTAGGATCCACTAATTCTAACAAACAGATGCAAGTTAATACTACTACTACTACTAATACAAAACTGTTAATCCTCCCTGCTTTGTGTGAGGGTGTGTGTGTGTCTGCCTACCGGCCTGTGCTGTGTTTGTGATGTCTCCTGCAGGAATGCAAGATTACATCCTGCTCACTGACCTTGAGGGTTTCACAGCTCTGTTCTGAACTTCCCTTTACTCTCCAAAAAGGCAGGATCAACCAAAAACCCACACAGAATGCTGTTTAGTGTTCATGTCCTAAATGGATATTGTTAATGGATATCAGTTCCATGTTTGCAAAGGAAAGCAGCTCTTATAAGACCTATAGTAAATTAGAAAATTTGACATATAGCATAGGCATAAACACAAAGGAATTACCAAAGAAATATAACAGGTTAAAAATAGAAATGCCATACATACACATATACTGTCTTACTCCTATATACGGTCCCAAAAAGTATTGGGACAGCAAGGCCAATTTGATTTTCACTATATGTTGATGAAATTTGGGTTTGAGATCAAAAGATAAGTACGAGATGATAGATCAGAATTTCAGCTTTCATTTCCTCATATTTACATCTAGATGTGTTCAACAACTTTCAACATGGCACCTTTTGTTGTAACCCACACATTTTTTTTCCCAAGAGATCAAAAATATTGGAACACATGGTGTTTTTTGCTGCCCAGGTGTGCCCTGTTAAATTGATTGTTTAAAGAATGAATAGCTCTGAATGTCTACTCTTGGTTTGAGCCCTAGCATTTGCCTGCATTTGTTAGAAACCACTCATGGGATAAACCAACATGAAACCAGAGAGCTGTCTGTGGGAGAAAAGTGAGCCATTTTGAAGCAAAGAGGGGAAATCTATCAGAGGAATTGCACAAGCATTGGGCATAACCAGTACAACGATTTGGAATGTCCTGAAAAAAAGAAAGAAACCACCGGTGTACAAACAACCACAAATGGAACCGGTCGGCCAAGGAAAACAACAACAGCAGTAACATTGTGAGAGCTGTGAAGAAAAACCCTAACAACAGTTAGTGTCAATTCCAACATCACCAGTCCTATCACAACTGTGGAACACATGGACTGTGGGAAAACAAACAATTTGAGTGGGAGACACAGTGAACAGAGCATGAGTAAACCTCCTGCTGATGCGTCGCTGGGAGCTCGACAGACATCAGACAGTGCTTTTCTTAAACACTGACGATGAAAACTCTGCTATCGTGAAAGGATTTAGCTGCTCAAAGACACAACAAGAGGACTTAATGCTCTTAATCTGATCTGAGGTGGTGCGTCAGGTAATACAACTAAGCCTTTAATCCAAACTGTCTCATATTCATAGAGATGGAGAGGCATTTTTACTCATGTTACATACTTTTTCCTAATATATGCAGTCACACACATCTATAGCTGTCCTGTCTTTCTGTGTATAAGTGTTCTTCTGTGTGTTCCTGCATAGGGCAAGAGATTACGACCTAGCTCAAGTGCATGTATGTGTGTGTCAAAGCCATGTTTAAAGCACTCCCATGTGAAACATTTAGATCAACAGTAAGCATGAATTCACACACTTGACACGCAGGCGTGTGGTGTGCAGTCTGGAAGGGATTGTACTGATGCTATGTGGAAAGGAAAATGAAGATGGTGAGTGGTTTCTGTGGTCTCTGGGGATCTGTAAATTGCCAAACCGAGGACGGAATATATCTCTACTTTGTGCAGGATGTTTTTCAGCACATCAAGCGCTCCTTCTTCTCCTGTGGTCTCTGGAGGCGATGGCACTAGCTGAGATAGTTCCAGAATTACTGGCATCCTTTAAAAGAATGAGAAAAATTGCTTGCACAAGATAAGCATTACAGCACACATTCAGATTTTCCACTCAAATATCAGAAGAGATTACTAACCTATCCTCTAACATAATAAATAATAATAATAACAATTTTCTTTTTTTAAAAGTAGCAAAATTATTGACAATCCTACTTATTAAAAACAAAATTATGAAAAAATTGCAAATGATTTTGATCAAATATGAGGTTCAAAAAATTTGGGCTGCAGACAAGAAAAAGAACTTGTCCTCACTGTAAAATATACAATGGGTCATTGATGTTTTGGGGCTGCAAGCATGGTAATAAAATAAAATGCAATTATAGCATCCCCATAGTTTTATGCTCAAAATATCAATCGTTGAATGTGTTATATTATATATAAAATCTTTTATTTTAATGAAGATTGTCAATAATTCTGGTGCTGACGGTGTACAGACAATAACAAGCTGAATCTTTTCTGTGGGCTTCAATCAAAATAACCCTCAGATATACTAAATAGATATCTGATAGATGTGGGATAATTTACTCTATCCTTTGATATAGTAAAATAGATGTAGATGGAATGGCTAATTGGCCCTAGGTGTGAATGAGTGTGTGAATGTGTATGTGTGTGCACATGGTGCTCTGCGATGGACTGGCATCAATCCCAGTGTTCTGGGATGGGCTCCGAATCAACTGTGGCCTTGACCAGGATGAAGCATTTACTGAAAGTTAGTGAGTGAAGGAGAATTTTGGACTGGATGCTGCACCACGCAGGAGTCAATTTTCTGACCTGCAGTTATGCTGGACACCCATAGGTGGCATAGTTTTTCTTTACAATCGATTAATATCAGCAAAAGAGACCAGCAGGCACACAACTTCCTGGCTGCCTAAAAAGCAGAGAATATGCCAGTAGTGTGAACAAAACAGAGCTGCATTTCCTTAGAGAATATTCAGAATCTTAAGTCAAGGACATAGGACAAATTATTTACAAAAAAAAATAGCAACCATTAACTCAGCAGCCATATGTTGGATTTCTCATCAATGTGTCATTAAACGTCTCTGGAAAATGTGAGAAAACAAGCCAACAACAGAACCTGACTTATCACTTATGTTCAAGATTGTTGAAAAGTTTGCTGTGTTTGACTTGCCTTGTAAGTGCTAATTTGTAGGTTGGAATGATGTCATTTTCCACCTCTGCATGTTCAACTTGTGAAGTGGAAAATCAAAACAAAACATGGAAGACTTTTTTTTCGCTTTTTGTTAGCAACAAGCTAGCCAGCCAACTGTGATGAGTGATATATATTTTCTTCCTCAAACACTCATCTGTATAGCTACTGTCACATATTTAATGCACAAATGTGTCTGTATGTTGATTAATCTAAAAAAAAAAGTACTTACTGAATATATACAGTATAAGTATATACAGCGTAAGTCATTTGAAGGTAAGAAGTGTTACTTTGTTTATTTCTGATGCTGTGTGCAGCCATGCTGATTTGATGTCACTCCGTAAACAGGGGAAGAACTCGGAGTTGAGAAGACTATCCCAAGTTGAGGTGTAGGAATTTTGAAAAGGGTCTGTCTGCTATGGAGTTAAATTTGTCCCAAAACTAAACAAATAAATATACAATTTCGCAAACAAACACAATCTGCTTTGCAAAGGAAAACTCGACTCTCAAACAAACAGAAAGCGTTTTTCTCACAAATGCAGCTAAGCATCTTCCTCTTCCAAACCAACAGGTGGTGCTATCGGTCAATTTACACTAGTCTCCCGGGAGAAGCATTACAACACAGCATTACATTACACCACAATAGTGTGCAGTAATCAAGGCGATGCATTTGTGAGAAAATCGCTTTCTGTTCGTTTGAGAGTCGAGTTTTAATGACACCTTTTACAAAACAATTGCAAACCGCTTCACAACAGTGTAATGTTTTCAATATAGTTTACAAATCATTAAATACCACTCAATATTAGTGCTTGTATTCTGTGTTTTAGTTAGGGTCTTTGCTAATCAGACCATTTACATGCAATTACTATCACTCTACCTTTTTCACGTCAATTGACTAACCTGATTAGGCATCCTGAAGTGAGCACTGATCACGGATCAGTACAAACACAACTGATTAATATCAGTTTTATTAACATACCTAATAAAACTGACCCGAAATCAGTTAAAACCATAGTAGACACTGGTTCATGGGTTCACTTTGAGATCAGCACCCCCTAGTGGCAACCATCGGAGTTACGCAACAATAATGACGTAACGAAGCCTCGTTTGCTGAAATCACGTGACTTGCCCAATTTGATACACGCTCCAAAAGCGACCATCAGTACTGTAACTGTCAGTGCATTCAAGTCCTTCTGAGAGGTTCGTATTTACGAGTTGGGAAGTCATAATTACAAAGTCAGGTGCGTTCAAGTCACTTTGGTTGGCACAAGATGGTGGTGCACCTTCTCTTAATTAAGTACAAAAAAAACACAAGGTTTTTATACTCTACTTCTAGAAAATGAAGAGCGCAAACAATGCGCATCAGTTGTGTTTTGCTTTTTTATGTAATCAATTTATGAAGCCACTGTAAACTTTATCGTTACATATTATATTGTATACAGTGCTGTCGCAATTAGCTTACAAGAAAATCCTTACAAGAGTTTCCCCAATTCGTAATTACGACTTTGTTGCGGCGTTCATGTGTGTTCAACTCCTAAACACTATCTTTCCGACGTGACTTGAACGCACCATGTTCTAGCAACGCCCCCCCCCCCCCATGACGTCAAAGCAGCAGAAAACAATTAACTTTTAATGGGAATAACAAAAATACAACACCAACCTACACATTAGCAGCAGTATCACTAAGCACATCACAGGTATTTCAGTATAAATTTATTCAGGGTGGAGTTTTTCTATAAACTTATTAGACTTAGCAAAACCTGAAAGGGGTTGGGCTGAAGCCTACTAAAATATTAATATTTGTCATACCGGTATTTTAAACTCATGAAACTCCCTTAAAGTGTTTTATTTCATAGTATCGACGACAATTATTGATTCTGCTGACAACAACAACAACAAACCGTTACAATTTTATTAGCAGGAATTTCTAGCCAGGTCTGCGTCATCACCTGTTTCTCTCCGTTTACGCGCACAATGAATCCCCGCCCACCAAACACCATTGGTTGCTGTAGGGAACAGCTGTTACTGCTGCATTGTGATTGGTGGATTCTCGCTAAGCCATGACGTTATGCTCTGTACTGCACACCGGGAGAGAGAGATAGAGAGAGAGAGAGAGAGAGCGAGAGCGAGAGAGAGACGTAATGGAGTAATTCCGCTACAACGCTCGTCATTTTTATAAAAATTTCACCAATTCCGCAGCGTGGAGTTGCAATGAGGGTACGGTACATTATTCTTTGTCGTTTTAAACGAAATGCTGACCGCTGTTTGTGCTCATTTCAGATTAAGGATGCTTTTTTTTTTTTTTAAGATGAAGATGATGATGATGATGATGATGTAAAAATGTCAGCAAGATCTAATAATATCTAATAAGTGAGATCAAATCGAGAAATGTGTTTTCATCTGCTGAGTTTTGCAACACTGAGACTGTAAGTGGCCGAATAGCTGGCTGGTGATTATCAGTGCATAATCATTCATAAGAATACTAGTGGTGATTGTGAATGATTATACTAATTAAGGATGATGAGTGTGACTAGACAGTCGTGGGAATAATATTGGAGGAATTGTTTTGTTCTAGGTGCTGATATATATTTAGAAACTGTATTAATTGTTATACAAATCATTTAGAGAATTATTAGAAGAATTATAGGAGTGTGAATGGTGAAAATAATGAATGTAGATGTATGCAATGCAATCACAAAACTTATGCATGACATGTTTATATATATATATATACACACACACACACACATATATATATATATATATATATATATATATATATATATATATATATATATATATATATATAAATTGTGTATGAGAAACGTCCTTCATCAGATTTTTGCAAATCTGAAGTTGTAAGTGATCAATCTCATTGTGTTTCTATTTACAAACCTCAGACACATGCCTGTGTGTGTAAATTATTAAACATCAAACTTGGATTATTTATATTCACAATCTATAGATCTGGGTGTAGATTAACCACTCAAAGGGTAAAGGTCATCGTTTCCCTAGAAAGAAGTAATCTGTTTTGAGATGCAGCAGTTTCATCCGGTTTCTTTAATAAAGCAGCTTTTTAGACCAAACAACACATGCAGCTGTATGCTTCTTACCCAGAATGCAGTGCAGGATGTAAACAGGAAGCTCATTGTTTCAGAGCTCATTTGCCTTGTAGTCAGGCCGTGGTAAGCCGTTACAGGTATTACTTCGTGGAAGTACACACAGATATAAAAATGTATACATGTATAAAAAAGACAAACATATGTCCCAGATCATCTCAGAGCAACATGGACACACAGATTTGCACACTTATTCACACCTTGGTTTAAGTTAGTGTAGCCAGTGCACCTACTGGCATGCTTTTGGGAGGAAACTGTGCGACTGGGAGGAAACCAGTGTGAAAACAAGGAGAATATGCAAAGCTCCAACAGACGGTAGCCTGAAATCAGGACTGAAGCTGTGAGGTAGCAGTGCTACCTGCCACACTATATTTATGATATAATAATGTAAAATATATTATAAAGTATGATTAAATGTATAAAAGTTGTCAAAATAGAACTTTATAAAGTATAAAACGAAATAGTTCATATTCTACATAGGATATGAATGTGTAATAGGGAACAACCTGTAGTGTACTTGTATATGCAATATGGATAAACTCTGGGACATAAGATGGTGGATTCTTCCCCTTAAGTGCTTAATTCCTAATATGAGCCATTTGGGTTTAAGCTCTCAACATCCAATACAACTAAACTGCATAAACCCCTCTACACGCTGTGTTTTAAGTACGCTATATTCGGTAGTTTGGTTTCAGCCTCCGACTGTCTAGACCACTGCACTACGTGTGGTATGAAATAATGGTTTCTACATCCTGTGTAGAGCACCGTATAGAGTTAAGAGGCAGCAATTTTCGGTTTAGCACCCTACTCTTTGTGTTGATCCTTCTGAAATAAATCAATAGTTTCTACACCCTGTGAAATGCTCTATATGTCCAACAGGGAGTTATTTGGGAATCACCTCTCTACTCTTTACACAAATCCTTTTCATGGAGTATGAAATAATGGCTTGTACACTATATACAGTGAACTAGTTGTCCGAGAGTTCAGTTTAGGTCTCGGCTCCCTAATCACTACACAACTTCACTTCACAGGGTCTGAAACAATAAGTTTATCTCTCTGGCTCTGTCTTGGTCTGTTTCTCCCTCTGTCTGTCTCTTTCACTTCTGTCTCATTCTCTCTCTTTTAGGCCTCTATGTGGGCTTCGTGTTGTGGATTATTGAACGATCTGATCGGTTCGGGGGCGGTTCGAAGCCATCAGGCTGGGTTTGGGGGCGGAGCCGGGCCATTCAGATTTGCTCCTGGCGCTGGCTACTCTGCCTACCCTTCAACGAGCACCACTCAATCACCGTCTATCCCCGCCCCCTCAAATGGAGCAGCGTGCAAAGCCTGTGGTCTCGCCTTCTCCGTCTTCAGAAGAAAGGTAGGTTCCTCTGAATATTTCAATATTAAGTACGTGTTGTCTGAATATTAACATGTGCACGTATTTGAATGTTTGCATATAAACAGAAACACACGTGTATATAAAACTGAATTGTAATTTTGGCATCGTGTGTGTGTGCAGCACGTGTGTTCAGACTGTGGGCGGAGCTTCTGTGCACTCTGTAGTGTGCTGCAGGAGAACCTGCGACGCTGCTGCGTGTGCCACGCCCTGTGGGCGACAGCGTTCGAGCGGGCACGCCTCATGCGATTGCGGGTGCGTGATCTGCGCCGCTACCTCACACTGCGTGACATTAGCACGGATGCATGCACTGAGAAGGAGGAACTCGTCGAGCTTGTACTGCAACATATGGGGGTAGATCTTCAGGAGGAGGAGGAGGAGGAGGAGATTGAGGAGGAAAACACTGAAGCCCTGCCCTCTGCTTTAGCCCTGCCCGATGATGCTGCACCCACCACCCCCCAGCAACCTGCACTGTCTGTCTCCGCCCCTCAGGAAGAAACACACAACACTAATAACAGCTCAGGAACCAGCCAAGTACACACACACACACACACACACACACACACACACACACACACATCCCTTCTGTCTGATAATGGTATCGATGTTAATGATGATAATGATTTGTGTGTTGACGATCAGGATTGTGGAGACGTTGCCTCTGTGTCTCTCCTCCCCCTGGAGAACAATGAACGTTTACTAGAGGTGAGTTATTATTCATACTAGTTATAAATAAAATCCATTTAAATCCGAAACATTATTTACATAGTTGGTTATTCAGTGAGGTAACAGTCTCCTCTAGCATGCTAATACACACTGGCCAGTTTAACAGGAATGCCTGTGTCCCTGCTCATTCATGCAATTATACAATTTGCCATTTATGTGTCAGGAGAGCAGTGCATAAATTCATGCAGATTTTATACAGGTCAAGAGCTTCATTTAATTTTCATATCCGACAGCAGAACCTGAGTCTACAATGAGCAAACGCTCATCTAAACTGGACCGTTGAAGATTTCGAAAAGACCAGGTGAAGTTTTTTTTAACAATTTCATTGAGCCTCTGCCCACCGTAGCGTCAGACGAACAGTAGTATTTAGTAGTTCTTAACTGACAGGAGTAGAACCTGATGTGGTCTTCTGCTGTTGTAGCTCATCTGCCTCAAGGTCTGCTCACCATGGTTGTATAGAGTGGTTATTTGAGTTACTGTAGCTTTCTTGTGAGCTCAAAACAGTCTGGCCATTCTCCTCTGTCCCTCTCATTTCCACCCACAGAAGTGCCATGCACACATTTCACATATTCCCCCATTCTTCTCTAGACCTGTACCTGCATGATTTTATCTGTCGCGCTACTGACACCTGTTTGGCTGGTTGGTTAATCACGTGAGTGAGCAAGTGTACAGGTGTTCCTATTAAAGTGAATGTATCAGAGGTCGACCGATTGATTGGTTTTGCCAATTAATCAGCACTACTGATCGGTTATCGGCAAAAATCCACACCGATAGTTTTTCCCAGTTGTGCCCGTTGCAGGAGCGGTTGAGAAGGGTCCGCCGTCGTTATACAGTACGAGAGCGGCCTCTAAAACGATCGCTGACTAATTTGGTGGCTTTTTTTAAATTCATTTTGGAGGTCTCTACTTTTATTTGTTATTTGCAGTGTTACATTTTGGTTCCGTTTGGATGTATATCTTTTAGTAACTTTAATATTTATTCATAGTTAATATATATATTTATTAATATTTGTATATTTATATCATTTTTAAAAAGCACAGTACATTTTCATGGTACAGTCAGTACTGTTTATTTTTGTACCAAAGTTCAGCAATATTTTACTTTGTGTTTCTGTTTTCATTCAGTAGCCATTTTAAAAGGTATCAGTTGATTGATCGGTTATTGGCAGGTACCGCCTGACTTAGTTATCGGTATCGGGAAAATCCACTATCGGTCCACCTCTAGAGTGTATGTTATCGTGCGAGATTATAGTGGTTATTTGACTGAGCTAACTTAATCAGTCTCTCTGACCTGTTATCTAATTGTATAACTAATTGTGTAATGTGTTTAATGTATTATCACCATATTCATTTAAGAGAACAATTAAACATTTACTTGTTGCAGTACTCCCTTGGTTCTGTGTGTGTGTGTGTGTGTGTGTGTGTGTGTGTGTGTGTTGATGTGTAAACAGTCCAGCCCAGTGACTCAGAGGAGGGCTCGAGCCTCTATCTCTGATCTCTCCAGCGAGGATGAAATCGAGTTGTTAACCGTTCGGCAGCTGAAGGAAATTCTGGCCAGGAACTTTGTGAATTTTTCCGGCTGCTGTGAGAAGTGGGAGCTGGTGGAGCGTGTGCAGCGTTTATACAGAGAGCACCAACACAACCGTACCTCCTGTGAGTCCTATCTTCAGTCTGGGCAGAAATAAACCAGAAGGGAAACAGTAAACACTTAACATGCACCTGATACTCCAGGCAAAGTGTTTCCTCTGTCTGAGGTGCAAAAACAGAGAAGACGTGGCAAAGTATTGTCATGCAATTTGCACCGATTGCATTCACTGTATACTCGAGAATTAATTTAGCTAGCCACATTAACACAGTAACGCAAACAGTTTTAGGGCAGTGTGCAGGTCTAGTCTGGGGTTACTGGAACCTGATTGTGACTCACAGTGTTCAGGTATGCAACACAGATCAAATTTTATGTGAGGAGTTTACTTCAGGAAAAGCTGTGGTGAGATTTGACTTGTGGGACTTGCACTTAAAAAAAAAATTCTTGTAGGAATAGCAAGAGCAGCTTTGGATATTTGAAGCTACCGATCCAAAATGGAGGATGTTCTCTTAACAGTAATTTGGGAGAAAAGTGTGTCAGGAGCGTTAGATGAACTGTTAATCATCCGGGATTGAGCCCAGATTCTTCTCCATCAAAAAAAAAACAAAAAACTTTTTCAAACATACTTCTAAATAGTGTTTGCATGCATTTTTATTCTTGCCTGTGAGACAAGACGAGACAAGAAATTCTGTTTGTGTACAGTGTCAGAGGTCATTTAAAAACGTTAAAAACAATTCAAAGTTTTTCAGAATGCTATAATGTCCACACAGAACTCTCTTTTATGTTTTCTTTTGCAGTGGAAAACATGAGCAACAGCATCACTGCAGGTGAGGATTTCTGTCATGCACATGAATGCAATATTAAAAAGGACTCTTAAAGTAATCTAAAAGTGAAATGTACCCTGCCCCCCTAATGTAGTTACTCATCCAGGACACGTTTGGTGTATTAGAAGCTTATGATTAAACCATCGTTCACACACACAGATTAATCAGGTTGTTTACATTTGAAGCGTTAAGAAGACGCCCTTAACCACGGCGACTTACATCATAGTCTGTATCAAAAACGGAAACATCCTCATGCTCGTTCTCTAGGTCATGGACTAAGAACTGACATTGAGCTAAGACCCTGTTAGAAGAGGATAGTACAGCATTAAAGGAAAAAAAAAACACAAGACGAAGGTTTGTTTGGGTTTTTTTAAAAAAAATTTTTAATAGAAGTGTCAGTACAAGTGAAGAGGTAGGTCTTTGGTCTTTGTTTGAAGACAGACAGTGACTCAGCTGTTCGGACAGCCAGGAGAAGTTTGTACCACCACCTGAGTGACAGGACAGAGAAGAGACTTGCTCCATGTCTTCCTTGTTCCTTTGGTTATCTTTTAATCCTCCTCTGCTCCCATGTTAACCATGCAGTCGTGGCGTATCCTCCTCCTATATGTGATGGAGGTGTTGGAGGTAAGAATATCAGCATTGATGAGTGAGACACAATGCATGCTATTTCCACCTGCATGATACATCTGTGTCCCATGCTGTGTTTGTGTCTGTACGTACACTATACAGTATGATATACAGTATATAAAAGGACATCTAACCATCAAACCTATATGTGCTTGTTTAACAGCCCATTCCAGATTTAGTCTCACTTTGCTGTTATAATAACCTCCACGCTTCTGGGAAGGTTTTCCACTAGATTTTGGAGTGTGTGGCTGTGGGGATTTATGCTCATTCAGCCAGAGCATTAGTGAGGTCAGGAACTGATGTTAGGTGAGGAAGCCTGGGATGCAGCTGGCATTCCATTTCATCCCAAAGGTGATCAGTGGGGTTGAGGTGAGGGGTCTGTGCAGACCACTCAAGGTCTTCCACTCCAACCTTTGCACACCATGTCTTCATGGAGCTCACTTTACTTTGTGCACACGGACATCATTATGCTGGAGCATGTTTGGGCCTCTAAGTTCCACTGAAGGGAAACTGTAATGCTACAGCATACATTCTATACGATCGTGTGCTTCCAACTTTGTGGAAACCGTTTGGGGAAGAACTACGAATAGGTGTGATGGTCAGGTGTCCGCAAACCTTTGGGCATATAGTGTATGTGCTTACAATATCATCAGATGTTTTGTGCAAAGATAGCAGTCCTATAATTATGTTCTAGTGCAAAGTGCTAATAGTAATGAAGTAATATATAATGGTGGTCGTCTGACAATTCCATAGAAATGTTTGATATATAGATATAATATAATAAAAATGACTGCATGTTTACTTCTGTCTGTTCTTACTGGCCAGGATTTTGGTTGTAAATAATATTTAGTTGTGTTTCGTTCAGAATTGGGCTTTATCTTATAGCATCACTTGTGGAATAACATGCATGTGAGATTTGTTTATTCACAATTGATCAGTTGCTTCTCAGTTTCTACAGTATATAGAACCACACACCAGACTCTCAGCTGTAGCAAAGTGTGAGCTAATATAGGTAACTAATTAATTAATATTAATTTTTGCCAAGTAGTGTTAAATGGAAACGGTAACCATGGAAACGATTTCTGGCACTCTGAGAATCAGTACAGTAAAGTAAAATGTTTGCTGTGAGACAGACATTTAACATTAATAATCTGTCAATGTGTTCACTGGTTAAACAGAATTGTGAGATTGCCTTAAACGAGGACGTGTGTTCGGAAAAAAAACTCTAAAAAATTTCTGCTTTTCAGAAATACAGACCCTTAGAAAAAGGAAGTGTTTCTTACTTCCTTTTCTTTCTACTTTTTTTCTTAATATGCTTGTTTATTATCTGTCTTGTCCTATTGTAAAGTGACCCTGGGTTCTGTGCAATGCACTATACGTTTATATATAAATAAAAAGGACCCTTATGCTTCATCTCAGATGCATAAACACTCCCCCCACGAGAGATCCTCCTCCCAAATGAAATGATATTTTCAAAAGTGCACAATAGCAATATTATGCATGTTGAATATTGTAGTAGATGAGAAGAAAATTGTCTGGTCGTGTGTGTGGGGAAGTAGGAGCCTATCACTGTACAGATTTACTCATCCTGGCCTAAAGCCAAATGCCCCTGCTGAGCTAAAATGGTCGTAACTGCACTGTGCTTTGATCCAATATGCTAAGTGCCTTTCTCTCTGTGTGTGTGTGTGTGTGTGTGTGTGTGTGTAGACTGCTGATGCTCTGCAGATTTAGGTGATTTTATTTAAGTAGAACGATTAATAAGAGCCAATGGAGACAGACGTCAGCACACAGTTCCTCAAATGAATAGACTCTAAATACATATAGGTAGATACACAGAGTTAAGACACACTATAGATAGATAGATAGATAGATAGATAGATAGAAAATGTTAGTAAGTGTTTGTAAATGTATATTGTGCAGTAAGAGTTAAATGTCCTTATTCCACGGTGCTGCTGAATTCTGATTGGTCAGAAAGTGTTGAGATGTTTATTTAGCACTTTGTATATTTAGCGCTTTGTAACAGTAAAGCTGTAACTTTGTTTTCCACCATGGGGAAGCTCTTCAGGATGGAAGGCTTTCTGATTTCTCAGTAATATGAAAAGATGCGGGGTTTTTTATTATTATTATAAGTTTGAGAGAGAGAGAGAGAGAGAGAGAGAATGAAGGTGAAGGAATGACTTTATAGCTGCTATATGTGATAACTTGCTTCAACAACAGTGAACAGATAAAACATGTGTCATTCTTTAATAAATCATTGGCCGTGTTATAAGAGGAGTAAAACATAAACAGTCCATGTCAGGCCGCATCACACCATCCCATCACTGATTATTTTCCTGGTGTTTTTTATTCCTTACGTAACGTGTTGCGTGTCTGTGTGCAGGTGTGGCTCCTCTCGGTACGGTGGATGAAAACATGTGCCGTATCTGCATGGACGCTGTGATCGACTGTGTCCTGCTCGAGTGTGGTCACATGATCACCTGCACCCGGTGTGGCAAGAAAATGAACGAGTGTCCCATCTGCAGGCAGTACGTGGTTCGAGCTGTACATGTCTTTAAGTCCTAAACACACAAACACACACATGCACACTGACAGCCTTCATCGTCCTGAACTGAATCAGCTTCTGAAATCATAGAAGGTTACATCGGCTACATCCCAAATTGCTCCACAAGGGGACAAGTGTCAGACTGGTTAGGGTCTGAATTTGAACACGGAGGCTCTGTTTAATTAGTGTTTTCAAATGCGCTCTTGTTGATTTCTCCTAATGACTCCTAATGGGTGTGTAGGACCTATGTCACACGAGTGTGTACTCACAGCACAGTGGAGAAAGTGTGTTAATGGGGCAGATTCTAGCTACCCTGTTTATTATCTAGTGTGCTACTGTATGTACCTAGCATACAAAATAGCTAGCACTGTAAGTAGCAATTCCATCAGCTGTCATGTACAGATGGAGACAATCAAATGTTTGAGATGTGAAACGTTAAGCTCGTTTTTTCGCTTATAAACAGCTTTATTTTGAAAAGGCAACCGCGAACAAGTTCAGCAATGCCTTCTGGCTAAAAATCCTGAAGTCTACAGTGACACTGACTCGACTCCACACCTAACGCCGATTTACTGGCCAATAACACTAGTCAATAACACTAGGGGAAGAGAAGTGGACAAGGGCGCATTAAAAACAGTATTGGAATGCAGCACACTTAGTCTTTCCATGTGTACAGTGTGTGTGTGTTAAGTGTGTGTTGGTGCGTGTAGAAGGTATAAGATGAAAAAGTGATGCGTGAAGAAGGTCCTCCTTGCTGTAGCAGACCTGAAGCCAGCAGTGATTAGAGGTGCCAAATGTACTCAACGTTACTGATTGATTTATTGTGCTTTAATACAGTGTTTATCAACTGTGTTTATTATTAAACCCCTACAGCAAAGTACATATTAGCATATTAGAGTCACTCCATGAAAACTGCAGCCAATCTGTGTGCTATGAAGGTACAATTCCAGGAATTTTGAAGAACAATCCCATCCTTAAAAGATAACATCTCCACTCAAACATGAGTTATGAGGCATCACAATCACTGCACTGCGCATGTAACAAGGACATGAAGATAACAATGAAATTTATCAGTATAAATTTTATTTAAAAAAAAAAAAAAACAGGACAACATTTGACAAGTCAATAAATAGCATTAAGAGAAGTTTGAAAACAGTAAAAAAAAATCTGAAGATCTGTTAACTTGAATATTTCAAGCTAACACTTTAGTCTATTTTTGATCCAATCAAAAAGAAGGATTCAGAACACCGAAGTCGAGATTTTCTTGGGTAGAGCGCATCAACAGGAAGTTAAGGTAAGACCATATCAGGTATTTGAGTTTTTATGATAATGCAGTTGCAATATATATTAATTGAGTGACTTCACTAAACCCTGAACGAAATGTTGCGAGGGTAAAAAGGTGTAACTTGCCTGGAAAAACATCATCACAGATCGTCAAAACACTTACGATCCGTAAGTACTCTCGGGTGATACACATCATGCCTGAATATGGGGTCTGATGGGAAATTTGAAGCTTGGGAATAAGACTTCGGCTGTTTCCAGAGTAACATACCCGAAACAGGACACGATAAATCTACAAACGTTTTAAAATACTGATTTGATCTATAATCTTAAATTCTGGTCATTTTACTCTGTTTTTTCAAATACCATAAATTGTGCTTGACTGACTGACAGAGAAATATTGTTGTTACTAATGGAAACCTTGTGTTTATTAAAACAGTTTGAACATAACCCATGCAGACACCAACGGTTATATTCGCCACCACGTTTAAAAGACCTCGCACCCAAAACGGGCTGCGACCCTTCACATAGATAGCTATTACATAGCCTCTGTATTAAAATAGGAAGACTTTATTTCAGGAAAGGGTAGGAATTAAAGCAAAAAATAATTATTAGATAAGGTAAAGAATGTCACAATTTCTAACACTAATTAATGAGGAGAATTTAGAAAGATATTGTGTTTTTACAGTAGTTAGGTACAGGATGACATTGAAATTATCTCATGTATATCTCAAGGTGTAACACCTTACATTAATAATGATATTCAGCAATATTCTACTCAATGTTACGTTTTATTAGCAATGATTTATATACATTTGAATGGCTGCAGTTTTCATGGAGTGACCCTTTAGCTAAGTACTAAATAAATTCATTTCTAAAATGCAACACCAGACACTGACTGGAAGTTTACCAACAATATTTATCTTTTTATTCCTGAATTAACTATACATTAAAAACATATTTGGATACGTGGCATCCTTCCTCCCAAAGAGCCATTGAGGTTAGTATTTAGGTTTCGGAGTTAATGTTTAGCTACAGCAGTTTAAACCACTAAAATGTTTTGTTTTGTATGGTAGCGTCACCTTATTTTATTTAATATTATTATTATTATTATTATAATTTTATTACAACTTTATTTAACAATTGATAGTAGATAGCTACTATCTTTAGCAGCTCCACTAACACTTTTTGATGTGACACTATTTTGTGGTGGTGCCAGCTAACTATTTATTTCGCTAACATACTTCACTTCATTATTATTGTTACAAGGCTAGCTCTATTTCATACCTTATTTTGGGACACTATTAGCTAGCTAGCTATTTATGATTAGCTAACCTAGTCCTATGACAACCTCTGCTGTAATGCTCACCAGCCAGATAGATTTAATATTTTAAAGTATTAAACAAAATATTTTTAGACTTATTAAATTAGCTAGCTATTTTGGTAATGATTTGGCTGTTTATGTTTAGCTAGTTAAGCTACTTTTAGCCCCATGGTGTATCGCTAGCTAGCCTTTTCTGTTTGATCCGAACTATCTATTTTTCCTTTTATTAATCTTTCACCATGAATTTGAGGATTATTTATTTTGTCACAGTATTTTGTTTTCATATGAATCTTACACATACCCACAGTTATAGCTGTGTATCTGCACAGACATTGTGAAATTTAATAAATTCAGATTTTGATGGGTAATGTTTAGCTACTTCAGTTTAACTGCAGTTTAACTTTAAACTGCTTAAAGTGTGTGTGTGTGTGTGTGTGTGTGTGTGTGTGTGTGTGAGAGAGAGAGAGAGAGAGCGTAATGCCTCCTTGTTTTATTTAATATTATTTGTTTTATTATAATTTTATTAATAATTGGTAGTTAGCTGCTATGTTTAGCGACTCCACTGACAACCACTTGGTGTAACATGATTTTATGGAGGTATTAGTTAACGGTCTATGCTTTGCTAACATACGTCACTGGCACATGACTTCAATACTTTATCATGTGGCACTGTTAGCTAGCTACTTTTGTTTTGTTAGGCTAACATGTTCCTGACAGCCCCGTCTGGTATACGAACAAGGTCACGTATAAGGCTAGCTATCTTTTCTGTTTGATCCCAACTAGCTATTTTTCTTTTTCTTACTCTTTCAACATGAATTTTATGTATTTAGCCAGAGTATTTAGTTTTTACATGAATCTGGCACATATACACAGTTATAGCTGACCTGTGTATCTGCAAAGACATGATAAAATTTGATAAATTCTCCAGGTTGTCAATTGCTTTTCCATAAACAGTAACTGAAATAGAGTTATGTGCATCACTGTAGATTGCACCAAAACCATGCCCTACTTCCCACTCCCTACTCACTATTCCCTACTCCTTACTCACTATTCCCCACTCCCTACTCAATATTCCCTACTCCTTACTCACTATTCCCCACTCCCTACTCAATATTCCCTACTCCCTACTTCTTACTCAATATTCCCTGCTCCTTACTCACTATTCCCCACTCCCTACTTCTTACTCAATATTCCCCACTCCTTACTCACTATTCCCCACTCCCTACTTCTTACTCAATATTCCCCACTCAATATTCCCTACTCCCCACTCCCTACACAATATTCCCTACTCCCCACTCCCTACTCAATATTCCCTACTCCTTACTTACTATTCCCCACTCCCTACTCAATATTCCCTACTCCTTACTTCTTACTCAATATTCCCTGCTCCTTACTCACTATTCCCCACTCCCTACTTCTTACTCACTATTCCCCACTCAATATTCCCTACTCCCCACTCCCTACACAATATTCCCTACTCCCCACTCCCTACTCAATATTCCCTACTCCTTACTTACTATTCCCCACTCCCTACTCAATATTCCCTACTCCTTACTCACTATTCCCCACTCCCTACTCACTATTCCCTACGTCTTGCTCACTATTCCCCACTCCCTACTCACTATTCCCTACGTCTTGCTCACTATTCCCCACTCCCTACTCACTATTCCCTACGTCTTGCTCACTATTCCCCACTCCCTACTCAATATTCCCTACTCCTTACTCACTATTCCCCACTCAATATTCCCTACTCCCCACTCCCTACTCAATATTCCCTACTCCTTACTTACTATTCCCCACTCCCTACTCAATATTCCCTACTCCTTATTCACTATTCCCTACTTCTTACTCACTATTCCCCACTCCCTACTCAATATTCCCTACTCCTTACTCACTATTCCCTACTTCTTACTCACTATTCCCCACTCCCTTCTCAAAATTCCCTACTCCCTATTCCCTACTTCTTACTCAATTTTCCCTACTCAATATTCCCCACTCCCTACTCAATATTCCCTACTCCTTACTCACTATTCCCTACTTCTTACTCACTATTCCCCACTCCCTTCTCAAAATTCCCTACTCCCTATTCCCTACTTCTTACTCAATTTTCCCTACTCAATATTCCCTACTCCTTACTCACTATTCCCCACTCCCTTCTCAAAATTCCCTACTCCCTATTCCCTACTTCTTACTCAATTTTCCCGACTCAATATTCCCTACTCCCCACTCCCTACTCAATATTCCCTACTCCTTACTTACTATTCCCCACTCCCTACTCAATATTCCCTACTCCTTACTCACTATTCCCCACTCAGTATTCCCTACTCCTAACTTACTATTCCCCACTCCCTACTCAATATTCTCTACTCCTTACTCACTATTCCCCACTCCCTTCTCAAAATTCCCTACTCCCTACTCACTATTCCCTACTCCTTACTCACTATTCCCCACTCCCTACTCAAAATTCCCTACTCACTATTCCCCACTCCTTACTCACTATTCCTTACTTACTCTTCCCTACGCCATACTCACTGTTTTCTACTCACTATTCCTTACTCTACAGTATTCCCAGCTCACTATTTCCTAATTGCTATTCCTTATTTACTCTTCCCTACTCACTGTTCCCTATTCCCCACTGACTATTCCTTACTTACTCTTCATTACAACTTACTCATTTTTTCCTACTCACCATTACTTACTTACTCTTCCCTGCTCACTATTCCCTACTACTATTCCTTACTTACTCTTCCCTACTCCCTATTCCTTACTTACTCTGCCCTACTCCCTACTTACTCTTCCCTACTCCCTATTCCTTACTTACTCTGCCCTACTCCCTACTTACTCTTCCCTACTCCCTATTCCTTACTCACTAATCCCTACTCACCATTCCTTACTTGCTCTTCCATACTCACTATTCCTTAATATTCCTTATTTACTCTTCCCTACTCGTTACTCCATTCCCTACTACTATTCTTTACATACTCTTCCCTACTCACTACTCCTTACTCAATTTCCTATTCCCTACAAGTGGCAAAGTGCATTATATGTATTATGTACCAGGGACTTGATTGACAGTGTTGATTTGTATCTGTCTAGAGAGTTGAGTAGATTTTTTTTTTCAACGTTTAATTGAACCCATTTAGGCAAAGCCAGGAGAAAAAACCCAGCTGACAAGTAATTTATCATTTATAATAATTTAAGATTCTGCCACGAATATTATGGATAAACCATTTTGTCTTAATCGGTAAAATCGTAACACACTATTACATGGATAGAAAAGAGATATATACAAATGTACACACTGTTGCCTGTACAATAGATGATTTTTGGATAAGAATATGAAAATAGGATTACAGTTTGAATTATTTGTGAGGACTTGAATGTCTCTTTTATTGTATGTGGGTTTAATGTGCAATTTCTAAAAGGTGTCACTTGTAGGAGCGGAGCAGACGACACTCACTATAGATCTACTGTATGTAAGAAATGAAACACTTTTGAGGGTTGTTATATTTTGAAACTTTTTATTTTGTTAATATTAAAGATGATTTAATAAAATACAGAACCTTGAATTAATACAAAAGTTTTCTTATTTTGTTATTGCTGACTGAAGAGTTTTAATTATTTATATGTTGCATGCTTTAATAATACAGAATATCTAAGTTCATTTAAGCTGCTAGTGATGTGAATTAAAAAGATCAAACGTTTTGAGGTTTGTGGGACGTTAGGATCAATGTAACATTGTGTTTTTGACCGAAATGTTATTTTAAAGTGCACATATTATGGGTTTTCAGATATTACCTTTCATGTACTGTAGTGTGTGTTATAGAGCTGTTTGTGATTGTAAAAAGTCTGCAACGTTTCAAAAATCAAAAGTGCACGACAAACGGAGTCAATAACTCCCAAAAGGAGGAATCGATTCTGAACAGGTGAAACGAGTCGTTAGTAATTCCAGATTTACTTCCTGTACTAACCTACTTAGGTTTGTAACAAAAAGCCCCAGCTCTGGTCGGTAGACCAATCACAACAGACTGGGTCATCTGACCAGTCAGAGCAGAGTATGCTCTCTGAAAGAAGGAGTTTAGAATGAATCCTTTAGAACGGATCATTTAACGAGTCGTTTGTGACACTGGGGGGGAAAAAGGTAATGCTGCAATTTAAATTATGAGCACAATAAAGTGTTTTTAGACCTCGGATGCACGTAAATCTATTGTATGAGACATAAAATTAGGCACCTTTCAAAACCATAATAGGTGCACTTCAAGCATATTAATTTTAAAATATTAATTACGTTTTTAAAAAACTGAAGGAGAAGAAGAAACAATCATTCAAAGAGAAAAAACATCCTTTATTTTTTGTCAATGATCTGTTTTTCATACATTTGTGTAATAAATAGTCAGGGAACGATGCAGCATCGTCATCCTCCCTCCATCACACACGGCAAACTGCTTTCATAGAATTTACAAACTGAAAAATAATAAAAAATAAAGCTTGACACAAGCTGAAAATCCTGCACGCGCTCTCTGTGTGGCGCCAAGCGAGCCCTCACCTCCAAAATATATATATACTTATTTATTTATATATTCACAGTCTGAGTATTTACAGTGAAGGAAAGCAGGCAGAAAAAAAAAAGACGTTTCTACAAGAAACAATCTTTAAAGGGAGAACGCGACACGTCGGCTCTCCCAAAAATAGCTCATCTCAAATTAGTTCTGCTGGTAAAAAAAGATGCATCGATACTCGATATCTCACTGTATCGCAATAAAAAGTCTCTGATCCTTTGTACAAACGATTCGTCTGTACAATATTGACATAAACGCAGAGATAGAGAGAGAGAGAGAGACACGCCCACCCTGATGGGAGCATGACAGGAAGGAGGTGAGAGGGAATAAAGTATTAGTGTTACAAACACACACACACACACACACATTCTTACAGAGAAAACACCGCAGGGTGGAAAACAGCTCTGCGCTGCTTAGAATGTACCCAAGGAGAAAAATTGGCACCAATTATAAATCACTTCCTGTCCTTAGCATTTAGCTAATTAGCTTAATGCTATATTCAGTCACTGAGTGTGAGGAAGCATAATACAGCTCAAAAGACAATACTATACAGTTGAGACAAGTGACCGTTGTGCAGCGTGTGAAATTAGCACGAACATGGTAGCAAATGAGCACTAGATGGAAGATCAGCATGATAAAGCTTTGCATTCAGAAACGAAATGCCATTATGTGTTTGTTTAATACATTGTGTGTATGTGTGCGCGCGTTTTTAATACTAGGTACACGTCGATCAAGCGTTCAGCTTAAACGAGTGTCATGAAAGCAGCTCTATGGATACAGAATAAACGGTGAGATGATCTCTAAACATTAGCAGTTTTCAGAAATACCAACTTTCATGCTACAGTACATACTCAAGCTGATGATCCGTTGGACGATAAATAAATTCATGATACGTTTAACACAATTAATATGGCAGACACTTCGTGGTCTTCTAAGGTCCCTTATTTTGGTGTTTTTCCTAAGCTCTTCCATAAGTTTATCTGACAGACAGAACTGTCATGCCAGTACAATACGTTATTGTGATAATAAATTGTAATTAATGCCGTATTATCACAATGTGATACAGTCAAATACTTAACGTCGATTGAACAAAGATGCTGTCTGGTCAACTCTCTCTCTATTTATTTATCTATCTATCTATCTATCTGTCTATCTCTCATTCTCTGTCTATCTGTGTGCAATTTGTTTCACCAAAAAAAAAACGTCCTTAGTATAATTCTGAAGGCTGATAATTACAGAAGACAGCCAGCAGGGGGCAGCACACACATACACAAACATACAATACACACGGCATTGTTATGACTTGAAAGGGCATTAAATAAGCAAGTGGAAAAAACACTGTTGAAGGCGATGGAAGTCTGAGGTGTGTGAGCGAGCCTGATGTTAGAGTAGTGTGACTGAATTCGTGTGCGTGTAGTGACTGACAGGCCTGTGCCCGTGGGGATCCTTCTGAGCATACAGTATCGAAATAAAGTCTGTAAAGAGAGGAAAGAAGCAAGAGGATGGGCGAAGACAAGCCTAATACACAATAACGTGTGTGTAGACGTCGGAAAGGGAAGGGAGACTGGGGTGGCTGTCCTTCTCTCTCAGTGGAAGAGTGGTAGAAAATTCATGTTGTGGTCTAAAGAGCACCGGTGTGTAAATCGTAAACAATCATTGGATGGATTTATCTGTATAAAAAGCCCTACACACGTAGCTGCTCTAACTGCAGAGTGGAGGGTGGAGGGTGTGTGTGTGTGTGTGTGTGTGTGTGTGTTACCCCCAACACCCTCCCTGCTTCTTGCCGCTCTACAGCGTTAGTTAAGCGTCCCCCTGCAGTTCTCGGCTCCGCACAGACAAGGGATCTTCTCGTCCTCGATGGGGAACTTGTAGTCATAGGTGATCTCCTCGTTGACGTTGATCGGCTGGCGCGAGTAGATTACAATCTTCTTCTGAGACTCCACCGTAATCACCTTGGCGTAGCAGTTCGGCTGTGGAACACACGTACGCAAACCAAAACATTCGTTAACAGCCAGTCAGAAGGTATCAATAGCTACGTTTCCATCCAAGTTGTGAATTTAACTTGCGTGAAAAAAATTGGAATATCGCATAAAACATTTGATAAGAAATTTCCATCCCGTGCGTCTGAGAGAACAAAAGCGTCACTTGCGCGGAAACCGGTGCAACTCACTCTCCGCTATTTTGCCTTTTCTGAGCCTGTTATCCAAACGCAGGATTTATCACATGACTTCATCGAGGAATTTATCCGTAAATATGTTTCCAAAGTAGTTTATGTATATGTGTTCTTATCGAATAAAAAGATTATCTGCCTCAATTGTTTTTTAGAAGCATTTTGGAGATTTTTATTTTGGAGATCTAGTGGGGTGTTTTGTTGTTGTTGTTATAAACCAAAATGCACATAAAAATACATGGATGGAAACATAGCTAGTGATTTCAGCTTATTGGATAGACTTGTTACACCATTCAAGCCACACAAATCTAAAGCCATAAAACCAAGCAGTTTGTTGACACCAAGTGGCGTAACAGAACAGCGTAAACGCTATCGTCAGGGGGTCACAAGTTCAAATCCAAACAATGCCACAGCCATCCATGGCTGGCAGCCAAGTGAGAAAAACTGTCCATGCTCTCTGAGTGAAAGGGATGGCATAGTGTCTCTCCCTTGTCAATCACAGTGACACTGGCCAATCATGGGCTTCTGTTAGCTCGCGTATGTGGAAGACGGCAGACAGCACTTTTCTCAGAGTGTGATGCTGCATGAGCGGCAGTTCACAAAGATGCATTTGGCTGGATTTACATGTCTCAGAGGAAGCATGTTAGGCATGGTACATACTCTATGCAAGTACACGAACATGGCTGTAAGTGCGCGACATTCTGGAGCCCTGATGGAGTAGTACACGGCTAATCCGCAAGGCGGCGGCAAAACAGAGATTTGAAACGGTCGTTATTTCCAGAAATGCTCTCTTCTTCGATATTGATGTGCTATTGATGAGGTAATGTTCGGATATAGCAGTGAATATATACTACATGGCCAAAGGTTTGTGGACAGGTGACTATTACACCCATATGTGCTTCTTCCCTAAATTTCTTTTAGAAGTACACAATCGTATAGAATGTCTTTGCGTACTTAAACGAAGAGGCCAAAACCTGTTCCAGCATGACAGTGCTCCTGTGCACAAAGCGAGGTCCAGGATGACATGGTTTATCAAGGTTGGAGTAGTAGAATTCGAGTGGTCCTGCACAGAGCCCTGACCTCAACCCCACTGAACACCGACTGCACCCCAGGCCTCCTCACCCAACATCAGTGCCTGAACTCACAAATCCCCACAGCCACACTCCAAAATCTAGTGGAAAGCCTTCCCAGAATAGTGGAGCTTATTATAACAGCAAAGGGGGATTAAATGTGCAATGGGATGTTCAAAAAGCACATACGGGTATGGAAGTCACGTGTCCACAAACTTTTGGACGTCCCAGAGCTAACATTAATCATACTAAAACAGCAAAAAAAAAACCCATTTTGAATGATAACTAAAAATAACAAAAATAAAAACTAACTTTTGAAAAAATCTCAATATATAGTAATTGGTCAGATACTCTGATGTCCCCAGTAGAGGGCGCTGATAAACAAATCCTCAACATGAAGTGCCCCTTTTTTCAAATAGGTTTTTGCATCAAAGAGTTGCAAGTGCATTGTTGGAGATAAGAATCAGACTCCATACATCTAGCAGTGAGCTGTTCAAATCCTGTTCCTATCACAGCTGGAAAAAACTATCACAGCAAGTTATCCTGTGTTGCAGTAATTATTTCGCCTCATGGTGCCCAAAACAATACACAGTGGTCACTAGAGACTTAGCTTTTCTACCAGTGCACAAATAATAACATTATAAACCTGTGACCTCCAGAATGCAGAAGATACATAAACCTACAAAATACATACCCTGAAAATATTGTGATTATATTATTTATTGCTGATCACACACAATAATCGAGAGGTACATTAGTATCAGCTGCTGTTTGGTTTGCTGATTGGCTGGAGCTAATCACACCTACTGCAGAGTAGATCACCACAGGTTGCCATAGTTACCAAAGGTTAGGGATTGCAGCCCATGGTTAAAATGAACTGCACACTTGATCAATTATTTCTATGTAGAATTTATTATAATAACTACAATAGAAACCCACATAGTGAAGTATGTGAGAGAGAGAGAGTGAGTGAATGTGTGTGTGTGTGTATTAAACTCACATTGCAGCTATGGTTGATGAAGCGAGCGAAGTTTCCACACTTTGTAGCATCGATGATGGTGTCGTGATCAACACGGAACATGTAGCTGCTGCCGATGCCTTCCTCCTCATAACGCTTCTCCCTCATGTCCGCGATCACCTACACACACACACACACACAGAGTTAATTTACACACCTCTACCAATGTTACACACAAACACACTTCCTCTAATCACTATACCTGAACCCAAATCCATAATCCTAAACCATATTCTGAACCTCAGACCCTGTACTTTAGCAAAAAATGATTCAGCTTTGCATAATTATTTCACTCTCTCTCTGAATAAGAGAGTCTCAGAATTCTATGTAAATTCAGAGCCAACACGTGTAAGTTTGCACATTTTATGGCTTTTACCTGTCTGATGTTCTGTCCGACGTACTCAATAACCATCTCGTCAGCAGCGATGGGTTCCATGGCAAACAGACCCCAGTCATGGATGTGACTCTTACAGAATCGGATCTTCTTCTTACGGAACTATGGAGGAAATGTGTAAAAAGTGTAAAACGTATATATATGTAACTGAATTAGGTGTGTGTGTGTGCATGTGCGGCGAGTGGACTCTCACCTTGAGCTGGTTGAATTTGAGCAGGTCACTGTCACAGCTGAACGAGGACAGCAGGCGGCGCTGTTCCGAGCGTCTCTCTGAGCCTGCTCGGGTCGAGGCATGGGGCTGAGCTGGGATCATCCGGCCCTGGGCAACAGAAATCAGTAAAGTTGTCAATGTACACTGATGTCGTTTAATGGTGTTTGAAAGGAGTAAACGAGTCAATATCTAGTGCAGCGGGTTTAACATATCGATGAACTCACCTGCGTGTCTTTATCAGGCTCGTCTGACTGTAACCTAGTGCTGTTCAGGTATTTCATTTTGTCCTTTTTGTCGATTTTGTAGTAGCCCTCGCTTCGCGCGCAGCCAGTCACGTGATCACGCATACCGTCCTCCCGCCGCTTTTTCTTGACCCCAGGCAGACTGCCACTGCTGGTAGGTGCAGGGAGTGCAGTTAAGAAAACAACTACAGATACAGGAAGTGTGGTTTCTGTTTACCCTGTGCAGTAATTCAGAAACACAACACCGAAATATCACAAAATGAGGTTTTCCGTGTATTTAAGATTTGTCAATTAAAATAATGCCTAGAAATACACACAGGTGTTGAACGGAAACACTATGCTACGGGTTGTTAGTATGTAAAGGATATGAGGGTGAGGAACCCAGAGTGTGTCGTTGAGCCAGTCATGGCTGTTATCCTGCTGCAACATTTTTTCGTAAGTGATTTTGAGATAGCGTACGTCCTCTTCGTCAATGCCTTCGTTCCAGATGTCATACAGGATGGTCATCTCTTCAAACTCGGACCGCGGCAGGAAGCTGCGTCGGGGTGGCGACCTCACGGGCAGGTGCATGGAGAGGAGGAGCTCCTCCCAGCTCCGCCTCTGACCCCGTGTTTTCTGTAGCGGCTCTTCAAAAAGAACTGTCTGTTCCACGTCCTGCACTTCTTCCTTTATGTCCTTCTTTATTTCCTCATGTTTCACTTCAGCTTTTTCCTCCCTCTCCTTCTGAGCCAATGCTGCGGAGCCGTCTGACCCTCGAGGCACTCCCGGTAATGCTTCACATTCGTGTAACGTGTCCTTCAACGGGAGGTCTGAAGGAAGCAACATCATTGCCTCAGGAGGTTCTTGGGCATCCTCAGGTTCAACAACGGCGGGCTTTCTGGGTCGGCCCAGTTTCTTCTTTGCGGAAGCAGAATCGTCGGGCACAGGAAGTTCTATGAGTGGAACGTGCTGATTTGTTGGCACAGTAGCAGCATCTAAACAGGAAACTGGAACAACAGGAAGCGGGGAAGAGGAACAGGAAGTGGCACTGCCAGGCTCTTTGAACAGTGGCTTTTCAGATGAGGACTTTCTTTGAAGCGGAAGGGAGGCAGGGGAGTCTGGGAAAACCGGGGTAAAGTTCAGATCCCGGCCAGGTGTGGGAGGGATGCCCGCACTGAGCAGTGGGTAAGGGAACGGGCTATTGAGTGACACGCTGCTTCCTGTGGGCGGAGCTTCACCGGGTGTGCTGGGTGTAGCAGGTATTGTAGGTGTAGTAGGTGCTGTTTCACTGCTCTGTGATTTGTTGAAACGGTGGGGAAGGTCACGGCCCGGTGTGCGGGGAACGTCCTCGTCGCTCGAGAGGCGTGGGGGCGGGAGGACAGAATGAGCAGGGGGAAGGGGCAGGTGAATTGTGGGTGTCTCCACCTCTGAAGGGGCAGGGACATCACGACCTGGAGTTCGAGGCACCTCCTCTTCCTCTGCATGGGGTGGGGTTGGAGGCCTCAGGGTCCCCACGCCCTCCAGGTTGGGCTCTGTCTTTCTTACCTCCAGATCAATGTCCGACTCTTCTGTTGGAAATATGAAATGGAAGAAGTCTGAATTTAATATCTGAAGGTTTGTGGAAAACAGGGCAAAACAAAATGCTCTTTGCAAACTGGTCTACTAACTACTAACTAGCTCGCCGACATTAACTAGATAGAAACATTAAATATGTCACCACAAGCTAACATATTCATATGTGCTTAAATAGAAAGTATGGTAAATATTATTATTATTAGTAGTAGTAATCCAAAGACCCTTCAGTCTTGAGTGTCTGGTAAATGAACAGATGTGAATAAAATGATAACCTTTGATTCCTTTAGGGGACAGCCGCCTCAGATTGTCCTGAGCAGCAGTGATGGTGGTCACTGCCTCCTCTGCCTCGAGCTGTGCCACCTCACACTCCTCTTTCACAGGAGCAGCAGGTGTGCTGGGAGCCTTCATCTCTGCCTCCTCCTCTTCCTCAGAGGACAACAAAGGTGAGGACGAGGAAGACACCAATGACGACGGCACTACTTCCTTGTCTTCATCGTCCGTGTCCATGGTGACCTCCTGTGCTTTTTTCTCCTCCTCCTCCCCCTCCTCTTCCTCATCTGAGCTGGACTCGTAGTCGGAAGAGCTGTCACTCTCGGAGAAGTCAGAGTCAGACTCAGAAGATGATGAGCTGGTGGATTCTGATCAGAGACGGCAAGAATGAAGTATTTTTATTTATACAATGCCTTTCAACAGCATATGAGCTAGCACTAAAAAAATACCCCTCAGTTATTTCTCAGTGGTAGACCTAATTAGAGACCGATATTGATTTTTTATAACCGATACTATTATTTGCATATTTATGTGCCCGATAACCGATATGCAGAACCAATATTTATTTATTGTTTTACTTCTGTTTTTGACACAGTGATGACAACATGAACTAAACAATATGTAACAATTTTGTCAATTTCACTTCCTCCTTGCATACAAAACAAAACAAAGCTCTTATTTCTACACTAATAAATAGAGGAGTCTGAAAGAGTGCAAAAAATAAAGAGCACTGTTACTAAAGTGTTTTATTACATGACTCCATGAGTTTCTCTCTAATTTTTTAGCACCAAGCTGCTTAAACTAAATATCAGGCATTTATGTAACACATCTAATTTGCACATTAATGGCTGTTATGGCTTTCCTGCGTGCAATTCTCAAAACGCCCACAAGATGGCCCTATTTATCGGTGGATCCGATATTATAAAACCGATAACTGATTATGGAAAAATGCTCAAATATCTAGAAAAATATCGGTAAAACTGATTATCAGTCGATCTCTAGACCTAATGTATATTCATGGTGCGTTACGGATCAGACATCCACTAAAAATTAATTACTGTATGAACACACAAAATAATGATTATCAAGAATCCTTCATTGGAATATTTTGTGCTCTGAGATTTGGGAAAATACACGTTGTTCTAGTAAGTACACTATGTAGATAGTTTCAGGTAAAGATGACTCTAAGTTAACACTCTGTACCTTCATCAGACGAGTCAGATGAACTGCTCTCACTCTCAGACTCACTCCCGCGCTCATCGTCATCTTCGTTATCCTTTTCTGCCTCCTGCAAAATGGCAACAAGCAGATCAACACAAGCATAAGTTGTGTCTCAATCCACATAGTACAGTACTAAATATTATGTCACCTATCAAGTAGAGTAATATGCAGTTTGAGATGCAGCCAGAAGCAGTGGTCAGTTTTCACAGTAACCAAGAAAGCTTCCTTGCATCTGCTAAATAGTACACTCTACAGGTAAATGTATTGGAAAATCTTTTGTTTTTGTTATACACTGAAGAGATTTGGGTCTGAGGTCAAAAGACGTCAAACCCAAAAGACAATCCACATTATTGTATTGGCTATGCCAAGATTTTCCCTCTTTTCTCGGCTTCAAAATGGCTTGCTTTTCTCCCATAGACAGCTCTCTGGTCTTCATGCTGATTTATCCTTTTTAACAACAAATGCAGTCTTCTCAGGCAAAACCCAGGGCTCAAACCAAGAATAGACAGTCATTAGAACAATTGGCCTTGCCGTTCCAATACTTTTGAAGGGGACTGTACGTGGCAGTGTGTGGTTTGGGACACATGACTGAATTTAGTGGTATTGGTGTATTAAGTTTCTAAATAGACCTTGCTAGTGGACAGTCTCTCCGAGACATCTACATCGGCCTCGTCCTCTCGTTCGGACACAGACTCCTCCCTGCCCGTCTCCTCCTCTTCCTCGTCCTCTTCCTCCTCTCCTTCACTGTCCAGCTCCACAGGACGGGCGTGCCTTCGCTTGGTGGAGGATGCGTCATCCACTCGGGTGCCGTCTGAGGGGGCGTCTGCTCTTTCTGACTCTAAAGAACACACGATTGTTCAACACATAATGAACACCTCTGTTATTATTACCAGGGAAATCTTCAACTGTCCCGTTCCAGTGAGCCTTTGCCCACTGTAGCCTCAGACATCAACAAGGTGCCGCTCACTGGCTGCTATACAGTTGTATGCGAAAAGTTCAGTTTCTGAAATGCTCAAAAACCCAGCTCAGTGGGTGTATATTAAAGTTAATAAGATAAGACTTTATTAATCCCCAGATGGAGAAATTAGGGATAAGAATAATAAGAAGAATATGAAGGAAACTTTAAATTAGTGTTTGCACTACAGAGAGTTGTTCATGTAACCTCAGATATCACTCAGATTGTCTGACTCATTTTTCAACACTAGCTGAAGTGAGTTGTGCTACAGAATGACGTCACGCTCACCTTCATCCTCCAGCTCATCGTCTACAGGCGTGGACGGCCGAGCTCTCTTACTCTCTCCTGTGGAGACGGGGTCCGGAGGCTCTTTCCTCTTCACCTGGAAGTCACATACACACACATACAGTATATGTTCAGACCCAAGCAGCCGAACACTTTTCTTAATCCTAAAAAACTTCAGTACTTTGCGATCTCATGTTAAATTTGAGAAAATCTCTGCTATAATTCTGCTGAGCCCCCGATGTTTAAAGGCAAGCTACGTCCGAATCGGCGATAAACTAACAGGTGTTCTCTGTGACGTTTCACTTTCTTTATTCTTTATTTATCCATAGGACAATATTTGGAAGTGGTACACACGCACTGGATGATCCTTACCTTGAAGGACGGAAGGCGGATGGCACCTCTCAGGCCGATCCCCAGACCCATGCCCTCGTAACCGAGACCCTCGCCTTTACTCCATGTCTCCAACAGACTGGATGACAACGTCTCTTTCGGTTTCACTCGCTCCTTATCGTCCTCCTTACCCTCGCCGGTCTTCACTGGGGTGGACGTCGCCTGAGACCCAGAAAAGAAAAAAAAAAAGAAACAAATGATGAGATTAATGAGGAACAGTACATTCAATATCCAACAAAAATAAAAGATCCAGTTAGTGATTAATACATACACACATAATCCGTTTGTTTATGAATTAGCGGCATTTAAAAAGTTGCTGTGTCTGCGTTTTACATTCTGTTTTTTTAATGCAGCAACTCGTCAATTTTATAAAGTGTTTTTTAAATAAGGAATAACACACGACAGACCGTGCCATTATACGAAAATAAGGGGGCTGTGATGCGGCACAACGGGAATAGCTCTACCTCCATAAAGTGCATTATTTTCATATAACTGGAGTTTGTTGTTCCGCTTATACTTCAACGATTTGCCAACATTACAATGTTTAATTCATTAATGAGCAAGACACAGCACATTTGAATGGTTTATGGTTAGATTTCATGTTGTGGAACGTCAGAGACACGCAAGTTCCTCTTGTCACTTATGTTATAGCCACGATAAAGTCATTCTTCACGCTTTCTCTCTCTTTCTCAAAATGCTTGTCATATTAAGGAAAGTGTAAACTCCTCTGTCCTGACAAAAGCCGTCAACACGTTTTTAAATGATTATATTAGATTATGTGAAGCTGTTACTATAGAAACGATAACGTATCAGAACAAGCACATCCGTATTAATCGATCACTCATGCTACAGGTGGAATTGCTGCCTGAGCCGTGCTGTCACAGCTGGGTTGAAGTCCTGAATCTGAGTGTTCAGAAGGTGTGCGTTCTTTCTGTATAACTGCATGACTCAGACAGTAATGCCAGCTGAAACTCATACTGTCATTAGTGCACTTATTCTAATACGCCGTTACTTCTATAGAAACAAGGGACTCATATGGCGGATGCGCCGCATAATCTAAGACTAATAATAAATCAATAAACGGCTGTGTTGTTATTTAAAAACAAAAAAACCCCCTCACTTTCTGTAAGGAGAGGTTAATCTCACATAAATGGAATGAGTCTCCAGTGTCAGTGCAGAGGGCTATCTTTCTTTCTTTCCTTTTTTTTTTGTCTTTTTTTTAAATTCCATATATTAACTTCAAAAGAGAATATAAAGAGAGGCTGGTGAGAGAACAATTAAAAGCTGTTATAATGTAAGTGAACTAATGTAAAGGAACTCATTTCAGTAATGATTATGTACGTTGGAGAATAGAATATATTAAAGAAAACAATCTGGACAATTACATACATTGTCTGTGATGAAAAGCTGTAGCAGAGTGTTCCTTCTTCTCCTACCACGCACTATAAATTATGATAAATATTTCTCTAATGGTTGGTGACAGAATGCCCACCTTGGCAGAGTGCTCCTTCCTCTCCCACCATTCATCAAAGGCCCTGAAGGCCACCACTTCTACCATCTTGCGGTTGAGGTCTCTCTTCATGATGGCCTTCAGCTCTTTGACAATGACCATGAGCACGCCGTCCACCGTGGCTTTGTGTGGGTCTTCTTTCTTAGGCTCATAGCCGGGTGGTGGCACAGACGGGTTAAACTTGGGCACACTGGGTAAAGGCCAGGGCTGCCCGTGTCCACCACCCGGAGTGTTCACCATGGACATGTGTGGGTAGGGACCGCCGAACTGCATGGCACCTGCATTTGCCGTTGTCGTTCCTCCTAGGAACTGTGGGAAGGGGTAATGACGCTGGCTCTGTGCTATGCGGCTCAGCATTTGTGTCTGCATCTGGAATGACATGTGCACGTTGCCCCACTGCGGCAAACAGCTCATCAGCTCCACAGGCATCATGGCCATCATGCCCGGTGGATACGGGTGCATTGGGGGCAGCATTGGAGGTGGGGCAGGGAGATGGGGGGGCAAGTGAGCAGGGTGCATGGGATAAGCAGGCTGTGGAGGGGGTAGAGGGGGGAAGCCAGGCGGTGGGAGCGGCATGGACTGAGGAGCTATCGGAGACACGGCCGAGTTCATCACAATGCCCTTAGCGCAGTCGCTGGAGGTGGGCGTGCCTGGCATCTCATCATCAGAGATTTCCATATCCTCCCCTGACGACTGGTTACCCTGGAGACGGAGAGAGACCAAAAGATAAGTTTTTGTAAGTAAAATTCCCATGACATACAGACTACAGTTTACATGCCAGAAATTTCTCCTTTTACTGTGATTAGTTTGTATTTTCACTTTTTGTATTTGCACTTTTGTTTCTCCATTAATTTTCTCCATCCCCCCCCCCCCAAAACAAGCAGTACGAGTACAAAGATTACAAATTTGTCCATATGAACAATTTTCTATAAAACAAACATCCTGCAAAAGGAGAAGAAGAACAGAATAAATACACAAAGGGGATAACAAAAAGATAAAACATACACTAAACACACTGGCATATACAATATATATGATATATGTAAAGTATATTTATGAGACATATTGTAAAGTATAAGCGTACACAACCAGTTTGAGCTAAAACTACTGTTAGGATTTCGATGTGACCTCCTGTCTGGAGAGAATGTTCAAGTAATTTAGGACTCAACACTTTTTGACAGATTTGCTCCTGATGAGACTCTTTTTATTTTCACATCTAATAAATGATGTGATTATTACTTTTGTCGTGATCAGTGTCAATTTGTATTTGTACAAAAAAAAGAGTTCGTTATTAGACGTGTTTCTTATTCATACCATGCAAAAGTCTTAGGCACATGCAAAGGGGGGAAAAAAACTATAAAGAGCTGTAAACAGTAATGAATGAAACAATATTTGGTGTCAATATTTGGTGTGAAGGCCCTTCGCTTTAAAAAAAAGAATTAGTAGTCTTAGGTACTTGTTGTGTCGATTTATAAGGAAATGAGCTGTAAGTTTTATTGTGCAACAATTAATGGCACCCTTTTAGTCAATACTTGCCCAGATAACAGCCCCGAGTCTTCTCCTATAATGCCTGATGAGGTTGGGAATACATGGCAAGGGATCTGAGACCATTCCTCCATACAGAATCTCTCCAGATCCTTCAAATTTCGAGGTCCATGCTGATGGACTCTCCTCTTCAGTTCACCCCACAGGTTTTCTATGGGTTTCAAGTCAGGGGACTGGGATGGCCATGGCAGGACCTTGATTTTGTGGTCAGTAAAACATTTTTGTGTTGATTTTGATGTATGTTTTGGATCATTGTCCTGCAGGAAGATCTAACCACGGCCCATTTTAAGCTTTCTGGAAGAGGCAGTCAGTTTTTCATTTAATATCTGTTTATATTTGATGAGTCCATGATGCCATGTATTCTAACAAAATGTCCAGGTCCTCTGGCAGAGAAACAGCCCCAAAACATTAAAGATCCACCACCACCATATTTAACCGTGGGCATGAGGTGCCCTGTGTCTGTGTGCGCACCTCTGGTGTTTATTACCAAAAAGCTCTATTTTGGTTTCATCTGACCATAGAACCCGATCCCATTTGAAGTTCCAGTAGTGTCTGGCAAACTGAAGACGCTCGAGTTTGTTTTTAGATGAGAGTAGAGGCTTTTTACTTGAAACCCTTCCAAACAACTTGTGTTGATTTAGGTGACTTCAGATTGTAGTTTTGGAGACTTTCTGACCCCAAGACACAAACTTCTGCAATTCTCCAGCTGTGAACCTTGGAGATTTTCTGGCCACTCGAACCATCCTCTTCACAGCGCGTTGAGACAGTATAGACACACGTCCAATTCCAGGTTGATTCATAACAATTCCAGTTGACTGGAACTTCTTAATTATTGCCCTGATGGTGGAAATGGGCATTTTCAATGCTTGTGCTATTTTCACAGGGGTGCCAATAACTGTTGCACACCTATATTTAACAAAGATTTATTGGGGGAATAAACCTGTGTTGTGTTTGCAATTGTTTGATATCCATGAGAGCAGAGTATTTTTGTGAGAGCAAAATGTTAAACAATAAAGACAATTTTTCACAGCCTTCTTTGCTCATATTTAGCAAGGGTGCCAATATTAGTGGAGGGCACTGTATGTTCAAAAGAGCTATTATGGCAGAGGGATTTTGTCAGACAATAAGGAGAAACCGATTTTGAGACATACCGAGCATTTTAAGGTTCTAAGCACTAGTGAAGCCACTAAACTCTTAAATGAATTAATGAACAAAATTAAAGTATAAATACTAGTTGACTGATATCAGTTTCTTCAAAAGCGCAAAAACATTTGATCATTTACATAAATAAAGGTGCGGCATAATTCTTTACAGTTGTGGTTCTCAAAGTGGGGTCCAGGGAGCCTCAGCGGGCTGTGAAGAATAGCTTGGGGTAATGTGGTTATTTATTTATTTATTTATTTATTTTTGAGTTCTTATAGATATTGGTCACTCGAATTGAACGGGTCCATGGAATTTATTTTACCGTTACATAGGTCTAGAGTATAAATAGTTTGAGAAGCCGTGCATTACAGAATCCATAGCTCAGATACAGTTTGACGCTGTATGATTATACTTATATACATAAGTATGCATTTGTGGTTAAGAGTATGCGTGTAAGCGCTCATTTGAAGTTATGAATGCACTTTATGAAATAAAAACAGGCTGAGCATGTTTGTTGAGGGAACATTCTCTGGGGGTTCAGACATTGTGTTGTAAGTGGAGGAAGCAGAAATGCAGCCGCTCCAGCTCTTCAGGAAGTGCAGCACTAAACAGCCGAGCATTGTCTTCCCTCCTGCAACACCCTGATGTGGTAGAGAGGAAATGAAAGTGTTCTGCTCAACTCTGCTCACACACACGAAGTGAGTGCTTAGTGTTTACTTTCATAAAGTAAGGCTCACTTTACAACCACGATCACCTTTACTTTAGTTATACACAGCACTCGACATTCAAAATGTACGCTATACTGATATCATAACAGTCAGTCTTATCACAGCTAATGATGCTGTACTTATATTGTTCTTGTTCGGGATGATGTTTCGTACCAAGTATTACAGAATTGTTTCTAATGATATACCTAATGATATTTGTTTCTATTTTTGTTGTCCTACAGTGTCTGGTTTATAGAAGATACCAAAAGCAAAGGGGACAACAATCTGACCTATAAAACATAGACAAAAAAACTCAAATTATAACATAATATAATTATAAAAACTAATTTCCTTGTGATTTCTTGGAGAAATCTGTCAAATATCGAACATCATCTTTACTCTTCTGATTTACTGACATATTTGTGATTACAACCTGCTATTCATTCATGTCGTACAATTTATTAACACACAAACGGTAGAAGAGCACATGTTTGAGATGTTATCTTCAGTGCTGAAAAAATTTCACAACTTCCTACAGCAACAGCTGCGCTTCCGCTGGGTCCTAGAACCCTCCTCATATACACACATACACTGCAGTGTGTCACACTCGCCACATTCACTAACTGTCACAAAGAAAGTTTCATTCCGTCAACTTGTAATGTCAAATGTTTTGAGTAAACCCCCTTTACATTCATACAGCTATAAATACAGAGGTCCAACGGGCCAAGGGGTCGTTGAGGGGTGCTGCAATCAGAGGCACATATGCTTAGGTCCCACATAGCACCACTACAATTTGATCGCTCGACAAGATATATGAAAATTCAATATTAACTAAATGGTCCGTTTTCAGAATAACTTTGTTTTAAACATTCTGGGCATAATAATTATAACAGGACAAAATGTGAACAGAAAAAAAGTGCAAGAGCAATGACTGAATGTGTTTCTAATGCGTTTTTTATATTTATTTTACGATTGCAGAAATGATTGTAAAATCAAGCAAACTCTTGAAAAAAAGGAGCTTGTGATTTTTCGAAATAACTGCAATTTTCCAATAACTTCCCACAGATTTGGGACAAGACACGTCATGTGACGTCGTCACAATGTGCTTTCAGCCAAAGCTCGATTCACGTGCATCGATCATGAGTATAGCTAAAGGGTTTCGTTTACCAACAAACATCACTGCGAAAGACCGTGCAAAACAATATCGTGTGTTTGCAATTTTGCCAATTCAAGTAGTCTTCCACAAAAAAACCCCCACAAAAAACTCCGCAAGTTGCATTACAAATTTTGAAAAAAGCTAGAGCAAAATCAAGCATTTTTGGCCGTAACGATCACAAAAAAACTCTGCACGATCCCGTACAGACCAAGCTGTTTAAATACACACCTGCTCAAGATCTCCCACAATGACAAAACGATGTATGATTTGGATGTCTTTTCAAACTTTGATTTTTAAAAAGCTCAGCGAAGTATGTAGCTATGAATGCAAAGGTCCACGTGTTATTAAAAAGATAAATGTGGTCTAACTATAATATTTTTCCAAGAATCTGGATAAATTCTGATGAACTACAACTCTTGGTAAAAAATTATGGATTCACCACACTTAGAGGATGTTTACCTGGCTTTTTTAGTTCATAGCAAATAAACAAATCACAGATTATGACATAAAACTATTTTTTTAATAGCTGAACTTTCTGGCTTCATGAGACATACCTCAAACAAATTTAATTAAATTGTTTTCATTAGAGGACAAAATTATGGAATCGTTCAATACTAAGGAAATAAATATTGAATCACCTTGTAATTTGCATTTCTAAAACAAAATACCAGCACAAGTCTAAAAATGAAAATTAGTCTGCAGTTAAAAGAGAGTGCTTACAGACCTTAACCTTGGACTTTTTGAAAGGAAACATGGCTCCAACAAGTGAGTTGTCAGTTGAAACAATGGAAAGGATTTTAAAACTCCTTCAAGAAGGAAATCAACACGGAGTGTGGCAAAAGATGTCGGCTATTCCCAGTTAGCTGTGTCTAAACTTTGGTGCAAGTATAAACAAAATGGGAAGGTTATAAAAGGAAAACATACGGGTAGACCGAAGAAGACTTCAAAGCGTCAGGATAGAAAACTCAAAGCAATATGCCTTGAAAATAGAAAACAAATGAAAAACAAATGAGTGGAAACAGGAGTCAATGTTCGAGACAGAACTGTAAGAAATCGGCTGAATGAAATGGGATTTACATATAGAAAAGCCAAACGAATACCAGCACTAACACCTAAACAGAAGAAAACAACTTTACAGTAGGCTAAAAAGAAGTAATCATGCAGTGTGGATGATTGCATGAAAGTGATATTCAGTGATGAATCACAAATCTGCACTGGCCAAGGAGATGATGCTGGAACTTTTGTCTGCTGTTGTTCTAATGAAAAATATAAAGATGACTGCCTGAAGAAAACAATCAAATTTCCCCATTCATTTTGTTCTCTTGAACACATGGGACGGAAACGGTGCTTTATTCGCAAATGTTTTGTGTGATATTCCAATTTTTCGCACAAGTTAAATTCACAGCTTGGTTGGAAACATAGATAGAGATGGCATCAAATGGCAGTGCATGTGTAAAGCTTCTGTTCTTGGAACATATCCTACATGAAGAAATTACATTCCTGTCACATATATTCCTGCCAAGCTACCACTGTCGAGCCCTTGAGCTGTTACATTTATAACATATATTCTGTTCAGTTGTATAAATGAGATAAATGTAAGTCAACTCTGGATAATGGCGTCTGTCGGATGGTGTAAATGTAAATATAATATATACAACTTTGGGAAACTTGGTGATGTTATGACCTTACTGTTACATAATACAGAGGCATATCCACAGTGATCAGATGTGTGTGCTTTGATGGATATAAATTATTGTTGCACATAAATTGCATTTGTCTTTATTTTTGCTAAGCAGATAAATCTGACTGAAAATTCTTCCTTCTGTAAATATACAGCGTGAAAAGTATTTATAAATCATGTCTTACCGTATCCACTTTGTCGGTTGGGGTATGTGGCCCCGCAACATTGTGCGTGTTTGACGGTGAGGCACTCGGTGGGAGTTGCGTAGCGGAGGCAGTGCCTGGGATGGGCTCGTCGTCATCAGAGTCGGGCAGTGGAGTGGGACTGATATCCTCAAGGCCAGTGCTTGGAGGGCGGGGTGTGCGGAGGACGGCAGAGGATGGTGGGATCGGGGATAGCTGAGAAGAGGAGGAGGAGATGGGACTGCCCTCCATGCGCACCTCTCCATCCGAGTCTCCACCTTCATTCAGGAATGGCAACTTTGTGCGTTTTTCCTTCAGCAGCATCTCAATGCGTGAGTCCAGGCTGTGACGCTCTGCCTCCAGAGTGGGTGTGTCCGGGGAAGGGGAGGGGCAGGAGGTCGGCGTGGCAGGCCGTGTTTCCTCGGGCATAGGAGGCGGTTCTGGGTGAAATTCGGGCGTAGTAGGGAGCGGGGCTTGAGGAGGAGGGTGTCTGTAATCCGATGGTTGAAAGGGTGGCTCAGCAGGAGGGTAAACGGGGGGCATGGGGGGCTGGTATGGCGAGAAAGAAGGCTTAAAATTGGGTGTGACAGGTGGAGGTGGAGCTTCAGGTGGTGGGTTTGGCTTCTCTGCATTGCCACGATAACCCCCGTGGACGTAATGCCTCTCCGGACGGCGGTTGTATGCGTCCTGGAATTTGGTCTCGTGCCTCCGGGAACGCTGGAAGGTGGGCGTGGCCTGCCTGCCAGAGTAGGCAGAGTCCTGAGAGAAGGGTGTGCCAGAAGGGCGGGGCGTGATGGGCGTTGTCTGTGATTGGGGTGTAGCATCCTGTCTAAGGCTTGAATATGCCGTGTCCATGGAGAGCGGGGTGCTTGTGCTGGTGGACCCACCTTCAGAGAGACGACGTAACGGCTCACAGGACGACTACACCCACACACACACACACACACACACACACACACACACACTTCAAATTAAATCAAGGTAAAATCTGTGATTTCATGAGGCACTAACTAAGAAATCATAATCAAATTGAATAATGTTGAATGAAATGTGCACTTATTGTGCACTGAATCACTTATTAGTCGTGAGCAACATTTCAAATGGTGCATTCTGTGTACCTTTAGTGCTTTATTTATCATTTATCACAGGAACCTCATGGAGACTGCACAGTTATTACCCGGATAATGTACTAAAACCATCCAATAATGTAAATGTAAACCACTGGACACTTTTTCTACAGAGCCTCCTCTACCTATCAGGCCGGGGCGGATACCACCAGAGGGTGCTGCAGTTTATATTACATTGAAAGGCCGAGGCACAGTCTAAGAACCCTGTTATTATGCGGTGGATGCAATTGAGGAACAAAAAAATTAAAGTGGACCTAAAAATGTAAAACTGCTTCTTTTTTTTGCTCCGATTCAATGATGTGAGGTACCGCATTGTACCATGTCATTTTTATTGGCAGTGTAAAGCTGGTGTTGTGTCAATCATTGTAGCTGAAACGTTTACTATTTAACACACTTTTACTATAGAACCAACTAAACTGAGTACTGAGACACCCGAGATATTTGTCCATATCTGGGCTCAGTTCCATGTGTAGTAACTTAACGTAGTTTATGTTTCCTCAAACACTGAAGGCCTTGCTGTTAGCATCTCCTTGAACCCTTTCCTAATCCCTAAACCTGTTATGTCTCATGGTAACCACTTAACTCATTTACTCTGCCTCCATTTTTAGAACTGAAGTTAACTTTGCAGCTAGCACGCACAGGTCAATTGCATCTTTACATTAGCGCCAAATGTCAGCAGCATTTTCTCCAACAGTGCATCAATATTATCCTCTCAGAGTATTGAATGGTAACGTGATGTTTACCAGCAGCGCCTCGGCCAGGCTGCGCGGTGACACCTCACACGCATCATCGTCTCCCACTGGCACGGTCAGGGGCGTGAAGCTCCCAGTTATCAGTCTCTGGACATAACGCAGCCGGTTCTCACCTGAGCAGGTAAGAGCAAAGATCAGAAACACACACACACACACACACACACACACACACACACACACACACACACACACACACATATGCAGGACACATCAGTTAATAGCACCAATTATTTTTATGTCTGGCGTTTGTGGTCATAGCTAAAACACTTCAAAAATAATCAAATAAAAAGTATTAACAATTACTGTAAAGTGAGCAGTGAAGAACTGAATCCAAGTAGATATCTGGTGTGATATCTGGCTTAGGTTCATTTTATACCTTAAGAAGTATTCCTTGAAAATTTGCCCCAGTTTTATAGCAATCTCTGTCATTCCCAGACAGATTTGGTGGTATTTTCATTTGAAAAGTAGTCTATTACTTTGGTTAATTAAATACTGCTGGGAAAGCTAAAAAAGTGCTTCTTTCTACTGACACACTTCTTGCACATTCCTAATACTTTCTTGCACAGTACTACTATATTATACATTAATATAAAGCTATTAGCATTTTTGTTGCTGTTATGGGTATGACATTTTGCAGTATATTTGTATATATTACTTACATTTTGCAGTATATTAATAAAGTTTCTGAATATTCAGTGTAGTACTGTGCAAATTCTTAGGTACCCAAATTTTTTTATATAAATTTTGCCTCATCTTTATTTTATGACATCCACATTATTAGGTCAGTAAAACAAAACAAAAAAAAGATTTCATAACATTACTTGAAGATATCACATATCATAAACATAAAAAAAAATGCTGGCTCTAAGGGATTACCAGCAAAAACAAAGCAAATGCAACAGACAGTTCTCCATGATGCTTAGGAAAACTTACCAACCAATTTTGTCACAAAGCTGCGCAAAGTGTACCTGAGACCACTAATGCATTTTTAAAGACAAATGACTGCCACAACAAATACTGATTTTGTTTAGTTTATTACTGTTTACTGCTCATTATAGAAGTTTTTTTATTATTTTTTATTTAAATGTAGAAAAGCATCTTTACTTTACTGCATTTCTTTATATGTGCCTAAAACTTTGCCCAAGACTATATATTCGGGGCAGTTTTTGCATGGTTTGCATGTATTTTTCATAGCAATCTTTGTATAGTTTATGACAGCAGCATTACTAAAAAATTGTGCAAACTATATTACTAACTGGAGGGAATATTGCTGATCGGTCAGAAATGTGACACCATCAGCTGGAAGAGGGAATTGAAACTTCCCAACATTCTTTCATTCAGAGTATAACAATGGGAAAGTTGAAATACGTTAACCTAAAATTCTCCATTATATATATGTATATACACACACACACACACACACACACACACATACATATATGCGGGACTATGTTTTCCAGCACCACGTCGGTTGTGCCTTCGTCAGTGGATGTTCGTGGACGTCCACTTCTCACTCGGTCCGCAACACTTCCAGTCTTTTTGAATTTGTTAATAGGTTTGGCAGCAGTGTCATGTGTTTGCCATGTTTCCTGATAAAGTCCATTCCAACAGTGTGACAGCTTCCCGATTCAGCCATGAGAACGATTTCAATACGTTCCTCTTTTGTCAAAGGCGTTCTTAAAGACTATCAGAAAAAATATATAATGTAAACTAAGTAATAAGAACTTCTGAAGACATTTTGCTAAAAAAAAAAAAAAGTGTTAATTTCCCCAATGTATGGAGACTTTTGAGACACCTGTACTACTCAGCAGTTGAGGGTTAAGGGTTTTGAACTCTCGACCTTCCAATCAGAAGTCCAACATCTTAACCACTGAGCTAGCACTGCCCTTTTAATCATCAGAAGTTCATTACAGAAAAGGAATGATAGTCATCGGTGTATGTGACTATTATTTATATATACATAATGACAGTGTTTTGTTTTGAGTTTTTGTTGTTGTTTTTGCTATTGTCTGTAGAGCGCACACTTCACATTTGTGGGATCAATTGGGCTCTGTCTCTTTAAGGAGAGAGAGAGAGAGAGAGAGAGAGAGAGAGAGAGAGAGAGAGAGAGAGACACACTTGGGAAGCGACCTCTAACGGTATTTCAGTGTTTCTTACCCCAACGAAACACTCACACACTCCTACAACACACATTCATCAGCTTTGGGGGAAAATAACTCCACAATAACAACACACAACAGGAGCTCGCAACACATCCGTCTGTCACTTCTGCTTCAAGACCATTACTTTATCGGTTTTTAAATAGCACCCATATACATAAAAAAAAAAAACTCATTAAAAACAGTTTGTGCTTACTTATTACACATGCATTTGTTTTGTAGGATGTAGTAAAGAAGCAGAGGCAGAGAAAGAGAGAGAGAGACAGAGAGAGAGTGAGAGCATGAGCGCTGACTGACAACCACGTGCAGCAGCGTTTACGGCGGTTACCAAGCAACCGATCGTGACGTGACAGTCCAAATAAAACACAATGTAAAACACATCTTCGGGATCTCACTGTAACCGTGTTAGTCTGATTTAAAGAAATAAAACTTCATATCACTCTCACAGCATCGATCTTCTCTGCTCTTACCTTTGGGGTCGAGCTCTGCGTGGATGATGTTCCCCATCACAGAGGTGTTGTGCAGGTTCTGCACCGCGTCCTTGGCAGCTTTCACTGAGCCAAACACAACTTTAGCGATGCCCAGGTGCTTCTTATTTTTCGGATTGTACAGAATTTCCACCTCCTCGATTTCACCGTATTTCTGGCACATGTCGGTAAGGAAACCCTCCCGGATGTTGTCGTTCAGCCTTGCGAATGTCACTTCCTTCGGAGGCACGCGCCCGATGTAGCATTCATCAATCTGTTAATGATCATCAATGGGCATTTTCACACTCTACTCCACTGTTCATGCATACTGTATATGGAGTAGGAATATACTCAACATGACCATGACAACTTTATATAAAAGTTTTGAAGGATCAGAATTTCATCGTACAACTGCACTGCACGTGCATATCACCAAAAAAAAGGTATTGGATCTTGTCTTCAATCTTTAAATAAAGTTAAAATATTGCACAAATAAGCCTGTGCGTACTCAATACACTTTATAAGCGAACTACAGTATAGTTTAACCGTATCATATCTCTGTATATGTGTATTTCTTGCACTTCCCTGCATGCGCATAAATAGTCCAGTGTCCAGCTGTTTATGTGTTTAGTTATGTTACACGTGCTCATGCTCACTCATGAAGATAAACTCAGAGTGTGTGTGTGTGTGTGTGTGTGTGTGTGTGTGTAAGTAAAACATACCTGGCAACATTTTTAAAAAATTATTTTATTTTTTAATGACGTCCTCGATTTTTTTGTTTTAATTAATCTACATATTCAGAAATTTAATTTTCTGTCACGCGTGCAGGAAAGCAGTTACATCCCAAACCGCGTGTCCCAAATGAATTCTCTCACACTCTCTCTCTCTCTCTCTCTCTCACACACACACACACACACAATTCCCCACGGTTGGAGTTTGCGGTTTGGAGCGTTACTATAGCGACCCGCGAGCATGCCATCGCTGTCTGATCAGATCAACGACACAGCTCCAATCCAATCGTAGTTCTTCGCGTGTCTAAGTGTCATTGTAAACATGTGTATGTGTGTCCCACCTTAAACTTGGGCACGGGCAGGTCGGTCTCCTTGTACCGGGTCCACAGGCGACCGATCCGGGGATCCCTGACCATGTCCACCGGGGGGATCCCGGCATTCTGTGGAGAAACACAGACACGCGATCAGATCCGGAGCTTGCATGGCACACACACACACACTTCACTTACCGTTGGAGGATGAAGAGGATGAAACGAGTGGCTCATTTAACAGTCAAAAAGGCTGACAGATCGACTAAAATACACGAATAAGGCAAGGGGAAACTGACAATCCCGGCCAAGTGCTGCGGGGAGCACTCCACGGGCACGAGCGTGTGCGGTGTGCATGCGTGTCTGTAGCTCTCACCGGTATGTTGAAACTGTGTCCATCGTATCGGTAGAGTTTGTGTGAGCCCTTTCTCAGCGCCGGGTCAATAATCAACTTCCAACTTCTCCAGTGGTGCTCTCTCCGCTTCTCTGCCGAGCTGTTCTCCGTGCCGCCGTTCGCCAAACCTGGGTTAAAGCAGAGGTGAACACTAACACACTCAACACGGTTTACTGAAGTCGTGCGCGTGTCTCCAAACACCAGAATTAAAGGTAAACAAACACGGAGCTTTTTAGAAGCGTCTCCCAGTCACCGAAACACACATTATAAAGGAACGGGAGAGAAAAAATAGAGAGAGAGAGAGCTTACTTGAACTCTGCCTTTTGCCGTGATCTTCATCTCCTCTGCTTCTCTCTCCAGGTCTGGACATTTTAATGTGTCCGATCGATTAGTTTTACAATCAAGTGTGCGCGCGTTCGCTGATTTACATTACATGGTTTGAAGATACTGCCTCTTTTTTTGCGAGCCAACACATATTGTGTGTCTCTAGCCTGGGCTTTCTCTCTGGGTCTCTCCCACAATACACCACTATAGAGCGCTAGCCTGCGTTTTCGTCGCTGCAGATTCGACACGACATTCAGCCATACTATTCCATTCAAAACGACAAACGCGTAACCTTCTCTGAGCACGAAGTTATTCGACACACTTATTTGCGCATGATGAGGCGTATTCTTTGGTGAAATTATTACGTTGTGATAATCTCTAAACACATAAACAATGTTCGCGGACGAGGCGAATGTGCTGGCTACATTTACATCGACGGCGAATACAAGATGGACATGGGGGTCCGGCGATAGAGGACTGACTCGGGACACGATTAAATTTGTTTTGCACGTCAAACCGTGTCCTGATTCACTCACGTGAACACGGCCTTTTTGACAAACTCTCACAATTACAACAAATAAATTGCGATTTTCCTTAAAAGAAAGTCGGGGAAATATTGTGTTTCCGTACCGGAAGGAGGTTTTTACATAAGAAAACGTCACCAGTGTTATTAATAGGTGTTAGACGGAAATAAACTGCGTTTTTGGTCGTTTTTAGGTGAAAAGGAGTGTGTATAAACGTCTCTCTCCGTGTTGAACATTGTCGGTATTTGGTGTCGGGCAGTTGGCTGGTTAACAGCGCTTTTCCGTTCTGACCAATCAGAGCTCAGCACCATGTCGGCTCGCGCTATTAGAGCGTCGCGCGCCAGTCCCTCCAACAGAGAGCAGAAAGGGCTGAACATCAGCGCGGCCATTTTCTCCTAAGCTGGAGCTCTATGGCCAAAATGGGCTTCCTTTGTTTCTAAAGGGATCTAAAGCTTGATTTCATCATCATCCTCATCTTTATGGACTATTGAACACATTACAGTGTTTCTGTGTACAGGATTTCAGAAGAAGGAAGATGAAATGTTGGATCATATCCCTTTGATATTTTTAAGCTTCTGTGCTTTTTTTTTTTTTCCTCTTCTCTTCCTGGAATCCATCTTTGTCCTACCAAACTAGGTCATGGCACACCCATATAACCAGTATTTTCTTTCTAAAAGTTAAAATTCTACTAAATAAAACAGCTTGTAACTGATTATATAACTGCTTTAAACAATGTAACAAATACACATGAAAGCTCTGAGGCCCTACACTGTGCAAGGCCAAGTATGAATGTGCCTTTGAGTAAGTTTATCTTTATTGTCTTTGCTTAGTGTTGTTTTATTATTATTATTACTATTACTAATAAATTTGGATTTTTTTTCCCCTTTTATATGTTCAATCCATGTAAGGATTCATGGCACTAGTTTTGTGAGCTCTTTTTTTATATTCACTTGCATGCCTGTGTTTTTTTGTTTTGTTTTGTTTTGAGATCCATTGAAATTGATTGCTTCTCACATTTCAGAAAACAAGCCAGGCCAGAGCGAGAGACTGAAAGAAAGAAAAGAAAGGACGATTGGCCTTTTGCATTAAAAAAAAAAAGTGCTGAATCACAGGTATGATGTGGTTATTGGTATGAAGCCATAATATCTGTAATAATAACCAACCACAATATCCTTGATATACCAAAAGATTTATAAAGGATCACCAGACCCATAAGTAATACTCATCAGGAGAGGACAAGTCATTGACAAATAAGTCGTCATGAATCTGCTATTTAATTCTCAAACCTGTTTATATAGACATTTTCACTAACTGAGCACTATAATGTAGTCTAAACCTATTTGACCTTGTGGCAAGGACATATTTTTGCTTGTCTGTGGAGTTTTAATCTCCTAACAGCATATTGCTCAGATTTCTCCCTCTCTCTCTCTCTCCTCTCACTCCAAAACACACAGTCAGTAAAGCTCTAGTGGAGATATTTACCTTAACACTGGCTTGGAATAATTTTATCAGGCCTAAACGCAGAAGAAAGAGGGACGTTTTCATTCCCATCGTCGGATCCTGTAACACAGGGCTTTTACAGAGGGGTTGGCTTGCGACGCCTCAGAGCAAGAAAACCAGAATAACCATCTTTTCTGCCTGATGGTGCTTTTTTTTTCTCTTAAGAAAATGAAATCCAGCATAATTTTAGAGCGCAGCCTCTGAGGAGTGAAACTGCTGGAAATTCTTGGGGCTGATTTTTGTTAAGAGTCTTTATGCAAACCATCCCCCTCATTTTCTTGCTGAAGACAGGATGAAGGAGAAAAAAATGCATGAGCTCGTCATTTCTCAGAGACAGACAGAGAGGTATCATCAGCTTTTATTAAGGTAATGGACACTTCACTGCAGGGGAAATATTTTTAAGTGTAAGCTTGTTAAAAATATATATATATATTTATAACATTTGCATTTCTTACCATGTCCTAATTTACAAGTATTTGCAAACCAAACATGAATTGTTTTTGTTTTCTTCCATTAAAAATTTTCAAACCCTACATTAGCCCCTTTCTGCAATAAACTCATAATTCTGCATCAGGGTAAATAATTACTTCTCATGAATACTTTTGCTTTTTATTTCTAATCTTAGTTTGAACCTTTGCTTTTTTGCAAGTTGAAAAGGGGGGTATGCTGCTCTTTAATGGCTGCTTAGCTGTTGTCTCTTTTCAAAATGGCGGACTCTCTAACAGCAGCAGCAGGAAGAAGAAGAAGAAGCCGGTCCGCCATTTCTGGGCGAGCCACACTCGGATACTACCTTACTAAGTAGTAGGCTATGTGAAAACTACTTCACTTGAAGTTCATCGCTTATGCTTATTAACACGACCGTTTCGTCAAATAAGACGACAAAGATGGACTTAAAATAAATATCACACACTACCGTACTAAAGAGTATATGAAATTAATATGCGACATGAGGGTTTCACATACTACGTAGAAGGGTAGTATGAAGGCTTTAGGACGTAGCCATGGTGACCTACGAGCACCAATAGAGAGAGAGGCGCAGCATTCTCGTGCTTCCATTTCACGCGCAGACATTCTAACATTCTGTTTTTAACGGCTTTTAATAATCTGGACGGGTTGGACCCAAAATGGCGGGTTTTAACCATATAAGGACATAAAAGTAGTTTAAAATTTCAGTTACAGAGCAAAACGGTCATTTGCTCATCTCGTGTTCTGTAAACCCCACCTTCGAGAATGTTCCACACAGTAACACGATACAGGACGAGGTTGCAGAGTAAACAAGAAGCTGAGAGAGAAAGAACGGACATTTTGTTCTGTGATTTTGAGCACACGTGATGTGTCTGCAAATAGTGAGTGGTATGTGGTGTGTAGAACTGTGTATAGTGTACATACGTGTATAATGTGTTTCCCCATTTTGTGCATTCATGTAATCGTACTTCATAGTTTGCAGTGTAGTGCATGCATTTTCCAAAGCAACTGTGTGTGTCTCTCTCTTTTTTTTTTCTTTTTTTTAAAATTCTTTTCTTCCTCACCTCTGCACCTAGGCTGGAGCATTGCAGGAAACTAGTTACATTTTCAGAGGCATTCGAGGGGTCAAATATTTAGCAATAACCCCAAATGGTGCTTAGTCTTGGATCAAGGTTTCTTCCTAATATTCCTATGTTAGAAGAAACCTTGATATGAACCATGGTTTAAAAGGAGGAACATGTCAACAGTGGGTACTGGGATTAGTTTAGGAAATGCACAAATGGAGTGGAAAAAAGTGACTTCTGGCTCAGACAGACAGAAGATCCATGAGATGCAACACCGACCATCAGAATACAGCTGGACGTAAGCAGTATAATATATGAATGTGAGAACATGGATGCGGCACACCTATTAAAAAAAAAAAAGAAGAAAGAAAGAAGACGCGTCGAACATCAGGCAGTTGCTCTAACCTCACAACATAGCAGGACTAAAAATGGGAGCAGCCTGGAGGGTGGAGGGCACACGCAGCTCCCTCAGAAGTGCTTTTGTCTTGTTCTATTTTAAACATTGAGAGGCACGGACAGAGAGAAAACCCTGCTGTCAAGAAACTGCTTTCATGCGCACCGGATCCCTAAGAAGATTCTCATCATCTGAATAGTTATCTGTTAGGCCATGTTTGTGAGTACGCGCTGAGAGTACGTCTGATTTAGGAGCTAATCGATGTTGGCTGGTTAAAGATCTGCAGATGTGGAGAATTTCCAGTGGATTGAGTGTTTAGGGTTCAAAGGTCAGATTATACGGTTAAACCCATGACAACATGACTACAGGGTACGCACACAGTGTTTGTATTTAAATAAAGCCTTTTGAGACGTAAGTACTCTTGATTGAGACTTGCTTCAAAAGTGATCGAATGAGAGAGAATTACTATGGAGATGATTTCATTATCTATCTGTAATTGTGTATGTCATTGAAAGAGCCTTACTGGTTTCATGTTAGTCAGTACTTGAAATGCTGAAATATTTGAGGAAATATGAGTGGGATATGAGGCGTTGTTCAGCAAACACCTATATTGCTGTCAATCCAGTTAATACAAAACGGTTACTTGAATCTCCTGGAATTTCATTATGAAGTTCATTTAAAGTGCTGCAGATTAATGATGTTTAAAAGGAAATGAATTATTAGTAGTCTATACTTAGTAGCGTAAGAATTACACAATTCTGTATTTTGTATATTATTTCAGTAACACAAGCCTGGCCTTTTTGGATAATGTATATTTGAAAACATACAAACGTCTATATTCCTTTATATATTTTTGTGTACCGTGCCAATTTTTTAAGGCCCACAGTCTTTTTCATCTTTTGTTCTGCTCTTATGTGTGCACTCTCTCTCTCTCTCTCTCTCTCTCTCTCTCTCTCTCTCTCTCTCTGTCTCGGTGTTGAATGAATCATTTAACCATTCTTAATGTCCTGTGTTTCTATGTACATATAAATCATGCATAAAACACTTTATAGCAATGGGAGTGTAGGTGTGAGTGGGTGTTATAGCAGGATATGATTCACTTGGAGACTTAAAGGAGAAAATCCGGTTTCACCGCTTTGCACTAAACACCTCCCTCAGAAGCCGTGTCTTTCGGGTGCGGTGTCATTAAAGGCTGTTCCATTTTAAAGGGTGTTTCAAATACGCCAATGAACTGCAGCCTGCTTTCTGAGTGCTCAGTAAGTGTGTACTGTATCACACAACCTGAGAATGTGAAGAAAATGGTAGAAATAATAGTAAACGTCAATGAGGTACAAGTCTATGAGAAAGCATGAGCCACTTGTATCAAAATCGGTCAATTATTCTGCGGCTCACATGGGATGAGGCTTTTTTTTATGAGACATCATGGCGTTTTTGCAGATTTTTTTGTGTGTGGGGCGACTGGATACAGAGGAGGCATAGTGCCGAGGAAGTAAAGATGCACATCCAGGGTGCAGCACAGCGCTATTGAGTGTAGTTGCATTTACATTTACCTCATTTGGCTGATGCTTTTATACAAAGTGACTTATAATAGAGACAGGATACTGGTGGGCAGTTGGGGGTTAAGGGACCCAACAGTGGAGATGCTGGAATTTGCACTAACAATCTTCCTATCAGTAGACCAATCCCCTAACTTCTGAGCCACCACTACCCAGAATGAGCAAGGTATTTCAGTGCAATGAGAGGAGTTTCACTACGAAGCAATGTGTCCAGAAAGGCTTGTTGATAGATTTTCATAGCAAAATCACCTCACAAGCAGTAGATGGATCTTCAATTACAGGCCCAAAACCCTCAAATTGCTTCTTTAATGCTTTTGGCACAAAATGAACTTCATTGAATTGGAACACAGATTTTTTTCCTTCTGTTGTCAAAGCACCATTTCCCATTTTCTCAGCTCTTAAGTTTCACTCCTTTAATATTACAATAGTACAAAGTTTGGGATTTTTGGAAGAGAAGAAAAATAAGTTGCAGACATAATTCAGAACTTGGATCTCCTCACCATTCACACACCATATAAAATTTTGAGCTTTTTTATTCTTTTGTAACATATATTATAAAGTTCTAGGTCTTACTTTATTATATGATTATGTAGTAATGCAAGTACTTAAGTGCCTTGTGATTATTTTTTTCATGTTTTAATTCTAGATATTGGTGTTTTCTGTATGATTGTTTACATGTACTGGAATAAAGTACCTTTTAAACTGTGGTGTACCACTTTCAATCCCTTATCTAAAGACAGTTTTCATTTTGGAAGGCCAACTTTGGCCCCCTGTCTGTCCAAATGGTCCTCCATTATGGTGCCTGCGTGCAGGAGGGTGGGGTTCTTTCTGGGATCCAAAGAGTACCAAAATAATTAGAGTATATGGCAGTGGGGACATGCTGTTTTACTATGGAATATTTCTTCAAAAAAGTTTAAAATAGCCCGAAGATTTACTTTTGGGTTTTACTGAGGTCAGCTCATCATCTCACCAACTATAATATTTAATACAGTGCATTTACAGTGAAGTCATGTGCAGCTGTGTTCTACATATGTAGAACTTTTCTATTATCTGTAGAAACAAATGCTAAACCTTAATCATGCAAACAAGTCTTAGCATTGTTTTGAAGCCATGTTTTTGATGATTTCATCAACCTCATCAATACGTAGCTAGAACTGGTAGTGCACTGGTAGTTGTAATTGTTCTTGGTCTGTTTAATAAATTATACATAGTTGTGTGGAGAAAAAAAAAACCCCACAGGATACTATACACTGATATGTGATGCTTTATAATACATCCATCATTATTATACAAATGTTTTGTCACTAATGTCATGTTATACAATAATTAACTCACTGCTTAGTGTTACATTATATAATAGCACTACTGTTAGCTCTGTTATATAATAACCGTTTATTTAATGTTAACTTAAATAGTGCTGTAATTGGTGTGTGTTTGTGTATATGTGTGTGTGTGTATATATATATATATATATATATATATATATATATATATATATATATTAATAGAGTATTGTAACATCATTATTACTAGCACTTTGCGTTATTTGTGTATTTTAGTTATGTTTCATTGCATGTATACAGTGTATGTATGCATAGACACACACACACACACACACACACACACACACATATATATATATATATATATATATATATATATATATATATATAGGTCCCCCTTGTGTTGCCAAAACAGTTCTGACATATCGAGGCATTTACTTCACAAGACCTCTGAAGGTGTGCTGTGGTATCTGGCACCAAGACGTTAGCAGCAGATCCTTTAAGTACTGTAAGTTGCGAGGTGGGGCCGCCACGGATCAGACTTGTGTGTCCAGCACATCCCACAGATGCTTGATCACATTGAGATCTGGAGAATTTGGAGGCCAAGTCAACACCTTGAACTCTTTGTCATGTTCCTCAAATTATTCCTGAATAATTTTTGCAGTGTGCCAGGACACGTTATCCTGCTGAAAGAGGCCACTGCCATTAGGGAATACTGTTGCCATGAAGGGGTGTACTTGGTCTGCAACAATGTTTAGGTAGGTGCTACGTGTCAAAGTAACTTCCACATGAATGCCAGGACCCAAGATTTCCCAGCAGAACATTGCCTTGCCTTCTTCCCATAGTGCATCCTGGTGCTATCTCTTTCCCAGGTAAGCAAGACACACACACACGGCCATCCACATGGTAAAAAAGAAAAACATGATTCTTCAGACCAGTCCATCTTCTTCCATTGCTCCATGGTCCAATTCTGATGCTCACGTGCCTATTTTGGGAGATTTCGGTGGTGGACAGGGGTCAGCATGGGCACTCTAACCGGTCTGCAGCTACACAGCCCCAAACACATCAAGCTGAGATGCACTGTGTGTTCTGACACCCTTCTATCACAGCCAGCATTAACTTTTTTCAGCAATTTGTGCAACAGTAGCTCTTCGGTGATATCGGACCAGACGGGCTAGCCTTCGCTTCTCATACACATCAGTGAGCCTTGGGCACCCATGACCCTGTCGCTGATTCACTGGTTGTCCTTCCTTGGACCACTTTTGGTAGGATCTAACCACTGTGTATTACAAACACCCCACAAGACCTGCTGTTTTAGAGATGCTCTGACCCAGTTGTCTAGCCATCACAATTTATCCCTTGTCAAAGCTCCTCAGATCCTTATGCTTGCCCATTTTTTTCTGCTTCTAACACATCAACTTTGAGAACTGACAGTTCACTGTTCACTATATCAATATAAATAAATAAATATATATATATATATATATATATATATATATATATATATATATATATATATTATATATATAAATATATATTATACACACACATTCACACACTATGTGTGTGATGTAATCTATGCAATGTAATGCAAGATTGCTTGAATTTCTGTGTGCGTGTGAAGGGTGTGATCCTGAAACTGCTTGCCCATTTTTTTCTGCTTCTAACACATCAACTTTGAGAACTGACAATTCACTGTTCCCTATATATATATATATATATATATATATATATATATATATATATATATATATATATATATATATATATACACACACACATATACAGTGTATCTATGCAATGTAATGCAAGATTGCTTGAATTGCTGTGTGCGTGTGTGAAGGGTGTGATCCTGAAACTGCTCTGCTCTCATGTGGTAGAGGTGGGGTAGTGCACACATACACACTCAAACACACACACACATGCACACGCACAAATACGGTCATTCAGTTCAAAGTTAGGTGGGTAAAGCTAGAGCTCTCTCAGGAGGAAGTGGAGCTTGTGGTTTCATACATCTGAGCCGGCACTGAGAGTGTGTGTGTGAATGTGTCCTAATGGTTCTGCTGGTCCAGAGAAGGACATGACGCAAGACAGATCTGCTAACGGACAGCAGCTGAAGATCGTGATCGTAGGGGATGGAGGTTGTGGGAAAACGTCTCTGCTGATGGTGTATGCTAAAGGAGATTTCCCTGAGGTGAAAACAACACATTTTTTTTTCACACAGTTTCAGACTAATCAGGATCTTGTGCACCATGTAGTATGTTAACAGAGCACATCATCGCTGAGAAATTCAGGGTTCTATAATGCTGAGTTTACAGTTTAGAATTTCAGTCTTGTTCTGTTGTAATGAACATTCTTGAACATTAACTGTGTTACATCGATGATGTTCAGGGTCCGGCAATATCAACACATCTTTATTTAAGTTGTCCTTAATTGTAAAATACACCGTAACTAAGGCTGATCTTTAAAGAAGAATTTATGCACATTAGACCAAACAAAGTTCTGTTTAGACACCACACAGACTAGTGTAACAAAGATTTATTACTATAATTGACACAGTCATAAGTTGCAATGTTATGTTTAAATACATAATAATAATAGTAACTAAGCCTGATTAAAACTTTGACAAGCTAGTAATGTATTGTGTCAAGATGATACTGGGACATTAAAAATGCAGCAGTCTAAAGTTAGTTGGTAAAGTTAAATACACTAAAAGCTAAAACATATGTACATTCAACTAATTAATCAAACATTCCTGGCCAATCAATTGTTCTTATAAACAATTTAATCTTGTTATCAGGATAACTCAATGGAGTAATCTAAACACGCTTGGTTGTGAAATAGTTACATTAATTACACAAAATTTGATTTAGGATTTAACCACAATAACTCTCCTTTCACTAGTGACAGTAGTGTGTCTCAGAGTTAGCTAGGTTAACCACTGAGTGAACTGCCTAAAGTGCTAATACACTTCCTTTCTTGCTACCGGCATGGAACACACCTTAAAAAAAAAAAGAGAAGAAAAAAAAAGAGAAGAAAAAAAGGTGACTTTCCTAACAGTGAAATTTGATAACTGATTTAAAACAAAACCACACTGATGGCTGAACACAGATACAACATTATAACATATAAAATAACCCATCCTGGAAAATAATAATAGACCATATCAATAAATATACAAGTTTGGAAAGACAAAAATGTATGTAGGAAAAGAAAGTCATTTTAAGTGAGTTCAACCTGTTGCTCCCCTGTGATATTGTACTTAATGAGAGTGATCACATCTTTGATATGTTTGGATAACATATATAATAACTCTCTCCCATCGAAAAGCTTTCTCAGTGTAAATGTGATAAATCAGTCTAGTGAAAAACCTAGCATTTACCGAAGAAACAGAATTGAATTGACTTCTACCTGCTAGGTGTAAGTCGTATATCCAGTCTTAGTGAATACTTACGACTAGCTGGTGCAACTAGGCAAGTTATACTAATGTCTAGTCTCTGTAGCCCGCTTTCCATCTCTGCTTTATTTTCAGGTGACTAAAGCCCCCCTTTACCTAAGGGACCCTGGGTATCTAGTGCCAGTAGATCCAATCTCTGCAATGGCAGGTGGATAGACTAGAGAAATAGCACACACAAAAAAAAACACAACATTTAAACAGGTGTCAGTATACATTGCATCATTTACTCTTCACTAACATTACTGTGTGTGACAGTGTGAATTTCAAGGAAGGAAATGCACTTTCAAAACACGACAGGGTGATTTACACATCTACACATTCACACCCAGTGTGTTGTGGAAAAGTAAATAAAAGGCTCCATTTTGTCCTAGTCATATGGTTTCAATTCCCCACTAATGTCACTATACTACAGTTGTTGTGTATACACACTGTATCTTCACTATTGTCTCTGGTCACATTGTTTATATCACACACTTCACTCTCAAGGCCACTTATTGCTGTCCTTCATTAATAAGCTTAATAATAATAATTTATTGTAATTAAATTCCCTAGCAATTAATTTAGGGATAATTCTTCTTGTTTTGAACTTTGAGCACAGGAAGTGGTTCAGAAACAGAAGGTGGTTCAAAACAACTGTTTCGTGTGGCTAAAGAGTCGTTTTTAATTGGTTACACCGACGACAAATCTTTTCACGTTTTTTCATTAATTAAATGTATTTCTAAATGAAATTATGTGTCAGGTGGATTTTTTAAAATCTTGCTTACACCTGTATGAAGTTACATCAGGACACTGATCATTTGTACTGTATTACATATTTCTTAGACAGGGAAACAATGGTGGTACAGCAAGTCACCTCACAGCTCTCTGATTTGTTCCTGAGCTCAGGTTTTGCATGTCCTCCTTGTGTCGGTGTGGGCTTTCTTCAGGGTTCTCTGGTTTCCTCCAAAACCATGCAGGGGAATAGCCTACTCTAAATTGCACATAGCTGTGAATAAGTCTGTGAATGTATTTTTGTGTGTGTGTGTGTGTGTGTGTGTGTGTGTGTGTGTGTGTGTGTGCATGCTTACTCAATATAAACACACAAAATGTAAAGGGAACAATTAAGCATGTTTATAAGTTATCAAATGTTATTTAAATGTTTTTTAACAGTTACTGGCTGGTGGCTGGGTATTGAATGGATCTTTGATTAAGAGAAGTAGGCGCGATGGCATTTTTGGGGTTCATTAGCTGGCATTCATGGCACGACACACACCAACTGTGTACAACTGACCAGGCAATAGAAACTGACAATTAGATAGTTCTGCATTTTATCCTGTCCTGAGAGCCCTGTCATATATGTATGCATTTAAATATGAAATAATATTTTTGTATTTACACAATTGTATTTTTTTCTTATTCAGACTTATGCTCCATCTGTGTTTGAAAAGTACATGACGACAGTGAAACATGGTGGGAAAGAGATTCAGTTGAACCTGTATGACACAGCAGGTATATATATATACACACACACACACACACACACACATTTCAAATTCCATTCTTTATACTGCATTCCTTATAGTTTAACACAGGTCTGAAAAGATGGTGACTCACAAATATACACATACACAACACACCTTAATACAGAGAAACATGACACACCTTACATTCTTGTAGAGAATTCCTGCGTTTGACATAGTGAAACACTACACACCTTACATTCTTCTGAGTGTTTACTGATGATAGGAAACGAGAGATACACATTATATTAAAGGTTCAAAACTCTCTGTATCCTGAATACCATGTTTAATATGTGTATATGTAGGCATAATTCTTACTATACCCTTAAATACCGTGTGTACAGAGTGAACAGTGCAAAAACACTGTGATTAAACATTCAGTTCACTAGCATCACAGAAAACAACCCACATATTTACATTATAATAAATAGGCTAAACTACAAACTAGCATAATAGTAACCAGGCTAGTCTACAAACTATCTTTATCGTAAATGGGATAAACTACAACATAGATTTATAGTAAACAGGCTAAACTACAAACTAGCATGTAAACGGGCTAAACTACAAACTAGCTTTACATTAAACAGGCTAAACTACCAGTTAGCATAATAGTAAACAGGATAAACTACAAACTAGCATATTAGTAAACAAGTTAAGCTACAAACTAGCATAATAGCAAATGGGCTAAAATACAAACTATCTTCATAGTAAACAGGCTAAACTACAAGCAAGCATAATAATAAACAGGCTAAACTACAAACTAGCATATTAGTAAACAAGCTAAACCGCAAACTAGCATAATAGTAAACAGGCTAAACAGCATACTGGCTTCATAATAAACAGGCTAAACTATAAATTAGCGTAATAGTAAACAAGATAAACTACAAACTAGTATTATAGCAAATGGGCTAAAATACAAACTAGCTTCATAGTAAACAGGCTAAACTACAAACTAGCTTTATAGTATACAGGCTAAACTACAAAAAATTAGCATAACAGGAAACAGGCTAAACTACAAACCAGCTTTATAGTAAACAGGCTAAAATACAAACTAGCATAATAGTAAACAGGCTAAACTACAAAGTAGCATAATATTAAATGATATAAACTACAAACTAGCATATTAGTAAAGAGGCTAAACAGCAAACTAACATAATAGTATACAGGCTAATATACAAATTAGTATAATAGTACATGGGCTAATCTTCAAACTAGCTTTACAGTGAACAAGCAAAACTACAAACTAGGATAAGAGTTAATTGGCTAACCTACTGACTATCATTATAGTGCTTTACCATCACAGCAGATTAGCATTATTTTAAGGAGGCTACCCCAAAGTCAATATTAATTTTTATAAAAGTTGTATACATATAGTAAGTCTGTTACAGTATTATAAAAACACAGTATGCAGTGTTTAATGTTTCACTACACACCTTTCACCTGCATGTTGTAATTTTTGTCAGATCGACTCTCATTATTACTGAAGGGCCTCAGAACAGTTATTGTGCTGATGTAGATGTTTACAGTTTCTCAGCAGAATATGATACTTTGTCAGTTTGACGGGAAACATAGTGCGGATATGATGTGATCAAAGCGGTTGTCATGTCTGCACAGCAGGAAGTGGAGAGTTTTAGGTGAAACACCACATCCTGTTAGTGTTGCACAGACTCATCACTGAGCACTCAGACAGGTGTTCAACTGTCCATCAAACAGCACAAGAAAATAGTGAAATAAATAGTGTGAAAATAAGAACGGGGTAAGGGGGTATATGTTTCTCCTTACAGACAGATAATGTATATTTGAAATTATTTTGTAATTACAGACCCACATAAAGATATCCTCTTTTTTTATTATGTCATTTATAATTTAGAATTACATTTTATTATACACAATAATAATACGTTGTTATCTCAAAAAGTAGAAGAATCAGAACAATGTTATCTTATACAGGGTCTTTTTGATTAAAGTGTTCTGTTCTCTCAGTGGTAAAAGATGAGATTAGACTCTGACTAGCATGTGTACATATATTAATAAATATAGCTTTTTATACCAGAAATACATATCAAAATGTTTTACTGGGGTATGTTGATGGTAATGCTTCAATTCTTTTATTTATTATTTATATATATATATATATTTTTTTTTTACTGCATGTGGTTTCTAGCTATTTATAAACATTACAATATACAAGATTTCTGCTATATGATCCACGCTAGACCTATAATTACACAAACATATTTTTCTGACTACTTGTAAAAACTACTAATGTTATAGGCTACAGTATGGCATTTCTTCAGATTAGTGTATACATTTCACTATTGTTTATGCATGGAGTTGAACTGTATGAATGTATGAACATAGGCTAACAGCTATTTTTAGAGCAGCACAAATGAGGGTCCATCATGTGCAACCTAGATCATTTTAAACCTAGTTAATATATAAACAGGCTAACATTATACATCACTGTAATAAAATTATTAAACAGCGACAGTGCTGAGTATAATTCTATTCAGAATATAGCCACATTGGGTTGTACTGTATTGTAAACCATTAAAGAAAATACTGGTCATTCAGTAGAATTGCTCATTCTGATCATTTTTAAACAGATGACATTGTGACAGCACTTTAGAGTTACAGAGATGAGAATTCTGTGCTTCCTTATCGTTACCAGACGTATGTGTGTAAGAGCTTCTGAGGAACAGGAAGAGTGAGGCAGGATGTGGTTTTACCATCCACACTGCTTTTAAATGCAATGATCAGACAGAACGTTGTGTCACATAATGATGATTTGTATACAATAAAACGGCACTTTATTGAACACTGAATATCAGAATGCACGTGTAGTGATGCTCATGAAAATTCAAAATAAAAAATCTATCACTGAAAAGTCTATATAGAGTAAATAAATCATATACACATATGAATATGTGCAACGCTAAATATCAGTGTACAGTTGTAAAAAGTAAACAGTACTTTCGGCTGTTTGAAATGAACAAATAATAAAAAAAACAATTGAAATAGTTCAACACAATGAATGCTTCAAGTGGTTTCCCAAAGTTCAACTGAAAATACAACTTATAACGATTTCTGTAGTTTCAAAATTATTCAACCCCCTGAATAGAATCCCTCACAACATCACAAATGTGCAAAACAGGTGTTGTCTCAAGCACACCTGATGCAATTAATCAAGGGCTTCATTAGTTGCACCAGGTGTGCTTGAGCTGGAACACATGAAATACCTGAACTGGTTAGGGGTAGAAAATATATGAAATACCTGAATGGGGCAGAAAAAGGAAGCTATCAATGACTGCAGGCAGAATTCTGAGAAGGCAGGTTGTGAAAAACCCTCGAGTGATTGCAAAAGACCTGCAGTGAGACTTGGTGGCAACAGGCACTGAGGTTTCAGTGAGCACAGTAAGGCATGTACTGAACGCAGAAGGTTTCCATGCCAGATCTCCAAGACGTACACCACTACTGACCCAAAAGCACAAGAAAACTCGGCTCAAAATCTTATAAATAAGCCACAGAAGTTTTGGGATTCTATCCTGTGGAGCGATGAAACAAAACTGGAACTTTTCAGCACGATGGATCAGCGGTATGTCTGGAGGAAGAAGAATGAACACTCTGTCCACAGTCAAGCATGGTGGTGGCTCGGTGATGCTCTGGGACTGCTTTGCATTCTCTGGCACTGGAAACCTGCAGCATATGGAAGACAAGATGGATTCATTGAAGTATCAGGAAATCCTAGGAGAAAACCTCATGCCATCTATGAGGAAGCTGAAGCTTGGGCGTCATTGGACCTTCCAACAGGACAGTGATCCCAAGCATACCTCAAATTCCAAGGCTTGGTTGAAGAAGTCCTGGAAGATTCTCAAGGGCCATCAGTCACCTGACTTGAACCCCATAGAAAATCTCTGGTGGGATTTGAAGAAGGCGGTTGCAACAAACAAATCCAAGAATATTACTGAACTGGAGACCATTGCTCATGAGGAGTGGGCTATGATTCCTCAGAAACGCTGCCAGAAGGTATGCATCTCATCTGCAGCAGGTCATAACAGCAAAAGGGTGCTCTACTAAGTATTAAATATGCTTACCATAAAGTTGAATAATTTTGAAACTGGAGAAATCATTATAAGTTGCATTTTCAGTTGAATTTGGGGAAAACACTTGAAGCATTCGTTGGGTCACACTATTTCAATCGTTTGTTTGATTTGTTCATTGCAAACAGCTGAAAGTCTGTAAATTTTGACAATAAACCTGATTTGCAATGGGGGTTGAATAATTTTGACTGCAACTTAAAGTGTACTGTGTGTGTGTTTTGTCAGGTCAGGATGATTACGACCGGTTGAGACCGCTCTCCTATCAGGATGCGAATCTCATCCTCGTGTGTTACGACGTCACAAACCCAACCAGCTACGACAATGTGTTAATTAAGGTACATTTACACACAACATGCAGTTTTGTTAAAAGCTACAATTGTTAAAAGTGGCTCACAAATAAAATTTTCTTGGATTGCATTGAATTGAGTCCTGTGGGTAATAAATCAACTTGTGAAATGTTGCAAATGTCTAGACAAGAAATTTTGTTCTCTAATTTTATATATAATTACTATATATATATATATATATATATATATATATATATATATATATATATATATATATATATATATATATATATATACAGTATATCACAAAGGTGAGTACACCCCTCACATTTTTGTAAATATTTGATTATATCTTTTAATGTGACAACACTGAAGAAATGACACTTTGCTACAGTGTAAACCTGTGAAGCTCTGGTGAACTCCATGCCCAAGAGGGTTAAGGCAGTGCTGGAAAATAATGGTGGCCACACAAAATATTGACAGTTTGGGCCCAATTTGGACATTTTCACTTAGGGGTGTACTCACTTTTGTTGCCAGTGGTTTAGACATTAATGGCTGTGTGTTGAGTTATTTTGAGGGGACAGTAAATTTACACTGTTATACAAGCTGTACACTCACTTTACATTGTAGCAAAGTGTCATTTCTTCAGTGTTGTCACATTAAAAGATATAATCAAATATTTACAAAAATGTGAGGGGTGTACTCACTTTTGTGAGATACTGTATATATATATATATATATATATATATATATATATATATATATATATATATAAAGCTAAATCACATGACCAACATAATGTGTGTGTGTGTGTGTGTGTGTGTGTGTGCACGCAGTGGTATCCAGAGGTGAATCATTTCTGCCGTGATGTCCCTGTGGTTCTGATTGGATGTAAGACAGATTTAAGAAAGGACAAAGAGAAAATGAGGAAACTGAGAGCGCTTGACCTCGAACCAATCACATACACTCAGGTGAGTGATGACATCATGCTGACATCACACAACAAAGCACCTGAACACACTACACAAAACAGATAAACAAATAGGCGTACAGATAGACAGTTCACTGTACATTATAGTGTGTTATGGTGTTCAGTATAATGATTCACAGTGTGTTACGGTGTGTTCAGTATCATGATTCACACTGTGTTACGGTGTGTTCAGTATAATGATTCACAGTGTGTTATGGTGTTCAGTATAATGATTCACAGTGTGTTACGGTGTTCAGTATAATGATTCACAGTGTGTTATGGTGTGTTCAGTATAATGATTCACAGTGTGTTATGGTGTTCAGTATAATGATTCACAGTGTGTTACGGTGTTCAGTATAATGATTCACAGTGTGTTACGGTGTGTTCAGTATAATGATTCACAGTGTGTTATGGTGTTCAGTATAATGATTCACAGTGTGTTACGGTGTTCAGTATAATGATTCACAGTGTGTTACGGTGTGTTCAGTATAATGATTCACAGTGTGTTACGGTGTTCAGTATAATGATTCACAGTGTGTTACGGTGTGTTCAGTATAATGATTCACAGTGTGTTATGGTGTTCAGTATAATGATTCACAGTGTGTTACGGTGTGTTCAGTATAATGATTCATAGTGTGTTATGGTGTTCAGTATAATGATTCACAGTGTGTTATGGTGTTCAGTATAATGATTCACAGTGTGTTATGGTGTTCAGTATAATGATTCATAGTGTGTTACGGTGTGTTCAGTATAATGATTCACACTGTGTTATGGTGTGTTCAGTATAATGATTCACAGTGTGTTATGGTGTGTTCAGTATAATGATTCATAGTGTGTTACGGTGTGTTCAGTATAATGATTCACACTGTGTTATGGTGTTCAGTATAATGATTCACACTGTGTTACAGTGTTCAGTATAATGATTCACACTGTGTTATGGTGTGTTCAGTATAATGATTCACACTGTGTTACAGTGTTCAGTATAATGATTCACACTGTGTTATGGTGTGTTCAGCATAATGATTCACACTGTGTTACAGTGTGTTCAGTATAATTTATTCACTGTATGTTTTGATGTGTTCAGGGAGAAGAGACACAGCGACAGATGAATGCTACACTCTACCTAGAATGTTCAGCTAAACACCGTGAGAATGTAGAGGACATTTTTAAAGAAGCCACTAAGCTGGCATTGGATCACAGTCGCAAATTACGGCACATGCGCAAAAAGCGGAGGAAGTGCCATATAATGTAATGACACCAGGAGAAGCAGTGTTCTTTAGTTTATGTAGCTTTTTTTTTTTTTTTTTACATTTGAATGACTGTATAAAGACTTTCAGGGAATCGATTGTTATTAAGTGTTTATTTGAATGAAGAAGGTAAGAAAATATGCTGCTATTGGCGTATTAGCTCATTAAATGCCAAATGTTAAATCAAGTGTCCTTTACACACTAGTGCATGTTCACTAGTGCATATTCAACCAGTTATACATGACACGTTACTGTGAAGTCAGCGCTCTCACATCACTAACCTGTCTGGAATTTTACATCTTAGATAATGTTCATTCTATGGGGCTTTAAACTTCTGGGTGTGTCAATGAGGTTTCTCTCTCCTTACAGTACCTTTAATAACCGTGATTACAACTAGCAATGCTAACTGAGATCACCAATGTGATGCCCATGTTAACCAGTACACAGAAAGCACTTCATTCTAATGGCTCAAAGCCATCAGGAAAACTTATTTGTGCGTTGTACAGATGCCAAAACTACACAACACACACGTCAGTATCTCTGCCCAAACATGTACTCAGGAACACTGTATTTCTGCTCTCTTGGTGAATTTTCCGATTTTTTTAGTAGCTGTACTGTAAGAAGATATTTAGCCAAGGACAACTAGAGTAGGGCTGGGCGATATGACAGAAGTATCATATCCACGATACTTGAGGACATTTCCACGATACACGATGCGTATAAAGATATATAATTTAGCTAACAAACTGACTGCAAATCAGAAGTAAATTAACCAACCCCCCCCCCCAAAAAAATGTTAAACTGATTTTGACGAGACTTTTCTTTGATGCCTACAAAGACAAAGAAGATTAAGCTTTTAAAGATGACGTAAAATCAACAGCATGCGTTTGTTACCATTTAAATTGTAATTATTAAAAACTTTTTTTAAAATACATCACCATACCAACGATATCTCAGAAAAGTGTATCGCATAATCATTAATCACGATATTATATCGATATAAGTTGTAGTAATAATAACATCACCACTAATGTGATGCCTGTGACTGTTAACCAATACAGACAAAGCACTTCATTCTATTGTCTCAATGCCAGCAGCAAAACTTATTTGTGGTTTCATTTACAAACCATCAGCCAGTCCTCTTTGGACCTAACAAATTATAATAAATGATTCACCAAAGGGGAAGGGAATGAATGGACCGGTCGAGAGAAACAGTACAGGTTTAACAGGTTCATTTGGCGGTTTTTAATTCTGGCGCAGTGTTGAGTCAAACCTTACAATGACGTTAAACACTGCCACCACACTGCACTGGATCAAATGTATGTTTATGGATATTTAGATTTGCAGCACCCCCTAGTGGCTAAATTACTGTCTGACCAATCAGAAACCAAAATTGTATCATGTGACTTTATCTCCACCATTCAAGGAGCTCCTGGAATGAACCTCACCCCTCCATAACAAAAGAAAATAATAACATCATTTACTAACTGAAAAAAATTGCATGCTTGTTTTTTTTCCCTTGTGAACCATAAGTCTAATTATTGATTTAAATTTTTTGTTGTTCCTCTTATTATTATTATTACATTTTTAAAATGTGTGCGGAATTCCCTGGGATAGTCTCCAGGCTCCCATGTGTAAGATAAGCGTTGTGGAAAATGGATGGATGGATGGATGGATGGATGGATGGAAGGTTATTAAAATATATTTTAAATATTATTCCAAAATAATTGTTTTTAATTTTGTTAGTCTACCCTAACTTATCAGCTTTAACCCTCGGCACGTTTAACAAACATTCTTTTGTTTGTTCACACATTTGCACTGACGATAACTTCACACACTTATTACACTGACGATAATTTGACTGAGACTGTTGGCCGGAAACTTTGGCAGAGCAGTGAGATGTAGGCTAGTGTAAATGTACAGTAGGTCAGAACTGATGATAAACAAAGACCTGGCTGTCTCAAGCATGTATTTTACTGATAAATACTTTAAGAAAAACATGTCTAGCTGTACAATAAAGGAAGGTTTAATGTTAACATGGCTATCTAAACACAACACTACTGCATTAAATGTTGTCAAACTTATCATATACAGATTAAGAATCAATTCAGTGTTTTACACCAACTACATTAAGCTGAAGAAGATGAAAACTTGAGAGTGAAGTCAGACCTAGGGATACCTGCCACTCAGGAAAAATCGTAGATCACATATCATCACACAAGAGTGATATAATATTGCATGACAAACATAGGGCTGTGCGTGTATAGACAGAGACGCAGGAAACGCAGGATTTTTATTCAGCATCCTTTAATCGATAGCACAGCTGAGATCCCTTTTCCTCCCTTGTCCCTGGTCATGTGTGTGTCTCCAGCAGCAAGCTCACGTGTAAACATTCACACCGACCACAATAAAAACGTTTGACCTGCGTGTAAATCACCATATTGTCCATCACCTTACACAGCCAAGAGACGCCAACAGTACATGGAGGACTGAGAAACAGCCGCTCGCTCTCCTTTCGCACAGTCTCTGTAGTGACGAGGATGTTGCCATGACAACTGAAGTGTAGTTTCAGTTTTTCTTCTGCTTGTCCACCTTCTGGTTGTTCTTCTGTACCTTCTGATGGACCACCTTCACCGTGGTGAGGAAGTTTCCCAGGAACAGTACGAGGAACGTCAGAGCCAGCATGAACACCTGTAGTATGCAACAAACGCAGACAAATGTGGCGCATGTCAGGGTCGTGTGCAGAGGTGTGTGTGTATATACACTACCGGTCAAAAGTTTGGGAACACTCAACTGAAATGCTTCTCATGATCTTAAAAAGATTTCGATCTGAAAATGTGTGATTAAATGTTTGAAATCTGTGTTGTAGACAAATAGAATATAAATCGTGTCAATGTATTCATTTCTTTCATTAGAAAACTAACATTTTATTTACAAACAGATATATTTTTAAACGGACGACTCCGAGTGAAATATTCTGTAAAGCCGCCGGTAAGTGTCCAGCGTAGGTGGGAACACCTTTAATACTGTTTAAAAGGCATCTCAGGAAAATTCCTCAAGAAATCGGGTGAGAAAACGCCAAGAATACATTTCTGGAAATTCTCGGCAAAAAGAGGTCTACTCTGAAGATGCTAAAATACAAAATTATTTTGATTTATTTTGGATTTTTTTTATCACATCATAATTCCCCATAGGTACATTTGTGTTACTCCAGAGTTTTTATGACTTTATTATTCTTCTAAAATGAGGAAAATAAATAAATAAATAAAGAAAGAAAGAAAGAAAGAAAGAAAGAAAGAAAGACTGAGTGTGTCTAAACTTTTGACTGGTTTTATATATAAGTTTAGTTTTACGCATCCTATTTTATTTTTATTTTTTTAAGTACAAACTTTGTTATAGTTTTTATTTTATGACTAGTACATTATCGAGTCAGTACAAAAAACATTTTCGATTTCCAAACATTAGTTTTCCAGCACAAAATGAAATGTTACACACAAACACAACGAAGGCTGCTGGATTTTGCTGCAAAAATAAGAAGCGAGGGTGACAGACAAAGTCTCCAGAAGAACCGTGGCTGGTTCTGCAAGATGCTCAATAAAACTTACAGCTCATTGACTATTTCATTACTTTACTGCTTTTTACAGTATTTAAAATGATAATTTTTTTTTTTTTTAAATCTAGAAACATTTAATTTCATTATTTTGAAGGCATCTTTGCTCTACAGCATTTCATTGCATGTGCCTAATGTTTGTGTGTGTGTGTGTGTGTGTGTGTGTGTACCTGCCACTCTTTACAGTCATCCCGTGCAGCAAGTTTAAACAGAGTCACTGCGTTGTACAGCTGCCAAAACTACACCACACAATACACACGTCAGTATCTCTGCCCAAACACATACTCAGGAATTAATGATACATAACTGCTCTCTCTGTGCATTTTCTGATTTAGTAACTGTACTGTAAGAAGATATTTAGCCAAAGATAGCCATAATAATAATAACAATAATAATAATAATAATAATATTGTCCTGTGCAGGGTAGTGTTTACTCACATGTCCAAAGAACAGGAATGGCAACAGGAAGGTCAGTCCTCTCCACATCCATGACTGGAAGCCCTCTAAACCCAAAAAGAGACAATACAGACAATTTACAGAGAGACACATGACCATCACACACATGTGGACTTCCCCAAAATGTTACCACAAAGTTGGAAGCACACAATTCTCTAGAATGTGTTTGTATGCTGTAGCATTACACTTTCAATCCACTGGAATGAAGGGACCCAAACATGTACCCTGACCAGACCTCCTCACCCAATCTCAGTCCCTGATCTCACTAAAGCTCTTGTGGTTGAGGTTCAACTTCAGAAGTTGTTGCATTTCCTTGTGAAGCAAGAAGTCACAGATAAACAAGAAACTTCTCACATGGCCCCACACACACACACACACACACACACACACACACACACACACACACACACACACACACACACACAGGTCAGCAGTATTCTGATAGTGACCTGGACTTGTATGGTATTCGGTCAATCAATCGGTAACCAACTGACCACATCTGACAAATAATGACAGTAAATCCTTTTATTATTCATTCATTCATAATCTTCAATAATCAGTCGGTCTTGGTCAGGGTCGCAGTGGATCTGGTGGCTATGCCTAGGTGGGCATATACATTGGATGGGACGCCAGTCCATCGCAGGGCAACATGAACATACATTCACACCTAGGGGCAGTTTAGCATAACCTACCTGCGTGTTTTTTGGTTTGGGGAGAAAACTGGAAAAGCCAAAGGAAACCCACATGGGAGAACACATACTCCACCGTGCTGTCCTTTCATTTTATTAATCAATTATTCATTCATATGAGAGAATGTGTAAAACCCATGATGTTATTGAATATCCAAACTGTGCTGAAATCCAAACCAAGCAGCAGAACATTAGTATAATATACAGGGTGTTGCCTAGAATCATGGGGGGATGTCAAAACAGATACTTTTATTTACAGAAAGCATAAATAATTTATGTCCACAATTTTTCTCAATACACAAATTCCTATTAGTAGAATTATTTGGATTTGTTCTTCCTTGCTCAGTTTTCTGTGACAGAAAATTAGACTCGCAGTCATCTGTACACATATGTATAACCCACCTACTGTCAAATCCAGCTGATTCCTCTCTCCTAAAGCACGCAGCCGATACAGACACCCGCTCTGATAATAATACTGCAGAAACTGCACAAAACCTGCAACACACACACACACACGGCTCAGGAATTAAAAAGGGGACAGTTGTTCCTCCTCATCGTAATGCTCAGTAATTATTTATTAATTTCGTAGACAATTTAGTGATGAAAGTCAACAGTCCACACACAGTCGGCAGCTCTTACTCTGAAAGATGGAGAAGGCCAGGAACTGACTCCTAAACGTCTGATATATCACACCCTCAGGCCTTAAAGCACATAAACACTGTTAGGAAGCATGCCGTTTACTGTGTGTGATTTATGCGTTTTTGGTGGGGTTTTTTGGACTGGAGGAGCGTCTCACCAGGTTAGCATGACACCCGAGAGAAAAGTGGAGACGTAGTGATGCAAAACCCACCAGCCTTTAATTCTGAAACACACACACACACACACACACACACACACACACAAAATATAAAAACACACTTAGTCATTTCTGTAGGATAAAGCAGGCAGATTGAAACATTATGGGATGTAACACAGTGACCTAGTTATTCAATATAAACTACTAAAACACATCTGACTCAGACATGGTTTGTACAAATGAACATAAATAACACACTTTATACAATTAGTCACACTCAATGTTTTTTTAATTCATTTAATTAGACACAATTAACTGAAATTTGGCTTATCCAAAACTAACTGGCTATCATAAATGGGCATTTGGGCTCATTTTAATATTTAAAACATTAACTAAACAGACCTAATAATTCACTGACTCTGCATCAGCTTGATCATTTGTTTTCCTCCAGAAAAGAAAGAGTTTATTAACCTCACCTGGAGCCGTTGTTGATGAGAATGCTTTCCCTGATGGTCAGCGTACAGTAATACCACACCAATACAAAATTGAAGATTTCATCTGTGACTCTGCAACACAGAAGAGAATAAAACACACCCTGGTTCAGTTTACTTTCATTTACGTGTAGCTGTGTTTGTGCACACCGCACAGACGGCTGAGCAGATCTCACCGGTAGTTCAGCAGGAAGAGGCATGTGATGGCACCTAGCATCAGGATTATGGTCATGCACAGCTTAAACTTCTCGTACTCATCCTTATACGCAAACCTGTCACAGCACAGGGAGAATAAAACGCTCACTGGAGCCATTCTTACTGAGTCTGACAGAGGAATAAATCGAAGTGGAAAATGATTTATTTAGAGGTTCTTACTTCGCCTGGTTGCTGAGCAGCGTTACGTTCACATTTCCGAGGACCAGATTTAAGTACAATCTGTTGAGGACATAAGAGCAGAAAATGAGAAGGGGCATGTTTAGACACATGGTCAAATGTTTACTTGTACAAATATGTTTAAAAAAAAAAAAAAAAAAAAAGGCCAACAATTTCCATGGGGTGTACTCGTTTTTTCCCAACTTTTAAATGATAAATTTGGAATGAAAATGTAGGCTGGTCACGACTTGGAGTCGCAAAAATGTCAAGTTCATTTGTGGTAATTTGCCAAAAATGTCTGGGAGCCCCTGGCACACGCATTGTGGAGAAACTTGCCTGACTTGGTACCATTCAGTTTGTCAGTGTGTGTTTAACCATGACTGGATATCACCATTACATTAAACATTATCTCTAAATCTCAGTGGTGATAGCTGGCTTGCTTGCTCGTACCTGCCTTGCACTAATAAGTGTACACTTGTCGGTCATGACTATGATCATCAACGTGGAAGCTCGTGTAAAAGCCACAGTCCGAGCAAACAGGATTTGATCTGTCGTATGGTGATTTGCAGTGCTGACTCAAGTCTGCACAAGTCAGACATGAGAAATAAATTCTGTATTTATTTCAGGCCTTCTGTACGAACAAAATCCTATCACTCACGGTTTATGTCCACATTACTTTACTCATCGGATCAAATTTTAGCTACAGTTCCAAAAATAATAAAATAAATAAAACAAATCTTAGTGATTACAAAATGTCCAATTTATGCAGTGTGTCTTCTCATACAGTGACATACTTTTAAGATGTTACTTTTAATATCTTGTTCTAGACTGGATATAAAAACAGGTTTATGTGAAGTAAAAGAATGACACCAAGATAAATCATGTCAGTTCTTTTCCCACCTTTAATGTGCAATTGCAAAGTATACACAAAGTGAAAAACAATCAAACATTTTAGGGGAAAAATTACAATATCCTGGTTGCATAAGTTTGCACGCCCGTAAACTAATATTTTCTTGAAGCAGCTTTTGATTTTATCACACCACTCATTCGTTTTTGGGATAAGAGTCTATCAGCATGGCACAGCTTGACTTGCCAATATTTTCCCACTCTTTCTTGCAAAAAAAAAAAAAACAAAAAACCACCACCATTCTAGATCCATCAAATTGTAACCTGTGCACAGCTCGCTTCAGGTCACCCCACAGATTTTTCGTTGGATTCAAATCTGGGTTCTGGCTAGGCCATTCAAAAACATTTATCTTCTTTTGGTTAAGTCATTCCTTTGTTGATTTGGATGTGTGCTTTGGGTTACTGTTGCAGTGAAAGGTGAAATTCCTTTTCATCTTCAGCTTACTAGCAGACACCCGAGTGTTTTGCACTAAACCGACTGGTATTTGTAGCTATTCATCATCCTCTCCACTTCGATAAAAGCCTCAGAAAAGCAGCCCTAAAGCATGATTCTGCCACCAGCATGCTTCACCATGGGTATGGTGTTCTTTTAGTGATGTGCTTTCTCTTGCACCAAACATACCTTTTCTAATTATGGCATTTTTTGTGAGAAAGGACTAGCCACCCTACCCCAAAGCCCAGACATGTGAAGAATACAAGAGATTGTCATCACATGCTGAGACTCATCAGTACTTGTCAGATATTCCTGCAGCTCCTTTAATACTGCTGTAGGTCTCTTGGCAGCCACCCTGCTAAGTCTTTGTCTTTTTGCAAATGTTTGAGGGACGTCCTGTTCTTGGCGATGTCGCTGCGGTGCTCCGTTTTCTCCACATGTTGATGGCCTTCACAGTGTTCCATGGTACACCTGGTACATTTATACAATTCTTTTATACCCAGTCCTGATCAACACCTTTCAACAAGTGAAACCCTATACATGCTTTGTAAGCTTTGTAGCAGTCAGATGAAACCAAGACGATGTGAAGAAAATCCTACAGAAACAGCTGGTCTTTATTTGGGGTTAATCAGAATAATTTCATTGATGACGGCTGTATGAAATTTACTTTTGAACATGAGATTGAATGTGATTAGCTCATTTTGAACACTGCCACATCCCCAATTATGCAAACTTATGCAACAAGGTTATGTATAAACTTTTTTTTCTTCCTTAAACTGTTTCTGACCGTTTACCACTTAATTTTTATACATTGTAAATTCACAGTAAGATTGGTTAAAAGTTCTGACATGATGCATCTTGGTTTCATTTTTTTTTTTTTTTTTTTTTACTTCACACAAACCTGCCATTTTAACAAGATTTATTTATATGCACTGTATATCCAGATGAAAAAAGATGGCTTGCCATTATTAAGTTTACATTCACTGAAGTGTTAAAAAGGTAGCTAGGATTATTAATAGGTTACTCATTAAAGCTTTTTATTGTCACAGACATTATGTGAACAAAAAAAGGGGGGGGGGGTTCAAGGAACTGAAAACAAAAAGCAGAATCAGTATGATCAATTACAAAGCTGACTTTGCCTTTTCAAAACAGCTGTATAGAATCACAATGTAAGAGCAGACGAAGCACGATTTCAAGGTGAGTGTTTCAAAAAAAGGCAGCTGTACGCCAAACACAACAGCCCAACCTTTTCAAATAATGTCCAAGCTGCTTTCATTACATATTCAACATCAGATTTCATACATCTCATATAGGTAGGTGGTCATGATGAAAACGATGATGTGTGTTTCAAATCACACTTCACTTTGAACATACGCATCCTCTCTCACACAGATACAAAGCACAAACACACACACAATGGACAAAGCTCCTTTTTCCAGCATTTCCTCCCTGATTGCAATGACCCTGAGCTACCAGTGTACTCAGTTTAATCACTACTACGCAGTATTACTCATCTCACAAATATCCCATTTTCTTTGTTGTTTGTGATGTGGCTTGTTCACACAAGAGTAGGAAAGTGTGCACATGTGGGTCATTTCAGGGTAGAGCTCTATTCACATGGTCACATGTCTCTCACACACACACACACACACACAGAGTTGGAAAGACAGAATCAGAGCAAAACAGCAGAAATGGGCAACAAGGTGTGTAATGGGATCTAAACGCACTTCTCTTTACCCATGACTCAGGAATTTGTTGTGAGGACTTGGGCAATTGTAAGAAAACAAAATGGTGTACTCACCCATTCTTCTTTGGCAAGTAGGCTTCCATGTCGAAGAAGACATTCTGCTTCTCTTTAATCTGCTCCTGCAGGTGATTTATGGCCAGAGACTCTTTGTCGTTGCATGTTTTTGCGCATCTGAAGGCACAATTCATCTACATAAGCTTTACAAAGAAAGTTCCTTAATCCCAGCAATCAGACCTGCTACGATAACTTTATTTCATGGAGGATGCATTGAACCAGAAATAATTGCGATAAACGTTAGTATGTTTATTTTAAGACCATTTTATGCCACTGATATAACGATAATATAATAGCATAGTTTTTATCTTCTGAAGAAAATATCCTTTAAATTTAGTCAACATTTGATCATGCCATATTTATTCATTTAATCAATTTTACGCCGACTAAAATGACATCGAATACGAGTCGATGGCATTGTAGTTGTCGAGAAAATGCGAAAAATAAACCAAATATTCACACATTTTATATATTAACATGTGAAAACTGCCCTTACTGTGAAAACCTGATCTCCTGAAATTATAACACTACAGAGAGTACACTATAGAAATACATTATTGTGAATTCTTTATGCTTTAGTTATTCATTGTCCGTGTTTTAGTGCGTTGTTACGGAAACTGCGTATTCACAACGTGACGTACTTACGTTCTAGTTAATTTGTGCGCTCATGTCATTTTGTGCAGAAGCGAGTTGTAATATTAGGTTTATGTTGTGTAAATGTCTGATTAATCTCTTATGTGTGTTACGATGTGTTTGGGTGAGTTAATTATCCCGCTAGTAAAGCGCTTCAGTTTACCGCTGTTCAGTCACTGTTCAGCTTCAGCTCACGCAGCTTAAGCGGCTCAATCCCCGACATTACTGACTACAACTGGATTATTTGAATAACTAGAACTTTGGAAGCACTTCTTTCTAGAGTTTTCTTCTTCAAAAAACAGTGTTAGTGCACTGTTAATATAATTTTTTTCAACAGTATGTTTTAATTAAAATCGGTGCTAGTGCTTGCTACACATCTTAAATGTTTAAAAATAATAATAATAAAGTTTCTGGATTTGAATGTGCATTTTTATCCCAATTTCACAGAATGTTCAAATTTTAATTTAACAGCCCTAGAGCAGACAAGAGGAAAGAAGTAGCGCAAATGGCTAAAATACCGGTGTGTCAGGAATCTCCCCTTTGCACCGGGCGCTCCGTGGAGAAGCCCTCAGCGTACAGTGTCTGTTGAACTAGTTTCGTTTTCTCGTTTGTGTATTTTGGATTATCCCTGCTTTTGCTGTTTGCTGATCGCTTGACCTGTGCCTGTGTTCTGTTTACTGATCTTGACTCACGATTTTGGATTTGTCTGCCTGCCTCTCAAATAAAACGCTTAAACTGCATTGGCATCCGTCTCTACTCGCCGAACAGGACATAGATTCTTATGTGAAAAACAAGCATGAAAATGCAATGGGCGGTATCGAAGTCAGCAAAAATGGTCAAGGTCACGTCCATATTTCGTACGATAAGTTGATAAAGTAATTATCGTGACAGGAATTAACAGCAATAGTGTGCCGGTCACGTTTATCTTTATCAAGATTTTATTTTGCTACCTCATTAACAAAAGTGAGAGGAGTGGTAGTGGCAATAGTATTTTCTTCGTAGTTTGGTCACTTGCCAATTCCCACCCACCAGCTACCACTTCTCTACCACACAACAGCTACCAAGTGAGGAAGCCAACCTCACCTTTTCAAACTGCTGCTTATGCAGCATCACAGGCAGTGTAAGGGAAAATGCTGTCTGCCCTCTTCCACATATATGACCTCAAACACCCAAGATTGGCTAGTGTCATTGTAACTGACAGGAGAAGGGGAGAGAGAGAGAGAGAGAGAGAGAGAGAGAGAGAGAGAGAGAGAGAGAGAGAGCGAGATACCATCCCTCTAACCCAGACAGTACGGGCAATTTTTGCTCTCTGGACTCAGCTGTGGTATACATAATTGGTAAGCAAACTCAATCTCCCTACAAAAGGGTGGGCTTGGCAATATTCTGAAGTACATACACTGGTCAACCATAATATTAAAACCACCTGCCTAATATTGTGTAGGTCCCCCTTGTACAATCAAAACAGCTCTGACCCGTTGAGGCATGGACTCCACAAGACCTCTGAGGGTGTGCTGTGGTATCTGGCACAAAGACGTTAGCAGCAGATCCTTTAAGTCCTGTAAGTTGCGAGGTGGGGCCTCCATGGATCAGACTTGTGCGTCTAGCACATCCCACAGACACTCAATCGGATTGAGATCTGGGGAATTTGGAGGCCAAGTCTACACCTTGCACTCTTTGTCATGTTCCTCAAACAGTGATTCATCGGACCAGGCCACCATCTTCCATCTACCCTACCCTACCCTACCCTAACCTTAACCCCCCCCAACCCTAACCCCCCCCAACCCTATCCCTAACCCTAACCCCCTAACCCTAACCCTGCTCCATGGTCCAGTTCTGATGCTCACATGCCCATTATAGTTGCTTTCAGCAGTGGACAGGGGTCACCATGGACATTCTGACCAGTCTGCAGCTACACAGCCCCATATGCAGCAAGCTGCGATGCACTGTGTGTTCTGACACCTTTCTATCATAGCCAGCATGAACTTTTTCAGAATGTGTGCTACAGTAGCTCTTTTGTGGGATCGGACCAGACGGTCTGGCCTAATATATCCCACTGTAACAAGATAATCAATGTTGTTCACTTCACCTCTCAGTGCTTTTAATGTTATGGCTGATTGGTGTACATGTAGTGGGTTGGTAAAAATTAAGTACACAAAGTTTCCAGAGAAATGGGATGTTTCAGACAAAATTGGGTTTGACTTCCTACAACCTCAGAGACATTTTAGTGAACACAGCTGATAAAGAACCTTTTGTCCGAAATGTCCTGTTTCTCAGGAACTGTCACTACGTTTACATGGACAACAATAATCCAATATTAACCCGATTAAGACGGTACTCTGATTAAGAAACACCATGTAAACAGGAATTTATTACCTTAATCCGACTGAAGTCATACTCGAAGCAAACACAAATCGAATTAAGACATGTGGAGTATTCCTGTTTTAATCGCATTATCGGCGTGTATTACAGACATGTACACACCTTAATCACACTATTAATGTCGTGTGGAAGTTTTCCCAGCATTTTGTGACAGGACACGTACATACATGGCAGTGCTCAACATTTTACGGCGAGCAAGAGAGTACGGCTGCGTCCCAAACCGTGTACTTGCCCACTATATAGTAGGTGAAATACATGTATCTGAGCTACTATATAGGCGGTAAGTACGTGGTTTGGGACGCAGCACACGGCTTCAAGCAGTTGTCTATTTGCACGAACAGCATGAGAAATAATTAACCGCACTTGAAGCTTTCGTGAAATTAAAAATTAATCAGCCAAAATTGTATACGGTACCATAATGAAGACGAACTGTATGTCGATACGTGAGATTCTGGAGGGACGTCGGACGGCGTGGTGCGGGGGACATAATGATGTGTACCGTTAATCGCTTTATGTTCTATAACATGTAAAAGGAATATTCTAAAAGCAACTCATGTAAACACCTTAATCACACTATTGTCTTACTCAGAATAAGGTCAATAATTAGATTACTGCTGTCCGTGTAAACGTAGTCTATGTGAACTATAGTTAACTTTTACTACATCCACCTTCTGCTACTGAAACTAATTTAGTAGTAACTAATTTAAGTAACTTCCTGGAATTATGCTGTTCTTGTAGTATAAATATATATAGACACACACGAAAAACTGATTATCAGCTCATGCAAATGTGTCTCACAGATGAAAAATAAAACATACCGACGAAGTGTGTGTCCGAGCTCTTTAAGGCCTTTCCTCTGTTTGCATATGGCACTGCTGCAGATCGCCTGCAGGTGTGCGAGCTCCTCCAGCTTCTGCCGGTACACCTTATGAGACTCCTAAAAAAGAAAAACAAAGACAAACACAATCATTATGATTCATAACCAGTTCTCATCATGAGAAAATTAACCTGGAAACACACCTTAAAAACAGGGGATTTATGCTTAATATGAATAAACATAAAAATGATTTGTGTTTAATAATATTGCACAGTCAGTTAATAATAATAATAATAATAATAATAATTAGAGAACAGACTCACACTGCTATTCTAAAGGATGTTTATTTATCCTCAAAGAGAAGCACACTTAGATCAGAAAACCCAAAGGCAAGCTTCAAATTATTCAGACACTGTGTAATGTGATCTAGATAAATAATCACATCAGCTTCAATCATTGTGAAAGACGAGACAGTAACACATTCAAATCAATTGACTTGACAGAGATTCTCTGATTCGTGTTTTATTAAATCACAGTCAGACAAATCATGAATGACATCCAAACATGTAGCTGTTAATACAGTTATGATTAAAAAAACCCCAGTGTTATTGTTATTTACCATCCTCAGATTAAGGTCACTCTTCTCAAAGACGTCTCAGTCTTTCGCACACAAAGAATGAAAACACAAATAAACAGAACAACAAAGGGCAAACTTAAAGTAAAAGGTTTTAAGTGGAATCAGTGTTCACAACCATGTTAGCTCTACTGCTAGCTTTCATCACTAGAACGCTAAGTAAGCAGAAGAGCTTACACAAATCCCATTTTAAAAGTTTATTCGCGTCCGTATAATTTTAAATTTCAATTTCACAGTCTAAGAAATAATTAACCAAGGTCCAAACCTGCAGCTGTTGATATTCTTTCTCTATTTCTTCCCATTCACTCCGACATTTCTCCAGTGACATTGTACCGACTGCCATGCTCACCTGATTCTCCCCTTTGTGGACAACAATCAATGCGCATGCGCGCCATTTTCACGCATGCGTGCGACAGACCGGTTTGCAGCGCATGCGCACTATGTTCAGTAATTTTCTAAAAAGATATTTATTATTAAGTTACAAAGTTACAGCACAGTTACATTAAGTTACAGTATAATAATAATAATAATAATAATAATAATAATAATACTGCATTTAATATATTACCATAGTCTATTAAAGTTTTAGTAAGCTACAAGAGCTTTGTTAGGTATCTTTATGTGGTAAAAAAAAAAAAAAACTGCAATAATATCTTAATGGACATAAAAACTGTCACGGACCCTCCCTCTCAAATAGATATAAATTTGTAAAATTAGCCATGAAACAGTATTATCTCGAAATGTTTCTTATGTCTGTTTCTCAGAAGATCTGGAGGAACTTCTGCGATTAAAACAAATATTAAACAACTACATAAAAAAATTACATTGTATTTACTCAGGTTGCCTTTCTTTTATGTTGTATTTCATTTGAAGATCTAAAACTATTTAGTATGAGATATACACCAAAAAAGAAGAAGGAAAAACTGTTTCACTGCACTATACATAGATAGATAGATAGATAGATAGATAGATAGATAGATGATGTAATGTATGGATGTAATTGTATTCAGACTAGAATATGTTGGAATAATAGAATGGTTTAGGCTGTGTAAGATTTTGGGCAAAAACTTAACAAGAAGAAATGAAAATGGGGATTAAAAAAAATTACATTGACTGCGACACTGATATCTGTCACTTAACTAATCGTTTAATTATTATAGGTAAATATTTATTTGTAAAATTTAAGTAACCAATAGAACCTTATAGTGTATTCATGGATTTGTTTTCTTCTTCATACATTATAGGCTATACATAGTGAAAAGCACTTCCGCATGTAAACGTCAGAGGTGTTGCTATAGTTACACGGCACAAAGGGACGGGGATTCATGAACAATTTAACTACACTTCACGCTACCGGATTAACAATGTAGCTATCTATTTTTGTTTTGTTTTGTTTTTTAATCAGTTTAAAAACTCCTATAAGTGGAGTAATGCCTCTCATGAAGAAACCCCGGAAAACTGAGCCACTTATAAAAGTAGTAGATAAAAAGGCTCAGAAGAATGGACTCCGCCACACCATCTACAGCACGAACGGAGACCAGTACACCGGGGAGTGGCGGGATAACATGCGACACGGTATCTCACGATTCCCTTTTATTAATCACAACCTAGTGTAGTAGTAGCGCCTATGTCCCTGTCTAATCGATTGTTGCAATGCGCATGCGCAGCAAGTCATTCACCTCGAACCTACACTTGATCTGCATTGCCTCTACTCTTCTGGAAAGACATGGGCAGATTTGTAATTGATCATATTGGTTCGGCTTTTTTCTTCTTTTGTTCTTTGTATTTTTGCTTGGCCTAATAATGTCTGTACGGATAAATAAAGGAGTATGTGGTTACCTAGGCTAATAATAATATTACATTTGAAGAGACAAGCTGCATAAACTGGATATTTTGTAATTGTTTTTTGTTTGTTTGTTTATTTTGTAGTTTTCCCCCTTAGTTTTATTGATAGATAGATAGATAGATAGATATAGTAAAGATTACATGAGGAGAGAAAGCATACATTTTGGACCAAAGTTCTTCATCAGACTAAGCCTCCTTGCACAGCTGATAAAGGACTGTTTCTCTTAAACCTTTATGGACATTGCTTAACTTTAACTGCATCTGCAATAATTGCTTATGTATATAGATAGATAGATACTGTATATAGATAGATAGATAGATACCTTGGTAGGTAGACAGATACTTGCCCATTTTTAGATAGATAGATAGATAGATAGATAGATCCAGTGCTATGAAAAAGTATTTGTCCTGATTTTTGTCCTGATTTCTTCTGTTTGTGTATGTCACATACTAAATTGTTCCAGAAATTAGCATAGTATCGTCAAAAATAGTTACTAATTCCCCAAATCTATGAAACTGCATTCATAATGTGGTTCAGCTGGACTAGACGCAAGCAGGCCTGATTACTGCAAACCCTGTTCAATCAAATCAACACTTAAATAGAACTTTTTTAACAGCATGGAGTTGGTTAAAAGGTCTTACCCAGTAACACACTATGCCAAAATTGAAAGAAATTCCAGAAATGATGAGGAAGAAGGTGATTGAAATACATCAGTCTGGGAAGGGTTACAAAGCTATTTCAAAGGCTCTGGGACTCCAAAGGACCACAGTGAGAGCCATTATCTATAAATGGAAAAACTTGTCATAGTAGTGAATCTTCCCAGACGTGGCCGACCTTCCAAAATTCCTCCAAGAGCACAGCAACTGCTCATCCAGGAAGTCTCAAAAGAGCCAAGGACAACACCAAAGGACCTACAGGCCTCTCTTACATCAATAAAGGTCACTGTTCATGACTTCACTATCAGAAAGACACTGGGCAAAAATGGCATCCATGGAAGAGTGGAAAACCACTGCTAACCAAGAAGAACATTAAAGCTCATCTGAATTTTGCCAAAATACACCTTGATGGTCCTCAAAACTTTTGAGAGTATGTTCTGTGGACTGATGAGTCGAAATTGGAACGTTTAGAAGACAAGGGTACCGTTACATCTGGCGTAAACCAAACACAGAATTCCACAAAAAGAACATCATAGCTACGGTCAAGCATGGTGGTGGAAGTGTGATGGTGTGAGGATGCTTTGCTGCATCAGGGCCTAGACAACCTGCAATAATTGAAGGAAACATGAATTCTGCTCTCTACCAGAAAATCCTAAAGGAGAATGTCCTGTATTCAGTCTGTAAGTTGAAACTCAAGCTCTATTGGAGTTTGCAGCAAGACAATGATCCAAAGCCTAGGAGTAAGTCCTATAGTCTTAGAAGTAAGTGAAAGACTGATCTCCAGTTACCTGAAGTGTTTGGTTGCAGTTATTGCTGCTAAAGGTAGCATAACCGGATTTTAAGTTTAAGGGGGCAATTAGTTTTTCACTTGGGTGATAGGTGTTGGATAACTCTTTTGCTTCAATAAAAAAATTGTATTGTATTTACTCAGGTTGCCTTTCTTTTATGTTGTATTTCATTTGAAGATCTAAAACTATTTAGTATGAGATATACGCACACAAAAAAAGAAGCAGGATGGGGGCAAATACTTTTTCACAGCACTGTAGATAGATAGCTGGATAGATAGATAGATAGATAGATGCTGGCGACCCACTGATATCACCAAACTGTTGCATTATTCTTTTGTATTGCTGCTCCAGGAGGTTCTTCCTTCAGTCTCCTCTGGAGTAGGTGAAATGCATGCTCAACTGGGTTAGGTTCCAATACTTTTGGAGGGGGCTGTAGATAGATATTTAAACAGATCTCTCAAACTCTAATGTGTGAACAGGAGATGGAACACAAGTGTGGAAGAGAGCTGGAGCTCTGTATGAAGGTGAATGGAAACAGAATGTGCGTGATGGCTATGGGGTGCTGAGCAAATTGCGGCCATCAATGAATGAATATGTAAAAGTTTATTCAGGAACATGGAGAAATGGTAAGAAAGAGGTGGGTATCACTATGTACTCCAATACTGTCTCTTAACATGCAATGTTCAACTTCCCCTTACTCCTCAGAAGTGTACACTATTCCAGCATTAATGGAGAAGTGTGTAACAGATCAATATGAACACACATTACAGCTTTGAAATATGTTTCAAGATAACTACTGTTATATATACATTTCTGGAACCAATTAAGAGACCACTGCAAAATGATCAGTTTCTCTGGTTTTACTATTTATAGGTACGTGTTTGGGTAAATTGAACATTTTTGTTTCATTCTATAAACTACTGACAGGCATGTCCCCCAAATTCCAAAAAAAAAAGGCCATTTAAAGCATTTATTTGCAGAAAATGACAACTGGTCAAAATAACACAAATTTGGTGGAATAACCCTGATTTTCAATCCTAGCTTTCATGCGTCTTGGCATGTTCTCCACCAGTCTTTCACACTGACGTTGGGTGACATTATGCCACTCCTGGCACAAAAATTCAAGCAGCTCGGCTTTGTTTGATGGCTTGTGACCATCCATATTCCTCTTGATCACGTTCCAGAGATTTTCAATGAGGTTCAGGTCTGGAGATTGGGCTGGCCATGACAGGGTCTTGATTTGGTGGTCTTACATCCACACCTTGATTGACCTGGCTGTGTAGCATGGCGCCTTGTCCTAAGCCAGAATTGAACCCTTCTTTTCCTCACTCAAAACTTTCCTTTTCCACACTTTTGGCATGGTCAATAGTTGTATTTTTATTCCAATTACTTTTGAGGTACTACTAGCACTGTCTTTACCATCCAGGTGGTCCTATATTGCAAGAGGATAGTGATGACCACAGCAGTGGTTTTTATACTTTTCCTTGTTAAATAAGATTTGGTTCAGGTGATCACCTGATCAGTGCCTGTGTTGGATTCAACAGACACTGGAATGGAATGACTGCCATACATGTAGAAATGCTGATGTAAGAAAAATTTGCAGTGGTCTCAATTTTTTTTGAGCTATAAACAAACAAACAAATATATATGTATATTATTAATATATAATATACACACACACACACACACACACACACACACACACACACACAGTATCTCACAAAAGTGAGTACACCCCTCACATTTTTGTAAATATTTGATTATATCTTTTCATGTGACAACACTGAAGAAATGACACTTTGCTACAATGTAAAGTAGTGAGTGTACAGCTTGTATAACAGTGTAAATTTGCTGTCCCCTCAAAATAACTCAACACACAGCCATTAATGTCTAAACAGAATGGTGTGTATAAATAGAATAGAATGGAATGTATAAATAGAATGGTGTTTAAGATGGACAAGCCTACAGTATTGGGATACAGGTCAGAGGAAGATGGAGGTAAAGGAAATTTTACCTTTATATGTATGTGTGTGTTTGTGTGCAGGGCTTTGGGACACATTTCTACAGCTCATCAGCACGATATGAGGGGGAATGGGTGGAGAATAAGAGGAGCGGATGGGGGAGGATGAATTATGAGAATGGAGAGGTGTATGAAGGAGAGTGGCTGAAGGATAAACGCCACGGTCAGGGTGTGCTGTGGCTTGGTATGATATTTTTATTTATTTATTTATTTATTTATTTTTACAAAACACTGTTATTGATCAGGAAGTAAGTGATGTGCACAGGAAGCTTGAAATGATTCAAGAAAAAAGAAAAAGCTTGTGTGTAATTATGATGAGTGTTCACTTCCACTCAGTAACAACAAAGCTACTGATTGGTCAGCTGCTGTAACGGCCACTATGACATCTTCAGCTGTTAGCTGTCAGGGACTTCCAGTGGAAAGCTTTCACACTTAAACTAAAATATTTTATAAAATGTCTATGAATTTCTATAAAATTTATAACGCCCACCCCACCCTCACCCCTCTTAAAAAATAAATAAATAAATAAACCAGAAAAGCACAGAGTGACATCAAGGACTAGTTGAATTTGGGGAAACCACTTGAAGCATTCGTTGTGTTGAAGTATTCCAATTGCTTTTGTTTGAGTTGTTCATTGCAAACAGCTGAAAGTCTGTAAATTTTGACAATAAACATGATTTGCAATGGGGGTCGAAAAATTTTGATTGCGACTGTATATATTTCAACCAGTCAGGTCACAAATAAAACAAGGCTGAAAACAAGAAACAGAAACATGGAGGACAAAGTGCCAGGGAAAAAAATACAACATGTTGAATTGAAACGTCATAAGAAATAACAGTTTGTCTATTTTTGGGATATTCACCGTTAAGCAATGAGACGTTCCACCTTAACTGCATACAGTCAAGTCGCACGAGCAGCTAAAATTCTCTTGATTTTCTGCCTCCAGAGTTACAGTAGAGCTCTAAGGTCTGAAAGGTTGCACATGGCCAATACACAACACACTGTATAATGCGTTAAATACATTCACTTTAAAAAAACACAGCTTGCCTTCTGATTAATAATAATACTTTAATAGTATAAGTTACCAAAATACACACCATGATGGTGAATCAGGGATAAATAAAGAGTAAACCACCTCTGTATGTGTGTAAGTGAATGAAAACAGGTATGAAGGCAGCTGGAAGGAAGGGAAGAAACATGGACATGGATGCTTCTTCTACGCCAACAGGGGTCAGCTATACGAGGGCTTCTGGGTAGACGATGTCCCGAGGTGCGGGACAGTGTGTGATTATGACTGGAAGCATGCACACACACCACCACTGTACCCGATCCCCCCGGTAATACAGCACCTTTAACCGTGTGTGTGTGTGTGTGTGTGTGTGTGTGTGTGTGTGTGTGTGTGTGTGTGTGTGTGTGTGTAGGAAGGACTAGGTTTTAGAAACTTGACAGATTGCACACACACACAAATAGACTACAATATTCTGGTAAATAACACTTTCATTCACAATATAGATCATACTGAATTCATAACAAAGCATGTAAATGTACTTTTAATCAGATATATGACTTAACATGATAGTCAACCTTACTAGCACCTTATTTTGAATAAATCTGTGTCAATTAATTCCGTCTGTCAGTAAGTTCTTCTGTCTCACTCACTGTCTCTATCTGCTCTGTAGGTGATGCTGCAGGATGTTCAGTCAGTACTGGTGGAGGGACGCGGCCGTTTCTGTGCCAGCAGAGAGGATTAAAAAAAATCAACTGATGAATCCTGCTGTCTGTCTGTCTGTCTGTCTGTGCAAATTCCACACTATCAAATCTGATGTGTGCAGTTTGGCATGTGTTTCAGCCATGAGAACTGGACCATGCTTCTTTACATGTTCATATATTTGTCTGAGAGTTACTACACCAATAACGGACCGTTTGTTTGCCTCAAAATGTGGCTTCTGTAAATTTATCAAATGTCACATTGGCAGATTTAATACCTAACATTTGCTAAATTTACAGTCGCTACATTTTCATGGACACAAATGGTCCGTTATTAGGGTAGTGACTAAATTCATCAAACGTTTTAATACATATCAGGTTCAGCAGCAGCAATATTTTGTAAGTCAAGACAAAGAAGGAACTGTAATTTTGCATGACACAAGAACAGGAAATCACAGATATGGTTTGTGCGCCTAATAAAGTGGACGGTGAGCCTATATTATATTGAGTATATATTCATTTATATATTCCTGGAGCTCTGATCTTTCTCATCGACAAGGTGTTTCAGCCTCTGCAGACAGGATGTTTTACTGTATGTACCATTCTGTGTAAACTCTAGAGACTGTTGTGTGTGAAAAGATCAACAGTTGAACAGATCAACAGTTTCTGAAATCCTCAAACCAGCCTTTCTGGTACCAATATCCATGCCACAGATAAAGCCAGAGAGATCATACTTTTTCCCCCATTCTGATGTTTGATGTGAACATTAACTAAAGCTCTTGACCTGTTTATCTGCATGATTTTATGCATTGTGCTGCTACCACATGATTGGCTTATTAGATAACTGCAGGAATGTGCAGGTTTTCTTAATAAAGTGGACGGTGAGTGTATACTCCAAATATAAAATATACAGCAATATAAAATGAGAGCTCAGTAGTGTGTGTTTTGGTAAATTTCATTTTATTTCATTCAGACTTTTAAAGGTCTTCCAACCATACAAAACTCACTACAAACACTTTTTGTAAACCAATTAGACACTGGGTGTGCTTGGCAATAATAATAATAATAATAATAATTAAAAAAAAATCAAAGTTCAAGGCCACGCCACTTGGCTAATGGTTTCCCATCCAAAATGAGACCCACATATGGTTAAAGCAGTCATTTTGTAGTTGTGTAAGATTCTCGTCACCAACAAAATGCACGTTCAACCTGTGCTAGATGTTCTGATACTGTTATATACCACATGACAGCAGATGAGGAATGTTTGTAGCCTAAAATTTAAGACAGTTGATTCCTTCAGACTTTTAATTCATAAAATGTATGAAAATTTTTATTAAGGACAAGTCGACACTCTGCTCAGCAGCAATAATAAATGTACGTGGTCAATTTGCTAAATAGATCCTACTAAATAGCTGCCTTGGTGCCTTTAAGAATTAGGGGAAAAGAAGACAAGGGAAGTGTTTTAAGTAGTATTGAAATGCCCAGATAACTTCAGACAGAGATAATGGGAGTAATTACAGTTCAAACGAAATACATTACAAAACAAAAGCAAACTGAGTACATACAAAGTTTTTATTGTTTTTAATTTTTTTATTGAAGCAAAGAAAATTATCAAGCACCTACCACCAATGTGAAAAACTAATTGCCCCCTTAATCTGGTTGTGCCATCTTTAGCAGCAATAACTGCAACCAAACACTTCTGATAACTGAAGATCAGTCTTTCACTTACTTCTAAGACTATAGGACTTACTCCTAGGATTTGGATCATTGTCTTGCTGCATAATCCAGTTGCGCTTGAGTTTCAACTTACGGACTAAAGACCGGACATTCTCCTTTAGGATTTTCTGGTAGAGAGCGGAATTCATGTTTCCTTCAATTACTGCATGTTGCCCAGGCCCTGATGCAGCAAAGCATCCTCACACCATCACACTTCCACCACCATGCTTGACTGTAGGTATGATGCTCTTTTTGTTGAATTCTGTGTTTGGTTTTACGCCAGATGTAACGGTACCCCTTCTTCTAAACAGTTCCACTTTCGACTCATCAGTCCACAGAACATTCTCCCAAAAGGTTTGAGGATCATCAAGGTGTGTCTTGGCAAATTTCACATGAGTCTTAATGTTCTTCTGGGTTAGCAGTGGTTTTCACCTCACCACTCTTCCATGGATGCCATTTTTGCCCAGTGTCTTTCTGATAGTGGAGTCATGAACAGTGACCTTTATTGATGTAAGAGAGGCCTGTAGGTCCTTTGATGTTGTCCTTGGCTCTTTTGTGACTTGTTGGATGAATCTTTGCTGTGCTCTTGGAGGAATTTTGGAAAGTCGGCCACATCTGGGAAGGTTCACTACTGTGACATGTTTTTCCATTTGGAGATAATGGCACTCACTGTGGTTCTTTGGAGTCCCAGAGCCTTTGTAATAGCTTTGTAACACTTCCCAGACTGATCTATTTCAGTCACCTTCTTCCTCATCATTTCTGGAATTTCTTTCAATTTTGGCATAGTGTGTTACTGGGTAAGACCTTTTAACCAACTTCATGCTGTTGAAAAAGTTCTATTTAAGTGTTGATTTGATTGAACAGGGTTTGCAGTAATCAGGCCTCCTTGCGTCTAGTCCAGCCGAACCACATTATGAATGTAGTTCCATAGATTTGGGGAATTAGTAACGATGGGGGCAAATACATTTTCACACAGGCCCAGCTGGTATTGGATAAACTTTTTTTCCTTCAATAAATAACATTATCATTTAAAAACTGTATTTTGTGTTTACTCAGGATGCCTTTGTTTTATCTTATATTGTGTTTAAATTTCTGAAACAATTTCATACACGATGTACACAAGAACAGAAGAAATCAAGATGGGGCAAATACTTTTTCATAGCACTGTGGGGTGTGTGTGTGTATATGTATGTATATATAAATAATATATATATATAAATAATATATATATATATATATATATATATATACACACATACACACACACACACACACACACACGGCAGCACTTTTCTAACAACACCAGCTCCACTGTTCATTACACTTCATCTGATTGTACTTTAAGATCTAATTGTATACAATTTCCTTTCTTCAACAATTTAGTTTTTTTATACTGCAACATTGCTGGCACTTGATCAAAACTAAACACTCCTCATTACATAGTGAAAAAATGTCATGTACCATGATATATATTTTTCCATACTAACCGCCAGTGATGATATGATATGGGAATTTAATATCAGCACATACCTAACAGTAGTATTTTGGGTCTGACATTCATAATTACAGAATACTGAGGGCATCAGTAAAAATAATTTCAACAAGAGAGCTATGGCATTAAAAATTACAGCAGTTAGTAAAATTAATTTATCACTGACCTCTAAAATGCTTTCAGTGATTAAATTCAAAGATGAAGAGCAAAAATGATGTACATCCGTCAGCTTTGTACTCCGCTTGCCTTGTGTTCATGCTATGGCAGTTCACATACCATAAATAGTTATACGTTGCTTGATATACTTAGTCTGCTAGTCAGTAATGTTTTCACAGATAGATAGTCCACTGGACCATCATCAGTTGTGTGATAATTTTTGCAATTAGATGTTAGTTATATGTTTACACATCAGCACTCAACAATTGATTATTGATCCCTGTATGATTCATGGAATAATTAAATAAATTTGAATGACACTATTGTGAATTACAGGTGACTCAGTAGTGACACATGTACCAACAATTTTTAGACACTCATTTAAACTAGCTAAACTTTACGTTGTTCCAGGCTGTTGATGTGCTAATCACAGTACGAGAACCTTCCAGTCCTAACAATGCTGCATCATCAAGGAGACCGAGATCAGTAAAAGACGCATGAGGTTTCCCAGTGAGGAAAATAAAGTGTCTGGATTGTCCCAAGTCCAGCCCTCTCTCACATGCACTGGTTAGCATCAACTGCTCACTATGGGTTCCAACATACCGAAAAATATTGTTCCACTTTTGTGAATGCTACGGGATTCTTTTATAGCCTTTTGACAGCTTTCCGACAGTGTGAATGCAAGGTTATAGTATCATTCTTAGAAATGTTATTATCAAACAAAGATCACAGACCAAAGAAAGCATGAGTTCATATATGTACGTCTTCAAGTAAGAAGAAAGTGGACCGACATTATATATGCTCGTGTAATTGAACATATTTTGCTGTTCTTCTAGTTACCATGCATGCTAGATACTCGAGGAACTGCAGTTCGATGAACACCAGATAACCTCCAAAGCCCTGGCTTTGCGTCAGGGCTGTAAAAAATCTGAAAAACAAATGTCAAGCTGAGGGATTTCAGTACGTCACGGTACTTCCTAATAGTTTAATTATCTTGTTAAAGCATAATGTCGATGTCTTCATTGTGATATACTGTCACACTGATATATTGTCACACTCCTAATTCACATTCAATAACAGACACAGTATTAGAAACAGGATTAGTATTTTTCTGACTTTTGTCATAAAAGGTAGCCTCCACAATTTAAAAATGCAAAAACAAGCACATACATGTATGTAAAAAATAAAAAATAAAAATTCACGCTCAGGATGGTGGCCCCTAAACGGAGGCTGGTGAAGCCAAAGTTTTAGATTTCATCAATACCTTTAAATCCACATGCAGAAACAATGACATACCGACACAGTAGTTTAAAAAGCAGGCTCAGGATGGTCAAGACGTCCTCTATTGGGAGGTTGGAGAGTGCAGTGCTGACGTTTCACCTCTTTGGTCCAGCTCATTCTGAAGCCGTGTCAGATCCTCCAGCTCCTCTAGCTCCCGGAACTGACGGTCAGTTTTGTGACTGACAAGCGAGCGGTAAAAATGGACAGCGAAGACTATAAAGATGAGGCCAAATGGCACCATGATAGAGGTGGAGGTGATGGCGGCGGCCACCCCAGCTGAGATGGTGCCGTTTTTCTGATTCTTGGGCCTGATGGGTAAAAACTTGACCCAGCAGAGCAGGACGACCTCGGCAAGGAAGAGCAGTGTACCGATGACGGTCGAGAAGGCCCAGGCCAGCTCGACATGGCGATGCATACGTTCGTGTGGAGACTCACGCAACGAGTTCAGGTTGTGCACATTGCTGACGGCCTCGATGTTGGGCAAGATGCAGGTGCTGATCATCAGAGCAAAGAGATGAACCGCCACCAACACTGTGGTGCATGCACTGAATGCGATTAACAGACCAGGGGGGTAATCGTGACTTGTATCCAGCTGAACCTCCACCATTGCGACCTACACACACACACACACTAGGGGTTAGGGTTTAGAACAGGGGCAATAGAGTACTTGAAAAAGAATTGTAGCAGAGTCACTAAACATTTTTTTTTTTTTTTAAAGGCCCATTTTTCAGTGACTCTCTAGTTTTCTAAACAAAGAACCAATGAATTCTGTAGGAGATCCACTTTGGCAGTTTTTGGATATTTGGACTGAGAAGTATGTCCTCATTCCCCCGCATCAATTCAAAACAGACGTCTCATCTGTTCATAGTTGATGGCACTAATCAAAAGTGGTAATGTGAAGCACCACTAAAAACCAAAACATAATACAACCATTAACTAAACAATGCTTAAATATTAAAAGGTAATTGTTGTCGCCATTTGGTCATTAGCTGCTTATCTGGACATTTGTAAGCAAGGAATTTTATGCAACTGGACCTTTAAAAAATTTTAGTTGAAGACTCATAGTTTGGGGTAAAATTCTTGTTTTTATTGTATGATTTGATACATCCACCAACCAGTTTATTAGAAACACCATACCAATACTGGGTAGGATGTCTCTTGTGCTCTCAGAATATAATCAATTCTTCCTGACATGGATTTCAAGGTGTTGGAAACATTCCTTTGAGATTCTGGTCAATGTTGACATGATTTTATAACAGAATTGCTGTAAATTGCTGCATGAGCTGCATTTTCATGCTGTGAATCTTCTATTTTACAAAGTCACAATGGTACGTAAAAAAAATAAATAAAAAATAAAGGGACGTGCATGGTCTGCCATAATACTCAGTCTGTAGTTTTCAAACGATGCACCCCAGTGTGTCCAAGAAAATATTCCCCACACCATTACACTACCATCACCAGCCTGAAGTGTTGACAAGGCAGACTTGGTCCATGCTTGACAGACTGGATTCATGCTGTTGATGCCAAATTCTGACTGTACTGTCTGAAAATTGCAGCAGAAGTTTATCAGATGGCGTCCTTGAGTAGTTCAAGGGAAAAGCATTTCGCCTATTGCCTGGAAATCGCGAGTTCGAATCTCTGTGTGATGGCACAGGATACATGGCCAAGTGAGTCCAAGAGAGCAAAAACTGGCCATACTCTCAGGGAGATAGGGGTGGCATATGCTCTTGAGCATACGATTCCCTGTTAAATTATAGCAACACTAGTCAATCATAGGCCTCTGTGAGGTCAAGCATGCAGAAGTGAGCACTTTCCTCCAAGTGTGTTATTCCACCCTCTGACGTTGTATGAGCAGCAGTTCAAAAAATTGTGGTCGGCTGACTTCTTGTGCCTCACAGGAAGCATGTTTTAGCCTTTTACCCTACCTAGTCAGTAGCTGTCGTGTGATAAGGGACACCTGACTGGAGGGTGGGAATTGGCCAAAACTAAATGAGGCAGAAAAAAAGAGAAACTTTTCAGACCAGGTGACATTTTCCGTGTCTTCAGCTGCCAAGCTTGGCCCACTGTAGCCTCAAATTATTGTTCCTGGCTGACTGGTGAGGAACTAAATGTGGTCTCCTGCTGTTGTAGCCCACTCACCGGAGATGCTTTTCTGCTTAACATGCTTGTAAAGAGTGACCATTTGAGTTACCATCGCTTTCTGTCAGATTGAACAAGTAATTTTCCTCTGAAATCTCTCAACAACAAGGCGTTTCCGCCCACAGAACAGCAACTCACTGGATATCCTTCGCACCGTCCTGTGTCACGGTGTGTGTGAAAACCCCAGGTGACCAGCTGTTTCTCAAATACTCAAAAACAGCCTGCCTGGCATCAACCACCATGATTAAAGTCACCGATAACAGATTATTTGATTTCAGTGTGTGAGATTAACGGAAACTCGACCTGCATTTGCATGATTTTTGCATTGCACTGCTGTCACATGATGACTGACTTGATAACAGGTGTTCCTAATAAAGTGGCCAGTGACTGTATGTTCTTGATCTGTTCGAGTTCTTTGAGCAAAATACGTTTTTATAAGGTTTTGTCACTGCAGCACTGATTAGATCACGAACACATGATGTTTATTATGATTATTGGGAATGTGGGACAGTCATATGCAAATATTTGGCATAAACAGACGTGTCCAGCGTTTTAAAAGGAACATATGATGTTAAATATTATTCATGGCCGTCTGCCTGATGTGCGGTGTGCAGATGTTTATGTTTAACACAATACTGAGTTGAGAAAATGAAGTGCTGTGTAGTGGGATGCTGCTCTGGAAGGGAGCGGAGTTACTCACCATGGCGAAGCCGGACAGCAGAGCTGAAGTGCGGCTCGTGGCTTTGAGCTTTGCCCGGCTCAGATAGAGCTTCCGCCAGGACAGAGCCTGCAGAGACAGCTCACTTCCGCTCATCGCGCGCATAACCAAACAAAAACACCACGGAATGAATCCCTGCTCTGGTTTTAGAGGTAGATCATTCAAAACAACGCGTCTCAAATTCACCCGAGTCAAACCTCCACATTTCTTTGGCTCATCGCCTGCCTGCCTGTAGCATTACCCATAATCCTCCGCGCTCCTTTCGACTCTAACCTGTCACTGCCAGAGAGGCACTTGGAGAGTCCTCACTACAGATGAAAGAGTCTGTGGTAAAATAAATAAATATTTAAAAGTAATGCTATTCTTAATTACATTTTAAACAATTATTTTACCTTTCCGTTGACTTTATATAAGCTTTTTGTTATTTACATTTAAAATTCAGTCTCAACACGTTCATGTTTTTTTTTCTTTTCCATTTTGTATTTCTACAATGTTATGACTTAACGACATACTCCTACTACTATAAAGTATCAAATATATTGTCAAAACCACTTCTCTGATTTAATACATTTATTATATTCACTTTTTCTTTTCTTTTTTATAGAAGCATCTCGTGGCTTAAACTTTGCGGTCGTGTATTGTACGGCGCATGCGCAAACTGTCACCCAGCATACATGAATAAATGTATACCTTCTCTAGAATATGATAATTAATTTAGTTTAGGCTATAATTGTAACGAAAGGTGTGAGATCTAAATAATAGCTTGAATTAAAAACCGTATGGTCTTATAGTCTAGAAGGAAGTTTAATTAATTGGTTCCATTTCTTAGTTTTTCAGTTTTAATAATAATAATAATAATAATAACAATATTATTATGTAGCCAGAAATGCTTAGATTAAAACAACAATCTAACAAAGGCTGTAACATAATCCAATAATGGCTTTTTTGTTTCCAGATCTTAAATATTTCTTGTAATAATGCCTTTTTGTGTGTGCATGTGGTCACCTACAAGTTTAGAAGAAGCATTCATTTGTCACATATATATTATAGCAAAATTCTTTTCATTGCATATCCAAGCTTGTTAGCAAGTTGGGGTCAATCATGATACAGCACCGGTGGAGCAGAGAGAGTTAAGGGCCTTAACCATTAAGCCACCACTTCCCCAATAAACTGCCTGCAGGTTCCTCTGAGATTTGAACTCAGATCACAGGATTCAGGTCCCAGAGTGCTAACCGTTACACCATTGAACAAGCTATATATTTAATGAGTGACCGTTCCAGTTAAACGGAATGCAGCACAGCAGTTTAGTCCATACAAACTCTAAAGGCAGCATGTTGTTTCAGTTTTGGCATCTTGCTGTTCTTTTCCTTCAATCATTCACAAGTGTGTTCAGAATTAAAATTCACGGTACACATATGCTCTTATCCTTCAGTGAAGTTTATTTGGTGCCTGATGATGATGATGAGCTATACATCGACATCAGAGTACAACACAAAACCCTGCAACTAAACCTAACACAGGAAATTACATTAAAAACCTGAAATTAAACATTAAAATGTAACAGTTGTAGTATTTTACACAAAATATCTGACTTTAGTGTTTTCTTGTTAAAACTCCTCACGCCACGAAGAAAAACATGCAGAGCGGCGACGACAAACGCAGAAATCAAATCGAGCTGTGAGGAGACACTTGGTATCGTCAGAGTCCATCAGCACTACGCACTCTGCTCATTACATTATCAAGAGGAGGCAGTAAAATTGCCATTTGACTGAGGATTGTCTGTGCCAGTCAACCAGAGGGTCAAAGATTAAAAGGGGTTGGAGAGTGTCTGAGAGTCGTCCAAGTCCATGAACAAAATTTTTTTTTACAAAATGAGAGAATTTAAAACTGGAAATAAAAACAGTTGATTTTTTTTATGAATAACCATTTCAGAGTTAATGTCAATCACTGATCATTCAACATATCACACCATAGTGTTATTGAGGACCTTCAAATTGTGATCAAATGCTGCTAAATATTGGCACATACCTAACTAGACTACCAGGCTGAACTGTGATACCAGAGTATCTCTCTTTCTCTCTCTCTCTCTCACTCTCTCTCTCACACACACACACACACATACACACACAGATGATACAGTAGTTAACGATTCGCTTCCATATGCATTGTGGGAAATCTGACCTATTTCAGACAGGAATGGAAAAAAACATGCTGCAGTTCAGGCCAGCTGAAGCATTTTCTTTCTGGCTTGCACTGTATGTAGTTCCTTCACTTATTTGGCATTTAAAATACATCCATCCATTTTCTATACCACTTATCCTACTGGGTCGAGCCTATCCCAGGGAGCATGGGACACAAGGCGGGGGTAGACCCTGGACAGGTGCCAATCCATCGCAGGGCACAATCACAAATACATTCACACACCCATACACTTTGGACTGGGGAAAACCAGAGTACCCGGAGGAAATCGAACCCTCGACCCTGGGGGTGCAAGTTGAAGGTGCTAACCATTAAGCCACCGTGCGCCCATTTAAAATACAATGATTTTTTTTGATCATTTGTTTTTTTTTTGTATATCAGTTGTCTGAATATCCACATCGCAGCGTCTGGTTTAAATACGGCTCCATTCACCGTCCTGTCCGAAACGGGGCTGACACTCAGCAGCCTGTGTCTCTCTCACACACACACACACACACACACACACACACACACACACACACACACACACACACACACAGTATTACAGTCCAAAGACAGACTGGGTGACTCGGAGCTCCCCATGTAAACGCTGTATCCTCTATAAAGCGGCGTGTTCCCTTATAAGAGCTTCCGTTCCCCACCGTGGCTGTCTCCTGTCAGGGCCCCCCCATGGAGGCTGCATCCCTCTATAAGGATTATGTGCGCTATAAGGGCTGTGTCTGATTAGAGAAAAACTGAGTTGGGAGCTGGTGAGAACAGCTGTTCAACTGTACATCCGAGGACAATTTCTCACAACCCCATTTAGAGAGTCATTTCCTGTATCTGCGTAAACAAAAACATCTGAAAGCAAAGGATCTGAACTTTACACTGCACCTAACCAGCCTGACCAGATTTTAAATGACTTAATTTTTAATTTGCTGGAAAAAAAAAAAAAAAAAAAAAAAAAAAATTGTGCAAACTTTTGTTACTTAAAAAAAAAAGAAAGAGAGAGAAAAAAATTTTTTTACGATCAGGGTAGCTACCACGCACATTATTTAAAAGTTAACGACACACAATTGTTACACGCACAATACCTTTACCCGAGAGCTGGTGTACACCTAGTTAAAGCCCTGTAAATGTCAATGCAGGTTAAAAAAATACATTTTCATTACTTCAGTACATGAATATTACATTTAGAAAATGGCATAGAATTGTTTATAGGAGATTTTCCCAATCAAATCGAGTTCAAACAAAACACTGTGCAGAGCTTCAGCTTAAAACAATGCAGAGAAAATGGTGTCGTATGATAGCTAGGACTAAAATACGGCACCCATGTTTTTTAGGAAGCATGGGAGTGGCCCAACGGCTTGCCGGTGCACCTGGTCATCTACAATAAAAATAAAAAGACTACTGTGCTAGTTATGTGCTGTAGGTGCGAAACTAGACATCATTACCATGGCAACATTTACATGGCTGCATGCTGCCATCGGTCACGTACCGTAACTGTATACACCAATTCAGTGATGAGGCATACAGTAGAGCGTATAAACGCAGCATTACGGACATAGCCCCTGAAGGGGACAAGGCTCTTATAGCGGGATGAGGGAGGCAATGGGTTAGAAAGGTGAAAGGTCAGGGGTCATTCAGGATCTAACGACATGAAACCCATCCATGTGCAGGACTGAACTCTGAAGCGTCAGCTGTGCGGGTCATGAAGACGGGGGGGTCGGGAGCGTCAACACGCGACAGAAAGACAGCTGAAGCTCTGCCCGTTGTCATTATCAGTCTGTGGAGAAGAAGGAGGTAAAACGGAGCAGCCATATTTACACTTAACAACTGCATTGAAGCTCAAAACACTCAGTCAGTTCATCGTAGAAACCCATCCTCTTTCTCCTGAGGCCCCGCCCATAACAATCGAAACACCAGTTTCCTCAAACCACCGTACTGAGTGAGGTGGTGTTAGTGGAATCAAGAGCGGAGCTAAGGTCGAGGTCGTCGGTCTCTGTGGGTGTGTCTGGGGTCACCAACATTGTGCTGCTGTCAATAGATTCTGCCCTCTCCTCAAGGGGAGGGGGTGGGGCCTGAAGAGGGGTTCGGCAGAGAGCTCCACCTCCTCCACTGTCCTGTGTACCATTCAGTCCTACACACACACACACACACACACACACACAGAATAATCATGAAGATTACTGTTATATTCATCATCATCTGTGTCTCAATCTTTAGTGCATATATATACATATATTTACCAAGTCCCATGTAGAGAAGAGAGTTGGGATTGATGGAAGCCTCATAAGGGGGTGGGGGCTCATCTGGTGGGCGGAGCTCAGGGTATTTATATGCTGCATATGGGGGCGGTGGTTCCTGAAAGTGGAAAGCCCCGCCCTCTCCATCATCAGACAGGTGTAGCGGCGTGAGACCGGTCCCAAACACATCAGAGCCATAATCGAAGGCAGGAACACGTCGGCCCAAGTTAAAGTGATGCACTGAGAGAGAGACACACAACGACAAACAAGAGGAAAAACAAAATAAGCAACAACCCACTGATGTACCCCTTGTTACACTCTGACATACAGAGCTTTACTAGTGTGGAACGCCCAAAAGTTACCACTCCAAAAAAAAAAACACAACATGATGGTGCAATGATGGATTTAAACTACATGGCCAAAAGTTTGTGGACACCTGACCCTCACACCTATACATTATTCTTCCACCAAACTGTTGCCACAAAGTTGGAAGCACACAACTGCATAGGATGTCCTTGTATGCTGTAGCATTACAGTTTCCCTTCACTGGAACAAAGAGGTCCAAACCTGTTCCAGCATGACAACACCTTAGTGCATAAAACAAGCTCCATGAAGACATGGTTTACAACGGTGGAATTGGAAGATCCTGAGTGGCCTGCACAGATCCCTGACCTCAACCCCACCGAACACTTGAACTAGAACTGGAACACATCAGTACCCGACCTCACTAACGCTCTTGTGGCTGAATGAGCACAACTTCCCACAGCCAGCTCCCGATATCTAGTGGAAAGACTTCCAGGCATGTACTGCTCAGGTGTCCACACATTTTTGGCCATATAGTGTATTTAATGCTGCGACAACCAAAGTCATCCGTTTAAAAAAAAAAAAAATTTTTGTAAATAAAATGTTAGTTTTCTAATGAAATAAATGAATATGACGTCACAAGTATATTTTTGTCTACAACACCGATTTCAAACATTTAATCACACACCTTCAGATCAAAAGGTTTTTAACATCATGAGAAACGTCGAGTGTCTCCAAACTTTTGACCGGTAGTGTGTATACACGTATATACTCACAGTTCCCTCCAATTAGCGTGTCGATGCGCTCTCTGCGTCTCTGCCTTAAGCGATGTACCATAAAGAGCAGCAAAGACAACACCAGGAACGACGAGATACAGCTGATGATTAGACGCATACCGCTCGCCATGGAGTCGAACAGACTGCTACCGTCTGAGACGCACAGAATTATCATACAAGTTAGTAGTATAATATTAATAGGATAATAAAAGTAAACAGAAATGTAAAACATGGCATAGAATCCCCATTTAAGAGCAAATTATTACATATAGTTATTACATAAATATAATAAAATGCATGCAGAATAGTGTACTGACAAAAACAACTGCAGCCAATAATAACCAATTGTACTACTCATTAACAGTGAAACCCCAATTCAAATTTTATCACACACACACACACACACACACACCATGCAGTGAAATGGTTTTCAAGCCTGTTTGATGACGTAATGTCAGTGATCGTATGTGTGTGTTTTGGTTACCTGGATCGAGGCAGGTGAATCTGCAGCACTCTTTAGGGTCCTTTGTGAAGTGCGTACATCCCTGCGGCCTCTCGCACAGCGCCGCCACACACATCTCGGCCTCGCCGTCGTGACACGTGCAGCTCAGACATGGGTCGTCCCCCTTGGGCGTGAAATACAGACCCTCACTGACCACGTTATCCCGGATATCCACGCACGTCTGTCCTACACGCACAAATAATATATACGCATTATCCCCTGCGCAGAACACTCAATCAGCCTCCATGAACAAATCGGGTATGGTGAGTTCTGATTGGTCGAGAGCAGTACAGTGCGTTCGGAATGGCTGAGAGCAATCAGGCAAATGCAGTACAGATAAACAGGTAGAGAGAGAGAGAGAGAGAGAGAGAGAGAGAGAGAGAGAGCGAGAGAGACCCATGATGACTTTGGACTAATACAGACCCAACAGAGCCCAGGAGCTGTATAATATTACAGACTTTTGAACCTGAATGCTTAGGGTTAGTTTGTGTGTGTGTATATATGCGTTAGTGTGTGTTTGTGTGCGTGCGCATGTGCACACGTACGTCTTTTGCAGAGAAAAGGGAAGGGTTTGTAGCAGTTCTCAGTGTGCCAGCTGTGTAAGCCACGTTCGTTCATATTCCTGTTGTGAAAGCGCTGCAGCTGTGCGCAGTATACACTCTCCTGCTTCGCACTCGCCTCTGACACACTCGACAATCCCTCAGGTGGGAGAAACACCTGCACAGAGCCTACACACACACACCATATTCACCAACATTAGAACACTGCTGAACCCACATGACACACAAGTGGGCAGAGAATATAGCGATATCCAACACACCCACACAATACTGCTACAGTGGATAGTAGTGCTGGGAAAAATATTCAATCCGTCGATGCTTCACAAGTCTCTCTTGAAGAACAACGTAATAAATTAAATATCAAATCGGACTTTTAAAATATCAATAATTCTTGATAAAACAATTTTAAAAAACCATGTCAAACTCTTTAAAATCACATCAAAATATATATCATTACTAAAAAGATAAACCTATATTAGCCTGTAAGCATATAATGTTATACTACCTCAGCCAAACACCAAATTTTTATCATAATCTTAAACGTTTCAGCTTTTATTTTTATTTATTTCCCCACAGAATTAAATGATAAATTACATAACACATTACTTTGCCCAATGAGAGGAGATCATGTGTGTGTGTTACTAACCTTTATAGGACACCTCCCATCGGCCCTCAAACGATCGACTCTGATTGGTGATGACATACTGATAGCCAACCCAGAAACTGCAAAACACACACACAAAATGCAGTCATTTAACACATTGCGGATTATATAAAATATAAAAATGTGTGTCTGTAGTAATAATCTGGAACGGCTTAAATAAGATTGTATTTATGAATGAACTCTAGTGTAGATTTCATTTTTTAAAATGCATTTTTTTTTAGTCGTTGCCAATCGACACTGTTCTCCTAGTCTCCCTTGGCACATGACAGCTACCAATTTGCGAGGGTCATGTCCAAATGCTTCCTTCCTGCATCTAGAAAATGATGCTTGTATAACTTCATGCACGGTGTTTAAATATGGTCGTGTTTATAAAAAGGGTCCTGAATGTCGATGGAAATAATAACAGCATTGTATTTGCAAGCCAGGTTAATATTGGTGGGGGTTTTTTTGGCATGCGCACAAAACGCACTGAAACACTGACCTGCACTGGTCTCTGCGCTCACACACTCTCTGGTCGATTTTGAGGATGAACTGCAGCTCTTCGTTGGTGCTGAAGGTGGCGAGCGAGCCGTTCACTCTCTGACACGTCTCCCCGGCCTGCCAGTAATTCTCCCCTTGCTCGTACACCTTGTAACAGCTTGAAGTCTTCTCATAGTGGTGCCATCCACTCGGACATTTTTCTACACACACACACACACACACACACACACACACACACACAGACAGAGCTTTCAATAGTCTGCTATTATACCTCACTGCATCACACAGGAACGTGTACCATCTGGGATGTGTTCGAACACTGTTTTATACAATTCCTCTTGCCTACTTTCCCTTGGTTGAGTCCCCTTGACTACCTTGTTATTAATTCAGTGCCATAAGATCTTTTTTTCTTTAATAATACTGCTACTATATGAATCCTACTGATGTCCTGGAGACTCTGACACGACATTCCAAGCATTGTTGCTGGCCCCACACTTACTGGTGTGCTCCCAATACACATTCCTCCACTTGGGCTGCGAGTGTACACTTGCACATCTACGAACGCACACGTTGACCATAAACATCATACGATCGCCAGAATTATCACTATTGTAACTACTAATTAGTTAGTTACATTTATATAGCGCTTTTCTAGACACTCAAAGCGCTTTACATAGTATGGGGGGGGGGGGGGCACCTCAACCACCACTAGTGTGTAGCATCCACCTGGTGCTGTTTTTAAAGTATAGCATCCCTGTTAGGGAACGAGGGCGAAGACACAAGATGTGTGACAACGAAAGGCTTACTGTTAAAGCGCACAGGCTGAGCCACACCCATCACGTCCTCCATCTGATCAAAGCCGCTGCCATAGCGATAGCGCTCCTCCTTCATCGCTGTGGGAAATACAACACAGTTAGAACGAGACAGGAAGCGCGTGCATGGTTTTGTCCATGTACGTGTGAGTTACTTTTATCCAGGATTACGAATAGACTTAATATTAAATATACACATCACAATAAACGGCACACCTTTTAAAAAAAATCATAATTCAAAATATAATCCCATTTCAGAAGTATAGACAATTCAAAATAATCTTGACTTTTTTTTTAAATGCCAAGAGATGATTATATCTTTACAGTCATTAAACGTGCCAGAATCTACGAATATGCAAATCAGAAACACTCCCCTATCCTCCTGCCCTCCCTAATAGCTAGCCTGCTAGTTAACACCATCCAGGTGTGTGAAACTATAATGTTACCGTAACAACCTCACTTCGTTCAACTTATTCAAGAACAAGTCCTACTTGAAGTGCTCGTGATGTGTCTAGACAGGATGCTAATGTTATAGTTATTTAAAAAAAGAAAACGACATTTTGTATTTGTGCTTGGACATACGTGGACAGTCCATCTCGTCACTCTTGTCCTCGCAGGCGGTCCAGCCATCACACCTCCAGTCCAGGGGGATACACTGCATCCTCCCACTGAGACATGCGAACTGGTCTTGAGCGCAACGTGGCTCTGCACACACCATGTTCCCATTTGCTTTATTGTAATCATTCTAGAAATGACACGCAACACTAGCCTGATGCTAGAATTTGAACACAGCCGGTCAGACACTAGGGGACCCCAAGCAGTTAAATGTAGATACTTGACTTTTTGTGCTTGGCTGTTGCAGACTCCTCTGCATATTGGGAAAAGCTGTTTAAGTTCGGATTGGAGACCAAAATAATAACAACAACAACAACAACAACAACAAAAAGTGCATTTTGAAATGAATCTGAATTAGTGCAGGCAGGATCTGAGACCTTTTACCAAAGAGAATTTATAGCTTTAGTACCAATTACATCAGTTTTTCAAGACTTTATAAACCTGGAATCCACTATCTGAATGGTGGACTCATATCATGTACTTCATCATCACTACAATGGCTGGGTTTGATTGACATGAACAATTAAACTCCTTTAACTGTTGTATAAAGCTTTAACAGAGGGTCTGATTGGCTGTGTTCCAACATAAAGTGTTAGTAGCAAGTGGTAAATGCAGCAGATCTCACCTGACAGCGGCGTGGCCAGTGCTGTAGAAAGAGAGACACAGATTAGAGGTCAGAGCAGATTAATCAGTTCCTCTCGGTCTCTCACCCTACTTTCCCCAATATGCACTTTTCCACTTCCCCTAGCCACTCTGAAGTATTCATCACCTATTCATGCATGTGGAATTCACAGCTAATCAATAAAGCGCTAATTTAGACTCCATCTGTTCCTTAAAAGATAAAGTCTGTCCAGACATCAGTCCTCCTGTCTCTCCATTATAGGGTCAAAAGTCTGATGGTCTCTCCTCCGTTCAGGATCAATAAAGATCTATAACTCTGTCTGCCACATCTGTGTAAAAGGGTTTGTGTATATTTATATAATATTTGAACCCCTTCTATATTTTATTATGCAATCTCATGTTGTGCTTCTGTCATTTTTTTAACAGTATGTCTGAATTATAAATCTGTGCTAGTGCTTGCTAGACATATTAAATTCGAAAGCACGTATACGAAGTTGATGTGGAGCGTCGCTGTGAATGGGTTGTTACTACAGAAATAAATCAGAACAAAGACTTTATTATAAACCTCTGGTTTGTCTTGCATTCAGCACAACTGCCCCAGATGCTATTATAGAAAATCAATCAATCAATAAACCATCATCATCTCCTGGCCAATCAGAATCGAGAATCCAAAGCACCGTTGTATACACGGCAAATAAAAGCACACTGAAACAAAAAGAAAGGAAAACTCCTTGTTCAAGGTTTATCAGGACAAAACTGAAAATCTCTATTTCTAAGTTGTTTTGAAACTTCACCCACGGGCTAAAAAAAATTAATAAAAACAACAGAAAGCTGAAAGCAAAACCAACACCTGATATCGATGATATCGATTTGATGCATAATTTACGGTTATCATACCGGAAAGTGCTCGTATCGCAGCTTCAGCACTATTGACAGCGCTCTAATATGGAACATCGGTGTGTCAGTAATTAATATATCTATATCTATCTAATATGTTAAATATCTAGTCTGTATAATAATATCCCAATGCTTGCTTTAATTACAAATATAAATGTCGAGTAAAACGTCCTTAAAATACAGCACACAGTAAGTAATGTAGCAGGCCGTTTTAGCTGTTAGCTTGCTAACTAAATTAGCTTTATAATACACATAATGTATTTTAATTAGCACGATACGTGCGGTGTTGAAACAGTGCTGGCTATTTAGCACTGAGTGGTGAATGCTACACGTAACGTAAATACGGTAAATAAACAGCTAGCCCTGTGTAAAAGCTAGCCCGCGTCCCCAGCGGTTAGTGCTAATCAACAGATTTAACAGTGTTGTTTACCGGTCAGCAGCGGATCCGTTAGCGTCAGGACGGAGAGAAGCGCGAGGAGGAGCCGGGAAGAGCTGCGGGCAGATGTCGCCACCATTTATTATAATTAGTAATGTTATTTATCCTCCAGTCATAACAGCGACCCCGTGGAGAAAATGTCCCGGACAAAAAAAGGGACCTCCGTCAGCACTGAAACGCTGCCTGTGAATCACGTTCACATCTACTCCCAGCACGAGTCTGCTCGCTCCTCCACAACTCACACACACACGCGCATGGGTCCGACTCCTACTGTAATCACGGATATTATTTATAATAAAGATCATCTGACATCACATAATGTCAGAGTTTGTTTCTCTTCGCCTTATTAACAAATTTACAGCCGAACTAACTAACTAACAAAATGGCCGCACTCTCTCTTCACAGACAAGGCAACACTCCATCAAAACAATCCCTGCGAGGTGCCCAGCCAATCAGAAATAAGAAGTGGAGCTCGCTCTTACCCGACAACCAATCATCTCAGAGAAGAGGAGGCAGGGTTCGGCTGTGTGGCACCGCCAATCAGCGTAGAGCTCTCTGTCAGCGGTTTAAATGAACGGACTCTATTTAAGTCTCAGGGTTTATTGAATAATAGTAATAATAATAATAATAATAACCAAGACAATTTTTTTTTTAAAACTTCGAGCTAATGACCAATTATAAGACCTATTAATCCAAGTACAATAAAATGTATACTACTAAGCCTCACTATTATCATTACTATCAACTGTTAGCCCACGTGTGATACAATGTCAAGCAGCTTAAGCTAAAAACCATTACTATCATAAGAGAATGTTCACCCAAAACCCAAGACTATCAAACTAAACAGAACACTTTAAAATATTAGTGATAAATAATTGGCATATGGAACACTTAACCCTAATCCTAACCATTAAAACTATAACATACCCGAGGGCCTATTAAACCTAACCTTCAGTATTTAGGTTGTTATGTATTTGAGGCAGCAGAAAACAGGTACTCAACATTCACCACGTGCCTGTGGCTCCACCTGTGGGGTTTTTGTTTGTTTGTTTTTAGACCCTTATCTCTATCTCTCTCTCTCTCTCTCTCTCTCTCTCTCTCTCTCTCTATCTATCTATCTATCTAACTATATATATATATATATATATATATATATATATATATATATATATATATATATATATATATATATTTAACTTGCACTCAAAATAAAAATTAAAGCCTATTAATTAAAAAATGTTTGGAATATTGCTCTCTCCCCACTGAATTTATAAGAATTAATAATTAGAATCAGACTATACATGTTTTTTGGTATTTAAGGGCCATATATGTACAGAATGTACACCATGTTTTATGATGAGAGCTGAATGCCAAAAATAAATATGTAAACAGATTATGTAATTAAAAATGACCTGGTATTTTACCCGGTAACAAAGCAATATAATACTCTGCACTGAATGGCACACTCCATGTGCATGTTACATATTACATTGTAAAAATGACAGAATCTTAATTGATGAAAAAGGCTTTTGTATGCAACTGCATTCAAACAGCAGTGAATTAGACTAAGTATTTTAGCTAAATCACCTATGATTAATTTTATCTGTTGAAAATCTAAAGATAATACATCTTACGATGGATCTTACGATGGATAATACAGCTTACGATGGTGGGTAAATTTATAAACATTTTTATAAGCTTATTCTGCACGCATCATCTGTCTGACTATTTTCTTTACTCTTGCATTGCCCATGTGACTTCATTGTGGGAAAAAGAACAAAAGCTAACACTTTACTATAAAGTCCCAAAATAATAATATATTAAATCATTCCTAATGCTTTGTAATGATAAATTAATCAATGATAATTATTGATTAATTAATCATTAGTATATAATGAAATTATGAAGCAAATTATGATTAATACCTAAATGATGAACATGAACAACCGAGTCATATATGAAACCATTAATAATAATTAAGTATGAACCTCACAGTACCTTATTCTGTTAATTAACAGTGACTTGCAGTATTAATGAAGATTATTTAAATGATGTATTTTTTTTTAACACATTGTGCCCAGTGATGTGTCCTATTCAGTCACAAATGAGATCAAAATTGGTAGTGATCGAAAAGCATTTATTGAAATGTTAATTATAGGTTCTCTCTGTTTCCTCCCACCTTCCAAAAACATGTCAGGGATTAGTGTCACATCAAGGCTATATTTCTGCCTAGTGTTCCCAGGATAGACTGGATCCTCCTGGACCCTGACAAGGGTAAAGCCGGTACTGAAAGTGAGTGACTGAGGTTAGTACGTTTGCTTTGCATCTCTGGGGTTGAGGGCTCGAATCCCTTTTCTGCTCTATGTGCATGTTCTCCCATCGCCTCTGGGGTTTCCTCCCTCGGTCTAAAGACATGCGTTATAGGTTGATTTCCAAATTGTTCGTAGTGTGTGATCACACTAATCAGGCCCAACAAATAATATTAAAATCCATATTCTAAACTAAAATCATATTGTTGACCTTAAATTTAAAAAAAGTTCAGTGGGGAAAAAAAGTCTCTGTTGTTCCACTAGGGGGCATAATAGAGTATCAAACGTTTTAAACATTTTCTAAACATTGTATCTTATTAGCAAGCTGAAAAATTGACACTGTAATCTGGTCTCTATGGAAGCCCTAAACCGGAATGCATTATTCATTTTTCCTTTGTTGTTTCCTCGTGATCACAACTTAATTTTCTCGTGATCTCAACATAACAAAAGCTATTTTCTCACGACTAAATTTTATCCCGAGTAAATCTCAAAATAATATAAAAAAATATAACTGCAGCAGCAATGCTTGTGAAATTGACAGTGAAGAATTTCCTGGCATTGTCACTGAAGCGTCAGCGGGTCTTATCATGTATAGCACTATATATTTATCTAAGCGACCGTCTTTATATTTGAATAGGATTGCACTGCCAAAATGATTATAAACATGGTTTAAACCCAGATCACTTTTTTAACTCAATTATTTTATCTGTCTGTTTCTAAAAGTGTTTGACTCTTAGTAAACAGAATGGAGAAGTTAAAACTGATAAAATTTCAGTATCACAGATCCCACCGTGTAATTGTAAAAAAAAAAAAAACCTTTGAAGATGCTGCACTTGCCGTTCTTCTGCAGCTCTCAATTATAATGCATGAAGAACCACATCATAAAAACCTAAGAACAGTCCAATGATCAAGTGTATGTGAATAATTAATCAAGAGGTTAATTACACAACTCACAACGATTCAAGTACAATCAACTTGAGTCAATAGAAATGCCACAGTTCCCCATAATTTAGCTCATATTACACTACAATTAAACTTGAAAAATTGTCATTTTGGTTCCAATCAATTCAACTGCAACTTTCTGTGACAACTTTGTTCTTCATATTAATCTTATTCCGATACTATTCCAGTCTTTACGAAACTATCTAGTGGATAAACAAATCTCATAAATTGCTTCCCCATCAATCAAAGCATGTTGATTCATTAGGAGACAATTTAGTGCATCATTAGACATCTAATTTCAACACGTTTCAAATCAAACAACCTTGAATTACTGCATCAATCACTAAAATGAAAAAAATTTCAATACAGTTGATTTAGTAGGATTTCTTCTTATTAAAAAAAACAAAAACAAAACAACACACTAATACACAGATGTGGTATACAGTCAACAAAATAATCTGTTTATGTTTGAAAAGAGCCAGGGAGAATTTACACCATCCATAAAAGAGTGCAGACCTTACATGAATATTGTTCTAACTCATTCCAAAAATCCATTCATATTTACACCCCTAGTTAACCACCACTTTAAAAACATCAAAAATAAAACTTGTACGGTTGATAAATTGTACAAAAAAATGTAATGATTATTACACCTTTAACTGATGAAGTAGTCAGGACGTTTTAAAGGCTATAAATCTTTGCAAATAAAGACCAGAAATGCAAAGCAGGAGAAAGTTTGTGTGTTTGATGTCCTTTGTGTCCTCAGTGGTGTCCTCAGAAGAAGTCGGACGCTGTTCTCCTCTTTGGAAGCTGCAGCAGATTGTCCGTGATGGAGGCGGGGTCATGTGAGGCGGGTGTGCGGGTTTTGCCTGGTGTGGGGGTGTGTAAGGAGTGTGAGGGGCTGAGAGGAGTTTTCGAGCCTGATGCTCTGTGAGAGGGTGACGGGGTATAGCTGGCACGTAGGGCTTTATCGGTGTACTTCCTGGATGAACGGTTCACAAGGCGCTGCAGAGCTGGAGACAGAGCAGCGGGACTCATACCTTTTGGGGTCAAACTGAGAAAAAACAAAAAAAAACACACACACATGGAGGAGTCACAATCTTTGAGCATTAGTTTTACTCATATTAGCAGAAGTGTTAGAACTTTGTAATCCAGCAGAGGGTACAGGTGGTGAGTTAGAAGCACACAATGCTACACCCTCAATAGTCAGTATATGATATATGGCATGAGGTCACAAAAAAGTTCATCACATTTTATAAAATGTGTTTTTCATGATTACATGGCTTTAGAAGAAATTCAAGTATTGCATCATCAGCTATAAGAGCCAATCACAATTCAATATGCAAATACACAAACACTGGTGAATAAGTAGAAGAGGCCAAGTTATGTAGGACTGGTGGCATTTCTGATTTGGATATATATTTCTATCTTTGGGATCTTATAAAGTTGTTATAGAAATACCGTTTTATTATGGAGGTGTAATTTCTCGGTCTGATGGATATGAGGAAATGTGTGTGTGTGTGTGTGTGTGTGTTGTATGCGTGTCATACCTGGCAAGATTTTCTGTGACTTTACGAAGTGCTTCCTGTTTCTTTGCTCGGTTCTTGGCTGCCAATTCGTTGGCCATTTTTAGCCCGAGCCTCTCTCTGCGTCCTGGCTCGGGAATCTAAACACATACCGCGACACGCAAAGAGTGAGTATGGCAATGTTTTAAACACAAATATTGCTTAGTGCTCTTACAGCTGCAAATCAACATAACATCATTTTGTGTTGCTCGAGCACCTTAAACGCTGGGCCGTGGCTCCTCTCTATGAGCGGAGTGTCTGAGCCGTCCAGTCTGAAGGGCGTGTCTTCAATCTCTCCCCATGTCATCAAGGGAGACTCACACACTCCTGGCACACCAAACAAAACACAATACATCAACATCATTTCCCATAACAGCATTAATTACCTGATGCAGGTGAGTGTGTTAGTTACCTGGTGCAGGCGACGGCGCTCCTTCAAAGCCATAGCCGTTGACTTTAGGAGACTCGTGTGGCAGCAGCTCTTTCCCATCCGGTCCCACCTTTCCTAATTTAAACTGAACACGCCACATACACACAAATCAGCACACTTTGAGATTGTTCAGGAGTTTAACGTTGAGTGTGGGTGTAAGCGAGTGGGCGGAGTTACATTTAACAGTACGAGTATGGTGTGGTGTGTGTTTAGAGTTACTGATGAGCATGAGCATATGTAACAGTGGGCAGGGTTACTGATAGGTGGGTGGAGCTACCTGTGCATTGAGAGCAGCAGCCTGTTGGATCTGTGATTTATTGAGAGCTTTACAGAACGGGTCCACGTCAAAGCGTGTGTTTTGGTACAAAACCTCTCTCGGCTTCTTAAACATCGTGTCGTCTTTCACACCTGTTTTGGAATCGACACGCAAAATGTACATCAAGTAAATATATACCCCATACAGAACTTGTGCGATGATGAAAAGATTCGCAAAATACACCTAATTCTTTAACTGAAGATTGAGGGAACATTGTATAAGTGAGAGAGTGGACAGAGAAACTGATTAAAGTATGTGTGAGTCATATGAAGAATATGTTAGCACATGTGTGTGTGTGTGTGTTGCATGCACTTCTTGCCTTCAGGATAGTACATGAGGGCGTTTTTGGCCGTGTACTCCCACGTCTCTACTCCGGCCTTCACACACTCCAGAGCCTGAGTCTCGGATGATGGCAGAGCCAGATTTTGCTCTCGCCGCTGCAACACACAATAATGTTATTTATAAAACACCATCTATCCAGATAACGCGCACACAAACACACATGAAGTAAATGAAGGCAGTGCTTGACTACCTCTTTGTACTCGCTCTCAGCCTCGTACAGCCAGGAGTTCTTCAGCTTCTCCTTATCCTGGGCCAAAGCCATGATCTGCTCAAATGACGCATTATCCTCACTCGTGTTCTTTGACAAGAAACGGTCCAGAGACGGCAGCTCCTTCTCCACTTTCCCACCATCTTTACCTCCTGAGGAATAGAGCAGAATTGAGGGACACCGTCCTGCACCAACGAAACACGGCGCACCAATTTAAAAGCGCACTAATGTCTGGAAAATTGACTGAGTGAGTAGTGTCCTTTACATGCGGATCAGTTCAGAACACGTATACTGTATAGTAGATGATATGTGGCTTGAAATAATGGCTTTCACATAATTTATAGTGCAGTACACAACTTTAAGATTAACCATATACACCGATCAGCCCGAACATTAAAACCAGCTGCGTAATATTGTGTAGGTCCCCCTTGTGCTGCCAAACCAGCTCCGACCAGTCGAAGCATGGACTCCACTAGACCTCCGAAGGTGTGCTGCAATATCTGACACCAAGACATTACCAGCAGATCCTTTAATTCCTGTTAGTTGCTGTAAGAGGTGGGGCCTCCATGCATCGGACTCATTTGTCCGGCACATCCCACAGATGCTCGATCGGATTGGGATCTGGGGAATTTGGAGGCAACACAATGACATCCACATGAATGCCAGGACCCAAGGTTTCCCAGGAGAACTTTCCTCAGAGCATCACACTGCCTCTGCCAGCTGGCCTTCTTCCCATAGTTCATCCTGGTGCCATCTCTTCCCCAGCTAAATGACGCACATGCTCCACGCACATCCACTACAGTGACTCATCAGTCCAGGCTATCTTCTTCCAATGCTCCAACGTCCTTCCTTGGACCACTTTTGTTAGGTACTAACCACTGCATACCAGGAACACCCCACAAGACCTGCCATTTTGGAGATGCTCCGACCCAGTCGTCTAGCCATCACAATTGGGCCCTTGTCAGAGTCGCGCAGATCCTTACACTTGCCCACTTTTCCTGCTTTCAACACATCAACTTTAAGAACTGACTGTTCACCTGCTGCCTAATACTGTATATCCCACCCCTTCACATTGTAAGCAGATAATCAATGTTATTCACGTCACCTGTCAGTGGTTTTAATGTTATGGCTGATCGGTGTACGTTTGTAGGGCTCAGTTTACGTCTGTTGCCCGGTGGCAGAGAAGACCAATTGACTTGGCCAAGTTTTTCAATATTGTCTAATGCAGCAGAGAAGCATGCGGCGGCATGGAGAAGCTACAAGCACACATGCAGCTTAAAGCGATTCTGTGGTGTCGAGTCATACCAAGCACTGTGTCTCTGCCTGTAATGGATCTACTGCGTGACGAGGATGGAGAAGTGGCGTGACCATCAGGAGTCTCAAATGATGATGGTGTCACATCTGAAAACACACAAAAAAAATCTTTTATAGGCTTTGAACATCAACCAACATATAATATTCACTTTCATTATTAAAACAACTGTCATTACTTCAACACACAGTTTGCCATAACTGAGCCAAGCTAACCGAATGTGTGTTTTTAAAAAATATATATATTTTGAATAATGAATGACTTAATTAATTGGCTCTTAAAATTCACGATGCAGTAATACTCTGATGTAACTCACAGGGGACGTAAGTGCGTGGGGTGTATTTGGCCATGGCTGAGCCGTATTTGATGGCGATCTCCCTCATTCTCTGCAGGTCTCCGTTCTCCTCAGCCTCCAGGTAATCCATCTGTGCTCGCAGCTTACTGACATCCGGGAAGAAGTCCCTCTGAACGATCTGCTCCAGACTCTGCACATGGGGATCACGCATTTAACACGGTTTTGTACAGAAGCCGAATCACAGACCAAACAACAAAGACAAAGCAATCTTGATGACGGACTAACACAGGGGCGTCCAATCTTATCTGCAAAGGGCCGGTGTGGGTGCAGGTTTTCATTCCAACCAAGCAGGAGCCACACCTGATTCCACCTGTTTAATCAGTTGATCTCGGCTTTCAATAGACTCGGGTGTGGATTCTGCTTGTTTGGAATGAAAACCTGCACCCACACCGGCACTTTCCGGATAAGACTGGACACCCCTGGACTAACATATGACGTGCTGACACTTTTGGAGACAGCTGTTTTCAAACCTGCAAATGCGTCTGCGTTAACTTAAAATGATGCACAGCGGAACGACAACAGGAAAACAAACGAACAAACAAACAGAAGAGCTGTCTGGAAAGTGGAGTGATTCAGAAATTAAGCAGCAACTGGATCATTGTGCCGAGGTTGGAAATCTTTGTGAGATAAATGATACTCATCATAAACAAGCTCAAGGATTTAACGTCGAAATTCAAACCATGTGACTTGGTGTCACAGGATTCGTCTGTGTGAATCCCAGGAAAGTACAATTTGGAGGCGGCATGTTGGAATGACACGAAGCATAAACGTTACTGGCAAAAGGTTTCCCGATTAAGCCTGGGTTTGAGAAGTAACATCTTAATGAGGAGTAAGGAATACATTTCTGAGAAGATTGTGCTTCCTGTAATTAAACAGTGACGAGTTTCCACTGTTTCTCCATAAACGTTAGACTGGTGTAAATCCTGAATGTCAGCGTATATACATAAATATATACACATGCACACACCTCAGGGATTCAGAAGCTGCTGATACTGAAATGCGGAAGTAGGGATTATTTTCACCACATAGACAGTAAAATGTGTCGCTACAGTGCAATTTTACTTCCTCTTACTCCAGTACTCACTTCCTACATTTTACTTCAGATATCGATCACCTCACAGCTCCAGGGTCCCTGGTACAATATTAAACTTGGGTTACTGTATGTGTGAGTTTTAATATCCGCTTGGGCTTTCATGCTTTACGAAAACACGCTGGTGGATGGATTAGCTAACCTAAAATTGCCCCTAGGCGTCAGTGTGTGCGTGTGTGTGTGCATGATGCTCTGCGATGGACTGGAGTAACATCCAGAGTGTGTTCTTCACCAAGTGTTCCCAGAATCCACCACAAATCTGACTAGGATAAAGCTGCTACTGAAAATGAATAAATATCTATTTATCTACAGGTGCAACTCAAAAAAAATTTGAAGATAGTGGTAAAATTATTTTTTTCCCATAATTTAATTAAAAAAGTGGAACTTTCATATATTGTACATTCATTACACATAAAGTGAAATATTTCAGGCCTTTTTTAAATTTAATCTTGATGATTACGGCTTACAGCTCATGGAAATCAAAAATCCAGTATCCCAAAATATTCTAATAAAGAATTTATAATACAGAAATGTCGACCTTCTAAAAGTATGTTAATTTATGTACTCGATACTCGGACAGGGCTTTAATCCTTTTGCATGAATTACTGCACGAATGCGGCGTGGCATGGAGGCAATCAGCCTGAGGCACTGCTGAGGTGTTCTGGAAGCCCAGGTCGCTTTGATAGCGGCATTCAGCTCGTCTGTATTGTCGGGTCCGGTGTCTCTCGTAGATTCTCTATGGGGTTCAGATCAGGCGAGTTGTCTGGCCAATCAAGCACAGTAATACCACGGCCAGCGAACCAGTTACTATTAGTTTTGGCACCGTGGGCAGGTGTCAAGTCTTGCTGGAAAAGGAAATCAGCATCTCCATAATGCTCATCAGCAGATAGAAGCATGAAGTGCTCTAAAATCTCCTGGTAGATGCTGCATTGACTCTCGACTTGAGAAAACACAGTGGACCAACACCAGCAGATGACCTGGCCCCCCAAATCATCACTGACTGGAAACTTCACAATGGACTTCAAGCAACTTGGATTCTGTTCCTCTCCACTCTTCCTCCAGACTCTGGGACCTTGATTTCCCAATGAAATGCAACATTTACTTTCATGTTCCCCATGATTGTGTTTGTGTACTGAACCAGACTGAGAGATTAAAGGCTCAGGAAACCTTTCCAGGTGTTTGGAGTTAATTCTCTGATTAGAACTCTTCTCAGGTCGACATTCCACTATTCTAAATTTTAATAGTTTTGAGAGACAGTATTTTTCCAGTATCTCATTTTCATGAGCTGCAAGGGCACTTCCAAGGGCAATAGTGGCTCAACGGTTAAGGCTCTGATGTTTACTGATCACAAGGTCGGGGGTTCAAGCACCGCCAAGCTGCCACTGTTGGGTCCTTGAGCAAGACCCTTAACCCTCTCTGCTCCAGGGGTGCCGTATCATGGCTGACCCTGTTCTCTGACCCCAACTTCCTGGCTGTGATGTCTATGTGACAAAGGCTTCATCTTCTTCTGTAAGCTGTAATCATCAAGATTAAAGCAAAAAAAAAAGCTTGAAATATTTCACTTTATGTGTAATGAATCTAGAATATATGAAAGTTCCACTTTTTGAATTAATTTACAGGAAAAAAAACGAACTTTTCCACAATATTCAAATTTTTTGAGATGCACCTGTGTATATATAATGTGTGTGTGTCCAGAATAATAGAAATAAGAACTAATAGTGCTAATTATTTCCGGTTCAGAAGTCCAACACTAGCTCTCTGGCGTTGCTCACAACCTTCTGGACACTAAAACATAATCATCATTAGGTATGTGCCAAAGCTTCAACTTTCTATTATGTTCTACAAGATGAACCTAATACTTAAAATGATTTGAAGTGCGTTATCCAGTGCCCGGGATAAGTTAATGATGTCTTTGACTTCTCCTGTGTTAAAATGTCAGTTTTACCCATTACTTATTCACGAGTCGCTCTCCTATACCGTGTCATGTTTGCTGAACAGCTTTTCTAAACAGGAAGACCAGTATGGACTGTAAAAATCACCTCAATATATTCATCTTCGTCCAAGATCTTTTTCTTCGGCTTGCTCGGCTCCTCCTGTGGTTCCCTCACAGCCACGGCGTTGTCGGCCTTCACACACACCTCAGTCTCCTCCATCCTCACACAACTTACACCAATATATAAACCTTCAAGCTGCTTATTAATTTATATATATGTATATGTGTATCCGAGTAGAAATGCTAAAGCTAGTCGTGTAGCTATCCGTGAATCCTGATTACGAAGCTCAAACGTTTAAATGCTTATCTGTACTTACAGCTCAAACGTTTAAATACTTATCTGTTCTACAAGCTGTATTTTAACACACGGACCGATCCTGAACTCAAACCACAAAAGACTAAACAATAAAAATACTGTCCTCAACCGAGAGTAAACAAACTACTGTTACGCAAAACGTAACGACTTCCGATTCGACTCCCCGTTTTCCTGAGTACTTCCGGTGTTTCGCGGTTATACTGCCCTCTACTGGAAGCACCTCACATCACAACAATGGCAGCCAAGAATACATTCACTCGTGAATACTGTTCTGTTGTAGACAGGATAGTACATCACACAATTGTAAAATGTGTACATATAATATATGGTACATTATATATCCCTTATAAAAACAAACAAACAATAGAAAAATAATTTGTAATGGTTTGAATGGTTATAATGGGAATTGCATTGGTTTTAAAGGAAACTGTAATGGTCCCTGTGGGTCTCTATTGGTAATTTGTTGCCTTCTATTGGTGGCATGTTATGTCTAGTGGATACCATTAAGGACCAATAATGGTAAAGGTTTTAATGGTTAATAGCTGATGGGTTGTAGTGGTATTTGTAGTGGAAGCCATTAGAATTTCTGTGATGGTTTCTACTATTATTTTGAAGTTTTTTTTTCCAGCAGGGATGTGCACTATTAAGTCTATTATGTTCTGCCATGTTATGTACGGTTGTTGCATGAACACTATAAGGCCAAAGGTTTTTGGACACCCATATGTGGTTCTTTCTTAAACTGTTGCCTCATAGTTGGAAGCACACAATTGTATGCAATGTCTTTGTATGCTGTAGCATTAAAGTTTCCCTTCAGTGGAACTAAGAGGCCCAAACCTGTTCCAGCATGACAGTGCACCTGTGCACAAAACAAATTCCATGAAGACATGGCTTGCCAAGGTTGGAATGGAAGGTCTTGAGTGGTTTGCACAGAGTCCTGACCTCAACCCCACTGATCACCTTTGGGATGAACTGGAACACCGACTGCACCCCAGACCTACTCACCACGCATCGGCGTCTGTCCTGTCGTAGCTAAATGAGCACAAATCTAGTGGAAAGCCTTCCCAGAAGAGTGGAGGTTATTATAACAGCAAAGAGGGACTAAATCTGGAATGGGATGTTCAGCGAATACATGTGTGTGTGATAGAAATGCTATATGTGGACACCTGTCCATCTTGTGTTTTAATAATTGCACAGATGTGGATCCTGAAAGCAAAATAATAATTTTAAAAATCCTGTAAGTATTACAAACTGTAAAGCTCTTTCTACATGACAAAACAGTAAATATTTAACTTCGGCCTAATAGAATATGGTCAAGAAAGAGAATATGACCAAACATCAGAGGGGAACAGCCACATTATTTAGCTGTAATTGTATCAAATCTCAATCTCTCTCTCTTTCACATACACACAATCTCTCCGAGTGCTGATGCCCAGCAAATATCTGAACAGATGTGCAAAAAGCTTCAAGCTTTTAATCATAAAACCATATATGGTCTCACAACAGAAGCAGAAACCCTCAGACACATTGTGACAGTTATAAATACATTCACTACAATAAGTGACTCAATGTGAACAAAAAATAGAAAAATAAGCTGAGTAAAATGCACATCTAACGATGTCCTTCAGATAAAAGTTTAGCAACAGTTAATAGAAGCATCTGAGGTACTGATTTGCCACATGACCAGTCACATGACACAGATAAAGGCAGTATCAGAAGGCAACTTATACCTATTGTTCTTCTCTAAGACAAGAGCTGTGCCTCAAATTACACACTATACAAGATGATCTTGATTGTTTAGCACATGGACATGTAGCGCAGAAACATGTACTCTGTGTAAATAACAGCCACCTCATTAACTACCCAATTTATAGCCCAAAAATGGCTGCCTTAAAATTTTTTCTCAAAATGTTTTATATTTCTGTTAGTTTTCCATCCTTAAAATCATCCATTTATCATTATAATTGTTGTCTGGTTACTAAAGCTAGGTATATTATGTTAACCTGCCATTAAACAAACTAGCTTTCTAGTTATGTTTAGCTGACAAACTCTAATGGCAGCACATCATAACACTAGTTAGCTTATTTAATGCAACTTATGACAAGCTAGCTATAACCAGTTTGCTAGTAGCACTTTAAAATAATGTAGAGATGGTCATTTCAGTAGTTAAACATAAAGAGCTTAATAGTTTCTCTCTTTTAAATCACAAATACACATTTTCTGACCATCTAGCCAGGGTGTGTTAACTTGCTACTAAGCAAACTAGCTAGCTTATTTATAGGCATGTTAACAAAAACTAGCTACTCAGTGATTAGGACGTTAAATATAGCTAGGTAGTTAGGAATACACTGATGGTTACCGGTGTCGTTAAACATAAATAGAGAAATTTCTAGCTAGCTTGTCATGTTTAACTACTCCAGTAACCATATCCCATTAACCAGCTAGAATTACACTTGAAAGTCACTTTAATATTAACACCTGTATACTTGCTCGTTCATGCAGTTATCCAATCAGCCAATCATGTGGCAGCCGGACAATGCATAAAATCGTGGAAATGCAGGTCAGGAGCTTCAATTAATGTACACCTTAAACATTAGAATGGGGGAAAAGTGTCATCTCTGTCACTTTAACCGTGGTATGGTCATTGGTGCCAAATGGGCTGGATTGAGTATTTCAGTGTCTCCTGAGATTTTCACACACGACAGTCTCTAGAGTTTGCACAGAATGGTGCGAAAAACAGAAAACATCCTGTGTGTGGAGGGTCTGCAGGCTGAAACGCCTTGTTGATAATTGAGATCAGTGGAGAATAACCAGACTGGTTTGACAGGAAGTCTATAGTAACTCAAATAATCAGTCTATACAACCACGCTGAGCAGAAAAGCATCTCAGCATGCACAAAACATCAAACCTTGAGGTGGATGAGCTACAGCAGCAGAAGATCACATTACGTTCCACTTCTGAGAGCGAAAAATAGGAATATAAGGCTATCATGGGTACAGGCTCACCCAAACTGTACAGTTGAAGATTAGTTGGCCGATTAGAAAACGGCATGAATGTGCCGGTGTAAAGGTGTTCCTATTAAAGTGAACAGTGAGTATATTTAATACATTATTGTAAGGGGCTGCTAGCTTGTTACCTAGGCATTATCACAGTGCAGTATTGAATTTAAAAGTATTTAATAAGGTGAAATTGCATGAACAGACTCTCCTTACATTAGGTACACTTTACCTACATTACCTAAACTACACAAACCTGGGTGGAGTTCTCAAGTGTTCTTTTTATTTCTTTTTTAAGGGTAATATCAGGACGAAGCCCATGGCCACGCCCAACACAGCAGCCCCTAGCTCTCTGGCTTCATCCCTTCAATGTGTAAATAAGGTTGAGAGCAGCAAAAAAATATAATTCCACACCTCATTTCTTGGAGGTTCTAGCAGAGCATGGATAAGATTAATCAAGCAGACAGGCTAGTGCACTACAGAAAGATGATTTAAGAGATCTGTCCAAGAGTAACAGTCTGCTCCTCCATACAGCGTTTTAAAAATTTCAATAAAACAATTGTATAGTTTTCCTACCTGTTAAATAAATTTTAAAGCTAAAATGATAAAGATCAATAAAATGATACTAATCTGTAACCCCTCTGATAGTGTGAACACTGTTAACGCTGTAGAGAACGCAGTGTTTACAGTCAGTGCGATTATGGAGAATTCGTGCTGTATTTATGAGCACTTCTGCGTTTTTTTCGATGTGTGCGTCGAGGCTGTTCTCCAAAGGTGTAGCGAGGCATGAAGGTGGGGTCTGGAGGAGGTGCGGGATAACGGCCCTGTCTAAAAGCAGACCATGCATCCAGAGGAGGTGGTGTGGGCAGGAGAGGAGGTGGTGTGGGCAGGAGAGGAGGTGGGCCCCTGAAAGGAGGTGTAAATAGTAAAGGAGGAGGACCCCTGTGAGGGTGTGTGTGAAATAGAGGAGGTGGACAGGGTCTCTTTTGGTTGTTTCTCCTGCTCTGGTTGAAAGGTCTGGTGAGGAGAAATGTGCTGTTTAAACAGTCAAAGTGAAGCCATCAAAAGGTCACATGACATTTTTTTGGATTTTTAATGAGTATGAAAGAGCACACATACTCAAAGTGATCCTGATGATCGTCTCTCCTACAGAAAGAAGTCATCAATTCATGCGTTCTGTTTGTGGCTCCGCCCCGGACAGGTTCCTGCTCTGGTTCGTCCATTCCATCATTACTACAGAACCAAGTTTGTTACAGAATAAATCAATATACCAGAGTATTGTACACTAGTGTGATTAAATAAATAAAAAGTTTGTAAAATGTACATGTTCTAAATAAACCTGTATAAAAAATTTTAAATATCCCAATACCTGCGTTTTGGTCCCGATTTTAGATCCTTCAGGTAATTCTGTCTCTCGATAGAGTGACCACGTGACTTGTTGAACACTGAGACAAAAGTGGATAGAATTGAATAGGTTTTAAATAATAACAGTTAAAAACAAACAATAACAGTAGGCAAATTTTGCCAAAAAAAAAGAGATAAACATTAGTCATCAACTAACCACTAAACAAACATATGCATTATCAATATAGCCTTATTAAATGGAATAATTAAATAAATAACTCGATAAGCACATAGTCGTATTTTGTCACAGCTAGCTTACAGAATTTTAACTAGATAACATGTTAAAGTAAAGTAAAAGTAAAGAGAGAAAAAAAGTAAAGTGCATAGTAGCTAGCGGTCGACCGATAGTGGATTTTACCGATAACTAAGTTGGGCAGCACCTGCCGATAACTGATTAATCAACTGATAGTTTTTAAAACTGATACTGAATGAAAACAAAACACTCAAAGTACTGACTGTACTATGAAAATGTACTGTACTTTTAAAAAAAATGAAAAATAAATTTATATATTATATATATAAAAGTTACTAAAAGATATACATTCAAGCAGAACCAAAAAGTAGCACTCCAAATAACAATAGAGACATCCAAAACACTTCAAACAAAAAACACTTCAAATAACGACTAAATTTGTCAGCAATTTAGTTATATTTCACCTCTAGAGGCCACTCTCATACTGTATAATGACAGCGGACCATTCTCAGCCACTCCCGCAACGGACGCAACCGGGAAATCTATCGGTGTGGATTTTTGCCGATAACCGATAGCAACCGGCTCTTGGTGATGATTAATCGGTCGACCTCTTAATTGTAGTAAAGTTTTTCTTCTGCAGAATCTTTTTCTTCAAGAACCAAAGGAATGCTAAACTTGCCAAAGGTGAAATGGAACTAAAAATATTTTCAATGTAGCATTAACTTATCCAAGAAGCAATAACACTGACTAAATAACATTAAGTAAGCAAAGCCAACAAGATGCTTATACAGTACATGCTGAATGAAAATGTTTTATCTAGTATTTAAAAAGGTTAGAATGGACTGTTAGGAGTTTGTGTTGCTGCTCTACCACTAGATAGCACTCGCTTATTTGTTAAAGTTAGCTGATAAAATTCTTTAAAGACAGTAATTACTTACAGTCGATGGCATCATGAGGTTCAACACCGTCTACATCGATCATGTATCTACAATCAGAAACACACACGCACACACACAGAAGTATTGAGCTCATACCTGTTCCTAATAAACAAACATGGCACTGTGTAAGCATATCATCTTTTTACATTTACGGCATTTGGCAGATCCAGAGCGACATTTATCTCATATTTATACAACTGAGCAGTTGAGCGTTAAGGGCCTTGCTCAAGGGCCCATTGGTGGCAGCTTGGTGATGCTGGGATTTGAACTTGACTTTCCAATCAGATGTCCAATGTCTTAACCACTGAGCTACCACCACCACCTTTCCATATAAAACTACTTTTTAATCTGCAAATATATAGTTTTGTCTGTCGCTTTTTGTTTTAAACCTGTCTGGTGAACGGTATGAGGTCTCCTTGGGAAAAGAAACACGATCCTTAACGTTCAACCAAAAGACAGCAGTCTTTCAGCAGTTGGAAAAAGATTCAGCAGCTGCAACATATCTGAGAAGCAGCACATGTCTGCCTTCACACTCAGTCTGGTGGCTATTGGGTACATTCTGGTCTTTCACACAACTGGTAGATTCATTTTCATATCATTAAGTTATGGGTAAGCATGATATACAAACCCTCCATGTGCTCAACATGGGTAAGTGACATTGGTAAAAGCGAGATAATGCCACTGAAACGTCTCAGTATTAAAATATAAACGTGGCCAAGGAGATTCTGCTCCTCGTTACGGTAACACTCAAGACACTTTGTCAGTTTTCTGTTATATACTGCAACTGATCATCGTCACATGACTACTGTGGGGTATAAACCTCGTCTGCATGCATAATGACACATAAATACACACACGTACCTGCACACGAGGTATCCGGATCGGTTTAGGCCGTGGGTGCAGTGCACACCAATCAGCTTATCTGTGAACACAATAACATCGCTAATAAGGACACATCATACATCATTTATAACCCTGTAATTTCCATAGTTTGGTTAAAATTGAAAATTAAAAACAACATGATTCAGTCACACTATAATCTATAAAAGATAGTTAAACCTTTTTTTGAATATATATATATATATATATAAAACATTTTTAACCTGCGGCCAAAAATTTGAGTTGCCACCTGTTTTGGGGGGGGGGGTGCCCGTGTTCAGCTTTATTTATTTGTGATGTCACACTCCAGAGCAGTGATTAACACAGCTCATATGAAAGTAGACACTCTGGGCTTTAAGAATTTACAGTTTTTCTTATTTCTTTTTTTTTTTTTACCTAGTCTACTAGGATTAAATATTATAATTTTATTGTGGCAGTTGTGTACAGTGTTTTGCCATTTAAAAAAAACCTTCAGTAGTTGTGCTGTCTGTTTTATGTTTGTACCAATGTTATTATGGAGAGGTGTGAATTGTTTGCCCCGCAGCAGGCTCACACCCCTCTCCTTTTCCCATCGCCTTGCTCACCAGCAACTAAACACAGAGTCATGACACTCTACACACAGAAACCCAACAGTGTCCTGACTAATCTCATAACAGACTTGCAGTGATAAAATAATTCATTTGTTTATATTGATTGATAAGTCAATTTCCATTCGGAACGGAAAGCCAGTGTACTGCGAGAAATATATGTAACTGCTTCATTTTTAGCAGAAACACTACTAAAAATTTTTTTATCACTGAGTGACTCATGTAAGGCCCAGAATTTTTCCATTTACCAGTTGGCGGAATTATTAACAAAATTTCATTTTTTGCGACAATTGGATTATAACGTATATGTAAGTGACATAGAGAAACGTCTCCGATAGCTCTTCTCTACTGAACACGACTCGCCACAGCAATGAATCTGAACCCAGGACTTTATGTGTCCCGGTTGAGTGTGTGTTTTTCTTTCTTTTCACACAACACTTCCCGTGAAAGTAGGAGGAGTTTCAACAAGGAAGATGTAACTATTGGTAATGTTCAGAGGGAATTATCGGCATAAATGTGCTTGTGTGAATGACGCGAGTGACCAATCACAGTATTCTCAAGAATAGTTCTGTGCTAGTGACCGAAACGTTGTGGTTTGTATGTTTAAATCCCAGCCACTGATGAACCTTTTATTATTATTATTATTATTTGGATGTACCATTGTTCTGATTATCATGCAGAAATCTTCTCACTGCCTTTTTAAAACTCAGGATGGTGGAGTCACTTGGCACCTCGTGTCCTGCTGTAAATATCTTCAGGTAGTGCAGTGTGTCTGGTAAATCCTGCCACACACACACACACACACACACACACACACACACACACATACACACACAAATTCAAAAGAGCAGTGATGAGAATTCATGTGACTATACTGTGATATTTAGATTTACAGTTGTTTCACTTGTATTACTTTATAGAGCCTTATAAAGTTCGGTATTCTTAGGTGGTATCTGCTACAGGAATTTTAAAGCTGTGTAAATAAGAGAACATGGTGATACACCACTGAAAGCTCAGTGTTATCCTTTAACAAATCTTGTTTGCATTGTAATAATATAGTAGTATCTTGTCATCAAATATGCAACACTCATTAGCTCATTATCTTTCCTCCACTGTCTGAGTGGAACAATCCGATGTTTCATTCCAAGCATGCCAGGGAGAAGTGTATGAATGTGTAAAATGTTACCTGGCTAATGTTTTATATTAACTTAAATGGAGGCTTGTAGCGTTCCTTTTAACGACAAACACTCTTATCAGATTGACCTGCGTCCTCAAACCGGTTTTTGTCACTCAGGTTTGCTTATGAGTTTTCTGACACTGTCCGACATACACATCTAACAAGATAGTCAAAAAGATTTAGCAGAATTAAAAATGGTAGTACCGCACACCTTGAAGATGAACCACTTTCTCGCTCAGCACATAGTACATAACAATTCTGGGATCGTATCCAATTACCAACTATCCCTAACTGACAAATTCAATAATCCTGATACAAAGAATGAACCCAGGAACAGTCCACTTCTGCTCGTGCAGTTGTGGACGTGGTGTCGGTCACCTGGGGTTGGTAGTAGCGCGTGGTGAAGGTGAGATCAATGATGAGGCCAAGTTCTTCACCCTCCTTCTTCAACACATCCATCAGCTCAAAAGGTCCAAACACTTCTGATTCGCTCAGATGCCTTCTCAAAGCCTGGAAGAGAGAAATGAGGGGCACTAGGTCAGCACAAAAAGAGTGTGAGATGAGTGCAGGTGTGTGTGAGCAGGTCTGTTACCTGTTTTAAGGGTACTTTAAATGCGATGAAGCGCGTGCCAGGGATCCGTTTGCCCACTGCCTTATAATCAGTCCATCTGTGGATATACACTGGTTTATACGACCAGGAATATCTAACAGTTCGTCACTGGAAGGTGCAATAGGTGACATGATAACTTACCTGTCAGGGATGCCATTTTTCTTTTTTGGACCCATATTCTTCCCTATATTTTACAAAATCGCATATAAAATACCAGAGCTAATCAATGAGACGGTGAAACAAAAGCGAAACTATTTACGTTTAAGTTTCTTTTTACAATAAACATATGAGATTAAAACCTTATAAAATCACCCCGGCTCGTTAATTCACCTAAAATAATGATCTACCTAAACTAGCTAGCAGAAAAGTACACTTAAAGTAAACAATCCAGCTGCCTGGAACATAACGCCACGATCCAGCCCGTGTACGCATGCGCCCAAATGGTACGCATGCGCAGAGCAAAACGCAAGTCGTAGCTAGCTAGATTCTAATATAATTAAATAGCGTTACAGTTTTACCACAAACAAATAAGTATTACTAATATTTTTATTTTAGTTCCTAACCCAAAGACGCAAAGCGTTCATGTAATACTCAAATTAAATCAATGTAATGTGATATAAACATACGGTGAAACACTGTATTAGCTAAAAAGCTAGCGTAACGTCGCAACCGGAACCTACAGGTATACGTAACACCGTGACGTCATTCATTCAGTGCTCTGGCGCCGCCTGCTGGTTGGATCCTGACAATCAGTACAACAATATTCCGATATTAACCCGATTAAGACAATACTCTGATAAAGAAACAACCACGTAAACTCCGGTTTCTGCTGGTTACCTGAATCCGACTAAAGTCATACTCGAAGTAAACACTAATCGAATTAAGACATGTGGAGTATTGTCTTAGAATATTGTGTGGAGTATTGTCTTAGAATATTGTATGGAGTATTGTCAACTGTATGTTGATACGTGAAATTCTGGAGGGATCGTTCTGGACGGCGTGGCGTGGGGACGTAATGACGTGTGCCATTAATCGATCTATGTTCTATAACATGTAAAATGGGAACATGGAAGGAATATTCTAAAAGTAACTCATGTAAACACCTTAATCACAATATTGTCTTATTCAATAAGGTCAGTAATTAGATCATTGCTATCCATGTAAATGTAGTGTCGCTTTTCCGGATAAAGTGGTCATTTCTGAAATCCTGTGTTGATATGCGAAGGAAAATGTTTACATCATATTCGAAAGACATCAACAGACCTGATGTGCCAATTAGAGATGCACCGAAGAATCTGCCAATAATATATACATACATACACACACACACACACACACACACACACACACACACACACACACACATATATATATATATATATATATATATATATATATATATATATATATATATATATGGATATTTACCCTTGGTAAATATCCATATCCATGGGAGCAGAGTATTTTTGTGATTTTTTTAAAACAAAAAAACAAAAGGTTAAACAATAAAGACTTCTTTGCTGATATTTTCCAAGGGTGCCAATATTAGTGGAGGTCACTATAACTATCGTAAGAGCTACTGTTATAGAAAATTAATCAACACCTTCTGACCAATCAGATTTTAGAATTCAGCAGCACTGTGGAATAATTAAACATAAACAGCACTTGGACAAAATGAAACTCCATCCATTTTCCATACTGCTTATTCTACACAGGGTCACCTGGAGCCTATCCCAGGGGACTCGGGGCACAAGGTGGGGGACACTGTAGATGGGGTGCCAACCCATTGCAGGGCACAATCGTTCAAACTTTCACACACTACGGACAATTCGGAAATGCCAAGCCCCAAAGCACGGGGAGAACATGCCAGCTCTGTGCACATAGTGCGGAGGTGGGATTCGAACCCCCAACCCCGGAGGTGCAGCACAGGCATGCTAGCCTCTAAGCCCCCCCCCCCCCAAAGAAAACAGCCCATTAATAATTATGTGAGGAACGATCATTGTCAGGACACCAGGAGTTACATTTCCTGGTGACTTTGTGTCTGGCTGTGATAAGGTGATTAGGTAATATGATGATTAACACAGTTGACTCTGTGTGCAGTAAAAAAAAGCACATGTCAGTTTCTGATAAACGGTGTGACAGAGCATAAGCTAAAGCCGGACGTGGCTATAAAAGTTGGTGCAATGTTCTTTCACTTTGATTGAGGATGAGCACAAAGGTCACTTATAGTGTTATAGTGTGTCATATTAGTATTTGCTGTCTGCAATGTCTTGTCTTATGTCTGTAATTGTCTGCTGCTGTGACAAAACAATTCCAGTAGGGACCAATAAAGTACTCATCTATCTATCTGTCTATCTATCTGTCTGTCTATCTATCTATCTATACATTCATCCATCAATCAATCCATCCAGTGGAAAATATACACTATACATCAAGGGAAAATGTCAGAAAATAAGCTAAATGAATGAATGAGAAACTGGAAATGAAAGAAATGACTTGTGATAATTATTTGTGTAGGAACCACAAAACTTACAGTTTTAGTACTGCTCTAGGTAGATTTTTTTTTTTTTTAAATTACATTTACATTTACATTTATTCATTTAGCAGACGCTTTTATCCAAAGAGACTTACAAATGAGAGAATACAAGCAAAATGACACACTAACTCCTGCTGGTCAGTAATACTACAGGGTGTCCCAAAAGTCTCCATAAATAGGGGAAATGAACTATTTTTAGCAAAATGTAACTTTATTTACAAAAATCCTCTACATGATTGCCATTCCTTTGGAAACACACATGGAGTCTATATATCTTTATTTTATGTATGTATATATCTATATATTCTACATATATCTGCATAAAGATGATCTAAGACATCATCAGATTTTCTAAACGTCCTTTTATGTTGGTACAATTCCTTTATGAATGAAAGGGAAAAATGTTTCATAGTGATAAATTTCTACTTGTAGCCTTAATGTGGTACCTGAGGAGCAGAAATGGGGTTGTAAGAAAATCTACATTTGATTAAAGCCTATAGTATAGTATGGCTAAACAAGTTTAAAAGTATGAGAAAAAAAAATTCAGGTTTTAATCAAAGATCAGAGCAGAATTTCTTTGTGACTTCAGACATAAAATGCATAAAGCTAATCATTACACAAGATGTACTTTTCTCACCTGGACAAAGGGCGGGGCAAATAGGATATGCAAATATGTCTCTTCCGTTCCTCATTTATGAGATTCAGATAATGTACAAATCTGAGAGCATTCCACACACACACACGCACGCACGCGCACACACACACCTGCTCTGTACAGACGTTGGTGTTCTTCAGCCTTAATTAATTTGAGTTTATTTAGGCTGCATTTGCTATTTGCCCATTTAAACCCTAGCTCTTTAGAGAGAAATGTCGTTTCCCATTCTCAGTAAGAGCAGTAAGAGCACCGCTCGTCACAACCGGGCGCTCATCGTGTCGGTGGAGAAGTTCAGCGCACGTGCAGGACTCGAAAAGCGACCCGGGACAAAAAGGGACACGAAGCGCCTGCACGCGGCTCTGAGCCGGAGGGGCTTCCTCGTGAAAATCCTGATGGACCCGGACGCGGATGAGATCATCGAGGCATTTAAAGCAGGTACACATTTGGGCATTTATTATTAATTTAAAGAGTTCATAAAACATTCAACACAATAAAAAAGAGAGAGAAAGAGAAAAATCAAGGTGTTAGAATGGCCCAGTCAATCACCTGACTTGAGTCCAATTGAACAAGATTTAAAGACAATATGTTTAGAAGAATGGACCAAAATCACACCTGAATACTGTGGCCGATTAATGTTTTCATATGGAAGCGTCTTGAAGCTGTCATTACAAACAAAGGCTTCTCCACTAAGTATAAAATACATTTCAGTTAGCGTGTTCAATACTTTTTTCCTGTGTCATTCCGCTTTATTACACATAACTTCATTTATGGACTTTAATGTTTGGATTTCTTTATATGTCTGGATTTGCTGAGTTAATACCAAAGTCTGGTGAAAACCTCATGTGAATGTTGACGCTCATAAGTTGAACACTTATGTTCCCCCACTGTGTGTGTGTGTGTATATATATATATATATATATATATATATATATATATATATATATATATATATATATATATATATATATATATACACTGTAAAACCGGATAAGTTCATTTAATTAAAAAAAATTTGAGGAAACTAATTACCTCAAAATTTTTTAAGTTGATAAATCAATTTCTTTAAGTCAAATACACTTAAGTATAGCAAAAATTTAACTCAAACTGTTGTAATTTAAAATTAATTTTTGTTATATTTAAGTGTATTTGGCTTAAATAAATTGATTTATATATACTGTTTAATATCTTGTATAGTAATTTGCAGTAAAACTTTCATTGATAAAATATAATTATCTCTAATGATTTCATCAGTAAAAGAAGGACGTGCCGAGTATAAAGCCATCACATGATCCCTGTTTTAAGTCTCTTGTTTTTATAAAGTCTTGTGGTTTCCCTTTGTCTGTTATGTAATGTGTAGGGTGTGTTTAATAGTGTGTGTTCAGTTATGTGTCATTGATTTATAGGAGCTGAAGTGTCTGTGCAAGGAGCAGCATAACCTGATTTACTAACTCTGAACTTTAAGGCAGTTCAGATATTCATATGAAACAACAACAACAACAATAATAACAATAATAATGATAATAATAATAATAATAATAATAATAATAATGTTGCAGAGAGTGAGCAGTCAGTGCACAGCTGTTTTGTGGGTGTGTTATCGAGTCATGGAGACAACGGAGTGATATTTGGATCAGATGGACGCCCTGTAAAACTTGCACAAATATACTCACAATTTGGAGGACCAAACATGGCTGCCAAAAACAAACTGTTTCTGGTCCAGGTCAGACTCAACACACTCCATGTTTACTTGGTTATGCATGTATGTGTGTGTTTATATTATACAAATGACATGCATTATTATTAGCATTATCATGGCGTGTGTCATCATTGCTCCAGTGTACTGTGTGTCTATTTCATCTGTGTATGTGTGTGTGCAGGCTTGTCGAGGCAGCGAGCTGGATGATGGTGTTGAGACAGACACGTCAGAAGACTGTGGACGGTGTGAATATCAGTGTGAATATCAGTCAATCCCATGTGACACAGTTGTTGCTTATGCTACAGTTCCAGGTATTTTATTATTTGTTGGGTTTTCCATTAATTTAAAAAATAAAATTAATATATTACTAGTGTCACAATGTTAATCAATTTGTAGCTATTTCATAAGTAGCTGACTTAATCGGAGAAAGAAGATCAAATGGGTTGGATTTATTTAATGTGAGACTGACAGCCATGCTTGCCAAAAGAAAATCTTAACCAGTAAAATAATGACATGTTGAAATTCTGTGTTTTGATGCGTGTGTGTGCAGGTTACAGTGCCTTCATGCACCCGAGCGGCTCGGTGTTTATACAGACGTTCTGTGATCTGGTGGAGGAGTGTGAGGGGTGGGAGATCACACAATTTCTGACTCGGCTGAATCGGCGTGTAGCCTTTAAGTTTGAGGCGAGAGGAAATGAGCTCAAGGGCAAAAAGGAGATGCCGTGTTTCATCAGCCGCCTTACTGCTGACTGTTATCCGTTCACCAACACGCTCAGAGTTTCAGCCACTGAGCTGCTCCAAGGCACCCACACTACTCGCAAAAACTCTATCAGCTGAACTTATACTTCAGCTAAACTCTGACTCATTTTGTTCAGTTGTCTGTTTATAGACATCAGTAGATCTTTATGTGGAAATTAAATTTCATGTTGGTGCTGAAGAGTGATGAAAAATTAAATTTTATGTTGGTTACTGCGACTACAGGAACACCAGTATAGTGAATTATAGGGTTATAGATGCAATATTAGAGGGCATATAGATTTGTGGCTTATTGCCTGCATGAGCATAGCATTGGTCAGACAGTGTGTTTGCACATATTTAAGAAATGCTGTACATTTTACAGAAAATGTTATACATATGATACTTGAATGAACTTAGTACAGTTCAGTCCAAACCTTCCTTAAGAAAATCGTTGTTATGCATTGTTATGGATGTGAAGTCATATTTTGTTAATAGAAAAAATTGTCACTGTTAATCTGAGTAGCTCATTCATATCCACATTACGAAAGACATTGGTTTACCTCATCTTACCTTCCCATTCACAGACATGTTCATTTTAAATTGTCAACTGCTGGTACAGACAATGAGTGCTGACATTAGCTAGCTAGCTAAGTGGTTCAATCTTGTACCCTAAAACGCCTACTGTTATCAGAGTTAAAAATGTAGAGTCTTTACAATGATTTGAATAATTTGAGTCCATTCACCGATTGAGTCCTTCACTGATTCGTTCAGTTGAATAGTTTGCCCAAATGTGAAGACTGATCCTACTGCCATCTGACATATACAACCACCGACTTAAACAATGTTAAAATAGCTAATTATTGTTGTTGTTTTGTAATGTACGTGTACATCCATGTTTAGAATTTCTTTTTCACACTCAGCTCAGCATTGCTATGACATTCACAGAAAATGTCCATCTTAGGTTGAGTGAATCTGAGTCCCATACTCATTGGACTTGCTCAACTGACAATGAGACAAGTGAATTTTGTTCATGAGCAAAAGAGGAGCAAATCCTACTCATGACTGAAAGGATTTACTGACTCAAGGGGCATGGATCAGGTTCAGGACACATGCAATTGCAAATAAGACTTTAAAATTCATATATGTTAACAAACACACACATTAATGACTTATTAAAAAGGTAATAACCAAGTTATTCACAAACTAAGCATATCTAAGTGTTGCTAGTTGTTCTTGTTACAGTGTGAGCTGGAGCTTGCATTAGGTTAATGAAATCACTCCAAAGCTTTTTATTTTTTTTATTTTTTTATATCAGATCAATTGAAGTTTTGTTAAGTGGGCATGCAAAAAGATAGAAATTGTAGAACAAGTTTGTCATTATTACAAAAATAAAACAATGTTACTTCAAATGACTCTTTCTGGTTTTATTTTTATTCCAGCTATCATGTTGTATTAATTTTTTATGGACATTCAATATATTTTTTGTCTGGAATCCAGGCATACCTGTTTTCCAAATTTCTCACAACTTGGTGCCGTGACCTGGATGACACACGAACATCTGCTGGTCATTAAAACTACATGGTGTCCCAAAAGTCTACATAGGGGAAATTAATTATTTTTTAGCAAAAAGCAATTTTATTTACAAAAATCCTCTACATGATTGCCATTTCTTTGTAAACATACATGGCATCTATACATCTATATTTTATATATGTATATATCTATATATTATATATATATCTGCATAAATATGGTCTAAGACATCATCAGCGTTTCAGATTTTTTTTGGAAAATGTTTTATGGATGGATAAGACCAAAATAGAACATTTTGGTTTAAATAAGAAGTGTTATTCTTGGAAAAAGAGAAACACTGTATTCCAGCATAAGAACCTTATCCCATCTGTGAAACATGGTGGTGGCAGTATGATGGTTTGGGCCTCTTTTACTGCAGCTTAGCATCATTGATGGAACAATGAATTTTGAATTATACCAGCGAATTCTAAAGGAAAATATCAGGACATCTGTCTGTGAACTGAACCTTAAGAGAAAATGAGTCATGCAGCAGCATGATAACGGCCCAAAGTACACATGTTGTTCTACCAAAGAATGCTTAAAGAAGAATAAAGTTAATGTTTTGGAAAGTCCAAGTCCTGACCTTAATCCAATAGAAATGCTGTGGAAGGACCTGAAGCAAGCAGTTCATGTGAGGAAACCCACCAACATCACAGAGTTGAAGCAATTCTGTACTGAGGAACGGGCTAAAATTCCTCCAAGCCGATGTGCAGGACTGATCAACAGTTACTGGAAACGTTTAGTTCCAGTTATTGCTGCACAAGTGTGTCACACCAGATACTGAAAGCAAAGATTCACATACTTTTGCCACTCACAGATATGTAATATTGGATCATTTCCCCCAATAAATAAATTACCAAGTATAATATTTTTCTCTCATTTGTTTAAATGCATTCTCTTTATCTACTTTTAGGACTTGTGTGAAAATCTGATGACATTTTAATTCTTATTTATGCAGAAATATAGAAAATTCTAAAGGGGTCACAAACAATATTAAAAGTAATATTGCAATCTTAAACCTACATGGCTTTTTATGATTTGGAAAATCTAAATGTAAAAAACTGAAGGTAAAGTCAGTGTAAGTGTGACAACTGTATAAGATATCATTTCATCCCTGGATGGGTCACTAGTTCATCACAGGGCATCATAGGTGCAGTTTAACAAAACAGACAATCCAATTACTGGTATGCTTTTAAGAGGTGGTAGGAAACCAGAAAACACAGAGGAAGCCCACACAGACACTAACCACAGCTCAGGATTGAATTGCGGGCTCTTGGACTGTGAGGTCATTGTGTTTTTTTTTCAGTCATTGTGTCACCTTGCCCCCTTATTTTAATTTAATTGTATTTATTTACTTATTCTCTTGTTCCCACCTACTAACTAGTTTCTCTGTTGTGTGCAAATGAGGGAAAATCGCTTATGTGTTTACTCAAGACATGTAAATCTAACTACCAATCTGTTGACATAGAACAGCTGAACAAGCGATGAGGAAACTTGAAGAACTTCCCTAATCCACCCAAGTTCACGGATAAACGTAATTGGCTTGGCAAAACAGGAAGTTATGTACTGTACATACTTGTTATGCAGAACAATTGCATGGTCTGTCTGAATTCTATCTAGATTCAGATAGAATGAGATAAAGTCAGAACTTTTTTGGGGATTAGTACAACAGCCAGATACCAACCATGTCAAGGCTAATTTGGGTTAATTAATTAATAAATGACCTCCCTAATGCATGGGCAACAATATTATCTTTACATTAAATAACAATCCTACAAAAAGGGGCTTTATGTTGCCTGTTGTTCAGTCAAGTATCGATATGTTCAATTAGACAGCTGGGCAACAACTAGGATTTAAAATCTTAAGCTTTTTAATAATTGTACTATTTTACTGGCCAAACAGTGGAGATAACTGATAATTGCATTTTCATATTCTGCATATTATTTCATAGGCTACGTAGAATATTTCATATTCTACACTTCTACATGTTGTTGAACTGAGAGGTGAACACAGAAAATAAAATTTAGTAGTAGTAGTATTTATCTCCACTATTCAGCCTGTAAAATAGTTTAACAAAAGAATTAATGTTTGATGGAAGGAAAACCAAATCCCCAAAGCTAAAGTGGATATAAAAAGTCTACACACCCCAGTTAAAATGGCAGGTTTATGATATAAAAAAAAATGAAACCAAAATAAATGATGTTAGATAAATTTCCACATTAAATGTGATACAGCAACCAATAAAATTCAGTTGAAAAACAAATAGAAAGTTTGCAGGGGAAAAAAGAAAGTATGTGCACCCTTTTATAATGGGGCATGTGACAGAATGAATCAGTCACATTAAAATTCCTGTTCAAATGTAATTATCATACACCTGTCACCAATGGAGTGATTCTGATAAACCCTGAAGCTTGATTCAACAAAAATGACAAAAATGAAATGCCATGGAACATTGGAAGAAAATGGGGCATCACAGTGGCATTAGCAAGAACATGACATATCTCTAAAACTGATGAAAGGACAAAAGACTTACCAGGCAGGCTGCCAATTGTAACATTAAAGGAGCTGTTACAGTACAGCTATTAAAATACTGGTTACTCCCTGCATGTCACCACGATCTCTCGTATTTTTCACATGTCTGGGCTATTATGGGTGTCTAGACGGAAGCCCTTTCTCACAATAAATAAATAAATAAATGAATGAATAAATAAATAAATAATACCCTAACCAAGCCCACATAAATCACCTCAATCCATGTGGCAAAACATGTTATAGTCTGATGAGACCTAGGCCAAACCTTTTGGCCAAAATTCTAAAGGATATGCTTAATACAAAACCAAGACAGCTTATAACCCAAAGAACAACATAACCACATGAAGCATGGTGGTGTCAGCATCGTGCTAAGGACGCTGATTCTCTCCAGCTGGGGCTGGGGTTCTAATCAAGATGAATCATGGAGAGCTCCCAATACCAGTTAGATGACAAACCAGAGCACAAATACAAGTCAGATACAAAAATACAAAAAAAACCAAACAAAAAGAGTCATTTGAAAATCCCATTCACCCTGTACTACATTGAAAACACATCATTAACATATTATTTGATGTTTTACTTTGTGAATTTAATTTATTTTTGAAAATCTACACTCATTTCAAATCTGATGACTCACCTGTTTTACATCACCATCTTATTTCAACATGTCACATTGCTATTCGTCCTAAATTGCCCCGTCCCAACTTTTTTTTGGAACTTATTGCATGCATCAATTTCAAAATAAACGTTTATCTTCAAAAAAACTATACAGTCGATTACGTAAAACCTCAAATACCTTGTCTTTATACATTTTTTGCTTAAATATAAGTCAAAGTATGTTTCCATACTGTCCCAACTTTTTCGGAATTGGGGTCGTACAAAGTTCTTGATTTATGAAGGGTTTGAGGATATCAAACTGCTGTGCTTTATCTAATTTATTTTTAAAAAAACTTATTTATGAATGAATACAATTTGAAAAGATATTATTAAATGTAGAGGAAAAGTTTAGATTTCACTGAATTACTTATTGAATTATTGAACTATTTATATAATAAGAAAATAGGATCTCACTTGAGGAAATAGCACAAAAAATAGTGCGACTAAAACCTCCCCAAACTTTCCCTTTGTTTATCGCCCTACAGGACTAAATGTTCTTGATGACTGAATGTTCTCCCAAATCTCACGTACATGTATTACATATACACCTTATCACACACATATGCACACCCACACACAACTGTATATCACTCACATCAGCATTTCCTCCATATCAGCGAGACATCAGCCATCAATGTGCAGCTACTACATTTGGTCCATTCATATGTTTATTTGAATATCAGGCAAAGCTCTTAATTATAACAGACAAAACATATGTAAAGTGTAAAACATTGCTGGTATAATGCTACCATGATGCTAGATTGACTGGGTGTAAGGCAGTTTTCCACCACTTTGTGCTCAGTTTCGTTTTTCATGGTCAGACACGAATGTGACTCAGCTGACGTGCGTGAAGCTGAGTACACATTACACATTAACCCTGACTGCATTTCTGAAGCAGGTATTAAGTTGTGTAATATGTAAGATTCAGTTCCATTTTAACCTGTGTGCTCCCATTGTAACCATTTATGTGAAACTTGCACATAAAAATGCCATAAAAATATATGCATAATGTAAAGAGTAAAGACATGTAAAGAGAGGGGCTGAGTTACAGAAGGTTTATAGGGTTAGTAGAAAGTAATATATTCATTCAAACAACCAATTTATTATTATTTTTTTACAATTGCATTTTATTTTATTTTTTACCATGTCAACACCTGTAAATACAGATAATATACCAGGTTTTATATAATATACAGTCATGTGAAAAAATAAGCACACAATGGAAATTGTTGGCTTTTTTGACATATTTGGACAAACAAATATTTGATCATCTTTGAAACATTGCCTATAAATGAAGTTGATATACTTGAACAAAGCTACAAGGAAAATGATCTTTTTCAACCATTTATTCAACAGAAATATCAATAGATGTGATATTCTTCTGTGGGAAAAAGTAAGCACACCCTTGACCTCAGAAGTTAGTATTACCTTCTTTAGCAGAAATAACTTCTTGTAGGCATTTTGCGTAATTGTACACCTGGCTTGCTGGAATTTTTGACCACTCTTCCATGCAACATTCTTTCAGTTGGAAGATGTTTGAGGGTTTTCTTGCAAGTGCTGCTCATTTAAAATCTCCCCACAACATTTCAATGGGATTCAAGTCCAGGCTTTGACTAGGCCATTCCATAACCCTCCATTTTCTTCTTTCTGAGCCATTCCTTGGTGGATTTGCTAGTGTGCTTAGGATCATTATCCTGTTGAAAGGTCCACTTTTGGTTCAATTTCAACTTTTGGATAGATGACCTCACATTATCTTCAACCACTCTTCGATATGATGAAGAATTCATAGTTGAATCAATGAATGCAAGCTGTCCATTCCCTGAGGCAGTGAAGCAACCCCAAACCATAAAATTTCCACCACCGTGCTTCACAGTTGGTATGAGGTGCTTCTCCTGAAAAGCTGTCTTTGGTCAGAGCCAAACATGTCTGCTGTTACTGTGGCCAAACACTCTATCTTTGATTTGTCTGTCCAGAGCACATTATGCCAAAAGGCCTGGTCTTTGCCTATATGCTCATTGGCAAACTGTAGTCTTGCAAAGGCTTTTTCCTGGCACGCCTCAAATTTGTGCAATCTCTTTCTGATTGTAGAAGCATGCACTTTGACACCAACAGCTGCAAGACTTACTAGCAGATCCTGTGATGAAATTTTGGGGTTCTTGGAGACTTCTTTTTGCATCAGATGGTCTGCTCTTGGGCTGAGTTTGCTGGGACGGCCAGTTCTGGACAAATTGGCAGTCAATTGAAATCTGTGCTATTTGTAGATGATTTTCCTTACAGTGGAATGATGTATTTCAAATAATTTGGAGATCTTTTCAAATCTCTTGCCAGACTCACAGGCATCCACAACCTTTTATTCTGAAGGCCCTACCGAACTCTTTAGATCTTGGCATGATGACACCACACACCTCAATAACAAAGGGAACACCAGTCACTAGGTGTCTAAATAAGACAGGTTCCACCTGCACTCCCTAAGCACATTCTGATCACTGTACTTACTTTTTCACATGACTGTATAAGGAATATAGAATATTTTATGAAATAAATAAATAAATATTCGCATCTCAAAAAAGTTGGGACGGGGGCTATAAAATGCTGGAAATGTAAGTGAGATGTGTTACAGCCATAAATTTCAAAATTACCTCATTATACACTCACCAGCCACTTTATTTGGAACACTCACCCGAACCTGCTCTTTGCTCTCAGAACAGCCTCAATTTTCCATGGCATGGATTCCACAATGTGTTATAAACAATCCCTTTAAATTATGATCCATTTTGAGATGGATCCATCATGTACAGTAATTGCTGCAGATTTGTCATTTGCACATTGATGCTGGGAATCCCCCATTCTACCACATCCCAAATGTGCTCTATTGGATTCAGATGTGCTGACTGAAGAGACCACCGAAGCACAGTGAACTCATTGTCATATTCATGGACCAAACTTGTGAGATATAGTAAGCAGGTTATGTCTTCCCATCAGATCTGCAGCACTCTTTTGCACCATTTGAGGTAATTTGAGGTAATGAGGTAATTTTCCATTTTCCATGCCGCTTATCCTACGTGGGGGTCGTGGGGAGCCTGGAGCCTAGCCCAGGGAACTCAAGGCAGGGGACACCCTGCACAATCACACACACATTCAAACACCCACTCACACACTATGGACAATATGGAAATGACAATCAGCCTACAGCGCATGTCTTTTGGACTGGAGGAGTAAACCAGAGTACCCAGAGGAAACCCCTGAAGCCAGGGAAGAACATGCAATCTCTGCGGTGGTGGGATTTGAGCCCCAAACCCTGGAGGTGTGAGGCAATCATGCTAACCACTAAGCCCCATAACCCCCATTTGCTGAATATATTCATATTTAATATAGTTAGAATACTTATGGCTTTGTAAAACATTGCACTCTGGCGACATCTATTGGTCAAATATTTGTTACTGCACTTTCATCTATTTTAATACAATGGCAGCCTGTAATCCCATGAACTAATGTTTCTGGCTTTCATGCATAAGCAGTCCTTTAAATGGTTATATATTAATCATTTTACTGTAATGTAATTTGTGTGTAAATAAAGTATGTGTTCACTTGAACAGGCTAAGCAAAATGGTATATATCAGATATTTTCTCTAACAGTGAGTCAGCAGACCAGAGTTTAGGACTGAAAACTTTTAGGACCAAAACTTTTTACTGAAGCCTCAGTTTACAGAATTAAACCAAGTTGGGCAAGAGTTTATGTATTTTTTAGAGAAATAATTATCCAACTTTCACTTTATTTGGAGTATTAGTACAGTAATACGAGTCTGAATCATTGGCATTGGCAATCAGTATTAACGATTAATGCATTATTCATTTGTTTGTTTTTTTTATTAATACAGTGTTATAGTGAATCATTTTATAAAATGGCAAATATTGTGGCAACAAGTGGCGAAAAAAGTGACTATTTAGTTTTCTGCTGAGTCCTCAAGAAATCAATTTTTGTGAATGTTGTGATCATATAAAATTTGCATTAATATATTTGGCCAAATAATAAAAGGATATTATGCATCTAGTGCTATTTAATTTATGTATATAGCTTGATCCAGAGTCTTAGGGAGTTTACAGTCACACCCATTGCTGTTGGACTGACTTCTCTCTCCGCCCTCTATTTTGACTCTGAACTTCCTCTGAACTTTAAGACGTCCATTTCATTTCAGCTTGTCCCAGTCAACATCACAGCAGTGCAGTTTTTCAGCACAAGATTATGTAGGTGCGTGACTGCATTAGTATGCTAGTGAGTGTGTGTAGGTTATAAAAAATGGGCAGCAGTGAGGAGCAAAGCTGCTTCTGTGTCGCTCTGAGCTTTCTGAAGGACGCAGAGGAAGACACTGAGCTGCAAGTGTCCAAACAGAGACAGCATCAGGATCTCACACTGAAGGTCAACAGAGAGACGGAGGATGTCACCCTTACAGTAGAGGACGGTAAACATGGAACCCAGACTTTTTTGATATTCAGAAATTGTACCATGAAATGATTTGTTCATAGTCTATTAGTGATTCAAAATGTAAAACAGATTACTTCAGGAATTTCCACTTCCATTACTGCTTAATTTGTGTTACACAAAACTCTACATGTGTGTATTTAAGGATTAAAATCCTATTAGTATTGCAAGTAATATCGAGTTAAAAATTAGTAAAACTTTTACTGTGCAGCTTTTATTGTTAATGACTGAAAAGGAACAAGATGCAATTTTTTTTCAGCTACAATCACGTCCTATTTGCCATGTGATATGTTTAATAATAACGATTTTTAATGTTTTAAAGTAATTTTCTATAGAATTCAGTTTAGTTTTGCTCATTATTATTGTATATCATTATTATTAGGGAGAACTTTTATATTAATTTATTTATTACTGTGATTATTATTATTATTATTATTATTATTATTATTATTATTATTATTATAAACATTTAGCATACACCATCTCTTAGCCTATTTGTATGAAGCTGAGCATTTTTTCCTCACCAGCACAAACTATCACTTCCAGACCTAATGCTTATAATTACCACAAAACCATATACACTACTTCATTAGTAAATTGATTTATCATTTTATTGTACATGATTTGATTCTTTCTTTGTTTTTTTTTTTCATTCAAATGCAAAAAAAATATGATCTCTTAAATAGTTTTCAATTTCAGGAATAATTTCAGTTACAAGGAATACATCATCTTTTTCGTTGTTGTTGTCATAATCTCTATTGCCTACATCTGTAGAATATAACCACAGTGAAAAATCAACACATTTCTCTGTACTGAGAAAAGGACTAAAACCTGTTCATTCCAAACTTAAGTATAACTGAAGTCTATTAAATTCTGTATATATTATAATATTTATATATAATATAAATTCAAAATTACACTTTGCTATTACACTACACACTTATTATAGAGACAAATGTGAGCAAAGATCTGGTTTTATTGGGCATCGGAGCATTATGGCAAAACAACAAAATGAAATAAAACAAAAAACAACATTATTTACTCATTTTTTATTCTTTTTTTGTTGTTGTTTTGTGATATCCCATGTGAGATCATGTGATGATGCGATGCGATGAGAAAGTGAGAATGCTCCACTGAGCTACGATGCCCATGTTGGTAACAAAAAAATCTTTCCTCTGAAAAAAAAAGAGAAAAAAAAGTCTCATATCTGAAGAGATAAACAAGATGTTTAGAACTTAAGGACTTTAGAACTTGGAAGAAAAGTGGATGTAAGTGAACCGGTGCTTTTAAATTGGATCAGTGTAACCTGACTATGACAAAATCAGGTAGTTCCACAGGCTTGCTGGAAGCTTGTGAGATTTATGGAATAATTTTATTATCATTTATTTTCAAAAAAATAGAAACAGACTCACTTAATGATGCTTATATCAAATGTGGAGTTTTATCTCTCAGCTCTGTTTACATGCTCTGATTTACTAACATACACTCTTAGGAACGAGGGTAATAACTGTACTTTTCCTTGTCACTGGGGCAGCACCCTCTAAAGTACACCTTTTGTACCTTTAAAGAATCTTTTTCCTGGGACAGTGCATGTAATGTACTTTAAAGTATTAGTCTGAAAGCTAATTAAAGGTACAAGACTGGATGTTTCGATTATGTACAAAAAAATCTGCTACATTCACATTACCATGTAACAGATACACAATTAAGTACAAAATATTTGCCCTTGAAGCACCACATCAGTGACAAGGAAAGCTACCGTTTAGTACTGTTTACTGAGAATGTTCCTTTGAAGAGATAGGCCTAACTGTTTTGCATAAATTGTCTTCTGTCCTTTGTAATTGCGCATACAATACAGATACAGTGGATAGAGACTGAGTAGAAAAATGCTGGTATATTTCCTTAATGTTATCTTTTTTTTACTATAGTAATTGTGTTAGCCTAGGCACATAGGGATAAACAGGGACATGGACAGGTAGAGATGTGTCTGCTTCATTCACTGCTCTCTTTACTCAGCTGGCCTGCATAACCCTGTGTGTTTGGGCATGTTTTTATGGGAGTATCTAACAGTTTTGACCTCATGGGGATATTTGGTTGATCCCCACAAGGAAAACTTCAGATTTTACTAAAAGAGCCGAAAGGTTAGATTTGGGTGTCGGCATAATATTAATTAGCTGTGTGTGTGTGTGGTCCAGCTGTTGTGTGCGCTGACAGCTCTAGCAGGATTTACGACACCGATGTGGAAGCTCAGAGGCCGCACGCGGGTTCTGCTCGGCGAGCTCCAGTCTCGCGTGCACTACTAGACTGTTTTCCTTTGCTACGGTACACTGCTCTGCTCCTGGCGCACAGGATCAGATAGTGTGGCAATGTTCAGCACACACCAAATCCCATACTGAGGCCTAGTGTGTAAGTGATTGTGCACATCAGGTGTTCAGCTGGTGACCCCCCGCCATCTCCCCTGCACTGTTTCTCAGCTAAACCCAGCTTATTAAGTTAAGCAGTGAGCTGGAGTGCACGACGTACATCCCCAATTCCAAAAAAGTTGGGACGCTGTATGAAATGTAAATAGAAACAGAATGCAATGATTTGCAAATCTCATAAACCCATATGTTATTCACAATAGAACATAGAAAACATATCAAATGTTTAAAGTGAGTAGATGTACAATTTTAAGAAAAATTTTGAATTTGATGGCCGCAACACGTCTCAGAAAAGTTGGGACGGGAGCAACAAAATGCTGGAAAAGTAAGTGACAGCTAGAGGAACATTTTGCATCTAGCTAGGTTAATTGGCAACAGGTCAGTAACATGACTGGGTATAAAAAGAGTATCTTAGAGAGGCAGAGTCTTTCAGAAGTAAAGATGGGATGGAATCTGGATGGAAGCATATGTTGCTCTAAAACCTGTATATATACTAACAGAAAGTATATTAGTAGGTGTATTTCATAATTACTCACAGCTCCAGGGTCCCTGGTTTGATCCCGAACTCGGAATGCTGACTGTCTGGAGTTTCACACTTTCTCATTGTGTATGCGTGGGTTTCTTGCATGTGCATGGTGCCATCCAGGATGTAGTCCTGCCTCTTCCAGGATAGACTACAGGTCCACCGCTACTTTGACCAGGATATGAGCGAATCTCACACTGAACACACCATCGCAGCAGAGAAATCATCTTTGATAGACTCCAGTCAAACACGCCATGAGTTGGGCTTCACTACACTCACAATATAGATATTATAGTTATAACTGATCACTGGTTTAGTCTCTACTAGGATAAGAAGTCCAAGCTAAGATGTTAAAAATTTCTAGATTTTAAGCTAAGGCGTAACCGATAACTGATGATTTTGTGATCTTTCCCTTTGATTTGTTTCAGGTGATGGAGTGTGTGTTTTTAAATTCTCCATTATGAGGGAGACAGAGTGCTGTCGAGTGGGGACTCAGTGCTTCCTTGTAACTGCGGGTTGTGTGAGCATCCTGTTGAGGTTCAAGACGCGGACAGGTGAAAGTTCAGTTTATTTCTAATTGCAATATTTTAATATATCTTTCTACATTGCACAGTGTTAACAGTGCAAGATCAAAATGGGTCAACTTGTCAGTTTCGTACCTTGCTGGTGTACTTGAGTTAAAATGATATTAGCCCATGGGCATTTGTGCTTGACTTAGGCTGAATCAACTGTATAATCACTAGAACAACGTCCTATTTTCATTCAAAAAGAATTAACTAGCTGTAAGTCCCTGTTTAAAAGTTCTGCACCTCAGTATTCTTCATTCACAGTAGTTTCTCTTTGAACCTGATGGATGAACTGTGCTTTAACATGCCTGAGAAATCTTACACCATCCGGGTGTTTGGCGTGTATTCTGAATACAACATTACTCATGCTATAGAAGTGTGATATCCTCATGCTGTTCAAAGAATCAATTATTCCCCCAAATCCAGAATTTCAGATCTTCCACAGAACAATAAGGGCATGCACTGACAGCAGGAGAGAGCTGTCAGCATTCGACCAGAGGACAGAGAGCTCGTCTGCCCTCCAATACTTCCAGGTAATATCCAGCTTACAGATACAACAGTGTTTAAGAAATCACTACGCAGCAAATGAGTGTCCAAAGACTTAATTTTACACTAAATAAAATTTTTTTTTACACAATTTCCTCTTTACCCTAAATGTAGCTGATCAACCAAGATCTGAGATGTAGTTCAGTTTTCAACTGGAGCTACAAGGCTAATGTAGCTATTAAATAAAGATTGTAGCTACCAGTTTAGCATTGCTTCATGCCTAAAATCACCACACAGAAAATATAGCAATCATATATATATATATATATGTGTGTGTGTGTGTGTGTGTGTATTTTTTTTTACCCAAATCACTTCTAGCACAATTTTGCCTGCAAAGTTTTGGAAATCAAAGTGCCTCATGGAGTTATACCATAGATGGTATGGAGCAAACTTTTAATTAACTTTACATTTTTTATTCAAGTTTTAAAGTACAAAGAGACACATTTTTTCTCAATGTAAGAAAGTAATAGTAGAAGAAAGAATCAAAAGGAGAAAGAAACCTACAGTATACACAATTTTGGTTACTGGCAGTAACTTAGTGTGTCTTCGGCCCAAGAATGTAGGCAAACATTAGCTATAGCTAACTAATGACAGGTATAACAAGTGCTATACAAGGTATAACTGTATAATGCTAATTTCTCAAACATTAGCTAGTTTCACGAGGATGGAGTAAAGTAGGATGGGCATGTTATAGTAAAATGACCAATGACAGGGTGGAGTGATGTGATGTGAAGCAGACTTACTGTTACCACCCTAAAGGTAATTATTTTCCTCTTATACCACAGCAATTTGTCAAGATTTAAGTTATTAAAGAATGACACATCATACCATTAATCATTTCTACTATTTGGTGTTAGTATATGAGAAAGGGGAAAATTGCGTAAATTCAATTTTTGTCTAAATTCAAGGTCTTTCTGTAATTTAAAATGGATTACATCTCGAACTCGAATATAACATACACGATATATAATCTAATTGTTCTATTTCTATTTACCTTTCACAGTTTTATGGCTGTCTTTCGCAGCAGCAGAACATGCTTCAGGATTACCTGAGAACAGCCACATACCAAAAAGCCATTTTACTGAATGACGTTGACTTCAGAGATAAAGTTAGTTGGTTAGCAAAGCCCTTCTGATCATTGTGACATTTTATAGCTTGTTTAGGTATTTATTCACCGTCTCTGTTTGTGCAGGTGGTGCTCGATGTTGGATGCGGAACAGGGATTTTGTCCTTTTTTGCCATCCAGGCTGGAGCTAGGAAAGTGTACGCAGTGGAGGCCAGTTCCGTGGCCACATATGCAGAAGTACTTACACTGCGTTCGCAGTATTTGTCTCCCTGATTTCACTCCACCTCCAACGGAAAGCTCATAAACTAAATGTGTTCATTAATGATGTGTCATTCCTCATCTAAACCATCAATATCTCTGAAAAACAAAATGTTGCCAAAACCTTTCATCATGTAGTGAGATCATGAGTGTTCTGGGCAAACTGGGTCATGTTCGCACATAATAAATCACTCAGCACTGTGAAAATAACTTGTCATACATAGTTCCCGTTTGAGGTCAAGGTGATCGATTTGGGGGGAAAGCATCTAATGAGGCTCACATGTACAGGGCTCACAAGGCTACTTTGCACATGACGTGAATGCATGACTTTCTTAGTACTTAATGGCTTATGGACAGATCTGGCATTTGGTTATGGAGCTGTGTTTGAGTGTGTGTGTGTGTGTGTGTGTGTGTGTGTTTATGTGTGGGTGTGATGGAGGGGTAGTAGGAGGAAATGAAAGGAAGAATATTTTCATGGATGCGAGGATGCTTTACAGCTCTACATTCAAGCCTAGTTTAAAGTCAGTTTTTGCTAAATTTTCATTGGTAACAGTTTTAAAATACAGCCAGATGTGTTTCGTGTCATTTCCAGTGCATTGCTAGAAAACCTGCCAAGTACAGCATCTAAGCTTAAGCGTAATTTTCATCTTTGTTTAGAAATTGCATTAAAGGTACACAGTGCTATCTTGGGTTCTTGGGTGATCATTATCAGCATGGCTTACATTTTTTCCCGTGTTGCTGCACGCACCCTAAATGATCTGTGACTGTATGTGTGTGTGTGTGTGTGTGTGTGTGTGTGTGTGTGTGTTTTGATGGAGGGAAGATTGTAAAAAAAATACTTGGTTAAACAGAAACTAATGCCAGGTAATAATGTAAACGACAGTGATTGAATGAGATATCTCTCTGACTATCAGGTGCTGGTGAGGAGTAACGGCTTGGCGGACAGGATCGTTGTGCTTGCTGGGAAGATTGAGGAGGTGTCCTGCCCTGAGAAAGTGGACATCATCATCTCAGAACCCATTGGCTACATGCTTCTTAATGAGAGGATGCTGGAGAGCTATTTACACTCCAAAAAATGGTTGAAGCCTAAAGGTTTGTGGTGGTGTAGAATAACCGACACCAAAATGAGTAATCGTTACCGAATGGATTTCAGCTGCACTCCACTACTATTTATTTCACTGTACTAATTGCTTCTACTATTATACACTCACTGACCACTTTTATACATTCATGCAATTATCCAATCAGCCAAGCATGTGGCAGCAGTTCAGTGCATAAAATCAGGCAGATGCAATCCAAGAGCTTTAGGTAATGTTCACATCAAATATCAGAATGATGTAAAATGGGATCTCAGTGACTTTGACAGTGGCATGGTGCCAGACACGCTGGTTTGGGTATTTCAGAAAGTGCGAGGTGCGGAAAACAAAAAACATTCAGTGAGTGTCGATTCTGCGGGCTAAAAAGCTTTGTTGTTGAGAGAGATTCAAGGAGAATGGCTAGAATGGCTCAACTAACATTTCTTTACAACCATGGTGAGCAGAAAAGCATCTCAGAATGCACAACATGTCAAACCTCGAAGCAGATGGGCTACAACAGGAGAAGATCAAACACTCCTGTCAGCCCAGAACAGGCATCTGAGACTACAGTGTGTACAGGCTCTTTAAAACTGGACAGTCACTGATTATAAAAAAGCATGATCTGAAGTGCGTGACTTGTATCTGCATGTTTTTATGCATTGTGCTGCTGCCACATGATTGGCTAATTGGATAGTTGCATGAATGAGCAGGTTTATAGTGAGTGTGCTATATCACTGCCACTGGTTGAACCAAATATATATATATTTTTTTGGTAAGGCATGATGTTCCCCACCTTCAGTGACATCCATCTGGCCCCATTTACAGATGAGCAGCTTTACTTGGAGCACCATGCACGCTCCAACTTCTGGTAACTAATCTCACCATTTTAGTCTTTATAGGCTTTGTAGTCTTCAGAAGATAAAAAGAGGTGGGAAAATATAAAAAGTGTGCAGCGCAAGGGACAATTTTATACAAGCCATACTATATGTGTTGGCTTTTGTTAGCAGTGATGGGTGGTATTTCTAACACATTTACATGAAGTTGTATAAAATGGTATCTGTAACAAAATACATTCTTGTTTATTTCTGTGAAGAGAAAATACTTTACTGGGAAAGTCCAGATAATCTTAATTTATAGACGTGTTTTTAATGTATTTTTGCACAAAAGCCTGCTCTTGGAAACCATGAAGATAACCTGGATGAGCTCATACTCCTACTCATATGTTCCTCTCCTCCATGGATGATGGGTTGAGGAGAAATACCAGCGTCTTAATAGACCATACCTGACCCCTCCTTGCCCTCACAGTTGCTCTTACCATGGCTCCAGCACAGATTCATGCTTTACTCTGAATGTTTATAGTCTCGTCCATGGTTTATTTGATGTCTCCCAAGGGCTTGGAGTTGGCCGTCACAGAGAAATGGCAGTCAGCCCACCACCCACAGCTCACGTTCTGCTCGCATGGTGCTGTGACCCATACCACGCGGGCTTCCTGCTGCTGTATGCTCCAGCGGAGCCCAATCCTGACTCATAGAAAAGAGACAGGATATCCACCGCATCTCTATTTCTATCACCTCTGCTCCAACGATGGAGTTAAACCAGCAAAGTGCCAAGAGGGTGGTTCTGGTTGCCCAATCAGAAATAGTCTTCAAAAAATATATTTTTGAAACCTGGCTTCTTAAAGTGATGATCTGAATGCAGCCATAAACTAGTTTTATCATGTTTTTTTCCTTCAAATTATTCAGTTGATATCAATGACACCCAGCATTTTATCTTGTTTAATGGATGACATATTATTATGGATGACATATCAGCGCTTCCCTCAGTATGCACATGCTGGCAGCTTGTTTTGACCTGTAATCAGATATTAGAGAAGGCTGCCCAAGCAAGACACCACCTCAACACTGTGGAAAAATTATATCTTGCAAGTAAAACTGCTTTGAATAAAACAAATTTATGTAATTAACAAATTATTATATGATTATGATAAAACATATATAAGATTACTGTGCTTATTTTTAGACCTTTTGTATTCATTTCAAGCTTGAAATTTGTAATTTTGTTCTATTGGCAGAAGATTCTTTTTGTTTATTTCCAGCATTTATTGCTAGAACAAAAGAAAATATTTGATAGAACAAGACAATTTCAACTGAGAAAAATGTCCTAAAATAGACATAATAGTCATACATGTCTTTTGTCATAATATCATGACTAGTTGGGCAAATTGGGCAACTATTATATAAAGTGGACTAAATTGGGCAAGAAATTATATGAAGTCGAATAATTTGGGCAAATATTATATAAAGTTGACTATGTTTAAGATATTTTTACTTGATATTATAACTTACTGGTCTTGAACATTTTAAAACAACAAACAAATGTATTATGAGTTAGTGTGTGTGTAGTGGTATGAGTGTTACTGGGTTAGTGTGTGTAGTGGTATGAGTGTTACTGGGTTAGTGTGTGTAGTGGTATGAGTGTTACTGGGTTAGTGTGTGTAGTGGTATGAGTCTTACTGGGTTAGTGTGTGTGTGTAGTGGTATGAGTGTTACTGGGTTAGTGTGTGTAGTGGTATGAGTCTTACTGGGTTAGTGTGTGTGTGTAGTGGTATGAGTGTTACTGGGTTAGGGTGTGCAGTGGTATGAGTGTTACTGGGTTAGTGTGTGTAGTGGTATGAGTCTTACTGGGTTAGTGTGTGTGTGTAGTGGTATGAGTGTTACTGGGTTAGGGTGTGCAGTGGTATGAGTGTTACTGGGTTAGGGTGTGCAGTGGTATGAGTCTTACTGGGTTGAGGGGGTTGTCTGCAATACTGGTGGCTTTGTGGATGCAGCAGATGTTGAAGGAGGTGTCGGTGTGAAGAGAGGTGAGGATGGGTGGGGGATGTTTGACTCTCTTCAGCCTCTGCAGGAGACTTTAGCACAGACTGTGATTGAGACCGTTATCCAGTTTTTGTGAATTGGCTTCATGAAGATAATATAGTAATGAAGGCAAAAAGTGATATTATGTCAACAACCAGTCTGACAAGTTTAATAAATATGACTGAGTCTGTTTCTCATCAGAGGTTTCCTCTGCTTCACTGATTCTTTGACTTTTTATAAATGTGACCAGATCTGAATGTGGAACAAGGGGTGAAAGACAAGTCATCAGATCGTATTATTATTTTTTCCATTGCTTCCAGGTCTGGGGTTTTGGGCTGCTTTAACTAAGTTGTATGTCTTTCAGTCCTGTTATTTCAGCCCTGCTATTTCAGCCCTGCTATTTCCTGTCAATTTCCAGCTTCACAATGAACAGCTTTTGCCATTGGCCTACAGAGATACTGGATTTAATTTATGAATATTTTGAGAACATACTTTTGTGATGTTTACAACCATCAGGCTGTCTGTCTGTTTTGATGAGTTATACCTTGTGACTGCAGTTTCTCTTTGCAGTCTCTTTTTCTAGAATGCCATACAATTTCAGACTGTTCCCTTTTAGTGAAATAATGTATTATTAAACCACTATATTAATTATTCACTGCATAATTGAGCAGTTTTTAAATGATTTTGAGACCAAATCACCTTAAATTCAGGTCTTGGTTTTGTGCCTCAGTTGATCTGTCTTTATTTTCAGACCTCAATTGATCTAATGTGTAGCTGCATTATTATTATTATTATTATTTTAATTTACACTTACCTCTGTATGGACATTATGTATTCATTATTATCATAAACACTGAAATAAATGTTTCTGCAGGCTCCAGACCTCTTTCTACGGGGTAAACCTGAGTGGACTCCATCCTGCAGCCATGGACGAGTTCTTCAGACAGCCGATTGTGGTTTGTCTCCACATTCCACATACTTACTTCACTTTTTTTCCATTTAAAAAGTTTGTCCATAAAAATGATTTTGATGTTCTTATCCTTTTCCAGGATACGTTTGAGGCTCAGATTCTAATGGCCAGGTCTGTAAAACACAGCATTAACTTTATGGAAGCAAAAGAAGAGGACTTGCACAGGTACAGAATTATAGAATAATTGCTACAGCATGCTTACTAATAAAATGTTAACGTGTGGTGCCCTGGTTCTGCAGGATGGAAATTCCCTTTGTCTTCAAACTCATGCAGTCAGGACTGATTCATGGACTTGCGTTCTGGTTTGATGTGGCATTTGTAGGATCAAGGTGAGAATTAAGACATTCAACTGACTATGCCCTCAGGTATACAGTGTTATTTACATTTGTTTACATTTATTCATTTAGCACACGCTTTTATCCAAAGCGACTTACAAATGAGGAAATACAAGCAAAGCGATATATCAAGTGGAGATCAATACAAGTAGTGCTACCATACAAGATCTTTTAATTGAGTTCTAGAAAAGCAAAGTGCGCAACGTAGAGGTGGAAGTGCCAGAGTAAGTTTTTATTTTTTGTTTTAATTTTTAAAAAGGATAGTATGGGGTTGGCATTTTAGGGGTTAGTTAGGTGTTCACGGTAGAGGTGGGTCTTTAGCTGTTTTTTGAAGCTACGGACAGATTTTGCGGTCCGGATTGAGGTTGGAAGTTCATTCCAGGGGCAGTGTTGGCTTGGCGGTTAAGGCTGTGGGTTACTGATTGGAAGGTCAGGGGTTCAAGCCCCAGCACTGCCAAGCTGCCACTGTTGGGCCCTTGAGCAACCCTTAACCCTCTCTGCTCCAGGGGCGCATACCCTGCGCTCTGGCCCCAGCTCCCTGACAGGCTGGGGTATGCGAAGAAAACAATTTCACTGTGCTCTACTGTATATGTGACCAATAAAGACTCATTATTCCAGCATTGAGGGACGGTTATCGTGAAGGTTCTGGAAAGGGACCTTGAGCCACGCTGAGTAGGCTACTACTAAAGCGTCGGTCATTAACCGATCACAGATTGCGTGAGGGAACGTAAGCCTTCAGGAGAGTGTTGAGGTAGGGGGGTGCAGTTCCAGACAAGGTCTTGTACTTGAGCATCAATGCCATGAATTTGATACGGACGGCTACAGGAAGCCAGTGGAGGGAGATGAAGAGGGGTGTGACATAGGTCCTTTTGGGTGTTATACGTGTTATCTAATGAACTGGTCATTATGCTTTACTCTAAAGGACAACAGTGTGGCTATCCACTGCACCGCATGAGCCACTGTCTCACTGGTACCAGGTCCGATGTCTCCTACAGACGCCTCTGTTTGCAAAAATAGGCCAGACCCTATCTGGACAGGTTCTACTGATTGCCAACAAGAGGTATTATATACTAAATATACACTGGTGTAGTAACAAGATGTGATGTTTTTCTCTGCTCATTCTGAACTGTACAATTTACCATGTTTTTTATTTGACAGGCAGAGCTATGATATTCATATCACAGCCGTAATTGATGAGTCTGGCTTTAAATCTGGCAACACATTGGACCTTAAAAACCCTTTCTTCCGGTAGGCATCACACTAACTCTTCATTAGGACCTATCATTGGCACGAGCTCTGTTTGGCTCAAAATGACTAATTTCCAATTTCATACTAGAAGCAGACCAATACCAAAAAGCATTAACCATGATTTTTTTCTTCTTTTTTTTATTTTTATTTAAAAAAAATTTTTACATGAGGGGAACATGATGAAACAGAAACTGAGCTGGTAAATTAGGAAACAAAAAGATTTTCAGTTTTTATTTACACACATATAATCAGAAGGATCTCCAAGCATAGTTTTGTGTCCGTTAATATTGTTAGTATTGATAATAATAGACATGACATAATAGATATATTGGATATTTTGAAATTCATTTTATAATTGTCTTGCTATGAAATGGAAAGATGATCTAAGTCAGTGGTGTAGCCATTGCTAAGTTAGGCAAAGGAACCATTAAGAAGTTAAAGGAAGTTTTAAAAGCAATTGTTGCAGTTATTATTATTATTATTATTATTATTATTATTATTATTATTATTAGTTTTTTAAATAAACACATATTTTCTGACTTTTGGGAAATAATGACCTAAAGATGATAAATAGTTCCAGCAAAATAGTTCCAAAATGCATTAATGGTATATTATAACTTCTAAGTCTAAATTTATCTTATCTTTATAAATTTATTTAGAAAGTGTATATTTACCATGCATGAAAACCATAGCACTGTTAAACAAACAGAAAATATACTTATACAAAAAATAAGAGCCATCTAAAATGTCCTACTTGTGTGTAGGTATGCTGCCTAGCAGATACAGTACCTTTACTGCCATCTAGTGGTGGTGTCTTGAAGTTTGCCGTGAGAAGCCTCATACAGATTTTTTTCTTCTTCTGATAAACACAACAGTGTCTTTCTTTGATTAGGAATAATAGTGACTTAAGGCTAATGTATTACGTACTTTTCAAAATAATAAATCTATTTCTTAGTATTATACAACAGCAAACAATCCTGTTTATTACCTACGTGTGTATGTGTCTGCCTGTTTAGGATGCCACGGTGGCTGCAGATGTAAAGAGCCCACAGCAGTAAAGAGCATTAAGTGAGGATTGGCAGAGTAGTCAGTGCCACAGTGGCTGGAAAAGCGGCATCCGTGGAGTAGGCTGGGTAAAGTAAAGTCATATGAAGCTGCAGTGGTAGTGAAAATAAAGCCTATAATAATTTAAATGGTTGAGCTGACAGCTTTTTTTTAATTAAAATTAACTTTATAATAATAAAATTAAACTGCTGAAGAACATACAGTACATGTCGGCCTGGGAAAACCCTTTCTGTAGTCATTTATTTATTTATTTATTTATTTATTTATTTATTTATTTTTTACATTTTCTACAATATATACAGGGTGTCCCAAAAGTCTCTATATATATGGGACTATGCATGACCAGCAACACCTTGTTTGTGCCTTTGTCAGTGGATGTTCGTGGACGTCCACTTCTCAGTCGGTCTGCAACACTTCCAGTCTTTTTGAATGTGTTAATAAGTTTGGCAACAGTGTCATGTGTGATGTGCTTGTCATGTTTCCTGTTAAAGTCCATCGCAACTTTGCGACAGCTTCCCGATCCAGCCATGAGAATGATTTCAGTACGTTATTCTTTTGGAAGACATTTTACTAAGTGTTAATTTCCCCTATGTATGGAGACTTTTTGAACAACCTGTAGTTCTAAAAACTACAGACTTTCCTGAACTGAATATGTTTCAGATATTGTACAGTTGTGCCCAAAAGTTTGCATACCCCTTGCAGAATCTGCTAAATCTTAATACCGTTAACAAAATTAGAGGGATCATAAAAATCCCATGTTGTTTTTCAAAGTTTTACATCCCCCTGGCTCTTAATATATGGTGTTACCTTCTTGAGCATCAGTGAATGTTTTCACCTTTTGTAATAGTTGTGTACGAGTCCCTCAGTTGTCCTCAGTGTGAAAAGATAGATCTCATCATCAATAGCCGCAGTTGGAAAGGGGTCGAATATGCAGAATATGATGGAAAAGCAAAGAATGTGCAGGACCTGGAGGATTTTTCTGAAGAATAGTGGACAGTTTAACTCCTCAGGACAAACAAGGGACTCATGAACAACTCTCACAAAACAAAAAAACAGTCATGGATCATCCAGGTAACAACACACAGTATTAATAATCAAGGGTATGTAAACTTTTGAACGGGATTTTTTTTTTTTTTTAAATAAATTCAGCTATTATCTTGTCTTGTGTACTATATGTAAAGCTCTGTTATGTGAAATAGCTTATTCAGGACAGTACTCAATAAAAAACAACATGGGATTTTTTATTATTCCTCTTATTTTGTTAACAGTATTAAGATTTAGCAGATTCTGCAAAGGGTATGCAAACTTTTGGGCACGACTGTTTGTTGTTGTAACGTTAAAGTATTTAAAATCTGTTTACTTACCAACAGTAAAAAATGAAAGGAGAAAATCATATTGACTTCAGTGCCACTGAAACGGCTTTCCGATAGCACTGAAAGACAGCCCACCTACTGGACTTCTACATTTCTAACCAAATCTACTTACGGAAAAACAACATTAGAATCAAATTGTTAAGAATTCTAGTTTTACCACAGGAAATGAGTTGATTATCAGCATCATCCATATTAGTTTCTGTCTCATCACCTGAGATAAATATCACTTGTGGCATTTAAACGTGAGCCTCACTGTCGTCTATTTACTCAAATCCAGAATTCAGTCACAGTTCCATCTAATGGGTTTTCACAAGTGCCCACACATACATGCTTGACCTTATATAGAGTTTCTTACCCAAGCTACAGGATATCTTTGAAACGTAATCACTGAAACAACTCAAATGACAAAAGTGCAGAAGCATACATGATATAGTCTATTCTCTCATAGAGGCAACTGAAACTATAGACCTCTTTTATACATATTTTGAATTGAAGCTTAGCTAAATAGCTCCTATTATGTATATACTATTTGCTCCTTAATGATGTTTATTTATTTTGGCAGATTATTTTAACAACAACAAAAACAACAACAACAATAAGCTTAAAAATAGACTCAAATCAAAAGCCTGAGTAGGTTGAGAGTTGAGGGTCGTGCTTTAAGACTCTTTGACAGTTTGAAGTCGTCATGTTCATGACAATTTTATATAGTTATTGCAATGATGGTCTGGGATCTTGTTAAAAGTCCCCCCCCCCCCACTCTCTCTATCTCTTTCTCTCTTTCTCTCTCTCTCTCTCTTTCTCTCTGTCTCTCTCTCAGGTATGCTTGACTGACCATTTGTTGCTGGGATCGTCAATCTGCTTTGAAATCCTGATTCAGATACAAGAAATACCCCATACAAGCTCAGATAATCAGTTATAATGCACATGCTTTATTTCTATAAGAGTTGTGTTGCATACGTGTGTGTTGTGAAGTCTGTATCCTGCAACATTGTTTTGGTGCAACTTGAAGACAAATAAAATACAATTATTTGCAATACAGGACTAGTGAGTGGCATTGTTTATTTATGACTCTGATATTACTCTTTGTTGTATTATTAGATAGCAAACAGGTAGTTTGGAGTACACATCTCTGAAGACCTGACCTGGAATCATCAAATCCAATCTCAGGTGAACAAAGCCAGATAACGCTTGTACCATCTGAGACTGCTGAGGAAATTCAGGGTCTCCCCAGCAAGCCTGAAAATGTTCTATACTGGGGCTATAGAAAGTTTACTGACTCAGTGCATCTCAGCATGGTACGGAAACCGTGGTAGTCTGATAGCTAACACTGAGAGGCTCAGGAGGAGCTTCTTCCCTCAGGCCATCAGACATCTCAACACTGATATGTCCACTATACAGATCCCTTAGGACTCATTAAAAACTCTCTTATCACTTTTGTATCGTTCCTACACGTAACATACCTGCGTATTTCGTACATTCCTATTTTTTTGGCACATTCCTGTACATATGCCTTGCACACTGTTTAGTTTTAGCTTCAGTTCTACTGTACACAGTCTTATTTCTACTTATTATTTTTACTTATTTCCTATTCATTTCTTATTTTTAGGCCAGGTTTTCATTTCAGTACAAGTTATATACTGTATACTGTATAACTGTGTATGTGACAAATCTTGAATCATGCAAGTATCACTTTTATTTTATTATTAAACCTCAAACAGATACCGTAAGTACAATATTTCTATTCATGTGAAAGTAATTTTATATAACTGTAACATTTGTAAAAACTTATATAACACTAATGAATACCTACGTGTATTGTCCTTGCCATGCTATTTCTGATTAAGGATGGGCAAATGTATATTTTTATCGCTCTCTTCTATGTATCACCTTCTAATTAACACTCATTTTTTCAAATAAAACTCCAAAAAGTATCAAATCTTTCTGTATCTTCCAAAATATAGGTAACATAATTCATGTTGTACGATTGTATTGTATTGCACAACTGATTACACAAAATAAAAGATTATAAATAAGACAAAATAAGACTGGAACATCTATTTGTTCTTTACAGTTGAAGAAAATGACGGTCTTCCTCAAAATTACAAAAATTATGGAAGAATTAATTACTTTAAAGGGGAGTCATCATCAAAGTCACAGGTTTTTTTTGGCAGTAAATGTGGGGAGATACCTTTTAATAATAATGATAATCATAATAACAACAACAACAACAATAATAATAATAATAATAATAATAATAATAATAACGATTGAACTGTTCTATTATCCATAGAGTTTTATTAATTTCTATTTCTATAAGTCTGGATGAACATCCTTTGTGGACATTGAAAATGGCTTGATTACCGCGCAATGAATGTATATGACTCTTAGCTCATTAAAACTGTACTTTATTACAGGAAATATATTATACCTAATAACATATTTAAAGGTTTTAAACACTTTAATAAATCTTTTGACCTATTAGGAAAAATTACCCTGTTTAAGAATACGCAAAGCATGCTGGGACATCTAATCAGTACAGATGAATAGCAGAAATTTCCACAGCCCTATGCTATGGTTTTCTGATAGTTATAATTTTACAGTACAACTGTATGTTTTATGAATTTCTCCAAGAGTAACATGCATCTAGTATAGAATTTAATACATAGTTTAAATACAATAAATCATTAAATGGCAGTCAGAAGCGGAAATTATTATCGCAAAGCGATTGTTGTGTCGCGAAAAGAACGTCTTGCTTTTTCACGACAATTGGAGCAGAGAGTGCCGTAAAGCGTTTCTCCTCAACACATGGGTAAGCTCTTAAACGTGTCTGTTAGAATTGAGTGAAAATAACATTTATCTTTACATGGACATGGTTCAGACTGTTATATCGCATTTGTTGTATTTTCATCCAGTGGTTTTTTTTCTGATCTGCTGAAGTGAAAGTATAAAACAGTTATTCAGCGGTTATTAATAAAGTTTACGTGTAGCATGGTGTGAGCTTTCAGCTAACGATAGCTGGTCTGCTGAAACAGTTATGTGGATATTTACAAATCAGCGCTTTTGACAAATATTTCTCAATGTTTATAAGAAACATTACTCAGCGAGACTTCTTGATGTTTATTATTATTATTATTATTATTTTTTATAGTTTGGTTGGACAGCATGGAGTCCAAACCAAGAAAGAAGTCTTTCAACCCCAAAGATGGAAAGAAACCTGGATTTAAAGGGAAGGGTAAGAACAGTTTAAACTCCCAGTCTGTGTTTTGAGAGACACATTATTATTTGGCCGAGGTAGCATCTAGCGTTTTTGTTTATTATTGTATCTAGTATATCATTTTTGAATAAGACTAATGGCTACTTATATCTGATGGAAATGGCTATACAGATTCCCTATTGTGATTTGTTAAAGCTGTTGATGCACAACAGGTTAAAAAAATGATCAATAAAAGACTTCTCTTAATGTTTTATTGTACATGTTGTTATGCGAAAACCTTTAGGCAAACCTGAGGGAAAACCTGCTGGTAAACGTCCGTTTAAACCTCACAACTCAGACAAAAAGAAAACTTTTACAAAACCAGGAGGGAAAGGAGGACCAAAGAAATTCTTTAAGCAAAAGCCAATAGAAGGAAAGACGACAAAGAAGAGAAAATTATCAGAAGACAATAAAAACTCAGACGATGGTATGTAATGTTATTTATTTTTAAAAAATTTGAAACAGTGCAGTTCGGACGGTTAAGCTGTATGGTCATTGTGGATGTGTATATGGTTATTTTGAACTGTGCAGGTTCAGAGGAAAAGAAACCCAAATGGAGTGAGTTTAAACAACAGAAGAAAGAGTTAAAACAGACCCGACAACAGAACAATAAGAAGGAGACCTACCACATAGTGAGCAGAGCCAAACAAGTGTGGGAGATAGTCAGAAGGTGAGCAGTTCTCCATTACATTGTCATTAGTGTGCATGTCTAGTGTGTGTTAGTGCTGATCTGTTCACATTTTTTCCATTTTCAGTACGTTAATGATACTGGGTCTTTTAGAACCACTCATACCTGACGCTGATCTGACACTAACGTCCTCAAAGTAACTGTGACCTATGTTCTGTAAGATAAAGCTGATATGTCATGACTTCTCAGATTATTGAACATTTTTAACATTATTGAAAAAGTGAAAACGAAACATTTAGTACATATATAAAAATAAATCAATAATATATTTTGGGCAAATCAGCTGCTTGTGAAGCCCGTTAAGTTCATATAGGTACTGATGATGCCCATAGTATTCTGGGCATAATGCGTATTGTTCTGTAATTTATTATATACCACAATGCTGTTCAGTTCTCAAATGTGATTGGTCAGAAGGTGTTGATGAATATTCTATAGTCTCATTCACAAATGCTCAACATTAAAGCCTTAAAATAATGTTTAAAATGTTTAAACAATAAATGTTTTTAAGTGTTCAATGGGAAAAAAAAAAGTGTATATGTGATATATATGCTGGTGAAGCTTCCCGTAAGGACATTTATGTAACGTGAAAAGAAGAGCTCCAGCAAGTTTCTCAGATACATGACAAACTGTGTTTTTTATTTCTTATTAATTTTCATTTCAGAGAGGTAACACCCCTCCAAACAATTAATTGTTTTGTTACTTACTTGCTGTATTGCTCAGTCATAGTTGTGATGGTTGTGGGCTTTAGGACAAGGTGTTTTGTGTGCTCCCGAGCATGATCTGTGTTGAAGCAGTCAATATTGCATGTGTTTACTGCATGAATAATTGGATTCGAAAATGTTATCCTGCTGAAATTTGGAAATATCATGATTATTGATGGATAAGTTATTTGGTGTAGAAACTTCCTTAATACATTAATACTGCAGTTTGAGTCAGGTAGACAGGTGATTATGTTGGAACTAACTAATAATGTCCCGTGGGAAAACAGGATGGAGGAGGAATATGAGAGGAAGAGGGCTAAATATCAGGCCCTTGTCGATATTTGACTGCCACAGAGCAGGGTGGGAGGCAGACTGTTTGCCCATTGAGGTAGACAGCAGGTTATTCGCTGGTCAGGCTCTCTGCAGAGCTTTCAGCTGTTTAGGCATCACAGGAGCCCACCGTAGAAGAGCCGTCAAGACAACATCGGAGGCAGCTCAACGGGCCTCACTGTGGCTCTGGATTAAGAGGAATGACCTGTGGCATGCTACTCAGACACAAGCTGAGTTCTGATCAGCCTCAGCTGGGTCACCTGGGTTAGAGGGTCTGATGTTGAAAGACCCAAAACATCCTGTGACCCCTGGAACATCACTGATGATGTGTCTGAGAGCGTTGAAAGATTTGTCTAACAATGCTTAAAAGTTGTTGCAAATCTTGTTGCAGAGACCTGTGGTGTGAAAATCAGTTGTACTATAAACAACAGGACTGGAGCTTGCAAATCATCAATTTAGTCTCTTCACATGTCAGAAATCTGGACATCTTATCTAAACAGGTGCCACTCATGGGTGCACGGAGGCTTGGTGGTCAGCACGTTCGCCTCACACCGCCAGGGTTGGGGGTTCGATTCCCGCAGCTGCCCTGTGTGCATAGTTTGCATGTACTCCATGCAGGGGTTTCTCCGGGTACTCTGGTTTCCACCACCAGTCCAAAGACAGGCGGACTGGCATGTCCAAAGTGTGAATGGGTGTATGAATGTGTATCTGATTGTGCCCTGCAATGGATTGGCAAACTGTCCAGGGTGTACCACGCCTTGTGCCTGATGCTCCCTGGGATAGGCTTCAGGTTTCCCGTGACCCTGTAAGATAGATGGATTGATGTCTGGATAAATGGATGGATGTCAATCATGTATATCCCAAAAATAGACATTGCAGGTTAAAATCTGATTCAGTTACAGATCTGCAGTACAGATATTGCTGCCAATATTTCTGCTACACTACTATTGTACTGCTACGTGTTGCACCATGGTCCTGGAGAAATGACATTTCGGTTTGACAATTAAAACCCACTTGATTTGACACGTGATCCTGTGTTTTAGGTCTCCATTGGCCTGTATTGGGTTGATGCATCTCTACTGTGTCTAAATACGCACATCTGAGCTGCTAAACGCCTCTAATTTTAGGTTTTGAGTAGCTCCCAATTCCACACAAATCTACATTGTTTGTCGTGTTTTTGGTTGCAGGAAAGACTGTGACGCAAACAAGAGAGCAAAGTTGATGAAAGAACTGCAGGAGCTTGTGCGGGGCAAGATAAAGACGGTAAGTACTTGTTTTAGTTCTTAAAGACTCTGCACAAGTCGGACAGAACAGCATTAAGTATTTGTGCACTACCAAACGCTTTGAGACTTTGCTTTCGTTCATGATAGACATTTGGAACAAGACCATAATTCATAGAATAAGACTGTGTTTCTGTCTCAGAGCTGAATGAAGGGCAATACAGCACATGCAATGATTTATTTATTTATTTATTTATTTATTGTAATTTAATTTTTGTATATAATTTGAGTTGCAGTAATTATTATCGTCTTATGTCATGTTCTTCTAGATTGCATTTGCCCATGACTCGACTCGAGTGCTTCAGTGTTTCATACAGTTTGGGAATGACAAGCAGCGAGAAGCTGTCTTTGATGAACTCAAAGGTTGGTGTTCACCACAACAAGATTTTAGCACTCTGGTCTAAAGTTGTTCTTGTAAATTACGTTTTAAAATATATCTGTTTTCCATTTGTCACTCTTTGTCCAGATCACATGGTGGAGTTGAGTAAATCCAAATATGCAAGGAACATTGTGAAGAAATTTTTAATGTATGGGTAAGTAACCATGTTTTCAATGACTGAACCCCTGTAATTAGGCTCAAGCACAATATCTGCCACACATGCTCTTATGTTAAAATACTAACTATGCTCGAGGATGCCCAGCTTTCGAACAGTATCTGTCATGACGTACTATAAATAAAGCGTGCTTAAATTTATATCCTTTTTGCACATGATCTTTCTTTGTCAGAGCACATCATGATTTGCAGCAGTGCACTGCCTTATCCAACTTTCCATCTATCAAATTTCCTCATGGGCTTGATGGAACTTCATTAATCACTAAAATGTTTGTCAGACAGTGATTAAGTCTTCTTGAGAATTTATTATTCATAAGCCACAGCTTCAGCTTTATCCAGTAATGTTTTATACACCCACTGAAAGCAAAAGATTAGGCTCCGTTCACACTGCATGACTACACGCTTAATTTGATCTATCTTTTAAATCCAACTGTTAGATTGCTCATGTAATCTGGTGTGTATCCGACTGCATTGCACTGGTCACATGACCTGAACCTCCTTCAAGCATTTCAACTATTGCAAAATTGACGAATATTCGAGTAAAAGTAGCACGAATACCAATCGGATTAGATATCGGATTTCAGTAGCACATGAAAGTAAAGGTCGAACGATTGATCGGTTCTGCCGATTATTTGGCACCGAATACTGATTGCTGGAACTATCGGTTATCGGCAAAAATTCACATCGATAGTTTTTCCCACTTTTGTCCGTTGCTGGAGTGGCTGAGAAGGCTCATTATACAGAATGAGAGCGGCCTCTAGAGGTGAAATATAAACGATCACTGACTAATTTTGTTGTTATTTGAAGTGTTTTTTATTCGTTTTGGATGTCTCCATTTTTATCTGTTATTTGGAGTGTTACTTTTTGGTTCAGTTTGGATGTATATTTTTTATTTACTTCAATATTTATAATAGTTAATATATTATGTAAATATGTATTTCATTTTTTGTCCTGCAACATTTTACTTTGAGTGTTTTAATTCAGTATAAATTTTAATCGGTTGACCAATCGGTTATCAGCAGGTATGGCCCAAGAGATTTATTAAACTCAACTTTTGTCGTGCTCCATCAGGAACAAGAAACAGGTTGCAGAGGTGATGGTGGCCTTTAAGGGGAAGGTCAGACAGATGCTCAGGCACTCGGAGGCTTCGTCTGTGGTTGAGTATGCTTACAACGACAAGGCCATCCTCTCCCAGAGACTCATGCTTACAGAAGAGCTTTATGGAAACACGTTCCAAGTCTGCAAGGTAGCAATATTTTCCTTCTGGATTTGCTTCATGTTCCAGTGACTGATTGCTCTTGGTTTAGAGTTAAGTGACTCCTTGGTAGATAGTAACATCAGGATTTTTTTTCCCAGTCCTCAGTGTGTCCTACGATAGAAAAGGTCCTGGAGAACAATCCAGAAAAAGTCAATAGCATCATGGAAGAAATGAAACAGATCCTCACACCTATGGCTCAAAAGTAAGCTCGAATAATCAGCGACTGTCCGATGTGTTCATGTCCTGTGCCGTGTGTACAAGTGGGCAGGGTTCATTTAGAGTAAGGATTGCATGCATCAGGCTGGGAGTCTTAAAGTGTGGGCTGTCAATCAACTGTGTATATTACAATATTAGGCCACGCCCACCACAACCGTTTTTAGGTCAGCGAATTCAACCGATGATTGTGTTAAAAAAATGAGTTCTGTTATTCCTAAAATATATTTTTTTTGTTTCAGTAGTATGTATGATTTTATTTATTTTTATTTATTTATTTTTGTCAGTCAAGTGTGGACATTAGAATAATAGGCCACGCCCACCACAACAGTTTTTAAAATTAGCAAATTCACCCATTTTTATGTGTTTTATATTTTTAAGTTTTTTTTTCTTAGTTTTAAAACTGGTATATGATTTTTATTATTATTTTTTGGCTAAAATAAAGTCAGTGCCGTGTCAGGGGAGTCAGGTCGGATTTGGCGGGAACTTTGTACTCTTGGGTCATACACCAGCTCAGATGCATCAAATTTCAGCATGCCCCAACTTCAGGCATGAAACAAGCCCAGATATATGGTGGATGGCAGGAGCCACAGCCAGTCAGGAGGGAGAGAAAGAGTGCAAGCACCCAAAATTATGCTATAAGAGTGAAAGAGTTTTTTTCTTGCTGAATAGGTAAAACAGTGACAGAGTATAGTTAGTTGATTTAGTGTTGCATAGTTACAATCGCTATCACAGTCACAGTAAGAGCCATGCAGCTGATGTTGGCTAAAGGACAAGATGTTGTTGGGAGATTTTACTCTATTATCTGGTAACTGTGGTAACTGTGACAGTCACACTGATGTACAAATACTGAGTAATCGTGAGTCATAAATCCAGCTGCGTCAGTATGGTGTGCATTGTGCTTTTTGGGGCACAGCCTTGAATTCTGTCTGAATGTGTCTTTCACTCGCACTTGCAAATGAATGTGCACAGTCGAGGAAAAGCATCGCACAACAAAATGTTCATCCGCACGTAGCATTTTTCAACCAGAGCGGAGGAAATTCCAAAATGCTGTCTTTTTAAATCCAACACTTTTATTTTAGTATCATTTTTAATAGTTGAATTATTGTTTGTTTTCTGGTTTGTTAACGTAATGTAATTATGTCTAATCCGTTTTTTTCCCTTTCCTTAACAGAGAAGCTGTCATTAAACATTCACTTGTCCACAAAGTGTTCCTCGACTTCTTCCTCCATGCTCCAGACAAACAGAGGACAGTAAGTGATCAGTCCTGTGAAGAATATGAATATTAAAAGAAGTTGAATTTAAGTTTGTTCAATCTGTATATAATTCACAATTCAGATTTTTACCGACTGTCGTGTTAAATCTGCATTACAGGAAATGATCGAGTCTATAAGGGAGTCAGTGGTGTACATGGCGCACACACACGATGGCGCGCGTGTAGCTATGCACTGCCTGTGGCACGGCACATCCAAGGTGAGCGCTCACTGCCTCTGAAATCCCATACTAGGTAGAAGTGAGGGATTTACCTCATTTCCTGTGATACTGCATTCTTCTGAGTGTGTGTGTGTGTGATCTGTATTTCAGGACAGGAAGGTTATCGTGAAAACCATGAAGACCTACATGGCGAAGTTTGCAACGGTAAACCGTTTTTCTACAGCAGTGTTGCGCATTAGGGTTGTTTAGTGCTGGCCAGAATAATAATCAGCTTTATATTTTCACTGTTGTAATAACTATCATGACCATTATTTAGCTAGTTTTTGATTGAAATGACTTTTTCTTTTTCTAATAAGTAAGCGCATATTTTATGTTACCTTATTTCTTTTATTTTATTCGAAATAAGACCTTTAGTCTCATTACTTTTCAATATTAAACATAAAATTGTGATTGTGTCCAATACTATATGGAAACACTACATATACATACAGTATACACTCGTTGTTATTTGCATTTAGCAGCTCATGAATCTGACGCTCTGTTACACAGGGAGAATACGGACACTTGGTGCTACTCGCAGCCTTCGACTGTATCGACGACACCAAACTGGTCAAGCAAGCAATTATATCAGTGAGTGCTTCCATTTTTCATGTGCACAATATTATTCTGGTCTGAATTATTTCAGATAATATATATAATAGCTTTATTAGAGCTTGCACATGTATTAGATTGTGAAGACTTTCAGGTCTCCTGTTCTTTAGATCAAATAAAAACAAATTCAGTTTCTACAATTTTGTGACGAGTATCAATGGATGGCATGATTTAAAAAAAAAAAATGATGTTGGAATATTGTAATTCACAGGAGCTGGTGAGTTCCCTGGCAGAGGTCATCAGTAATAAACACGGCAAGAAGGTGCTGCTGTATTTGCTCAGCCCTCGAGATCCGGCTCACCTGTTACCTGAAATTGTGCAGCTGCTGGAGAAGGGGGACGGCAATGCTCATAGGTCTCTCAATCTCTCTCTCTCTCTCTCACTCACACGCAATTTATCAGCTTCTGCCTACATGATGGTCCAGTAATATTTTTATTTCGAGTACAATAATGTACAATTTTTACAAGAAGATTAGATATTTTTTCACTAATAAATGAAAAAACAATTATTGTACATTTGAAAGCAGTACTAAAAACACTACACACCACTACGTACACTCTAACAGGACATGCTGTACAACCAAATGTCCAGGAGGTGGAGCTAGACCTGAGTCAAACATCTCATATAACCCTAAACCCAAAGCCATGAGAAAATGTCCAATAAGGAACATCATATTTAACACCACAGCCTGAACTGCACCTAGTTGTCTCCACGCCATGGATTTTTGGGGTGATTTTGCCCAGGTAGGAGAAGCTGGATCAGGTCTGACTCCACCCCCAGGACTTTTGGTTCTGCAGCGAGTAGTCCTTGATTTATAGAGGTATGCTAAGACTGTTAAGTGTGCTGGTTAAACATACTAGAATAAGAACTATATACTTGTAGGCAAACGTGTAAGTTAAACCAGGTTTTAAGTTACTATGGTTTGTTAATTCTGTAGTAAAAAGGACGTGGCTGTGAGGAGGCGAGAGCTCTTGGAGGCAGTGTCTCCTCCTCTGCTACAGTACCTGTGTGAGAACACTCGCTCCATGGTGATGGATAAAGCCTGCAGCGTAGTAGTCCGTGACATCCTGGGGGCTGCCGTCGGTGACCTTCGACCTGCCATGGAAGCCATAGCACAACTGGCGGCAGCTGAAGACCTTGTGGCTGGCGGTGTGGAAGGACAGGTGTGTTATGGATGCCTAATTAAGTCTATGGAATATTCACATCCAGTATTTGGATGTTCTTTTCAACAAGATTAAAGCGATGATGTATTTAGATGTAGGATTTCATTAAGTGCACCCGTCTTGATATTTACAATACAGCTGAACAGTTGGGGAAAGTTGTGAGGCTTTCATGAGTGAATATGGGTGGCTTTGTATCTTGTGAGGTATGCAACAATAAGAGCCACAAATATAAGGAGGCGGTGTGGATTCCTACTCTTCAAAGCTAACACTTTCTGATTAAAATCTTTGCATAATTCTGAATCACATTGTATCGGGTCGAAACAATTGCAGATTGTATTTAATCGTAGGCCTCTTTAAATGTGTCTTTTAAAAAAACAGACTGTTTGGATAAAGAAGCACATTGTATCATCATGAACAGAGTAATACACATCTATGTAATAAAACAAAAAAAGGACTTATTTTTTAAGTACAAGTATGTTATATTAACCAGATTTGAAGCTTTTTGGACAAAGTAAAAAAATCTTTCTTTGTTCTAGCTGCACATGGCCGAACACCCTGCTGGTCATCTTGTGCTGAAATGGCTGATTGAACAGGACTCTAAGATGAAAGCATCCGAGCGAAAGGGTAAGGGTGTAGCGTCTCTACATTTTAGTTGCGACCGTTTTAGCCTTGGAAATTCAAATTGATGGGGGAAAAAAACAATGAAGACCTCACCTTCAAGTTTTGACAATGGAATGGGGGCTTACATTTTGATTGTGACACTGCTGTGTATTGGTTTTGTGTGTGTGTGTGTGTGTGTGTGTGTGTGTGTGTGTGTGTGTGTGTGTGTGTGTGCGCGCGCGCAGAGCGTTTCTCCCAGATCCTCCTGGAGACGGTGGGGTTAGAGAAGCTGAAATCATGGGCTTCAGTCAACCGTGGAGCCATTGTGCTGTCCTGGTGAGTGAGCTTGCTTAAAGTGCTTTATTTTGCTTAAAAACAAAACGTCCTCTCACACTTTTTGCTAAACCATATTCAGTGTGAAGGATGGCAACACTACAGACATTTAGCGGTATAAAATGTAAACCGGTGAAATGTATCCGAGGGAATTTTAGACTCCTGGCCAAATGACTGCAGTTGAATTCCTGTAATTCGTGTTTAAAAGAAAAAAAGAGCATCTCTCAAACTTTCGTAACAGATTTCTTGCTTTCCCATCAGGCTTGCTGTTTCACAAAGCCGCCTTTTATTGTATAGCCATATTCCACTGCGCTTGGCCCTAACATGTATACCACAGTATCCCCACCCCCCCAGTGTTAGTGTGCTAATAAAGGCCTACACAGTGGCTCACTCGTTCCATTCAGCCTTCTAGTAGGATTATTTCACTCCTCCATAACTCTCGTCGCCCTCCCTGGTCTTTGTGCCTGACCTCCTATAATCTCCCTAAGACTTTAAGCAGTGACAGATTTGTCTGTTTCCCCTCCATACACCATGCATGCACAATGGGGTTTTGTTTTCAGAGGTCAAGGCTTTTCATTAACATGTGGGAATGTACTGTTTAATTTTATACCACAGCACTGTTGCAATCTCACGTCTGATTGGTCAGAAGGTGTTTTTTTTTTTTCTTCTATTCTATATTTTCTATAACAGCAGCTCTGACAGTAGCTCTAACTACAAGGTTTATATGAATGCACTTGTTCTAATGTATTATCGTTTCTATTTTAACAACTTAATAAACGGATTAAAAACATTCTTATTTTAATCAATAAAAATCATTGGTATAATCATTGATAAGGCGAATCTTTCTGTAAAGAGACCGTTTATTTAACATTTATGAAAGCAGTCTCTATTGTCAGTGCTTCGTAACAGTCAGCGAGTTTACTACCACCAGACAGTAGGGAACTTATTTGTATTGACTTCAAGAGAGGGGAAAAACATAGAGGTTGGTAGTCAGATGACTGTTTATAGTTGATATAAAATAAGTGATAACAGGAACTAGCATGTTTCTTGGATGTTCCACATCATTAAATGTAACTATAAACAGATAAAGTATGCCATGTTGTTCTTTAATTAATAAAATAATTGTTAGGGGTTAGCAATTACTGTGGTATACCCAGCATTGCACCACCCCTCCACTGATTATTTTCCAATAATTGCACACCTTGAAGTGCTGAATTCGTTACATAGCAAGTGATATTTTATGAGAACAGAAAGTTGATTGATTATTGACTGTTAATTCCTTTAAAATCAGTGAACATTGTTGTATGCATAATTCCATTAGTTATTTGTATACAGGCCTGTCCCAAGGAACTTTTGAACTTTTAATAGTCTTTCTCGTTGCCATTATGTCAATCCTATAATATAATCGACACAAGCACATAATTATGGTCTTGTACCTTGTAAGTGTGAACACTATATGACCAAAAGTATTCGGACACCTGACCATCACACCTATTCATGCTTCAGATTCCGAAACCATCTGCGTCAATATGACGTTTTGGTCCGCCCCCTTTGCTAAAGTTAAAAGCCTCCACACTTCTGGGAAGACTTTCCACTTTATTTTGGAAGCATGGCTGTGGGGGATTTGTGCTCATTCAGCCACGAGCATTAGTGAGGTCAGGCACTGATGTCCTGTGAGGAGGTGTGGCATGCAGACAGCATTCCAGTTCATTCCAAAGGTGTTCAGTGGGGGCGAAGGCCTACATATAGGTGTGACGATCAGGTGACCACATACTTTTGGCCATATATAGTGTAGGTAAATTAACAGTGGATTTAACTTGCAAATGGAAGACATGACAAATACAGTAACTCCTATTATTAAAACTGAATGATTTTCCATAGAAGTAAATGGCATAAATGAATAAAGTCAGAAGTCAAATTCCTAGTCATCTATAGGATTTAGAGATGGTTATAACTTATCTAAATATTACTGTAATAGATTGAATTATAACGATAGTGAACTTCCTCTGTAATTAAGAGTGATCTCTACATGTGACAGTTTTATTTCTCCTGGTTTTTCTGCCTGCCATTTAAGCTGTGTAGTGATCATAAAGGTTATGAATAGATTAGATAAATACCATATGTAGTAAATCCACTTCATATGTAATGGTCTGCATTAACATGGCTTCTGAATTAACATTAAATTCTATGTTTCTGCCCTCTCCAGTCTCCTCCAGAGTGCAGACGATGGTGTTGTGCAGGAAGTAAAGGCTGCTTTACAGTCCATTATTACTGACCTACAAAAAGTACAAAACTCAAAAGGAGTAGAAGCTCTGCTGGAGAAACTGGCCTAAGTACAAACCTTGGTACTGATGCGCACTGCCTTTATACACTGCATCTTGCTGGTGCTAGACATTGAGACGGTGAATTCTCCGATGAAATTCTGTTTCCTTTCCCCTCCCCTCAGTAGGACTTGACGTAATTAGGTCCAGTTTGTAACTAAGCAAGAGGACCTCAATTGTGTAGTGTAATGGGTTTTGTAATATTTTATTTTGATTTGTTTTTTTCTTTTAATCATTCCCCCCCTGGATTATATGTATTTAAATACAATGATCACAAACAGATTGTTGCATTTGTCAATGTCAAACTTGTTTAATCTTTAATATTACATTGAAACATGAATATTAAATATATTTCACCTAAAGTAGAATGTGGTTGCTCTATTTTGAAGCATGAAGCCTTTAACTGAGTCAAAGGATTGCTTTTAGAAGTGTAGAATTATTTTGAACTTGACAGAACACAATGCTTTATGTTGAAGCATAAAACTACTTTTCATACAAAAAAAAACAAAACAAAACTATTGTAACTATTTATCCCCGGGTCCTGCTAAATGTACAATCTTAAGCCTTGTGAGGATTTCTCATACAGAGGAAAAAGCATGCAAAAATAGGTTCTGTTGTCCTGTCTCACACCCATCTGTCTTCATGGAATCTGCAACACTTGTGTCCTTATGTTCAAGGGTTGATCTTTTGCTTGTATGAGCATTAGTTTTAAGTTAATTGCTTTCATTGGTATGACTCAATACTTTATTCAATGGAAAAGCTTATAATCTTTAGTTTACTTTTTTTTTTTTTTAAAAAAAAAAAAACAAAAACCCTACATAAAACAGTTAGGTGATTTAGGTATGGCAACCTTGTTGCTTGAGAAAATCTGTTTATATTAAGCATAAATCGGCTTTTGCTGATTAAATCTTGTGCAGATGTTCATAAAGGTAAACTGTATCCAACAAATCATGGCCAGATGTTGGCCCTTGAATTCATTAATTATAAATATATATGAGGCATCCGTACAGGATTATTTCCTTTTATTCTCAGACCATTTAGTCTGTTTTTTGTTTTTAGAAAACAAAGCCAACATGTGCATCCTTATGTTGAAATGATTGTATCGGGCTTGTTCAAATTCCTATTGTGACCTCACCCGTGGTGTTGGTCAACGAATGCTTAGACACTCAATTTTACTTCAGCAGGTGTGGAGGGTTTTTATTTTGCACCATCACTAATAAAACTGTAATAGAAAACAGATGTGTAACATCTTGCAAACAGTTAAAATAAAGAAGAAAAAAATTCTGCTGCATGCAAAAATAGACTTTATTGAGAAATTGATGTCAATACAGCAAGATTAATGAATTTAGTTTAGTATATATACTGAGAGAAATCTAAAAAATGCTGATTCTTAGCAGCAATTGCAATAATAAGCGTGCCTCTCAATGTTTATTCCGAAAATTAGTGTTCCATTTGTGATGGGTTTTTATTTGACATGGCCATAGTTGAAATACAATTGAAATGAACCACACTCCTGGTTTCTTTTGTACTGAAATCACTTGATTCTTTTTCTTTTCATTGTTTTGTTCCCCTCCATGTGTAACACTTGGCAGGACTTCTCTTGCTAGAATGTCTCGTGGGTTAGTGTCAGGATTTGTCACAGCACTCTACAAACGTCCTGACAGCTCTTTTGGCAAACCTCACCTTGCCACGTGCCTTCACAGTGGAGGTGTATTCATGGGATTTCAGCTTGGAGTAATAGTCTGAGAACTTGTTGTATAAGATGGAAATAGGCATGCCATTCAGAATGATCCCAAATGAGATGCAGGCAAACGCAAAAATCCTACCCAGGGCCGTCTCTGGGAACATGTCACCGTAGCCCACTGTGGAGATACTCACCTGCGGAACAAAAACATTAAACCAGTTAAATGCACTTGTGCATGTACATAATCATATGCAACTGTTGCGTGTATGTATGGGGGGAAAACACCTGACCTGAGGCAAGGGTTTAATAGAAATTTGTTGCATAGATCACAAGGGCTGTATTCACACTAAGCCTTAATGCCCTCGAGAGGCAATGTTTAATAGCATTACATTATAACTGCACTGCTTGGCATTGATCAAGTGTAAGTTGCCAAGTTTGCAAGTAATACAGGGAAAGCCCTATGTCCATGATTCCAGCTACAAATTAAACTATTGGGAATTTCATTTAAACAAAATAGCTGCCTCCTGAAAAGGTTGACCGGAACAATCAGATATCCTAGTACACTTAAACTACTTTTGATGGTCTGAAACCCTCTGTGGATTGTGAATTCCCACTTCAAGATGCAGAAATAATCATTTAAATAAAGTGTACTTACAGCTGCCCACCACCATGCATGAGGTATACTAGTAAAGTTTGTCTGATGGACATCATGCTCCACAGTGTAAACCATGGCAGAGAAGGTGAAAATTCCCATTGCAATGAAAAGGAAAAGGCAGCCAACTTGCTGATAACACTGACGGAGCGTGAAGCCGAAGGCTCGCAATCCGGTGGAGTGTCGGGCCAACTTCAGAATGCGGAAGATCCTCATGAGACGCATGATACGCAGCACCTGTCCCACTTTCCCAACCCGCCCTACTGTCTCAATGTCACTGCCATGTTTCTTAAGGTCCTCGTTTTCAAAGCACTCCAGGATCATCTGGAGATACAGCGGGAGGATGGCTATCAGGTCCACGGCATTCAGCATACTCCTCACAAAGCGTTTGAGATCTGGTGTGGACACAAGCCGGAGCAGGTACTCCACTGTAAAGAATGTAAGGCAGAAGGTTTCCACGTACTCTGCATAGGTTTTCCCACTAAGCTGGCCAGTTGGCATTGTGTACTGCATCTCCTCTACCGTGTTAAGGGTCATGGCCACCAATGACACCAACACAAACAAGCTGGAAGCCACAGCCATAAGTTTGGCTGTGACTGAAGAGAAAGGTTTCTCCATGAGGTTCCAAATTTTGTGACGTGTATGCCCGAAAGCCATTCCTCTGAACAGCGCTTCGTTTTCCTCCACCTCAATTTCAGCTTGCAGCTCACGCTGCACTTTCAGCTGCTCGTTCAGCTCGTCTTGTCGTTCTTCAAATGAGATTCGGCAACAGCGGTGAGTATTCTTGATTCGGACGCCCCAGTAGTTGATTTCCTCCAAGTAGTTGCGAGGACACAACTCATCTTTTATCCAAAGAACCCCAGTCCGGTAAAAATTGAAGATGGTGTGAAAGATATCCGGATCTCGGTCAAAGAAAAATTCGTTATTCTGGACAACGTAGTCATCGCAGAGGTCAAGCTTTCTGTTATGGTCTGTGTATGTCGCAAGACGACCAATTCTGGTCTTAGGATATCTGGCTGCCACCCTGTAAGATATCTGGTAAACCTTACCACCTACATTGATGTTCAGCATGTAGTTTTTAGCTGGAGAGGATATCTGTACAGGGGGTGGTAAAACCTTGTCATAGTCTTCATCATACTCTTCTTCAAGGTTATAGATATTTCGGCTGAGTTCCTGCATTGAATTCCATGGCTTCAGCCAGTTTTGCTGGGCAAATGGAAGCTCAACCTCCTCCACTGGATCACAGGGAGAAGGGGTTGCGGCCCCAAGCTTGCAATTGGGGAAAAGGCTTCGCCTCCTTCCCTTAAGCTTGAACGTGGTTGTCATGTCCTCTCAACCAGTCTCACTGAGTACTGAGCATGCAAGAGCAGTGCATATCTCTAATACACCCACCAGTGGGGGGGAAGTAGCAGTGACTGTCTAATGTTGCTGACTGAGAGGCTCTGTATGCTTAACGGTTTAAATACTATTATCCTCTCCCTAGATTCCCCACCCTGATGTCTTTCATTTGCCTTACATTCACAAATCTCTTCCACAACAGACTTTAGGCATTATCCCATACGCCGGGCACAAACCCTAATAGGGTTTTCTTTCCATGCTCTCATACTCAATCTGGACTCTAATCGGAGGTGCTCCTTCATGTTTAGCTTACTTGGAAATAGTAATGCCAGCATCTCCAAAAAAGGAAAAAAAATGACACCCCATCAGAATTAGTTTTGCTACTAATGTACACAAGCCAGGCAAAGATGATCAACACCCTGTTATGTAGACAAGCCCTTGAATGTCAAGTGCATTACTCTAACCTGTAATACTAATTAGCCTGAGCCATAGAACCTTTTCATAGAGTTACATCCACCTTAGTGCAAGCTTTTAATGTAGATTATGCATTTATGAATTTCTTGATTTTTGGTATATCCCCTGCAATTCCAAATCCCTTCATTTCTCAACACTTCATCCATTTTCCATAAACAGCAAAACAACTTAAAGGAATTACTTTTGCAATCGTATTCAACTGACACTTTCCTTTTATTTTAAGTATTTCCAAATTTTTTCAATACAGAGCATTTATTCCTTCCTGTACAATGCTATAAAAAAAGAGGTTATAGGAACAGCACAAACATACAAAATAGTTTAACAAACCTTTTCTTTTTTTTTTTTTTTTATACATTTTAATCTACCCTGGTACTATACCCCACCATAGCAAAAATTGTTTCAGTCAATTGTATACAATCTTATTTACATATGACCATTTGACCAAAGTGCTTGGAGGATCCTGATTACTCGAAGTTGGGATATTTACAGCATTTTACAAATTTTCCAAAAGCACTCCTCTTATAGAGCTTACAGTTTTCCCCAGCATGGACACAAGAATCATTAGAAGAATGTAGTTCTGGAGGTAAATGTTCCTCAGGGGGAAAAAAAGAAAAGAAAAAAAGAAAACACCACACATTTTCAAGATGGTTACCTAAAAATTTGGATTGCATCTAAACATTCATTTGCACAAAATGATCAACCGAACTAGCCATGTCTAGATTCTTTCTTCAATTTCTTATCTCGTAAAGAGTGAGAGCTTCCGAGTCGGTCAATCATTTTGCATGTGGCAGAATCAGGAAAAGGCCACGTTCTCGGTTATATTATGCTTTGGGCATGTTTATTGTAAGAAGGAAGCATGTCAACGTATTTCACACAAAAAGACACACATCACCCCTAAGAAACAATGGAGAAATGCACTTCGGAAGGCATCTGACTGTCAGCCTGCTGGAACAGCAGTGTTTGGCGAGTGTCCCAAGTGGACAGTTCATAAATAGAAGCAGTGTAGAGACCTGGTTATGGCATGTCATCTTCTGTGTTTACTATAGAAATCTGAAAAAGAACAGACATTTAACAAACCAATTAAAAGGTGATCCATAAGAATGACCACGTCACAATAGCTATGTTAATATGACTAATAACGAAGAAACACTTTTTGACTTTGATTCATTTGTACGTTGAGATTCATTGTAAGGGAATTAACTATACAATTCAGCCAGGATAGTCTGTGTACTGTGCCCAAATGATGACGGATAGACATCATAGCCTGACAGATGTGATGCTCAGTAACTCCGGGTCTATGCGTGGCAATGCCGATCATCAATTTGTCATTCATCATCACAAGGTCGTTTCGAACAAGATTACTAATACTAGGGGTATTTTGTGAAATACATAAGGTAATTCTCAGGAATTGTTACTTTTCAGGCTTGTGAAACCTACAGACTGCTGATAAAACTAATCCAGCTCGAATAAGGCTTAACAGAAGAATATCCATTACATCCATCCATAAACATGGAGTCATCCATGCCCAAGAGTCCAAGACAGCAAAATCGGTAGTGCACTGTGGGTGGGAGAAATGGCATTACGTTCTCCACCATCAACAAGCATGTCACTAGCCAATCGTGGGTGTCCGTGAGCTCACGTATGCGGAAGAGGGCAGATAGCACTTTCCACCTAGTGTGTTACGCTTCTCTGTGACGCAGCATGAGCATCAGTTTGAAAAGCTGAAGTGACTTTACATGTCTCAGAGGAAGCACATGATGGTTTCCACCCTTCCTGGTTGGTATCTATTGGCCAGAGCTAGCTAGTGGGTGGGAATAGGAAATGGACTAAACGGGAGTAAATGGGCTAAAATTTCTGTGAGCTAGAATTATTTCTGATGTACAATAAGTTGAGAAAATATTAAACCCAACCTGGTATACCCTAAAGTATATGCTCAACTAGAAAGCCAATCATATAAACCAGTTCATATCCCTGTTATATGAAACTACTTAAGATTTTAAATTTAAAATGTGTTCACGACATTAAGTGATGGAATTATTATTATTTTTTTTTTTTAATTAACATTTCCATTTTTACACTGAATAAAAATAGTCACTCACAGCAGGATACGTGTGACCAACCGAGGCAGTCTGTCGGTTTATGTCAATGTTCAGGTCTTCTTCTGTAGTCTTCAGATACACCGGATTATCAAAATTCATGCTTTTTTTATTCTTCATCTGCCAATTCCGCCACATTATGTAACCCCCAACTGCAGTCATGGCCAGCAGCACTGCAGAAGAGAGAGAGAGAGAGATTTAAACTTTATACCAAGAAATGCTACATGTTTCCAATAGTAAGGGAAAAGTAGGATGACTTACACACTGGCAAAGCTGCCCAAGCTGCAGCTGATCCTTTGGCTGATTTCACCTCATGTATGGAGGTGCTGAGATTTCTTTCTATATGGATTGATGAGAAGGAGTTATAAACTGATCAGTGGGGCACTAAAGAACACAAACATGCTAGTCCATTCGAATTAGGGACAGAACTAGATTGCTAGGGGAAAATGAAGCAAATAAAAACTCTACCTAAAAATGAACCCTAAAGGGTGATCACATGCAAGGTATGAGAATACAAGTGGATGAATGGACCTATGCTTAAAATGAAAAGTATAACAGCACAAGCTTTCGACAGACAGACGGCACCCCTTTCAGCAAACCAGGAATTTCACAGCTGCCGTTTAGTTACCCTGAGCACAGGTATTTGCGGAGGCTATTTGAAGAGTCTAACGCAACACAGGATCTACTCTCAAACTTCTGTTAGTAGTATTCAGAGCGAGCACTCGGCTAAAATGGCAGAGCTTACCAGTGGGCATTGACTGCATTGCGACCTTGGGTTTCGGAGTGTCTGAATGTTGGGGAAGGAGTTTCAGTAGCAGAAAAAGAAACATTGTTATTTCTTAAACCAATATGTACTGTAGATAGGTGAGTCATCAACCAATCTGACAGATGGACCACAGGGCTATGGGCTGCAAAGAAGTTGGCCAAAGTTGGTGAGTGTTTACAGGCAGAGTTAAACATTGTATCTGAAACTAGGTCATAGTGCTGTGCTAGATATCTATTATTTGCAAAGTGACCTCTGCTGTAAGTCTTCCCATATTAATCATGAGATTAACAGATGGCCATAATGAGGGGGGTATTGCATCACTTAACTTAAATTAACATTGTTGACCCACAAGGTCATTTAAAATAAACAGTAAACACATGGCTTTAGGTTCCAGCTTGACTGAAAGATGTTCCCACCGTATGCTACAGGACTACATTTAAAGCCATGAAGCCAGTTTGGCTGGATGGTTTTCATGCACATGCAGTCTAAAGACTTGCAGTGGGAGACTGAATTACCTGGACGATGTGTGGGGTGTATGAGCACCCGCCCTTCATCTTGTGGAACGGCTGTAGATGCCACTGTTACAAAAGAGCACAGCGATATAAAGCCACCTATACTACTTATTTAAGACTCAAAAGGCAAAAAAAAAAAAAAAATCAGCAATGGAGCTTTAGGAAGCAAGCAGGGGGCTGAAATGAAAATATGCACCCACAAGCCAACTCTCCTATCACATGACAGCTACCAAACAGATGGGTGAAGCCCAACATGTGCTTCCTTTGAGACATGTAAAGCCTTTTCCAAAGGCTGCTCATGTTGCATTGCAAGGCAGTGTAAAGTTTCCTACCTTCAACATCTATAAGCTCACACACACACCTATGACTGGTTAGTGTTGCTGTGATTGACAGGGGAGACACGGTAATGCCCCCTCCCCCCATTCCTGCCCAGAGAGTACAGCCAATTTTGGGTCATGGATGGCTGTAACATCTTTGTGATTCAAACTCATGACAGGGCAAATACTTTTGGTGAAATTGGTAGAAAAAAAAAATTGCCACTGAATTGGCTAATATGGTAAATGGCTGGGAAATTAAAATTAAAACGCAAAGTTGGTGTACACAAAAAGAAAAATAATGGATTTGCTGCTGAAATCTATCCAAACGAACATGGAAGCTTGGCTTAAGATACTGTAGAAAAGTATTCCTATTTTAATGACCCAAATATTTTTGTTTAAACCAGTCTCCTAAAGCTTGACAAAGTACCAAAAACGCATCTCTAAAACTATATTCAGATACAGATTTTCTTGATCTAGTATTGTTTGTAGGAAAGCCTAGAAAACCATGTCTCTAAGCACTTGCTGTGACTTTGACTGCTCTTATGTGACCCTTTAGCTCAATCCCAGACACTCAGGTGTCACACATGTTGTATAAGTAAAACATCCTCACCACCTGGAGCCATTACTCTGGGTAAACCAAACTCAAATTCTCAAACTAAATGTAAATCTGAGGCGGTTTCGAACGTGCCCATGGAATACAAGTTCTTTACTGGAGGAGAAAACTACCGTTTTCATTTTGTTGATCTAGCCGTAACTCTGAAGGGAGGGCCCATGAAAGCTTGGCCCATTCAGACACAATGGAGTTAGAGTTCTTTATCTTCATCTACTGAAAGCAATCGAGTCAGAGAGAACAGTTTAATGCTCTTGCATTCTTCATGGAGGCAATTAGAGGGCTCTCCTGCTACCTCTAATGTGTTGCATAGTAAAGAAAAGCCTCTTATTTTGTTTAGGCTTAAGAGCCAAAGAAGTATTCATGCAGTGATGTTTGTCCTTAAAACCTTCCTTAGTTCCTAAGGATTCCCCCTTAGTGTTGTGCTGTTAGGTTTCAATGCCAAGTCCCATCTGTATATTACTCAGCATGGCATATTCTGAAAAGAGTATTCAAAGGAAGACAGCCCAAGCCTAGCTTCAAGAGGAGAGAAAGAGAGGCACAGAGGGGGTGAGGTGGTGGACACAGAGCAAATAAATGCAAAGGAAACTGCTGCAGAATGGAGGGTGAACACAACAAGGGTGCAGACGAATAGAGAAACTTCATTAACCCCTACGGTGCCAGATACTTGCCTGGTCTGCACTGCAAGCCGTCTGAGGCCAGCTCCTGACCTTCGGGACACACACACGTATACTTGGGGGAGTGTTTGTTGATTTGAGGCGCTGGCAGGCACATGTAGGAACAGCCTCCATTTTCTACTTTTTCATTGCACCAGTTGATGCCTACAGAGAAATAGAAAAAACCTTCAGCTTGATCAAAGGTCTTCTGTCCCATTACAATCATCTCAGAATGACTTCACACCATGTTTCTCTCTGGTTCATGGCTGCCATCCCTAATGCTAATGCACTCACCGGACAGCTGTACGAGTTCGTGGTAGACAATAATGTCCTGCGGTTCGTTCAGGTTGTTGACCAGCAAAATCACATCTGATCCTGTAAACTTGTTTGCCCCATAAATAGCCTCACTCTCACCATCTGTCCAAAAAACTCGATCCTGTCAAAACAAGTAAGGTGAGGGTGTTGAGAGGTACTTGCCAACTAAAAATCGCTCAATCAAAAGACTGAGGTGTAGATTTTGACGTTTTTTCAGAAATAAATAGTATGCAAAAGTTAAATACAAATAAAATTAGTATGTATATTTTACCTGGAACCATTAAAAAAGGTACATAAAGGAACCTTATGGATCACTACTGTAAAAGATAATTTTAAAAAAAGGTACCACAGATGCACTTTCCTAGTTAATAGACATCAGTACCAGATGTGCAACCACTGATAGTACCACCCAGCAACAAGGAAAAGTACAGCTTGGTACCTTTATTTCTGAGATGTGGTTTATTTGCATGTATCTGAACCAGGGTTAACGCCTACTGCCATTTTATTTATTTATTTATTTATTTATTTATTTATTTATTTATTAACAACTATGGTACAAGTTGTTTTGATCAATTACTACAGCCAAAGCTGTAACATCTTGGACAACATGGAGTATAAGGAGGAATGCTTTTTAAATCACACAAACATGACTTGGGTCCATACAGAATTTCAGACTATTTGCTCTAGTAAAACACATTATAAATTGGATATATAATCAGATTTGGCTGTTCATTCATGAGGCACTGAGGCAACATAGAGACAGAACATGGTATGAGAAGAGGATTGAGATGCTCATACCTCAAACACTGTGAGGGCAAAGGGGTGAGCCAGGTAGTCTTGGGACTGTAGGACTTTTTTCCGGTTATCTCCATTCAGATCCACGCTACACAGTGTGTGCAGCTTGGAATCCACCCAGTAAAGTCTGCTTTTGATCAGATCTGTAGAGGCAGGACTAGTCAACATTATTTCCACAACAGGTAGCTATAAAATGTAACATCCTGCTCATCATCACTCAAACTTCATTTAACCAGTACTTACCAAGGGTAATACCATTGGGCCACTGAATGTCAGTTTCAACCAGGACCTGTCTGTCTACCCCATTCATTCCAGACTTCTCAATCTTAGCTGGCTCACCCCAGTCTGACCAGTAAAGGAACCTACAACCACCAGCAACAAAAATATTATTGTTTCCCCCCTTTTTTCTTAAATTATCAAGCAATGAAGAACAAATTCAAACAAAAAAAAAAAAGCTACCACTCAGTAGATGTATAATAAGCATTGAGACAAGATTTATACAACAGTTTAAATATCCTATATACACAAACTGGGTCAAGGTTGTGGTTTGTGGGCTAATTCTGTAACAAGGTTGCAGGTGGGGGAAGAAAAAACAATTCCAAGGGTGGCATTTTTTGGAGCTTGTTCTGTCTGCAGCTGCACAGATTTTGTTTTAAAGCAGATAAGCATAATTAAGTATAATCAATTTCCATAGACATAGGCTATTAATGGACATGTAAGTGCAGATACTTTATCTGTTCTTTAAGATGTATTGCAAAGACTTTCAAAGGGAAATTGAGTGGATAATACAGTCTATACAGGATTTCGCAGAGTTTTTTGGGGGGGATTGTTACAGCCAAAAATGCTGGATTTTGTTGTGGCTCCCCCCCCCCCATCTCCAAAATTTGTGATGAAATTTCCAAGTTTTTTGTGCTTTTTTTCCCCCAGAAAATTACTTGAATTTGCAGTAATGTTCGCTGGTAAATGAGACCTTTTAGTTGCACACAGGTACGAAGCACGCAAATCAAACAAAGCTTTGGCTGAATGAGTGTTCTGATGACATCATACGAGAGGTCTTAGCCAAAATCCACTGGAAATCTGGTAATTTCGAAAAACTGTAAACATATATCAGAGTTTTGCTTGATTTTGCGTTAATCTCTGCAATGCAAAATCCTAGGGGGACTGAATAAATGTTAATATGATAAAAAGGTGTGTTGCATATTAGAAATGTGTGTGCACCATAGTGAAGTTATTTTCAAAGCAAAGACTGAGGGGGGAAAAAAAAAATAAAAAATCCATCTCCATTTTCCAATGCCCAATCTTTTCGGGCTAGAGTCAGGTGTCTGGGCTAAAAATTTTGACGAGACCCCACAACCCTGAATGTCAGGACAAGGCATACCAAACAAAGACAGTCATATTTATATATTATCCACAAAGGAGATCAACAGAAGGTATACAATTTGTTTTCTCAGTACAAAATTACCCAGAGAGAGGATCCACTGCAATCGAAGCTGGCTCCTTTAAGTCCCTGTCAAACAATACTTTCTGCTTCGTGCCATTGAAATTGGTCACGGCTATTGTCTTACTGCCCAGGTCTGACCAGTAAATGTTCTTGTAGATCCAGTCCACTGCTATCCCTACAGGCATTTGGACATCAATTACTTTGGTGTGTCTGCTCACATCATCACGCTTGTCTAGTACTGTACTGTGAATACAAATAAAAACAAAATAGTTGATTAAAAATTAGTCATAGCAAAATTTAATCTCATTTAATCATGTCAATGTATTTCCAACATTTACTATCCACCCACCCACTACAGGGTGGTGCAGATACCTGAAGATGGCTTTCTGTCCCAGGTCAGCCCAGAAGATCTTCTGATGGCTGAAGTCTGCATCCAGGGCCACAGTGTTGCGCAGCTGCTCTACTATCTGTGTGTACTCGCGCCTTTCCAGCCCCAGCTTCCGGATGTCTCTCCGGTTTGTGAAGATCAGACAAGGCTCTTTGCCTACAATGCAGGAGATAGAGCTGAAGGTCTAGCCCGAAGCTACCAGCAATCATGTGGCTTATGAATGTTCAAGTCCAACCAAGGTTTGCGTAGCTAGCCTGTTAGCACTATGAATGTGTACATGCACACCCACTTGACCTAGCAAAACAATCAGCACTGATGATAAACTGGCTCCAGGCAAAATCAACCTTCAGTGTGTGATATCAAGGAACCTCCCACAGTGAATTCCAAGAGCCTTGGGAGCTCAAGTGATCAATGATTTATCTCCAGCACTCAACACAATCTCACCTACCTACTGCTTTACACACTCCTGTGCTGGAGTCCATCTGATAACCCTCATGACACTCGCATTTGTAGCCTCCTTTCAGATTGATGCAAATCTGACTACAGATCCCAGGATTCAAACACTCGTTGATATCTGCAAGGGAGGAAGAGAATGCTGAAGCATTTACAAAAACAAAGCAGCTACTGACCACTATGGTAATTGCATGAAATGGCATTTTGGGAAAGGAAATTCCTCCAAATCTCTTATAGCTCCACTGAAGAACAGACCCAGACCTGTTTTCAATCATTTATCTGAACAGTATAGAGTTGCACGCACCCCCACAGGTTTTATGATCGAGGAGCTGCAACCCAGGCGTGCAGTAACATTCGTAGCCGACCACCAAGTCGCGGCACAGGTGTGAGCATCCACCGTTGTTGAGAAGGCACTCGTTTACATCTGAAATGAAAAGAAAAAGAAAGAATTACACAATGTTCAATATTTTACAGGCAATGTGTGAGGAATGGTGGAAAGAGAGACAAGTCCTTGGGATGCTCAATAAAATGAGTCACACAGCAAGTCAATATTTGCTTGCAATTAAACACTGTTCTTTCATAACCACAATGCCATGCAGAATAAGAAATGTGAAATCAACCAAAGCTGCATAGGGCAGGATTTAAACAAAGAGAAAAGTGGGTTCTTCAAGAGAGAATACAACCTCTGGCAAAAATAATGGAAATCACCACACTTAGAGGATGTTCACCCATCTTGTTTGCTCCATAATAAATAACAAATTAGGTTGTGTTATTTATAACAAATAAACAAGTTACAGATATGACAAAAGTTTTGTTTAATAGCTGAATATTCTGGCTGGGAGAAATATGCCTCATTCGGGTAAAATGAAATTATTTTAATTAATGGCATATTTTTCCCCCCCCAGATCAAATAGTGGGAAGAAATGAATTATGGAATCACCCAATGTTGAGGAAAAAATTATGGAAATCACCTTATAATTTGAATTTCTAAAACAAAATACCAGCACAAGTCTAAAAATGCAAATTAGTCTGCAGTTAAAAGAGAGAGTGCTTACAGACCTTAACCTTGGACTTTTTGAAAGGAAACATGGCTCCAACAAGTGAGTTGTCAGTTGAAACAATGGAAAGGATTTTAAAACTCCTTCAAGAAGGAAATCAACACTGAGTGTGGCAAAAGATGTCGACTGTTCCCAGGCAGCTGTGTCTAAACCTTGGTGCAAGTATAAACAAAATGGGAAGGTTATAAAAGGAAAACATACGGGTAGACTGAGGAAGGCGTCAAAACATCAGGATAGAAAAGTCAAAGCAATATGCCTTGAAAATAGAAAATACGCAACAAAACAAATGGGTGGAAACAGGAGTCAATGTTTGAGACAGAACTGTAAGATATCGGCTGAATGAAATGGGATTTACGTATAGAAAAGCCAAACGAATACCAGAACTAACATCTAAACAGAAGAAACCAAGTTTACAGTAGGCTAAAGAGAAGCAATCATTTATGATAGGGGATTGTAGGTCAGGTAAACGACCTGGGGGAGATCAACAGTCAATGCAAACATATACACTGAAATTTTGGACACTTCTCATTCCACTGATAGACAATATATCCGGTGAAGTCATTTTTCAGGATGATAACGCATCTTACCACAGACCAAAAAATGTTGAGGTTTTTCTTCAGGAAAAGCAGATCAACTCCATGACATGGACTGCAAACAGTCTGGATCTCAATTCGACTGAAAATTTATGGTGGAAATTAAACAAAAAATTGGTCCATGACAAAGCTCCATCCTGCAAAGCTGATCTGTCAACCGCTATTAGAGAAAGTTGGAACCAGCTTGGAGAATATTATTTTTCATTAGTGAAGTCCATGCCTCAAAGAATTTAGACTGTCATAAAAGCCCGAGGAGGCGCAACGAAGTACCAATTGGTATTTTTATTTATTTATTTTTGTTGATTCCATATTTTTTTCCCCCCTCAACATTGAGTGATTCCACAGTTTTTCCTCTCTACTTGATCTGGAAAACAATATGCCATTAATTAAAAACAATTTAATTTAACTTGTTTGAGGTAGGTTTCACAAAGCCAGAATGTTCAGCTATTGAACAAAAATTGTTGTGCGTCATATCTGATTTGTTCATTTACTACGAAGTAAAAAAGCCAAGTGAACATCCACCAAGTGTAGCGATTCCATCATTTTGTCCAGGGGTTGTACAACAGACCATATACTATATCCCACATGTATACAAATTATTCACAACACTACTAATGATTTTCAGTGACAATTCTCTCCAAGGGGACAAATGGAGCAAAACCATGCTTAAATTCCCCACGAAGCCTACCAGAACTGCCAGATCTCCTCACTGTAGGGGTCCAAGCAACAAGGCCTGTAGTTTTCTCTTAGTGTATACCACTCATGCACTTGCCCACTTGTTGAGAATATAGTGATCCGATATCACATTCTCCCACATCTCTGTAGACCAGTGCTTATGGTTTCACACCAGTGAACCAGTAAACTGTGCATCCGTCTTTGTACTGAGGGGTTTCTATATAGATGCTTATCTTGCTGAAGATCTAAATCGCATCCAGTTGCCACTCTTAATCACCTGAATAACAGCTGCTTATCAGTTTTTCCTGACATCACACTAATTTATAGGATTTACAGTTACCGAATATGCACCACCAATTTCAAGCCTATTTACAGTATCTACCATAGGTCTAAATGCAAATGTCACTTTAGCAACTGCTCCTATTAAAACATGAACCAGTTGAGCACTCACGTAGGCACCACCATCATAAAAACACCAATTAAGGGAATCTTTTGGACGAAGAGTTCATCCTGCCTGTACAGTTCCAGAGACTTGTAGAGTCTATGCCAACATACACTGTGCTTTTGCCAGCTTATGGTGGCCCAAAACCTTTAATGTGCCACAATCTGTTTATTTATTCTTTATATACAGTCTACGGAGATGACGGTATATGTTTATACAGCACCTCTATAATCAACTCTCCATGTGTCGTGCAAAACTTATTTCTACAAAGCAAAACTGTTCCAGAAACAGAAACTCTGCATGATGTTCACTTACTGCATTCTTTTATCGGTTCATCGCTCCAGTCAGTGCAGTCACGGACCTTGTTACAGACTTTGCTCATTTCAATACACTCTCCACTCCGACACTTGTACTTGTCTGGGCCGCTACACTGAGTCACTGTAGTAGCGAGGGAACGGAAGAAGAAAAGAAAGTTACTGTGAAAACCACATTATATACACAAACGATACTAAAGCCATAGGCAATAACAAATCATGCACACTCTTTCTGCATGCCAAGTCAGTATGCAGTGTGTCAGAGACTGAAACCTGAAACCCTAAGGTAATATAATTAATTACAACATTCCTACAATAACCAGGAGGAACGGTTTATTGACTCTGGATTTGACCCAATTTCTCACTACTACACATCTTGTGCACATTTGACCTAATTTGATGCAACATTGTGTCTATAAAAAGGGTTAATGTAGGACATCTAGAGATTGGAAATGACTAGTGTTTTAGTGGGCCTCACGGTTTTTGCAGTTGTCTTCATCCGTGCCATCAGCACAGTCTCGGAAACCGTTGCACTGCCGGCTGCCATGGATACAGCTGCCATCGTCACACTTAAATTGGTCCGGGCGACAGGAGCGAGGCGCTGCAGGGGGAATGGAAAAACAGAGTTGCGAGTCACCTTACAGGCTAAACCATGCAGGAGAGCTGACCTCTAACAGAACGCCACACACACACACACACACACACACACACACCGCCTCCTTATCTGTTTGGCATTTAGCCAAGGCAGTGGTGGATTTTTAACCTTGCCTTTAGTAGGAGTAAGCTCACACCCATGGAATCCCGGCAAACAGCTGGGTAGTTTGATAACAGGATAATATTACTGTCACCCAGTATCACATTACTGTCACCTAGTATGATGACGCAGTCCTGGACTGCTTCACACTGCTAGCTCTTAGTAAATACTGAATACAAAAAAAAAAAAAAAAAAAAAAAAAAACTATTAAAAATTGCCATCCTAAAACTAAGCCACTCACGGCAGTTTCTCTCATCGCTGCCATCTTTGCAGTCAGCGTCTCCATCACAGCGCCACTTGCGGTGAATACACTCTCCTGAGCTGCACTGAGTCTCACTAGCTGAGCATTTCGCCGGCAGCGTAGGGTTCCTCCCACAGCGCACAGGCAATTCATCCGATTGGTCCTGACAGTCTACATCATTGTCACACACCCAACCAATAGGAATACACGTTGCGTTGCCACACTGAAACTGGTTAGGGCCGCAGGAGGAGGGAGTGCAGTCCAGTTCATCAGTACCATCACTGCAGTCATCCTCACCATTACACACAAAGTTCTGGGAGACACAACGACCACTGGCACAGGTGAATTCCAGAGGAGAGCAGGTGATGTTACCTAAAGGGAGGAGAAAGAAAAAAAACAACAAAAAAAAAACCAAACGAATAAAACAAAAAAATGGACACAAGCAGGTCAAATTCAACAAAGATCAGAATCACCTTTTTTGCCAAGTACCGTGGGTTTACATGTGCAGTGAATTTGTCTTGGTGCACTGGTGCTTAACAATAACAGTAAAATACAAGAAGTGAAATAATATTAAAAAGATAAACATTTGCGAGGTAAGATGAGAGAGTAAAAATGTAAATGATTACGTTTCCTCTCTTTACAGCACCAGTTCCCAATCTTGGCCCTGGAGTACCCTTGTACTGAAGTGTTTTCCATACTCCCAACATACCACATTCTCATCAGCTAATTACCATCCCTTTCTGAGTTGAAGTGGGTGTGTCAGAGCAGGAAAACACTGAAATGTGCAGCACAGGGGGTTCTTCAGGACCAGGGTTGGAAACCGGTGCTTTATAGGAACTTGTTAGGTCTTTCTTGCATTGCATCAGCTCCGTAAACTATCCAGGAACACTTCTTAAATACTGAAACGGTTTCCTAAGCCATGGCTGACTCACCCTTTGTCACATGCAATAAATGGCTACACTTGCATCATATGACCCCTGAGGCTATGTCCTCTAAGCAGCTTCCTCTGAAAGTGTTACGGACAGATCATTCGTCACAAAATCTTTGCTAAGACAGGTGCTGACTCACTGCAGCTCGTCTCGTCTTCTCCGTTGTCACAGTCTCTCTCGCCGTCACATTTCCAAGAGACAGGAATGCACAATGTGGAGCCTGTGCCACAGCTAAACTCATTCGTACGGCAAGTTCTGGTGTCTGAATAAAAGAGCAGCAAGTTAGGACAAGACTTTGTATTTTATTTATTTATTTATTTATTTTTAAAACATGCTATTGTAAAAAGGTTACCAAAAAAACCTGCACTTAATCCTAGGAGAATTATTCAGTAACATTTGCATACTCCTACAAATATTGGACAAACACTCCAAGGAACCAGTAGAACTTGATGAATTGGTTTGCCTTGAAAAGGCATAAAACCTTGAAAGAAAGTCATTCTGTAGTCTATTCTTTGTTAAGGTTAAAGTACATGCGCTTAATATCAGCTTTAACAGGCGCAACCTGAAGAAAATCTGTTCCATAGCATGTGTAGGAAATACACGTAAACCATTACTTAAAGAATTTCTCCTTTGGCAACAATAGGTTCCAGTATTTCACTATTTATACCCACAACCTCATGTTTGTCAAAAGGTCACTTACTCAGTGTAAGATCACGGTCACAACAAGCAAGGATCAATCTTTAATATAACCTACGCAAGCAGTCCCAGTGCTCAGGACACGCCTTCTAAAGGTATGATCTCAAACACGTACACTGAGCCACATGCACACGCACACACACCATCATTCCACGTATTACTGACTTTCAACAGCTGGTCAAACTAGAAGTGTTCTGGATGCCTGCCACGTGGAACATGTCCAAGACATAAAAATATCATGGTGGATTGCGCAACAATACAAAACACAAAATACAATGGATCAGTACTCTTCACATATGAAATCAGACATTTAAGAGGATGGCTCTAATGTTTTTTTTTTTGTTTGTTATACCCAGAGGCCGATTATGTGCCCACCATAAAGGTCACCATAGAACCAAATCATGTATAAGAACAGACAGATTAATATAAACCTCTAATTGGCCTGCTGTTATAGCAAATTAATCAACACATTCTGATCAGATTCAACAGCATGGACATGTATGAATGTTTCATACATGCAATGCAATGGTGTTTAAATCATTATTAAAATATCATCAATATTCCAAAAAAGGATGGAAAAAGTGGGATGTTTGTCCTTTTATGAATGAGGATAGCATTTCCCCCTCAACCTCAGTTCAGCTCATCTCACCAACAGGCAGAGTTTTTCGCTATGCCCGATTAAAACGGCTGCTCGTATTTGTGTGAGGATTGATTAACTGCTCTATAGCCAGAAGTAAAGGACAACACACTGGAGTTACACAGAGCAGTGGGATGTAACCTGACCAGACACACTGACTGATCTGCTGCCATTACCATAAATGACACAGCTGCTGAATTCGGATGAAGTGACATCTGCAGCGTGACACATTTGGACGTGCAACAAATGAGTGACTCAAGGGAGATGAAGCTATGCAAAACAAAACAAAAAAACAAGTATAATTTCCGGTCACATTTTTTCCTGATTCATTCTCTCCCAACCCCACCCACTCACTCACTGATGTAAAGCATGCTGTTGAACAACTCCTTCTATTGGAATTTGGACTATGGTTTGGACACAGACTTGAACGCACTCTGATTTAATGGCTTTGACAGAATCTCTACCCCTCTCTTTTTACCAACTGCTCAAAACCATTTCTGTGAACATAACTGTCAGAGAGAACAATGGAAACCACACAAAGCCTATTTGACTTACGACACACGTCAATGCTCTCGTCCGAGCCGTCTTCGCAGTCAGGTTCTCCATCGCAGTGCCACCTCTTGGGGACACACTGGCCGTTGCGGCAGACAAAGTCCTGTTCCTCGCATGTCTTCCTCACTGCAATGGAGACAGGATTAAAATAAAAGTCTCAAGGGCTTTTAACATTTCAGCCTGGTTAAAAAGTAAAATATGTGAGGAAAATGAAAAACGACAAGCTCAGCAAAAGATTTTACATCGTACGCGAAAGCCATGTCCCAGAATATGTCCTCTGTGCTTCTTTACTGCACAAAAACTCTGATAAGTGGATAACCAATTTGTGTTTTCTTTTGCAGTTTCAAAAGCAATGGTCAAGCTATGGATAAATCACATTTTTATTACAGGTGCAGTTTGTACAGTGTATAGATATTTCTAGACATTTGATAATCATAATTTCAAAACATTTCTTAGAAATACTATACATGGCAGTGTTGCATAGTGATGTAACTAACAAATTTGTTCCAGCTTCTGCTGATCATTTTCAGCTAACCATTTTTCTGGCCCAGAAAAATCTGCTTCACAGCCAGCCATGACTGAACTGCTCAGACCTGCCGCTTCAATTCACTTCGGTTTTATTTGTATAGCGCTTTTAACAGTGGACATTGTCCCAAAGCAGCTTTACAGAAATATATACATTCAAGATATAGATTTTAAATGTATGAATTTATCCCCTATGAGCAAGCTAGAGGTGACTGTGCCAAGGAAATACTCCAGAGACGATATGAGGAAGAAACCTTCAGAGGAACCAGACTCAAAAGGAAACCCATCCTCATCTGGCTGACACCGGATAGTGCGATTACAAATAATTCCCTTCTATAAATATACTTACATGATCAAAAATAGTGCTGTTGTGTAACTAGGAAATTCATTACAGGTTTTATTTATTTATTTATTTATTTAATTTATTTTTTTTACATGAAGTCTGTTTTGTTTAACTTCTCTACTGTTCACTGATGAAGACTTGAGTGCAAAACTGTTTGTGGCAATTGCAGTCCCAGCCATCATAGCATAACTGTTCATATGAATTGAGGTCCAAAGCCATCTTTAAGGTTTTTAAGTGGTACCATCCTCAGTAATCTCAATGATCTTTAGACTGCACCATGTGGGGTCATCCTCAGCAGCAGCATGTAACTTCCAACTGATGAGAACTCCAACCAGAAGTAGGGCATCAGGATGGATTGGGCAGGTGCAGAGAGCAGAAGGGGTCGTGTGTAGCACGACACAGTGTGTTGCTTCATACACACTGTTCCAACCAAGAGGGAACAGAAAAGGTGAAGGCAATAAAATGACAATTTGCCTTGCCAACTTGCTATACACCTCAGTGACAAGTAAATGTATATTTTCTTCATGTCAACAGTCATGCCCTAGAACTTTACAAGGAACCCCATCTCCCCCTGGGCACTAAGCCCAGCCCTATTATCAGTCACTTCATGTCCACTCAGCAACAAGTGTGCACTCCAATGAAATAGGCTCCGGTGGCTAGAATGGCCAGAAGTGCCTGGAGAGCTCCAGACACATAAATTAGCATGCTCACCGCAGGACTAGAAATTTACACTCACTGGGTTAGACTGCGTAGGAGAGCACGCTTTGGGACCATCATGCAGGAAAGGATTGGAACCTTGAGGACTTCACTGTAAGTGCTAGCTGTAATTTATTAGTGTATCTCACTCATATCTGTGCCAACCCCTCCCTCACACACTGTTTTCCCACCCCCAAACTCTATGACCCAGTTACCATAGATACAAGGAGAGCTGGATCATCCAGAAGGGGACCTTATGGCTCCCATTGTGTAATAATGCAGATCTGTAGTTCGCAAGCCTGGTTTTTGTCAATAATTTAAGGTACTGTGGCACTGCAGTTTCTCAGCTTAGCTTAGAAATTACATCAGTGCTCTAAACTAGTGTGAGACTCAATAAACTGCAGAGTTCAAAGTCCACATCATGTAGTTTCACACCAGTGGAATACATACAGGTTCACACACGCAAACAATGACTCACCACACGTGTTCTCATCGCTTCCATCAGTGCAGTCCACATCACCGTCACATTGCCACACGGATGGGATGCAGCGTCCGTTCCCACATTGGAATTGTGATGGCTCACATTCTATTCGCGAGCCTGAGGTGGCGAGAAAGTGAAAGGTCAAGTGAAAGTGACAGACTATTACTCTATATCCATTATCAAGAAAGGTAAAACTGATGTGTACTAATGATATAACCGAATATGCATTATTCAAAAACAAATAATTTAAGTTCTAAACATACAGATACAAATAGGAGGCACACTATTCATGTTCATCAGGAAACTTTCCAGAAAGATCCACGTGGCATCTGGTTGAGTCTTGAGCTGTGTATCAAGCTGCTCAAACAGGTGGTTTTTACTTTCATTTCCCCTAACCCTAAGTGGCCAGATATGAAGCTCGTGGTTCGGAAAAAAAACCATTTCGTAACATTATTCATTTAAAATGATTTATTTGTTAGAACTGTTGCAGGCCAGATACAAAAAAAGCAAAACAAAAAAACCCTGGAAGATGAACAAACACACACTCTTGAAAATCTCTACTTAAAATAAATACATGAATAAAATAACAAATAAATATTCAATCGACCACAACCTCACTGTACAGCTCGGCTCAATCACGCTCATGCCAACCAGGACGGCCAAGAACCTTGGGGTGATTCTTGATGACGGCTTGACCTTTACAGACCATATCTCAGCAACTGCAAGGTCCTGTAGGTTCATCCTTTACAACATCAAGAAAATCCGACCCTACATCACCGAACAGGCTACACAGATACTAGTCCAGGCTCTTGTTATCTCTAAACTGGACTACTGCAACTCACTGCTTTCAGGCCTCCCAGCCAGCTCCATCAAACCCCTTCAGATGATTCAGAATGCTGCAGCGCGCCTCGTCTTCAACCAGCCCAAGAGAACCCATGTCACACCCCTCTTCATCTCCCTCCACTGGCTTCCTGTAGCTGCCCGCATCAAGTTCAAGGCCTTGATGCTCACCTACAAGACCTTGTCAGGAACAGCACCCTCCTACCTCAACTCTCTCCTGAAGGCCTACGCTCCCTCTCGCAATCTGCGATTGATTAGCGACCGACGTTTAGCAGTTCCAACTCAGTGTGGCTCAAGGTCCCTTTCCAGAACCTTCACACTAACTGTTCCTCAGTGGTGGAATGCACTTCCAATCTCAACCCGACCGCAGAATCTCTCACGATCTTCAAAAAACAGCTAAAGACCCACCTCTTCCATGAACACCTAACCAACTCATTAAAAAAAAAAAAATGTAAATAAAAAAATAAAAAATTTGCACATACACCTCTACTCTGCACTTTGCTTCTTCTGGAATTCAATTAATGGATCTTGTATGGTAGCACTACTTGTATTGTTCTCTGCGTGATATATCGCTTTGCTTGTATCTTTCTCATTTGTAAGTCGCTTTGGATAAAAGCATCTGCTAAGTGAATAAATGTAAATGTAAATAAATTGGTTTAGATTATGACCACTTCGGGTTTAAATCCGAACACAGATATATATATCTGAAATATACAAATATTCGGAGCACTAATCAGATGCAGTCATCCCCTATACTGTAAACAGCACTAAAAGCTATGAGTCAAAGGGCTTTCATTTTTTTTTTTTTAAATCTCCAAAACACCTTCATTTGCATAATGCTTCAGGATCACATGGTTATTATCTGACAAGTATCTTATACTGTATACGAGGATGTACCAATTAGCCACATTAAACTTAAAGCAGAAGTGATGTGATTTACACAAGGAGTGCCCTGCTCATCCGTGCAGACTAAACTGGATTAAGTGGGTGAAAATTAGACATGTACTTTAACTGCTACACAAAAGCACACAGCTCTGTGTGCTTAGCAGCATAGAACGCATTTATGAAGCTCTGACTGGCTCCCTGTAATCATAGCAAGGCTTTAATGAGCAGCCTTGCTATGATTACAGGGAGCCAGTAGTGTGCTTCTAGGTAGGAAGGAAGAACTCACAACTAGGGTATCTGAGCAAGTCCATGATCAGACAGAAGTCAAATCCTGATTCACGGGGGAATCCGATTCGTTCACTGATTCATCCATAGATCATTACACCTCCATTCTGAATCTCGTTCAAGCGCTCAAGGAAACAAGAAGCTTTCAGGAACCATGTGCACCTGGCAGGGTTACATTTCTCAAACCTACAGACGCATATGTTCAAGATAATGTCTAACGGAGGGCAATCCTGAGGACCACAACACTGGAGAGTTTAGAATTCTGGCTCATTTCACACCCCCAGATTCAACTAAACGGTTAATTACAAAACGCCTTCATGTGATGCATTCAAGGAGGTAGAAAAGGGAAGAGTGTACTCTCTTCAGGCAGATGTCCCTTCAGGAGAGTTCGCTCTAATGGCAGTCCATGCTAAATCAGGTGAATACTAGAGCAATAGAGCGACGCAAACAGCCGGCAGCCAAAGATACGTGAAAGTAGTGCACTGGCAACAGCAGCTGTCCACAGCTGACCAGCCTGCATTCACTGACCCTACATCGGCTGCATGGAAACAATGCAACACTCATTAATGAGTGACATTTTGTCTGGACCAATCCAGCTACGCAAAAGCCCCGGATCAGTTTGGGTCACAGAGCAGGTGGCTGGCACTGCCAGTCAGAGTAAAACCTCAACTAAACCCCAGTAAGAGAGGAAACGGATGGATATAATAAGCATACTTACATTTCAGGGTTTTCTTTAGTAAGGAAGGGAAATCACTTTCATTTTGTGGCAGGAAAAAACCCCCTGAAAATTTATGTAGATAGATATGTACACATAATGCTCTACTGAAAATCAGGACTCCAGAGATAGCAACTTAGTACTTTATAGACCATTCATAAAAAAATAGCAAGTCACCACAATGGCCACTTCTGTCCCCTCCTTAATTCATTCAAGCATGTTCAATAATCACTTTATGCCGGTCAGGGTCGTGGTGGACCTGGAGCCTATCCCAGAAACAGCAGGTGCAGGGCGTGAACACTACACCCCAGGTTGTGATGCCAGTTCATTGCAGGGCACTCGCACACTTATTGACACCTAGGGGCAATTTAGAGTCACCAATCCATATACTGAAACTGGGGAATCAGATGCAAAACTCCACACAGACAATAACCTGAGCTCAGGATCGAACGGGGAATCCTGGAGCTGTGAGAGGGACGCCTGTGCTGCCCTCTTCTCCTAAATGACGAGTAAAAATATTAAGTGGAGGACTGGAGTAACTGGATTTAACTCAAAGTGCTTAATCATTACCCAAAGGCTAGGAACCATGTCATCTGAAAGGCAAAAACACTAAACTATATTGCACTGGTAATGCACCGTAGGGGAACAAAGTCTGCATCCCAAGTTTTTTCCTACTGCCTATACAAATGCATGATGTAGAGTATGAAGTAAGCTTTTATCCCACTATATAGGGCAGGTTATGTTTAGCCACAGTCATTTGATGCACAGCAGATATAGGTTTCCTGTGTTTTACAATATCTGATAAACTGCTATCTGCAGAGCCCCAGAATGGGCATACATTACCTACAAATTGGGTTAGATGCACTGCAACCAACTTGCATAGATCACTTTCCTTCACTGTATTAAACTTTAACCATCTTAATACGAGTTTACAAAAGCAAATAAATATAGTTGTGTCCAAGTCTTGTATTTTATTATGTAGTATACCTTCTATTTTAATTATCCAAGTTCAGAATCTGTCTGATTAAAACAAGCAAGACGTTAATTCTTTCTTTAAAAACTGCCCCCCCCAGGTTAACCCTGTACAAATGTCAGTCCATGTCAAGTGGAGACATCGTGTGCCTTTTAGAAGGCAATGACCCTGTGGACACGACATAACACAGCCTTGGAGTCAATAACCCAAGGTCCAAGATATAACTTAACAGAAATGGCATAATAACAAGTATAATGGCTGACTAGTCTTCGGAGGAAAATCTGTCTGTAGAGGCCTTGGGAAAACAGCTGACTAGATGAACAGGTGTGTTTAATGAGGCAGAATGCTAAATTCAGCAGTTTGCTGTACCTTTCCCTACCTCCTGAAGTCTAACACCTCTGATCAAAGTGAACACACCTCTTTCTCTGGATGAACAGAGCAAACAACCGTTCCTCCACTTAAAGTAAACCAAGCAACACTCTCTAATGGGATCATGGGTAAGGGGAAAGGTGAAGAATTAGAAATGCCAACAAAGCAGCCCAAGCTTGGGGAGTGGGGTCCAACTGACATCATTTTTCCATGTCAAATCACATCAAATGTCAATTATCCATGATAACTGTGCTATTTAGTGTTAATTTTGCACTGACTATACTGTACCTATATACAAGTAGTCAATATGGGATGCATGACTACCAGTCATGCAAGAGCATTACTAAAATTAAAGTGCTTAAATAACACCATTAATTCATGAACAGTCAGAAAACAGAACAAGTACCCAAGTTATTTCAAATTCTAAACGTATAAATTAGAACATGTACTAAACTGTACAATTCCTTAGCACTGTAGTCGTACCCTTATCTCTTGAACCTTTAATAAGCATCTTGCGCCTGAAATTCCAGATAGTGTGTAAAAGATTTATGATGCATAAATGGACTGTGATTAGATTTTTAGAGGAAAGTTTTAAAGGAACTTCCAGGTAAAAGATGTATATACGCAAGGTGGCTGTTTAAGAGTACCACCCCAGTGACAAGGAATGGTACAGTTTAGTATAGTATTATATACATTAATAATTAGATAAAACAGATGATTTATTAACGGCAGGACGTCTGCGCTATTGTTCTTTAAGATGAAATCAGTTCAATTCTGACAAGTAAAGAAAATGCTCTGTAAGAAATTGTGATCTATCTTCAGTTGTGAGGCTGTTAAACCTCATTAAAAAGTTTCAATAACTAAACAACTCAATACTATGCGCTTGTTTAATATTAAGAAACAACCATGAACCTTCAGGTTTAAAAAAAAAAAAAAAAGACACCCAACAACCTTTAAGATAGTTAGAAAATGACTATTTTTGGAGGCTGAATTCAGCAGGTAACTTGGGCTGTCCTGAGTGAACTTTTATTTTTTCCTAACTGGAGTCAGAGCAGTTGATGAAAGAATGGAAAGATTGCACAAAAAAAATCGAAAACAGGCAATTAATGTAGTACAAATTTAGCAGTGTGGACCTCACTAAATTGTTTAAACCTGGTTAAGGCTTATATGAGAGTGCGAAATCCTCAGTGCAAAACAAAAGAAGCATTGAAAAAAGATTATATATATATATATATAGATAATATAATATATATAAAAACACAGACATATGATGGCCTTTTGAGAACATTTGAGGCAAAGGGTGAAATCTGTGTCAAATGACAGTCACCTGTTTAAATGGCAATTACGCAATGTGAGGGTAATCTGCGCACACACGGCCCTCATCTACACTGTTGCATAGCACACACATACACAATTCCCAAAGCACACCACCGGCTCGAGACCATGTCCAAGAATTAATCCATAAATTAGCTCCTCCAATAAATAAATTAAGGGCAAGCGTGTCATTACAATGCACGAGTGGAAATGAAATTAGCAGCTGAAATCTGTGGGGTAAAGTCCTTCACGGTGCATGAGGATAAAAACGTGCCAAGCTGCACGTTGCTACTAAACACTTGAAGGAGGCCCAAACGCTCAATGAAGCAGTCAATTACACAATGAAGGATCGGTTACAGCCGGTATCCGGGCTATGTTAGACAGAAACATTGTTGCATCATACTGCACTTACATTATGAATGAACCAGTATGATTTGCTCGGGGGCATCTTAAACGTGCAGAAATCGCGTGCTTTTTTCTGCAGCTTCGTTGCGCAAGCTACAGACGGATTCTGTCTCTCTCTCTCTCTCGCGCGCGCGCTAATACTCACCATGTGTAAACCCGACCATCTGGAGACATAGTGGCAGGAGAAGAAACCCCAGAACGCACAGGACCATTTCGTGGCTGAGTGTCTCGCGCGCGCACTCGGTCTAGCTCGCTCTCTCTCTTTGGCCCTTGATACCGCAGCGCGAGCGCTCAGCCGGTGCGCGAGAACAAAACAGAAGCAGAGCGAAGCCGCGCGCTTTTATCTCATCACGCAGCAGCAGCGTTCAGTAGCGCCGTGCTCGCGAGCGGCTCGTGCGAGCGCGACTCATCACGTCCCCTTAATTTCACCGACAGCGCGAGCGAGCCTACAGCGAAGAAACCGCGGAGTGGAACACAGGGCGTGTGGACGTTTTTATTTTTTTTCCCCCTTCTCCTTTAGTGTGTCATTTTCACGCAGTTAACCCTTTCTCTACCAGAACCGACATCATGAACAGCCTATATGTGTGTGCATCCTTTTATATGATAACGTATTAATAAAAACAGCTCAGACATTCTTTATAAAAAGGTAAATAAATAAATGCATGGTCGATTTTTTTTTTTAATTCAGCATTTTGATAATTCATATAGTCTGTGAATTAAGAAAACTGTTCTATAGCGACAGCATCTAAAGTGCCACCCGTGTCTTGTGGCTCCACCTATCAGCGAGAGCTTTAAACTCAGTACTGGCCTGATTAATGAGATACAATTCAACAGAACTGAGACAGATATAACAGAATTAAAACAGAATATAGGACACGATGATTAAATGTGAATTTAATCCAATCCAATCCAATCCAAAATGTGATTATCCTTTTCCCTGTGCTATAGTCAAACTGGTAGAAGTGATGGACCATGGGCTTAGAAGGTCTTGGTGAACTGAGATGTTAGTGCTGTTCTCACTATTCACATCAAAAACATTCAGGTTTGTTGACAGTGAAAAAGAAATGTATGTAATAGAATGTTAGCAACCTTTCATAAATTTTTCATTTAAGACTGCCTTAGTTAGCACTAATATCAATAATGTTACCCCTTAGATCAGATTATTTTAAAGAAGCATACATTGCTTTGCTATCTTAAACTTTTAAACATTTTTGCTTCTCCATTTCTTAAAATTCTCAGTATTTCCCAGTGATGGTGTAGCTATCAGTAGCCGGTTCTGGTCTCGTGCTCCGTCTTCATTCGCTGAAGACTGACTTTGATCAACATACAGTATTTTCATGGCCTGCAGTTTACTGATCTACTTAATCCCCTAATATGTTGGTTTTCTACACTAGTCATTAACTTCTATTCCATATAAACTCTTAGCATAGACTAGATGAATAATTCATTGAGTGAACAATTTAATGAACAGACATATTGAGATGCATGGTTTAGTCATTCATTCATTCATTCATTCATTCATCTGCTTTATCCTGGTCAGAGCCTATCCCAGTAGGGATTCAACCCAGATCGCACGGCACCATGCGTGCACACTTTCCCACAATCGTTCACACCTAGAGGCTATTTTGAATCACCAGTCCACCTATCAGAATGTTTTTGGGAGGTGGGAGGAATCCGGAGAACCTGGAGGAAACCCAAGCGGAGACAGCCTGCCAGTAGGTGTTCTAGGCACCCTACACCATCACACATACAGATACTCAGCATGCTGTAAATAAATTCACAAGGCTGATGTCTCCTCACAGATTCCCATCTGCAATACGTCTATATTTGTCTCCTTAGATTTGATTAAGACTGTGAGCTTGGCAACTAATATCCTGTGCACCTGTGTATATCATTATAGCATTAGGCACTAATTAGACACACTATGATGAAAAACTAGATGGTAAGGAGTTATAAATCTCTGCCTGATTCTGTCACTTAACAAGATGTCAAATCTATGAATATTTATAAACCTTCATTATACCAACATATTTATTAGCCAAACCTTATTATACATACTCTATAGCTTATAGAGTGTGTGACAGAGCACTCCAGTGGTGTGATGCTATTTTATGCCAAAATAGCGATAAGAAGTGACAAGTTGTTGTATGCTATGTCGTCTTTTTAAAAGAAGGCTTCTCACATTTGTAAAATGCTAAGACAAAAAGCCGTATTTTCCTTTAAAGGTGGACGTGGTAAGTGGGAAAAAAAATCCTAGACCGTGGCAAGGTGGTATAATGGGTAATGTTGCTGCCTCACAGCTCCAGGGGCCCTGGTTTGATCCAGAGCTTGGGTTACTGTCTGTGTGGCGTTCTACATGTTCTCCCCATGTCCATGTGGGTTTCTTCTGCGTTCTCCAGTTTCCCCCAATCTCCCAAAACATGCCTGTTTTAGGGACCTGCTCCCTAAAAGACAACTCACAGGTTCATGTAATTTAGCCAAGGTGATGGGGTCAGTTAGGAAGAATAGGAAGGTCTAACATTGTTTTCATTGCAATTGCGGTTCACCTTGTAGACAGCAGAGGGCTCTAAAACTGCTTATATACTGTATACAGTATGTGGAACACCAAATTAAGCTCCTGTTCTTCATATGTTACTTTACATTTCAAGAAAGGATGAGATATAGACAGACTTATAAATGTAGAATCATTTCAAACAATTTGGTTATTCAAATACACCCCAGAACATGATTAGTACAGCCAGATTTTACGGTCTAAGATAACTGCTCTGGCACGTTGATAACACAGGGCAGATATCAAGACTTGAAACTATGATCAGCAAGACAACAGTTGCCAAATGAGTATAGTATGGACCGTGGAGAGGCCAGTAAATGTTTTTGTTTTTCATGTGTACGTGACATGCCTACTGTTTAGTGCAAAATAGCAAAGAGACATCAAATCGAAGTTACTAACTTGTAAGCCAGACAATTTACAATAGCCCCAATTTGAGACCCAGTGTACAATTTGCTATGACATGCATGCTATGAGTGCGTAATAATAAACTAAATAATAATATAATTTACAGATTCATAGTTTTTAGCCAGTCCTGGGTACTCACTATTCTACACAATTTCATTTTTTTTTCCATACTCTTATATCTGATCTAGCTTGACAACAAACTGGGTTGGATCAGGATGGTTTAAAACAGAACATTTTTAAATTGTTCTCAATATTTGAGACCCTTTAGTTCAGACTTTTACTTATTTAGCATTTTTGTTTAATAGCAAGAAACTTACCAGTGAGCAAGAATTCAATTCTCATAGTTCTCTGGCTCTCTGGCCTTTGCAGGATTTTAAATAACTGTATGATTTGCACAGAATTTTAACCCCTGACCTAAAACTACACCACTAAACACCTCTATTCATTGTACTTTTATTTTTCTGGAATTAGTATATGATTTTAAATCCTACTGATAGTTATGACCCAGTACACATGTCTGTTCCTCGGGTCATGATGTTCTGTCCTTGCTCATGTTTTTGTCCTATCTTAGCCTTGGGCATTATCTATAAGGTCCTCTTTCAGGCGTACATCAGTAATAAAGCCTGCTGTGTTAAATTTTTGTTTGAACTATAGAACCCCCAGGTTGTCTTTGTGCACACAACAAAACACCACTTTTATTATAACCTGGCTCTTGGTCTCATGATTCTTCAGTCATCTTACTTCTGATGAGGTTGCCATTGTTTTTGATGGTCATCCAGAAAGATTTACACATTACACATTAAAATCAAATGAACACTGAGGAAACTTTGTTACTGCTGATTTTCATTAGAAGAAAAACTTTTCCTGGAACAATCCATGTGAACTGTATTTCTGTAATGTGTTCTGCTTTTTCTCTCCCCCCCCCCTCCCCTCCCCCGCAACCCCCTACTCCTCCCCAGCATGTCACTGTTTTTAAAAGAACAGTTCAGGACTTTGAGTTCAGCAGTAGCTTCAGCAGTCATTTGCCTGACTTTGCTGATTGTGATTAGTGAAAGCACTGACATTGGATTTCATTTAAATGTATGTAAAATAATATATTTGCATTAGTATTATGCCAAGATAAACAGATATTTGATCATTGCATTTGTGTTCAAACAGTATAACAATTCTTTCTTTTTTTCTAACAGCACTCATACACTCATCAGGTAGAAAATATAATTTAATAATGGTAAAAAAGAGTTGTTTAATTTACATATGTGCAGTTTCGACTAGTAATAAAAGTACGTGTGTAAAAATATCAAATTGTACAGAAATGATCATGCTTACAGTATTCACACAGAAATATAGGCACACTGTGTATTACGCAACACTACTCAGTTGCGCACTGCTGCAATTTTATACTGCTGACATATAAAAACCTCATTTATATATTTACAGTACATTCTTACATCAAGAAACGTAGTCGTTTTAACCTGAAAAATATGCCCCAAATCAGTGGTTACACCATCCACACAATGTGTTTTCCTTCACTGATCTCTATACTCAGATGAGAGCTTTCAAAACCAAAACTAGAGGCAGGAGAAGCTACTGCATTTTGCACTACACGACACCTCACCACACTGATATCTGTAGAACAATCATTTGGTTTCATTTTAGACTCACATATGAGTAGATGTGCATTGTTTCTGTGCAAAATATGAATAGTTCCATAACCACCAGCATTTCTGAAACAAGTACAGCTGAGTATGATTGGTATCAATTTCAGCTGAGATAAAGCTCCACGACTGCTAAATCCGTTTAGTCCGATGGCAGTTCAGATGCACCCATGTTCATGTGTCCATATTTGCGATCTCACTGGCAAGCCTCACTTGTCCTTATGGCTGATGTACATGATCAGCTGTAGTGAGCTGCTATAGCCAGCAGGGGGAACAGAGCTGGAGCCACGAGGCTATAGGTACGAGGATATGAGGATATGAAGATATCAGTCCATGATGGCAATGGAGGAGGGTGTCACCTCGGTGGTGTGTAGCCAAAGGGCTGCTGTAAGCACAGAGAGCCGTGGTTGGGCAAGGGGTGGGTGTAGTAGAACTCCACCAGAGCTGCTATAGAAGGGAAGGTCAAGCTTGCCTCCAGGTACACGATTTCATCCTACAGGAGGACAGAGAGACAGAGAGAGACAGAGAGAGACAGAGAGAGAGAGAGAGAGAGAGCATGAGAGAAAGAGAGCATAAAGCGTAAGTGTGCATACTGATGTTTTGGCTGTGCACAATAAGAATGATGTAGGGCAAAGTATCTCTCTCTCTCTCTCTCTCTCTCTCTCTCTCTCTCTCTCTCTCTCTCTCTCTCTCTCTCTCTCTCACACACACACACACTTAAAGGCAACTCATTGAATATTTATATTCTTTAAAAGCAAAAATAATAACAATGGCCAACAATTTTCCAAGATATCTTTGAAATTATATTATTGTTATTTAACTTGAAACATTTTAAAAATTACAAACTGCACCTTTCACAGTAACTCTGTCCTCTCTGACCAGATTCTTTCAACTCCCATATAGTGTGGGTATAAAATCCACTTTTTGCTGTCGTTTCTTTTTTCCCCACCATGGCTGGTTTACGGTTATTTTTAAAGATATGCTTGTTTTTCCTGTTGGAGCTAAAATTTGTAATATTTTATTGGTTCATTACTTTTATGCTATTTGATTATTATTATAATTTTATTCTATTTTACATACTTTGAATATTGTGTTTTTTTTAAACCACTTTGAGCTGCATTTTAAATGTATTTAAGGTGTTATATAAGTAGAGGTGTTATTATTATTATTATTATTATTATTATTATTATTATTATTATTATTATATTTTACATTTAAGTTTAATTCAAGAAATTGTCTCGGACTCAATTTTTGTGTACTTCAGCTCAGATTTTCAGTACTTTTACCACATCCTCTGTAGAGGATAGTATATAAATACATTATTGTTATCTTATTGTAATTAATTTTGCACACAGATGGGCTCATGCAAGTGTGACACCCACCTCCTCAAACAGCCGGTAGTTTCTCGCCTTGTTCAGACTCACATCCCACACAACAAGCACCTACACATCCAAAGAATGAAATGAGTAGGTTTAAACAAACACACATGCTCAGTCATGCATGCTCTCTCTCTCTCTCTCTCTCTCTCTCTCTCACACACACACACACACACACACAAAAAAAACAAGCACACACTCATTTCACAACTGTATCTGATTAACATCCTGCATATGCATCATGCTGTGTTGTACCTTTGAGGTCTTTGTTCCTGAGTTTCGGATGCAGTAAAGGCCATCCAGTGGAGTTCCACTTGTCTCTTTAAATAACCTGAAGAGAGAAGAAGGAAAAGTGAATGAAGAGGGTATCTGAAACCTGGCTCTGATGAAGGACAAAGTCCAAAGTGCATACGAGAGAGTAGAAAAAGCCACATTGGGACCTGTGGCCACTAGAGGGGGTTAGAAAATAGCTGTAGTGTTCGTGCGCTATTTCCCATGTTTTTTTTCTTTCTTTTAAATGTCTGATAAGCAGAGTATAATAGCTATGTCTGTCCTAAGTCTAACCCTCAATGTTAAAGGAAACATTTCTTACTTTTCAACAGCACTGGTCTCAGTTGTGTCAACAAAGACAGAGTCAGGCAACTGTACCTAATAAACAAACAACAAACATACATGAGTTATACAGGCTGATGTCTCTTTTAGTTCCTTTTTTTTTTTAGTTTCTCACCCACTTCTCTGAGTTACTTCATAGTTATAGTATTTCATAGGTGTCCAATGCGTCATGGTTAAATACTAAATAATCCATTACTAACACTATCCTCATTTACAATAAATGAGCAACAAAGCAAGAAGTGCTAAACACTCTTTAGGGTTTGTTAAATGCCCTGACAGCAAAAGAAAAACACAACATTTATTAAAGGAACACAGTGTAAGTGCAAACATAATGTAATGCAAACGTAACATAACGTAATGGAATGTCTCCTGAGGAACTGACTCATGACCTGATGAGGTTCACTCACATTTTCATAGTCATTATCGTCAGAGTCTTCATCGTAGTTTGATATGACACTGTTTTTCAAGGGCTTCTCTTCCACGGAAGACCGAAAACTTTGGCCATCAGGTGACGATCTTCTGAGAGGAAAGAATTGTGAATGGTTTTGTAAAGGAAAGAGCAATGTCTACAGTTTTCACTCGTATGCTAATACTGCCATCAACACCATCATGCTCGTCATCTCATTGTTCTCTGCCATAACTAAACGAATGAAAATTCAGCACCAACCGACAAACTGCTAATCACATCACAAATCTTTCAGTACAGACATATTTAATGTGTTTCATGGTTGAGTTTTCCTTTACGCCCAGCAAGACATTGTAGGAATTAATTCAACACTGCAGGTGTTCATTTAACACTCGCATATTTAATCAATTGTCTACAATGCTAGGGACTTAAGTCACAATCACAATAGTGTAGAAGAACATCTAAAAGAAGTGAAAGCGGACACCTACTGTAAAGATATCAGACTGACTTTGGGCTTCATCAGTGGTGGTGGACACTTGGGTGGAGGTTTGCAGACCAGTGGTGTAGGTTTTCTCTCACCAGGTGAATTTTTCTGGTTGTGTGAACCAGATCTGTTATGAGAGTTCAGAACCAGTTTGTTTTCCAGGTCTTCACAGATATGGAGCGTGGATGGGTTTTTAATAACCATGGCAGGAGAAAGCTTCCGGTCATATCCTGGGAGAGTGGCTAAGGGCACACCCCCACCTACAGACTTTTTCTGGCACACGGGAGGAGGAGCTGGCACAACTGTCATTCTATTAATGACTGGTTTCTGTAGTGGAGGAGGGGCTGAGTGCAAAGGAGGAGGGGCTGAGTGCAAAGGAGGAGGGCCTTTATTTACACTGTCAGAGGGTTTGGGTGGGAGTGGAACAGGAATGGTTGGTTTCTTCTGGATGGGGTATGGTGGTGTTTTAATGGGTGGATGGGGTACTGGTGGTGGAGGACCTTTGGGATGGTAGGGCACAGGTGGAGGAGGGTAAGATGGAGGCGGTACCTTGGGCTGACCTGGAAAAGCCATATGAGGTTCTAGTTACACTACTTCATTTTATAGAAAATCTCAAAAATTTACAGCAGTATCTAAGTATATAAAAAGCTACCTGGAGGCCCATCAGGCAAAAGATAGTCGTCATCATCACTTTCGTCATTTTGTTCCACATAGTCTATTAAAAAGTGCAAAATACAGATGTTAACTGAAAGCTCAGAGAGGCACAAACACTTACTCAGTATTCTTTAACTGTTCTTGTCAGTCACACACCCTACCTCCTTCATGGTCATCTGGGGTATTGGTGATCTCCAAAGGGCTCTCAATAGGGCCATAGAAACTTTCGTCAGAATCAGAGTCACTAGAATAATGAAAGGAAATGAATTAATTTACTTCCACCATTACTACAATGTATAATACTACCGTGGAACCTATACAGACAAACACAGAATGCTGTAGAGCAAAGATGCCTTCAAAAATAATGAAATTAAAAGTTTCTACATTAAAAATAAATACTATAAAGAGCAGTAAACAGTAATAAATGAAACAAAGTCAATATCTGGTGTGATATTCCCTTGCTTTAAAAAAGAAAGTAGTCTCAGGAACAATTTGTGCAGTTTTATAAGGAAATTAACTAGTAAGTTTTACTGCACATGTGGCAGAAACGGCCACGGTTCTTCTGGAGACTTTGCCTGTCGCACTTGCTTCTTATTTTTGCAGCAAAACGCAGCAACCTTTATTGTTATATTTTGGTTGAAAAGTGTCTCTTACATAATATTCTGCTTACAAACATTTTTCTGTAACATTTCATTTTGTGCTGGAAAACTAATGTTTGGGAATCGAAAATGTTTTTGTACTGACTCGATAATGTAAGGTCATAAAATAAAAAAACTATAACAAAGTTTGTACTTCAAACGTAGCTAAGACTTTTGCACAGTATTGTATATGTACTAATTTATCAGAAAAGGGAAGTGATTCCAATTACACTTGGGGAGTTAACAGTGTGGTCAGCAATTTATTTTTTACATTTCCTCATATAACCCAAAACGTCCCTATCAGAGAACACTGAAACTTCGAGGCTATAGTAAGATAGCACACAAATACAGTGTCAAGATTGGCATGAACATGAATAAACACTCACCAAGTTATTATTATAGCCAGATTGTAAAACAATAGAATGTCTGTAATGTACATGTGAATTTCCAAGAAACATCCTTTAAATGCAATATTCAGCCATGTATAGACATTTCATCCAGAGTGAGCTAGCACATATCATGCAATGGATTTCACATTTATGTGAAGATTTTTTTTTACCCATTTTCTTCCCAATTTGGTCATGTGAGACCAGCCAACTCTATTTTTTTTTTTTTCAAATTGAAGTTCATGGTGCGTAAAATTAAAAATAAAATAAATAAAATTTTTACCTTGGGTCAAGCGAATCTTTCCTGTCATTATAATGGCTGATCTCTTTCCTCAAATACCGCATCCATTTCTGTTGGAGATGAGAAACATTATTTAAAAAAAAAAGTTTTGTAAAGTTGTTTTTGAATAACATCATTGAGTTCATTTTCAACACAATCATAAGGCAACCAATCAATAATCTACACTACGCTGATGAAGCACGAAGCACATGGAGTGTTGAATAAACATCTCACCCTTCTCTCATCCTCACTGGCTGCTGAAAAATACCACGTGCGGTGCCTTTTACTGAAGTGCACGATCTTAAAGGGGAAAACGTTGCTGGACGTGGTCTCCTCCGTTGCTCGCATGACCCTGATGACCAAACACAAATTATTTGAGAAACAGTGTGGTTTTTGACAAAAAAGGAGATTTATTTCACATCCCCTCTATGAGGATCAAAATCTATGAGGTTCAATTCAGTTCAGTTCAATGAAATTATATTTGCTTATTCTTTTAATAACAGTCGAACCAGCTTTAAGGAAATATGGATGTAGATTTATATTTAGATCCTTAACGAGAAAGCTAGAGGTGACAGTGGCAAGGGAAAACTGTCTGAGCTGAAACACAGAAAAAACTTCAAGAGGAAACAGACTCAAAGGAAACCCATCCTCTTCTGGGTGGCAGATAGTGCTATAATGAATCATTACACAACAAACAGTTGTATACTATAAAGTCAAACAGGACTAAGTATGCTGAAAGGATATTCAGTAGGAGCAGATTATAAATAAAAGTCCTGGGATGTGCTCAGGACAGACATTATGATTACAACAGCAGTTCTTAGGTTTACATTAATGGTGCGACTTGGGCATAAACTGGAAAATGCAGTCTTTTGGGTATCTATATGTGATCATCCCCAACAACGTTAAGTGTTCTTTTCATACTCATATTTTAGCATTGATGAGTTTTATCTGGTATTAAAATCCCATTGCTTTTGTAATAGCCTCACGTTACACTTTATGTAATGCTGGTGACCAGTATAGATCATACACATACACAGCTGGCTCTGAGAAGTTCTCAAACTGCTTGCAGATTTACTAAAAAACTATTTTTACCAGACCACATCTGCGACTGGACGCTAGACACAATAATTAAGCACACACTGACTGTACATCAGACCTACCCGGGGAGGAACTGAGAGGACTACCGCCAACCTCTGAGTGATAAATCAGACAGTGACACATGTTCCATGTCATCTGTACTTACCTAATATGCATGAAAAACTAGTTTTGAGTGGACAAAACTGACACAGTTCTACCTTTAGACCTTACATTGGGCTCAGGGTGAGGCAGGATGTGGCTAAATGAGCACACCAAGGTGAACATATGTAAACTATGAGTCCATTTTGAGTTCAGTGTGGCTCAGGGTTTAGCTCTGTTTTTAGAGGCTTGCAAGTTTCATATCTCAAATTCTAACTAAACTCTAATTAAAACATCACCCTAGAAGCAAACGTAGAGCACGTCTAGAGCTGTAGAAGTGACAATTTTTGTTTTTTAAAGTACGCACAGCATTTTAGCTCTTCACAAATGATAAATTAAATGGTTCGTTCTGTATGTACTTGCCTGTTGTAGCCGTTGAGGGAGAACGCTCCCTGTGGTGTGGCAGACGTGCTGGTCTTGAAATAGTAGACGCAGCCTTTGTGAATTACAATGTAGCGAAGAGGCCCTGTGAGATTGGCAAGAAAAAAATATTCTATATAAAAAATTTCAAACCCCAGTGTTTTCATACCAGTCACTCACAAACCAGAGTCTGATTTTTTTTTTTTTTTTTTTTTTTTTTCAGACCTGGAGAATGCTTTTTGAAAGAGCCTGGAAGATATTCCTAAAGAAGGACTGATTAGAGTTTTTTATTTTTATTTTTATTTTAGTTAGTAAATTGTTCATGGGCAATATGACACTCACATTTCATCAGGCTGAACTGGCTTCCCCCCTTTTTGTGTAGATACCCAGAAATGGCAACACCTCCGGGCATGGTCAGAAGATTCTGAGCTCCGATAGCCCTCATTGGGACGGGCCAGGAAATCGGCACAGCACTCATATTTCTATAGGAGAGATGAAAGATTAGTTTTTAACACACCTCATTCACTGAGATCCCTAACTTTATCTTGATGTAATGTTGTACCTCCAGTATACAGTTAGTTGTGAATGTTAGTTTGAAGAGAGACATGAAACAAAAAATAAAGACGAGTTTGGCAGACAGGAAACTGCTATGCAAGAAAGAAAGCCATGGAACAGTATCAATAAATAAGAGCACAACTCTGCAGGTCTTGTATGCATCAGATGTACACTTGTTTAAATTATGCTTCTGACTCGCATTAAAATATAAAGATACAGTTTGGTATTTTAACATCACACATTTTAAGCTTGATCAAGCAGGGAAAGATGTCTATTATTTTAAAACCAAAACTTGGATGGAGTCAAAACTCCATTAAGTCTCCAGCACATGGCACCATAGTACACACACTCAATGCTTTTTCATGAATTCTAACTCTCAAACTCTCTCCATTCTTCCAGTCCACAGTCTGAACTTACCTCTTACTCATCTGCCTCCTAATGCCCCTCACTGACATGCTCTCACTGGACATGTTTGTAATGGAGGTTACATCCAGAAGGAGATCCATATAATACTGAGGAGGTGCAGCACACACCTCACAGCTAAAAAGTCTGTCCGATTAGTGCAAACCCTCCAGTTAAAACCTTGACCCTGGACCAGACAAAGCCAGGACAGGAAAGGAAGGAAACAACACGTTTCCTGTGGAATGCACAATCCCCTACTGTGCTCTTGATCATGCTGAGGGTCACAGATTTCCAGCCGAGTTTGCTGTTCCAAGCCTACCATGTGACACCCAAAGGCTGGTCTGCAGAAGGACATATGAAGCAGCAAAGTAAGGAAAAAAACTCCCTCAGATCTCTGAATCTGATTTATCCCCAATTGCTCTGGATGCTCATTAGTGGGTGGAGCTGGGAGATTACCTACCTCCAAGAAACATGTGGAACTGAAAGTTCAACACAAAGAACGGAGCTTGGAAATGTACCGTGACAGATCCAGAATAAAACCGTAGGACAGGATGTAATTTCACAAATGGGCTAAAAGAGGGAACTTCTACACAAATGCTGACTTAGTTGTGAATAAATGACCGAAATATTTCGGCAAACTTCATTATGTTTGAATATCCACAGCACTGCAGATGCTAAATTTACCCGATAAAGCAGCCACGGGTACGTGTAAAGTAACTGCAACGTAATTAGAAATATCATCTTGTCTAGTTCATGACCTTAACTTCAAACCATATGAAGGCAAACAACAAACAGGCATTATCTCTTTTTCCTCTTTTGAACTTGAATTAGTTTCCACCAGGGAGCAATAAACATGAAAAAAACACACTCTTACCCTCATAATTTGCATCAGAGGCTGCCTTCCTTCCCCCATGAATGTTGTGTGGGTGCAATAGAGTTAAAAATAGACACACACCACCCACAGAGTAGCCTTTTTTTTTTTATTTGTTTTTTTTTAATTTGTTTATTTATTTATTTTTTTAAAAAAGCATGATGTGTAAGCTATTATGGCTGACAATTACAGCAATCAAATCAGCTTAATTTATTGTCCCAGTCTTTAGGACTAGAATGGATTTATTGGCAGAATGTGACTGAATATCAAATTAAGTAATCAATATTACTGGATCGAACCAATCAGGTGACAGTAAACCTGAACCAGCTTCTGTTTTAGTTTATCCAAAAGGTATCGCTCACTATATATATATATATATATATATATATATATATATATATATATATATATATATATATATATATATATATATATGTATGTATATTATAGAAGTATCTGTATCTGTTTAGTGCTCCGAATATTTGCATCTGTTTTAGAATTTAAACCTGATGTGGGCGTGAAAGCTGTAAATTCATTCCACATCAACCCATGTTCAGGATAGTAGTCCTGATTCACTAGTCTTAACCAGATGCCCTGAGAAAGTATTTGGCAACCTTTCTAAATAAATAAATAAATAAATAAATAAAAATAACAAATACCACACATTATATTATAATATATTATATATATTATATCTGTATTTGTATTCATTTAGAACATGTTACCTTTTTAATCCAAATAATGTAATTGTATTCAGTTAAACCGATCGTACATCGTTTATGTGTGACTGGAATGACATTAGCCTACACCCAAAACTACATTACCCTGAGCAATACGTCGAGTCGATATGCTTCAATGCTAAAACATACCCAAATGCTGAGTCTGAAATACATCCAGCAATTATGGATACATGAATGACAAAAACTAAAAAAGATACTAATAAAGATAATAAATATATGTTTATTTTTGTATGTTTCTTCTCTGTAATCTGCAGCACACTATTAACTTGTAAAATACAAAATTAAGCTTGTTACAATATTATCTGAGCCTCAGATTTCTTCTGTGCAAGCGAGATGGTAAACAACGGAAAAAAGGTTTATAGAAATTGCATAAAACCTGGAGCCCGAGAAATGCTAGCTTTAATCAACTCACTTCCTGAATTGACTTCCCGAAAGATAACCCAATGGTCGGGCTAAGGCCCTGAGTTTCTGAGTTTCTCAGGGATGCAAACTAGAAGCCACATGCTGATATGAAGCAAACTGCACAGAGGGTTAATGCTAATATTAACTATGAGTTAACATTTAGGACCAGTTCATTGTTTAAATGTATACCCAGCTTTTTTCTTTCATTTCACCTGACATTAAAGATTACATCTTGCTGCTTGATCATGGTAAATAAAAAAGGAAGGACTTTGATGCAACGAAAAGCACAAAAGCAGTGCCTCGTGTTCAAATCATTCTTAAGAGAAAAAAATAAAACATGATAAGAAAATGCATTTATTCACTGACAAATTTGCTTCATGAGGTGTCAAAACATTTTAAGCAACTACTTGAAGCATTTTCAAATAAACAGCTATGCTTTCTGTGCATATTTAAAATGTTATGACCCAGTAAACATCATGACAAAATCCACAAAATAGTGGTAGACCAACAGACCAGTTGGGAACTTCATCATTCAAACCACTGCCATTGTTCTGGTGAAATTACAGTACGTGGTATGGCATCAGCTGTATGATTTGAGTGACATCAGTGTATGATGTTATCAGTCACATGTTTCATGCTTTAATTGACAAATAATTTCCCAATGAACTAATATGTTGTAAATTTGGATTTACACAAGAGTCTTTCTTTTACTTTCTTTTCAATACTGTCAGATGTAAGATACTCTGTGGCCAGTGGAACAACAGCAGACATCAGACAGGATTGGACTTATGAGGCATAGCTTTATGAAGCTCTCTGAATTATTGTCACTTAATGAATGATGTGTATTATTTGGACACATCTGTGTATTTTTAATGCGATAATATAGCATAAACATGGGGCTTGCAGTACTAATACAATCTAGACTTGAGTTTGGAAGTTTCTGTTACTCATTGTTTCCAAGGATCATATATTTTCAAAGAAAGAGGTAATTTGACTGGAATTACTGATATTATTTCGTAGTTCGTAGTTCTAATTTACATTTGAAATTCTTCAATTTAAATTTACATGCATTTCTTAAGTAAGCAATACTAACTAGGTAAGGAATAATAAACTATGGGGAATGCTGTTATAAGGAAAATAATATATGACAATGTGGTGTGCTGCAGTTCAACATGATGCTGAGTTACTCTTACCCCAGCCCCATGTGTTTTATTTATTTGCCAAATTTTCATTTATTGAAGAACATTTTGTACAAATGGTCACTGAGTGATGTATAATTCCTTAATAGTTACATAAAACAAGTTCCGGTTATCACTTAATTACTTATAAACAGTAATTCCCTCACTAACCTCTAATTGTTTATCTCTCTTGAAGTTAATAAGACAAAACAGCACCTTCTTGTGTCACACGAAAGCGCAAAGTCCTCTGACCTGAAGACTTTCCTGCAGTGGAAATCATACTGACTGCTGTGAAAATACTGATACTAAAGACTCCACTTAATGTATATTAATGTACTCCTTATAGTATATGCATATATTCTAAAGAAAGAAAGAAAGGAAATAACCTATGACCAGCCAACAAAAACAAAGTGTAAACAAAGATAATGCTTATACATATAATGTAACCAGAAGACTGCATGGAGTAATTCTGCTTTGGTGGTTTCCATGGTTTTTCCCTGCATCATTTCCTCTTTTTTTCTCTAAATATGGGCATGCCCTTCATGGCAGGAAACAAGACACATGGCCTAAATAAAACAGAGTTAGAGTATGTCTGGGTATAGCATGAGAAATGGTTTGAGTTCACCTGCTGCGGGAAGCTCGCCCACTCAAACCATGGTCACACAACACACACTGACCTTCTGCAGGGAGGTTTTCACAGCTTTTCTAAGTGAGTGTTCATAACTCCGACTCCGCTAGCTTAGCGCGAAAAAAAAACTGTGATAGTGACTGCAGGGTTTGTACATTAAATCCTGCCAGAGAGTCAGTAAGACAATAATCCTGAAATGGTCTAAAGAGAACCCGGTGGTATGACCCCAATGTCCTTCTAGTCAGGATATGCAAAAAATGTTTTGTGGTACTGTAAATGTGTGTGTGTATGTGTGTGTGTATGTGTGTGTGTGTGTGTGTGTGTGTGTGTGTATATACATATATATATATATATATATATATATATATATATACACACACATATATATATATATATATATATATATATATATATATATATATATACACACACACACACACACACGTATGCATTTTATATATATATATATATATATATATATATATATATATATATATGTATATATATATATATATATATATATATATATATATATATATATATATATATATATATATATATAAAATGCCACAGTTGAGTTAAATCATAATGATTCACCATTAGTAATGTCAGACGTCTTGGTCTTTACCATACATAAATTATCATCTAACTGTCCATTTGCCATGTACGGTTTTAGCTCCTTGGACAAAAGATGACCACCAATAGCTTTTTTTACACTGTCAAACCTGACATAAAACCGGTCAGTTTTTGGTCAGACTCTGAGGTTCCCTTATGGGCTACATGTTCAAACAGAACACAATACTGACACTCTGACGTTCAAGGATGACAATTGCAGGGTGTATGTCCAAATTTTTAGTGCCTTGTTTGACAAGCAAAGGGATACTTTGAATGGCGTGCAAAATCCCCAGACCTCAATCGCATAGAAAACACCCACAGAGAATAGCATGTGAAACACCAAAAGTGTACATCCTAAAGTGGCCTGAAGTTGACATTTAGATACTGGTGGCATCCTAACCTGATAAGATTAAGGCTATTATTAATTTGAAGGTAGGCATAACCAAGCATAAAGAAAGAAATGACACATAAGACTGTTTTTTTTGTTCATCCAGAGTGCTCAAGAAATAATATTTTAGAGACTCTGTGTAGCTTGTCTAGCTTGATCATTCATAAAGCACAGTTTGTGAATGCATATGTGATCACAGAAGAGTACTGGTGCTATTTTCGATTCCATGTAGTGACTTGCAAAATCTGTTTCACAGAAAAGCCTCACAGCTTTCTGCTCTACAAGTAACTGAAGCTCTCAACATACTCGCCAAGACATTTTAACGACTCAAACGTTCACTCAAACACAATATGACTATATTGCAATATATACTATACAGTAATGCACTCTATCTGATCAAGATCACTTTGGCAGAAAAGCAAAACACACTTACATAATATTCCGACACATTTTCATACGAGTTTCTGGAAGTGGATGTAACAAACGCTTTTGCTTCACCGAGAGCGCCATGGATATTCACCAGAGTCCATTACCATGGTATCAGGCTGAAGCTGAACATAAGATTGTAGGCAGAAAGATACCACAGAAGCCAATCTTCAGGAACTGACAGAGCTGAGGAACGAGAGACCAGCTGCCTGTGATCCGAGACTCTCACACATTGTCAAGTCACTTCCTCCTCCGAGCCACAACATGAACACACAGCAACTGTGTCAGAGCCACACTTCCTGTTGCCTGATGGCTCGGACAAGCTGATTGGCCATTTCTCACTGTCAGGGCCTGAGCTTGAGGGACTTTCCACTCCAACAACCATAGATCTCTAAAGTAGCTTCAGTGACTCGTAACAGGTGTCCAGACATGTTTCTCTGGAAAAACTCATTTCTTTCAAAAGATTTCCCCATTTCTCTAGATCACAGTCGTCATAAATATAGATCTTGAAATGTCTTTCTAAGTTGAGGTTTTAGGCTTTTCAGTAAGTGCTCACAAGTTGCTAGCTAAACATAAATATAACAGTGTTTTATTAAAACCTATATAAGGCATTAAAACATAGCTTCCAAACACACACTTTTTTCTTCTTGGAACTGCAGATTCTTCTTATAGTGTTTATAGCAAGCCAGAAAAGCGCACACGCCTTAAAGCTAGATACCGCTTATATTCATACAGGATGACTTAATATACCATGGTTAAATATTTCAAGTGAATTTGATTTTATTGTTACCATTGTCCAAATATGGTCCATTTCCAGTTCATAAATCTACTACCTCAAATGCAGAATGAACTATTCATCTCACTTCCTATTCCACAGGTTGAATACAAATGCAGATGACCACATGGTAAGGTTCAAACTGAATGAACACTATGCAAAAGGAAAAAGGCCAGACACAGGCCATGATGCCTCCACAGATGCATGAGCAAATGGAGAATGTTGTCATATTTGGTGTTTCTAAAATGTGGAACTAGTTATTAACACTGATAACTCCTACAGTGGCTATCATGACTTCTTTATCATAGCTCCTTATTCTAATCAGCAGACACAGATGGTGGACATCGGTTTTACATCAAGATGGCAAGAGGAAAAGAAAGAAATGACCTCAAAGGTGGGTTCATTATTGGATGCAGGAGCTTCAGGCACAAAGAGCGCTCGGCTGGTTGTGTTTTAATTAACATTTTAATAAGAACAGTGACTAAACGGATGTCTGCAATCAATTCTACAGGAAAGACAATAAATAGGTTTGGAAATTGTGGTTGAATGTGTACAATAAACAGCTGTGATGTTTATATATTAGTGTTGTGTGTAAGGGAAAAACAGAAGAGCTACTGTTGTTTCATGACAGAGATTGCTAATAGCAGACATAATTATACTGTCAGCAAAAACAGTACATCCACAATTACATGCTGGTTTTCCCATATGCAGGCTGTCTCATTTCCTACTTCAGAAGAACTGGAAGTCAAGACGTTCTGACTGAATTACGAGATGAATTGCCTTCTCAAAGAGCAAGGACAAGGTAAAGCCAATTCATAATTCAAACAAAACTGTAACATTGAAACAATAGTGAAGATATCTCAAATAAAGGAAAAGTTCTCTAATATTTATCATTATGGAGTTTTTATGTAACAAATAGAAGACCATTAAGCCTATTTCTACACATATTTACTAATTTCATGCTTAAAATTGTCTTATTCTATTAGCAGATAATTTTGGCTTATTCTAGAAATCAACTCTTTTAAAACATTTCACTGAGTAAAAGTATCAAGAAATATTCTTAATAATCCTATATTTGCTTAAAACTATCTAATAAGTAAAAATAATAGGTGAATACTTTCATATTTAAGATATTTTTTACTTCCTAAGATCTTTTTTTTGTTTGTTTGTTTGTTTGTTTTTTTTTGCAATGAAGCTCAACTTGGTAGATGATAAAGACATGGCATGGATACAGATATACAGACAACTGGCAGGCATATTCCTTTTATTTTTTTTTGAGGAGAGGCAATATCTACTTTGCATCCTTTTGATGCAAAGGAGTTTCAAGGCCATACAGGTTCTATTAGACAAATACCACAAAGCTTAAATGCACATTACAGAGAACAACAGTCAGCCTTCTTCCACTGCTTAGGTTATGGCACTGCCCTCTTTCTCATATTTCTGCTGGGCACAAAACTGAATTCTAGTCCGTGTTTTTTCAAATTCTCAACTGCACATACTGTACTCTCTGTTTCTGACACAAAAGGAAGAACATTGCTCCACTATATCATCTAAATATAACCACTAGCAAAAAGGTGTCCTTAAAAAGAAACAAAAAAACAAAACAAAGGGGCCTTACCCATTGAGAACATCTGATGGAGTGTGAGCGTGCATTCTTAGTCTCAGCGGTTTGCAGTGAACAAGTTCACTTCCTCTCTGGCCCTCTTAGAAGTGCTATTTATAAGATCCTCCCACTTACACTACACCCTCTGCTCTGTTATGTAGAAAATGGTCAAAGGTGAGTTTCTAACATCTACAATCTACGATTTACAGCAAAGTGATCTGATATCTTGTTCATTCCTGTATGCAATGCACTTTGTTTTAAATCCTTAATCCTATTTTAAAAAAAAATCCTATTTAAACACTTGTACATCAACATGTAAATGTGTAAAAAGCATTTTTTCAGCAAAGTCCTTCTTACCATTCCAAGTACCTAATGTATCTTCAAGCGCTTTGTACTTTACTACGGCTGAAATTTAATGCTAAACAGTGTAGTCAGATCTTTTAGGTTACGCAGCAAAAACAGTTAATTGAATTCATGCTGTGTTTAACGTTACCCAGAAAAGTCCTCATAAAAACTTGTTGTCAGATTTACCACTGATGATGATCCGAGCGTATTACCTGGTAAACACTTTCGGCTCAGAAAACAGAGAAGATGGATATGTGGTTTTTATGGTTTACACTTCCAGAAACACCACAGGGTGGAGAGATGAGATATGCTGACTGGTACTAGGGTCTTCACATATACATCCTTCCCACACCACCCACTTTGGAACACTTTTAAGATTCACTTTGAATTCTAGGCTACATTATAAACACTGAAAATGAGAAAGGAATCGAAACCGATGCATAGGAAATGTTACAAAAACAGCACACAAGTTTGGGCTTTTTCCATGTCAGCAGTAAAGCGCTTTCTATTTAATCATTTTATAAAAGCAGTTTACAACGTGGGTTGGTGGCTTCTGCTTTATTACAAGTGGAAGTAAATGAGACAGATGCATATCTAGCAAAGTATTTTAGTAGACCAAACCTAAAATACTGGGGCGGAGTGTTCAGTTGGATGGAGTTCAGAACCTCCAGCTTTCTAAACATGAACCAGCTCAGCTTCTGTAATAAAACCTCTGTGAATGATCCAATAACAATCCAAACACAATCCACAATCACACAGTTATGTAAATTATTTAGCCGAAAGCAGCTCATTGGACTAGAGCTGGGCTAGAAAGATTCAGAGGGTCAGAGGGGAGCATTTTCATGGCTTTTCATTGATTTTCTTTACTTCATTTTCCCTTTGTGGTCTGGTTAGTGAAGCGTAAAAACGGAAGAAAAAGCACATAAAGGTAACTGACAAAAATACAATGTTTAAATACAAATGGATAGATAGATAGATAGATAGATAGATAGACAGAATTTATTGATCCCACAAGAGAAACTGCTATGTTACAGCACTATAAAGAATAATGACACAATTAAAAGCAGTGTTGCAGATCTACAAAAACACACTGATTATTAATTAAAGATATGAACAACATCAAATAGAGTAAACGCTATAATGAAAAGAAAAAAGGAGCGATAAAAACAGGTGGGCAAAAATGGCGAATAAACAGTATGTACAAATGGTTGTGCAGTAGTGTGTTCACCGTTCACACAGAAATCAGCTGTTATACAGTGTTATGGTGAAAGAAAATTAGCTCTACTGTCTTTGTAGGGTATCATGAAGGGAGGGAGATGGATTGTCCATGATGGAGAGCAGTTTGTTCAATGACCTCCTACTCCTGACTGACTCAAACATCTCCAGGTTTTGTCCAATGATAGTTTCAGCATTGCAAATGGGTTTATTGATTTTGCTGGCATCTCTGATATATGCTGCTCCCCCAGCAGACCACAGTATAGTAGATGGCACTCGTGAAAACAGACTAGTAGAAGATCCCCAGCATCTTGGTGCATACATTGAAAGAGCTGCGCTTCCTTGGAAAATAGAGTCTGCTTATCTCTTTCTTGTACACAGCGTCGGTCTCCTTAGTATGAGTCAAAACTGGTAACATGAACCACTTTGAACTGATTTACATTATTATATAATTTAATCATTAATGGTTAAGTATTAAATTGTTATTCTGGCTCCACAGCAAGTGGCAGCGTGGCACGGCAGCTCTCTCTCCCTTTCCTACTTTGTCTCTCCCGTTTCTTACTTTTTTTAACTTGTAATATTATATTTTATTACTTGAGCACCGCTACAATAGATTGCAGCTTGTCATATTTATTGTGTAAGTAGGATTACAAGTTTAGTTTAGTAACAACGTGCAAGACAAAGGACACTGCGACAAAGATAAAGAACACTGTGCCCACTAAACAACAATGCACCATAGTCTACTCACATGAGGAGCTTTTCCAGTTCGCACGTCTGAAGGAGATCCCAGGGGAGTTATACGGAGAGGATACAGAGGCAAGGAACTCGAGTTGGGGCGATGGTGAGGAACAAGACGATGGAGAGGAGATGGAGTTACAAGCCTTTTCTTCCCTCTGTTATCATGGGGAATGTATGCACACTGATTAACAAGATCATGAGTGGACAGCATGAGTACTAGGAGTGCAGTTATGTCTGACGGAGGCATGGCTGAACAGGAAAATAAATAACTATCAGTGGAACTACCTGGCTTCTCGCTAATTTGGGTGAACAGGGAGAAAGAAAGCGGTAAGAAGTCGGCTGGAGGACTTGCTGTCTTTGGTAACTCCAAATGGTATAACGAAGGACATGTTACTACAAAGGCAACAATCTGCAAGCCTTGAGCTGCTGTCTGTAGGGGTTGAGGCCATCTGCCTCAGGAGTTTTCAGTAGTTTTCAGTAAGTGCTTGTGACGTCATTCATTTCTGCAGATATGGCATCCCAATGTACTCCTCATAATATATGGAGCTTTTAATCATGTTATAAATGGATATTTTAATCATGTTAGCTCACCATGGCCCTCACCAGGACAAAGCAGTTACTGAAGATGAATGAATGATTGACCATAGATCTTACTGGATATTTTGCAGGACTGTATACAATGGCAAACCAACTGCAATTCCTAGTTGGAAACTAGCATTGATAATAATTAATGATAGACTTGCAATTTTTTCCCCCAGCATACTCCAGAAATCTGTTAGAAATCTGTTTTTTCTACTGATGGAATTTGTCCCGGATTATCTTTAGTTCTTTCATGAGTCAATTGCGAGGCAACACTGGCAGCATTTGGGTATTTTTTGGCCCATATTCCAAATGTCATAGAACATTTTTAATTTTACATTTGGGCCACCGTTGACCCATTTCCTGCAATACACTTTCATTTTGCAGATAACTGGTACTTATGGAGCTTAAACACAACCAAATCGTGCCTGAAATCCTTTGCTATCTGGGGTTGAATTAAACCAACTTAAAAAAAAAACAAACCTCAAATCCAAACGTTTAAGGAATCCTTTAGTGAAGATCAAATCTGCACCCACAACAAAGACCAATATGTATCTACCTCTTGATTTATGTTTTAAATTTAACATAAAACATTAATCTTATTTCAGCACCCACCCATAATGCTGTCACAAGTTCAGCTGTATGGATGGGTGGTAAAATTAAGAGACCTTACTCATCATGCCAGGAATATAAAATTAACACACACTCCCATCTTTCACGTAAGTTTTGCATGTCCATTCATGTCATAAAGAAAAAAAGGTGTGAAATGTATTATAAATCACAATGAGTCAACTTGTGTACATTAATATCAATTAATATACATCTTAGAGCTAGTGGGGTGAATTTTGCTTCTGCATTCAGATGTGCATGCTCAAGCACTGTTTAAAATATGCTTTTTTTATCAATAGAAAATGAAAAAAATGATAATCCATGTGACAGGAAGTGAGCAGTTGCTGCATGCTATAAACCCAAACTCACCGACGCATTTATGAGCTGCTTTTACTAGTCATGTTTCCATCAAAACACGCCTGCTGAGGTAAATTTGAATAAACGTTACAAGGTTTTCTCCCACCTCACAAAAAGCATGCTGGTAGGTGGACTGTCTGTTCTAAATTGATCCTAGGTGCCAATGTGTGTGAGTCTGCATGGTGGCCTGTGATGGACTGGCATCCAATCCAGGGTGTATTCCCACCTCACATCCAGAGTTCCTGTGATAGACTAGTAGCTGATTACTCCAGGACCAGGTTTGGGAATCTGTACCCTAGAACATACTGTACATCATTTTTGTGGATACACATTCGATATGTATAAATGAAGCCGGGTGACATGGTGGCACAGCAGGGAGCATTGCCACCTCATAGCTCCAGGATCCAGTGGAGCTTGGGGTACTGTCCGTGTGGAGTTTCTGTGCATGTTCTCCCCATGTTCACGTTGGTTTCCTGCAAGTTCTCCAGTTTCCTCGCACTTCCAAAAACATGGCGGTAGGTGGATTGACTACGTCACGTTCCCCCTAGCTATGAATGAGTGTGTGAATGTGTTTGTACATCATGTCCTATGATGGACTGGTGTCCCATCCAGGGTATATTCCCACGTCACACGCAGTGTCTCCAGGACAGACTTTGGATCCCCCAAAACCCTGACCAGGATAAAGCAGTTACTGAAGATGAATGAATGATATCTAAAGCTGTATTTTAGTACCCTACTTAACTGTTTCAGTTAATGAGTTTGACTATTTTATAAGTTATGTCTGTTAGTGTAGAATATCCAGTGTACTCATGAAATTCCACAATGCTGTGCAGTAACATGGTACCCATGTGTCATTTCAGAATTGGACAACTGGCAGTTTCAGTAGCTAAAGATACAAAATATTTTTTGTTGCTTTCAGCTTACACTAATTGCTGCAATCCTTGTGCATTTGCCAATATAGTGGCTAAATTTAATATACGAAATATACACTCACCAGTGATTCTCACTTTTTAAGAACATTCTTACACCTGCTTATTCATGCAGTTATGCAATCAGCTTATCATGTGGCAGCAGCACAATGCATAAAATCATGCAGATACAGGTCAAGAACTTCAGGTAATTCATATTCAGGAAGGTAACTCAAATAACAATTCTTTACAACCATGGTGCGCATTGCTTGCTCATTTTCCGATGTTCAGCTGTCCAGTTTTTCTGTGTCTGTGCCCACTGTAGCCTCAGATTCCTCCTTTTGGCAGACACTTGTCTGGACATTCTCTTCTGACCTCTCTCATCAACAATGCAGAACTGATGCTTTTCTTGAGTATTGTGTGTGAAAATCCCAGGATTTTCTGAAATACTCAAACCAGCTCATCTGGCACCAACAACCATGCCACATTAACTGAAGCTCTTGACCTGCATCTGCATGATTTTATGCTTTGTGCTGCTGCCACATGATTGTCTGACTGGATAATTGCATGAATTCAATTCAATTCAATTCAGTTTTATTTGTATAGCACTTTTTACAATGGACATTGTCCCGAAGCAGCTTTACAGCAATATATACATTTCAGATCTAAATTTTAAATGGATGAATTTGTCCCTAATGAGCAAGCCAGAGGCGACGGTGGCAAGGAAAAAGTCCCTGAGATGATATGAGGAAGAAACCTTGAGAGACCAGACTCAAAAAGGGAACCCATCCTCATCTGGGTGACACCGGATAGTGTAATTAAAAATAAATCTCTTCCATATCTGTACGCTATACGATAAAATAGAGTGCAACTGTGAAATCAGGAGCTTCACCACCGATGGAGACCCGGGCGCAAAGTCTGTTTGTGCAAATGTAGTCTAAAACTGCAACCGTAGTCTCAAGACATCACACCAAAACTGCCCGCATCAATTGCAGTCCAGTGGCATCTCCAAGGCTTCCAACTGTCCCCAGGCTGTCCTTGAGGATGGGGTCATCCTCAGCAAAAGTGACTTACCTCCAAGCGACGAGAACTCCAGAAGCAGGGCACCAGGGCAGTCCTGGCTGGCCTGGAGAGCAGAATGGGTCGGGCCCACTGCTACCCCCGGAGAAACACGTATAGAGCTTATAAGTGTGATGATTAGATATTGGTATCATCCAGTGTTCGCAGGTGATGGCATCATCTGGAATCTTCGTAGAGGCTGGTTCTGAGCTGGAACTGGCACATTCACTGATCAGAAACAAATGGAGGAAGGGAAACAAATGGAGAAGGAGTAGTGTAGCTGCAGTTCATTGAATATCAGGCAGAGATGACCATGTGCATTTGTTAGTGTTTTATCATAGATGAGTGGAGTACCATTTTATGAGGTGCGTTATGTGAATTCTTGGTTAAAGAAATGTGTATGTAATCTGGATTTAAAGGGTGTGTCTGAACCCCGGACATGATCAGGAAGGCTATTCCAGAGTTTAGGAGCTAAACGTGAAAAAGCTCTACCTCCTTTAGTAGACTTTGATATCCTCTGTATTATCAAAACTCCAGAGTTTTTCGAACTTAAAGAGCGTGAAGGATTGTAGCGTGATAGAAGATTGGTTAAATACAAAGGAGCCTGGCCGTTTACAGGTGAATAGCAGTATTTTATAATCAATACGGAACTTAACAGGTAACCAGTGTAGAGATGATAACACTGGGTTAATATGTTCATATTTTGGTAATCTGGTAATCACTCCGTCAGCTGCATTTTGGACTAACTGTAGCTTATTTACTGAGGATGCAGGACAAATACCTAACAGTGCATTACAAGAATCTAGTCTTGAGGTCATGAATGCATGAACTAGTTTTTCTGCATCAGAAACAGATAACATGTTACATAGCTTGGCAATATTTCTAAGGTGTAAGAAGGCTGTTTTTGTTACCTGGGAAATACGATTTTCAACTGACAGGTTGCGCTCTAATATAACACCCAGGTCTTTAACTGTAGTGGTTGGAGTAACAGTACATCCTTCTAAATGCGCTTGTACTCTAAGAGCTTTTGTGTACAGATTTTTGGTCCAGTTAGCAGTATCTCTGTTTTATCAGAATTTAGTAAAAAAAAAAAAAAAAAAAAAAAGATCAATCATCCAGTTTTTAATGTCTTCTGCTAACACATTCTGTTAACGTGGATGAATGAGTAGGTGCAGGTGTTCTAATAAAGTGGCCAGTGAGTGTATATAGCCATAAAAACCAATTAATTAAATTAGGTTAATATTGGACAAACACCTTTCCATTGCAAATTCCATCCACTTATTATAGACCTAAATTTGTTTCTATTTCGATGCAAATAATTGAAATGTAAATGCATTTTGTCATTATTGGAAACAAAAGCTTTAATTTTATTTATATGTATCCATCCAATATTCATTTAAGATGAGTCATTTTTCACACTCTGGGTGGAAATGTGCTGACGTCGTATCTCCTCCGTGGAAATCAATATTCATCAGCTCTGCTGTCCTATGAGCTCTTTAAAAAAAAATACAACAGTTTTTTTTTTTCTCAGCAGATGTGCGTGAAAGTGACAGGTAATTTCAGACATGCTTGTGGTGCATTTGAAAACAGTAAACCTGTGGAGAGATGTCCTTTCTCTAAGTCTGATGTGTGCGTAGGCTGCGGCGTGTACAGAGATCTATCTATAAAGCTTGATCTAAATGACTAAAATAGTGAGTACCATATGAATGTGTCCGTCCTTTCAGTTTCTGTCTCACCTTTTCACTCAGATTTCTCCATCTTCTCTCCTCCACCTGGTGTAACATATCATGTGGGCTATCATCAGGAATAAAAGCACCTCAGAAATGTTATACAGTATATTCCGCCTCTGCTCAAAAACCTCTTGGGAACGATAGAGACATCAGTTTAAAGGCCAAGACTTCCATCTGCTGGCACAAACAGGATATTAAACATTTTCAAAGCAGTGTCTATTTCCACCAAGTAAAAAAAAACAAAAAACAAAACGATAGGAAATGATATGAAACGCGTGTTTTGCGTTCAGAGGCTTGTAAAATATTAGCCTATAATATTATATAAAATGTTAAGTCTGTACTTATTATTTTTCTGTTTTTTAAAAATCATTTTTTAGACATTTTTTGAGACACAAATATGGCCATGCACATTTGTTTTCTATGAATAAAACTTCATATCTTAATCTTCATATCTTAATCTAGGCTATGTTAAGCTGATGGAAAATATTGGATATTCACTCTCACTCATTTTCAGTAACCACTTCATCCTCGTCATGGTTGGAACCTAACCTGGGAATACCGGGTGCAAGGCGAGAATACACCCTGGATGGAACATCACTCCATTGCAGAGCATCATGCACACACACATTCACACACTTGTTCACACCTAGAAGCAATTTATCTTAGCCAATCCACCTAATCGCATAGCATAACTACCTACTTGCATGTTTTGGGAGGCAGGAGGAAATCGGTGAACCCGGGGGAAACTCCACACAGACAGTAACCCTGGTGCTGTGAGGTTCAGCGATACCTGTGAAGGGGCGGCTGTGGCTCAGGTGGTAGAGCGGGTTGTCCACTGATTGTAGGGTTGGTGGTTCGATTCACATGACTCCACATACCGAAGTGTCCTTGGGCAAGACATTGAACTCCAAGTTGCTCCTGATGTCAAGTTAGCACCTTGCATGGCAGCTCTGCTACCATTGGTGTGTGAATGGGTGAATGAGACACAGTGTAAAGCGCTTTGGATAAAAGTGCTATATAAGTGCAGACCGTTTACCATTTACATACAAATGCAAATTAATTCTCAGATAAATTGGTGCAGTCATTTGCATTGATTACATCTGGATTGCAAGCTAATTTAGGTGTTGGCCTGTTCACCTTGAATGTAAGGAAATTCCAGTTGCTGTATGTTTGTAACTGTGGTTTTATGAACACTAGCTGAAGGGTCAAACCCAGAGATGCAGATAATCTGACTACGGGTGCCCAAACTTTCCATCCATTTGGTATAACAGCTTCAAAGGGGAAGTTGGCAAGCCGCCACTGGTGAGAGCAGCAATGGAATGCACGGCTGTGCAGACTTCTTTGACCTGAATTTGCACTCTCTGGTCTGACTGCTGAATTCTGTGCACTGTGGGCTGAATCAGTGGTAGAGGCAGAAAGCGTACGGTAGATAGTCAGGCAATCTGTGAACAGTTATCTATTTGGGTTTGGGCACTCTGCCAGCGAAGCTTGGCAAGATGATATTAACTTTGTCATCTTTTCTGGTTTACATCTTCATGGAATTTTATCATACAAATAAAAACAATATAAGCTTTTTAAAATGGTGTAATGAGACAGCTTGCCTCTTACTGATACACCATTCAATGGTGAGTCCTCCAATCCTTCAGATGCATCAAATGATGTAAAACACCACTTTTTTGTAGTGTATCCACTTCTAACTTAATTACTCCTGTTTAATTGGAGTTCAAGTGAATGTATGAAGTGGAGGGGCCACTGGGATGTTCAATCACATCATAAGTGATTATAAGCTCACCCATTAAAAGTGTTCCTGCTTATACATCAGTCCTGTATGCTGAGTTTTTCACTATTCTATTGTTATTAGCCTAGAAACATAAAATGTTTTTTTAAGTTGCCATTATTTGCTGATGATCACATTACTTCACTAACAGCAAACTCCAAAACTTAAGAGATTACAAAGACGTCCTAGCCAGCATGTATAAACAATATTTTGGAATGCAAAAATCTGCAGAACTGCCACAGAGCTACAAACTAATGTAACTAACGTGTAATAAAGACTGGGCATGTATAAGTACCGAATATGCTACAATAGAAGTAAAAAGACAGTGTAGTAGGTTCGCATCAAACAGTATGCTTTTCCAAGCTCTTGTAAAGTCTCTGAAACAGACGTTTTATGGGCTTCGCTATTCTCACAGGAAATGGAAAAAAAGCATGTTAGAAAGCCCTTCCATGACTGCCTCTTAAAATAGTCAGTACTTGAAACAAGTATAGCATCAAATAAAAGATACAATCCTATTAAAAAGCCAAAGAAGGCCGGAAGATTCCTATATTTAAACCGTAATAGCTTAAGTTTTGTTTTACAACAGAGAGACCACAGCAAAAAGCATTGAAGGATTTCCTCTATAGTCAGTGTATGTAAATGACTGTCTCTCATATACATGCAAGCATAATTTTAAGAGTTCTCCTACACATGTAACAATCATTTAAATAGTTTGTGTTTAAAGAATAGGAATGTCTGTTAAACATGTTGCTGAAATGTAAGCAGAGTGTAATGTCTGGGAAACCAAGCAAAATGTATACAATTAAACAAAAATACAAATTATAATGTAAAAACAAATGATATTAAAATGTGAGACTCCAGATAAAGTGACACCTTTCACACATGTTATTTGTCCTGAATCATTATCAAAACCCCAAGCCTACAATATTTCACCATAATATAATCCCACATACATACTTCTGCATTTGTGACTCTCTGCTGCTGTAGATGGTCTCACATGGACACAATTAGGTTTTGAACTTCCCAAAAATGATTAATGTCCCGGACTCACCTTTGCTTCTATGGATAAAAACACCTGGATGCTATAGACTATGTAGAACTGGAGAACTGCTGCTATAATCATAAAGACTATACAGCTCATCTTGCACATCCTTTAGTACTTTGAGTACACAATTAGTGTAAAAGAGTAATGCTGAATCTCATGTGCAAAAGTAACTTCAGATCAAAACCAACATGGTGTATGGCAGTTCACAGGTTGAACATTTTTAATATTTATGAGTGGCCTGTGAATAGATCAAGGGGTTAAGATTAGATTTTACACACCACACAACACAGGATAACCTGTGAAGATATTTATTTAGATTCAACCTAAATTTGTTCAACCCAGGTTGAAGAGAGTGTCCCTCCTGCAGAGCGGAGTTTGGTTTCACTCATAAGCTTTAGTCCTAATCAAATTCTGCATCTGTGAAAATGACAGTTTTAAGGAAGGAGTCTATAGAGAATTTAATACTGGGAGTTTCCCCATCATGGAAAATTTCCATATTTACAACATAACATGTTTTCCTCGTTGCCTATTTGCCAATTTCTATGGAAACAAAAATCTGAGAACAAGGAAAATAATAAAATGTGCGTTTTAAGGGGAATCCTGCTTTGTAAAACACTGTGTTGGAGAGCGAAAGAAACAAAATACCAAACTGTGGGTTTCAGGGCCCAGTACTTTCAGAACACTGAATTCGAGAACATTGCCTTAGCACCAGGGTTTTATAATGACTATTTAATGTGGTTTCGATAATTGAAAAGGGCGTTTGGATAGACTCAACTTTAGAGCGTCAACAGTTCTTGAATGAAATGACTTTATTACATAATTAGATGGTCTGTCTGAAAAACAAGTTCTTGGTGTTATGATTCCTGTAAACATTATGCCTGTCCAATGTTTACAAAATGTTGGCTTGGCATTTGAAATGTTGGTCAACTGGAACCAAAAAGAGCTCTTGAACACCATATTTAAGTGCTCAACAGCTCTTCAATTTAGGAGTGGTTGTAAAGAACATGGGCAAATGCTGCCTGTTTTTCCAGCCCATTGAGAACATGGATTATGTAAGTGAAAGTGCGTTGCATATTTCCAAATAGGCGTTAGTGAATAAATAATGAGTGACATTCAAAAGCCTTGACAGAATGAGGGAGTCCTTGGACTTGATAGTGATAGTCCTTCCTACCCAGGTCTGGACAGGTCATGCACTGTGGGCATCAACCTGATCACGACCATGTAAGACTACTTCCTTCTTCCTGCTGTGCCTTCCTTCTCAGAGGGAAGGCACAACAGCTGTCAGTCATTCTGCTTTTTCCACTGCACTGTAATTATCTCTGCGGGGGAAGAGTCGCAAAACCAGCACTAGCGGTAACAAACCAACATCGAATCTAGGTCTCAGGAACTTCCTGTGACAGTTTAACCCACTCTAAGTGTAGTTAGACAAGTGCGTGGTCCACCATTTGTGGATAGTATATGACTCAGGAAACTGGGAAGACACTGTCATGTTTGTGAACCTATAGAAAGTATTTATCCTGCCCACATTTTGGTTTTCATATGACTTTCAGTCTGTGAATGAATACTCCAGTCTGACTAGCTGCATGTCTAAAACCTGTAAGGATAATGGAATATGCAACATTCTCCTGATATCCCATAATGCTCTACAAAAGGTTAGTATCCAAATGACGCAGACTAGGGGATGCAGAACACCCATAATGCACTCTATATTTTGTAGGAAATAGGCAAATCCGTTAGGACTCCATATGATTCATATTCCTGGTACATCATGTAGACATAATATGAACAAAACACTGCAGTAAAACAACAATTAAAAAAAAAAAGAAAGACCACATCCTGTGCTATGATTTAACAAACCTCCAACCATAATTTTTGCATTTCCGTGGTCAAGTGCTGTCTGGAGGGAAAATGTAATTTAATCAATACAAGGCCAAAAATAACTTTTCTGTGTTACCCAAAGTTTTCTTTTACATTACTATTACCAGCTTTAAATAACTGCATTATTTGTTACCAGAATTATTGCATGTGGTCATTCTTTATATGTTCTTTTGTAAAAATAAATAAATAAATAAATAAAAAAAAATTCTGGGCTAATTTAATAAACTGCAAATTTGACAAGCTGAAGGAGTAAAAAATGAATAAAATTAGATGATGAATGTTATCATCTATTGGACTTTAACAACAAAATACTAGGTATCTCATTTTACCTATGATCAACGAAGGGACAGAAATTATATTATCTCATACAAATTTAGGCTATTAAAAAAAAACAACAAAACGTTTAATTTAATTTCAAGACATATTCTATCTCAGCTATGATACCGGACATGAGAAAACAACTCAAAGCTGAAAACATGGTAAATGACGGCTGTTTTTCTGTCCATATCTTTGGTGCAACATGCAGACAATCCAAGTTTGCAGGTTTATGTACAAAGTGAAGTTCATAAACCAAACACTGTTCAAATTTCTGTAAGTGGTATAATTTTGTCTCCCTGTGGCGCTTTAAACAGACATAAACATGCTCTACACAGTGAAATCACTACTGTTAACTCTTCAAGTGCTGATTTAACTTTCACTGGAGTCAAAAGAACACTACATGAGTTCTTTCTACCCTGTGAGCAATGATTCAAGCTGTGCCACACGATGTCCATGAGAAATACAGTTTTCCACAGTTGCCCGGTGAGTGTGATTGTTAAACAGTGAGTTAATCACTTTGTCTGACACATAAAGTGCTAAAATACACAGAAGGTTAGATATAAGCCTTTCAGATGGAGCTAATGTGTGTGTGTGTGTGTGTGTGTGTGTGTGTGTGTGTGTGTGTTGTGGGATTAATACTGAGTTTTATTGGCTTTTTCTGTAGACTGAAGAAGCCTTCTCCAACACACTACAACCTAGACCACCATGATCCTTACACGCCATGATCCTTACACCTTACAGGGTTCAATTCCTGCCTCCGGCCTGTGTGCATGGAGTTTGCATAATTTGGAGGTTTCTTCCAGGTACTCTGAGCAGTGCCTGTAGGTCACTTCTGAATGTCTTTAATTTAATAGTGAAGATTAATTTATGGGGATATCAGTTGTAGTGATAACGTCATGATCCCAAATGGGCATCTTGAATACAAACAAAAAACACCACCATCTGCGGACTTGCTCTTTTCATGGTGGCTTTGTGGTTAGCGTGTTTGCCTCGCACCTCCAGTGTTGGAGGTTCAAATTTCGCCTCTGCCCTGTGGGCGTGGAGTTGGAATGTTCTCCCTGTGCTTCAGGGTTTTGCTCCCACCAGTCCAAAAAACATGCATTGTAGGCGGATAGGCATTTTCCAAATTGTCTGTAGTGTGTGAATGGGTGTGTGAATGTGGGTGTGATTGTACCCTGCAATGGGTTGACACCTCGTCCAGGGTGTCCCCTGTCTTGTGCACTGAATTCCCTGGCTCCCCTGCAACCCTCTGTAGGATAAACAATACAGCAAATAGATGGATGGATGGATGGATAGATGGATGTTTTCCGAGTAAAGCACACTCTGAGAGTGCGGGGCCAATTAGCATATTAACGACCAATTTATTTCAACATTTAAGATTTTTATTTAAGATTTAGATCTCAACATATAACATTCGTATTTACGATTTAGATTTACACTTTAGATTTAACATTTAGATTTATTTTTATTATTTACACTGAAACCTAAAACTGCTATTTGACATAAGTCACTATTGTTGTGACCTTGAAGAAATAACATTATTAATCTCATTGTAATATTATTATTTTATTTCTTTTTTTCACAAAGTCATCTCAGTCTGCAAACTCCACGTCCCAGCAAACACTGCGGCCTACAGACATGGCCGCCGCAGACTACACTCCCCAGAACACACATTCACTGCTCCGCTCACAATCACCAAGCTTCCGATTGAACACATCTGTGTTCAATCAACCACACACACTCACTGACCCTTTAAAAGAGACTCTCATTCACAACATGAACGCAAAGCATATGCGCAAAGTATTGTCTTTGTGTGTCTGATGTTACCAAGTCTTATACCTCTGTTTGTTTATCTAGTTATGCTCCTGCTCTAGTTTATTCGTTCACATTTCTGCTTAGCCTGATTTAGTCTCTTTGTCAATTGCCTGACTATTGTCTGTTTATTGACACTGAACTTGACTCTCATTTTGGATTTGTTTACCTGTGTCTCAATAAAACTGGTTTACCTGCAACTGCATCTGTCTCCATTCCCCTGTACATGACACTATTATGTAAAGGGGAGGGATAATAAGCAAATAGCCAATGAAAAAAGAGAGAGGATGTGTACTCTGCATTTGCACTGTAAAAAAAAAGATTTGTTGTTCAAGTTTAGCCTCAAATTTGTTACAGAAAGCAAAGGAAACTGGGGAAAATAGACAGACAAAAACTCAAATGGTTGTCATCGTCCTGATACTTTCAGAGTGTGCAACACTATCTAAATGTAACAGAATGGCCTCAAATGTTCCAGAAAGGCCAGAGAGAACAGAGTATTCTCTATGTTTTACGTTGTGTGTGTGTGTGTGTGTGTGCGTGTGTGTGTGTGTGTATATATATATATATATATATATATATATATATATATATATATATATATATATATATATATATATAATGCAGTATTTCAGATATTTCAGAGCAAATATTCTCTTCTTTCATAACATTTTCATATATCAAGCATCGTGAAACAAACAAACAAACAAAAAAAAACAGCTTTGTTACATCCTTCAATGAATTACATGGAAAACATAAAATGGACATATATTGCTTTCAAGGGCACATTCTCTAATTTGTTTTGCAACAACCTGTGAGGTTCAGCAACAGAAAAATTTAGCTTGAAGATACATTTTTACAAGAGTATAAGGTTCCATGCATCTCTGTTTACAAGTATCTAAAATATCTTTTGGAAATAAGGAGCCCTGCACAGCTTCTGAAACAAAGCATTGTTAAATAATAATTTCACGGATGTTTTTGCTTGTGGCACGATTTCATGTCACTTCTGGAAGGAGCATACCCCACACATCTGTTTTCTCTGTTAGAAAGTGTGTTAATGAGTGACATGAAAAGAGCAAGTTAAGTTTACTTGCAGCAGTTGGATGGTGACCTTTAAGCGTGCCCACACATTGAAATTAGAACAGCGTGCACATCTGCAGAAGCTGACTGAATCTGCAGGATGGCTTCTTTCCATCATCAGTGTGCCGGGAAACAGTTGACGAAGAAAGTGCAGGTACTCAGTGGTTTTATTAATCGTGGCAAACAGGAAAAAGACGGAATGCAGAAACATGGTTAAAAAAGAAGCAAGGGTCCGGCGATGTGCAAACAACATAAACAAGGGCAGGCAAGAGCAAAACAGAAATAACAAGATCAAACCAGGTAAGCAAACAATGAATCAGGGGTTGGTATCGACTGGCACAATGACACAGAGTGTATACTTCGCAATGATGAGTCTATTTGTACTGTGAAAATGGTAGTGATTGTGATTGAGTCCAAGTGTGTGTACTGTATTTAGTAATCTGTATTTAGTAATCTGCATGTTGTAGTTCACAGCAGCCATGTTTGTAGTTCTGGAAAAGTGTAGTTGGGTGCCAATTCAACATGATAGAACCCCCAGCCCGGAGCACTACCTCGGGGAGTGATTCTTCTCCTAGGCATCCCCCTAGGATGTGGACCTGGATGATTGGAGTGGTGTGCATGAAGGTCCCAACACAGTAGGGGGTTGAGTATATCATGGGCTGGCACCCAGGACTTTTCTTTGGGGCCATAGCCCTCCCAGTCAATCAGATACTGCAATTAACCATCTCAATGTCATTAATCCAGTATCTCTTTTATGGAGCAGGTTGGATCGCCTTCAATGTCCAGGGGTGCTGGGGGTGGAGGGGGATTGCCCTCTCCAAGGGGACCCGGAGTGACTGATTTGAGGGGGGAAACATGGAAGGATGGGGCTAGGCAACTGAGGCATGGTAATTCCATCTTGAAGATGAGGTTGTTTATTCTCTGTAGGACAGTACAGAGAATAAACAACAAATTCTCTGTAGACGAAGCCAGTGTATCGGTCTGTATCGGTTTTTGGCTTCCCACTGTGAGCCATAGGTCTCTGGATGAAAGCCAAACCTGGTCACCTGGTTCATAGCTGGATGTCTCTCCATACTGTCTATCTGCAAAGTTCTTGTTTGCTTGGGCCGCATGCTCTAGATGTTAGTGTGCCTGTTCTCACACCTGCTCACTCTGCTGGAACCAGCTGTCCGTGGTTGCTGGATCCGCAATGCTGCTGAAGCCCCTTCGAAGTTAGCAAATCCCAAGAATCTCTGTAGTTCCTTGATGTTGGTGGGGACAGACCAATTGCTTATAGCTGAAACCTTGTCCTGGTCCATAAGAACCCCTCTGGTCCTATGAAATAGCCTAGGAAGTGCACATGTGCATATGGAATTTACATTCCTTGAGTGTTTGAGTAACTGCGACAGGACTCTTTTGATGTGCTGGATGTGGGTGGTCTCATCAGGGGAATAGATCAGAATATCATCAATGTAGCATACTTCCCCAACTTTTGTCTCAGCATGTCATTAATGAGACACTGAAACACTGCTGGTGTCAAAATTATGGCATTACTCAGTACTAAAAATGACCAGAGGTGGTGCTAAAGGCCGTTTTCCACTCATCTCCCAGCCTGCTGCGCACAAGATTGTAGGTTATCCCACATGCCCATGTACATGTCCTCATGTGCCTCTGGGTTCTCCGATTTCCTCCCACATCCCAAAAACATGTCAATAGGTGGATTGGCTGTGATAAATTGCCCCTAGTTGTAACTGTGTGTGTGTGTGTGTGTGTGTGTGTGTGTGTGTGTGTGTGTGTGTCTGTGTGTGTGTGTATGCACGTGCACACATTCACACACTCAGGCTAAATCTGGAATGGGATGGTCAAAAAGCACATATGAGTGTGATGGTCAGGTGTCCACAAACCTTTGGCCATATAGTATATATTAATCAATGAACATACACAGTTTTCCATGAATACAAAGCATCTTTGTATATAACTAATACTTTATTAGTTATAATATGCAAAACTAATAAAACACCAGGCTTTGCTGCCATAGGAAAATTATTATTGACAGGGGTGTGTGATGCAACCCAACACAAAGCAGAATTACTGATACCACCCCAAAGTTTATTAAAGCATGTCCTGAAGTGTTTTATTTCTCTTAGACAACAGCAATTTGGCAACAATTACTATACAATTTCTATTTATTTAAGCAACATAGCAACAAAGCAACATAATTAAGAGACATATCACACTTTTTATTCATAAATAGTTTAGTATAACATTGTAGAACATCCATGAAAGAAGTTAGTTCTTGTTATCACATGTTTAGCAGCTACAAATAGTCGTTCTCTTTCCAGCTTCTCTTTTTTCTCTTACATGAAGTTAATAGGATAAAAAAAGCCCTTGTCATGTTACTGAGAAATCACAAACTCCACTTTCCTGTGGTGGAAAACCTAAAGAAAGCATTAGCCCTGATTGTTACAAAGGTCTGACACTGGAAACTCTGTCTGAAAGTGTTAAATAAACATATCCTCACAGAAAACTTCACCATATCAATGATTATAAATGTTTTCAATCTGTTTATGTGGATCATCCACCATATAACACATCAGAATGAGTACATTAACATAAACCTGAGATTTGAATTAAAGCTGCCAATATTGGTGGTATAGAAAAGAAACCAAAATGTTCTGACCAATCAGAATTGAACATACAGCAGAGCAGAGCTGTGGTATAAATTCTGATAAATAACAGATTGCAAATTAGGAAAGACTAAGAAGAATATTATTGTATGACAGGAAACCATTACCAGCTATAAATCAATCAAATTTGCTTATCCCTAAATCTACGCTTAACATTACTCAGTAATGCTAACGTACATTTTATATCAACTTTAATACAACATTTACATAACTTACAGTATGATTTTAGTCAGAAAACTTCGCTCCTAATATATCCCTTACTAAAGATTTTCCTACTTATATTTTCTGTGTGTTAATCAGCTGACCATAACTGTTTCATAAAATTTTCCTTTTATAATTTCTCTATTGTTCCATTGGCTGCTGATAGCCACCATATTATGACTTCTATTCCCAGTATTTTGCTTGGTGGTAAATTCATTACCCGGTATTTTCAATGATAATCATTTAACCTCAGTGAAAACCAACATGTTGTAGTTATGTTTAATTGGACTTTTACTGCCCAGCCTGATATGAACCGCATCCACTAAAACATTTATGTACAGTCATTTACAGTACAATATTATATAAAAAGTAGCCTAAAATGAGCATTGTCATGCATTTAAATTGGGAGTGCAAGCATTTATTGGCTGATATAAAAGGACTTAAATTTGAACACACTCAAAGCGTTGACCTCCCATGCTACCACAAATTTCCTGAATGGAAAATGTATGAATATGCACAGTCTGTGAATAGTTTTCTGGTAAGACCAGTGTGTCTGATGGCTTCCGAGCATCTGAGTAGCCCTGATATGGCCACAGCTGTGGAATTTCCCTCACACACTCCAGAACACAAAGTTAAGATTAGTCAGTTTCTTTGAAACATTGTAGTTGCATTGTCCATGAAACATTTAAACATTTCTTTATTCATGCTTTTGAGTATCACTGTGTGCAACCAGGTGTCACAATTTTTTTTACACACCTGTATTTAGCACTTTGTGCAACCTCCTTTTGCCAATATAACAGCACTGAGTCTTCTATAATGTGTGATTAGTTTGGGGAATTCAGAGAAAGGGTTCTGGGTCCCTTCTTGTCGACCCTCCTTTTGCTATTGTTCTTGCATTTGTTCCTTTGGCTGAGACTTTTATACAAAACAACAACTGAGACAGGATACAACTGAGCAGTTATGGGTTAAGGTTCTTGCTCAAGGAACCTACAGTGTCAGCTTGGCAGTATTGTGATTTAAACTCAAAACCACTTCCTCTTCATCTCACCGCAATGTTTTCATTGGGGGTTTAGGTCATGTCTGGAATGACCATGTCAAAATTTTGATGGAACCTTTTTTTTGTGTTGATTTGGATGTATGTCTTGGATCATTGTCCTCCTGAAAGATCCTGAAAGATCCAATCATAATCCAGTTGCAGAGGTAGCCAGATTTTCATTAAAAATCTCCTGATACTTCATGATGCCATGTATCTTAAAGGAAATCTTGGCATTATCTTCGAGGACAAACAGCCCCACAACATCACAGATCTGCCACCATACTTAACAGCGGGTCTTAGGTTAATTTTTTTTGTATAACCATCCTTCTTTTCATGCTAAATCCACCTTGAATATGTGTTGACAAAAAGCTTTGTTGTCTCATCTAACCATACAATCCTGTTCCAACTAAGTTAAGTTACAGTTAGTGAAATCCGAGTGCTTGTGTTTGTATTTAGATGAAAAAGAAAGGCTTTCTTGACTAGGCGGTGGTGTCTAATTGTTGATTTAGTGACTTGGTAACCCCAAAATGCAATGATCTTTTGTGAAATTTTTGCCTCTCTAACATACTTTCCCAATGTACATGGAGGGAAAGTGCACTTGTGTTCTTTTCCAGACTTTCATTACAGCTCTCACTTATTGCCCTAACAGTGAATGTGGGTGTTTCACACTACTTTTATAGCCATTGTATGATTTTAGACAACACTCTTTGGTCTTATTTGCTTTGTGTATTCTGTAATCTTCCTGATGTTAATGAAAGACTAAGGGAATTTGGCCTTTGTGTCACCTCATATTTATACCCCAGTGAAACATGAAGTCATGGTTGACCAGCATAGAGTTCACAAACACTCAGGTGAATTTAAATATCTATTCAAAAAAGTAAATATAATTGAGAACATTTAGTTACATTAGAGTTCCCATATTTGCTGTGTGTTTCTATCTGTTTCGATAGTTAGATTTACTTTTTGAAATGTGATCACACTTCTCCATAATCCTTTAATTTGGCTGCATTTCCTGAGCTGCGTCTGAGCAATTACTGTTTTAGGAAACAGCAGCTTTGCACTGTTTAAATAGTTAAGCCCATGCCTATTTTTGCTACCTGGTTACTGTTACACCCTTTCCATAGGCTCTTCCAGTAAACCTGAAGTAATCCTTATAATCAGATTTAATCTGGCAGTGGAGTCAGCAACATGATAAATTGTAAATCATGGTGGCTCTGTTTCGCTATATATCTATATCTAGCTTTAGATATTCAGGTGCTTACTGGTTTACACACTGTGTCGCCTATGGCAAATTTTTATGAGGCATCATAAGAGTTGTGCTGAAATGTATATGCTTGAATTCCTAAGGTTATACCTATAGTATCATTGCAGTTAATGGACAATTCATGAGAGAGGTAAAGTAGTAATTATTTGAATGTGTTGGGAATGTATAGCTGCAAGCTGTCTGGGGAAAACCTGGCATGGAGCTCTGGTGCGGCATCACTCTGACGCTTGAAGCTACATCTCTCTAATTGGGCTGAGACAAAGAAGAGGATAGTTGTGCAGAGCAAACAGTACATATGGGTTGAGGCTAAGATCTGTTTATATGTGCTAAGGTGTTGTCTAAAGGGAGTAAACTCCTGCTTTTTATAAAGACATCATGTTTTGCATGTATAAATCAACTATTTATATTGTATAAGACAATGCTAAACCATGATTTTGCTGGAACTTAAATAATTTTTAACTTCATATGTCTGGGCTTATAGGAAATAGGTGTAACAAGACTAATACAGTCATATTCATACCCTACTAATATCTAGTGTCTGGTGTTCCCTTTGTTATTGAGGTGTGTGGTGTCATTATGCCAAGATCCAAAGAGTTCTGTAAGGTCTTCAGAAAAAAATGGCTATGGATGTCTAGGAGTCTGGCAAGGGATTTAAAAAGATCTCCAAATTATTTGAAATACATCATTCCACTGTAAGGAAAGTAATCCACAAATAGCACAGATTTCAATTGACTGCCAATTTGAAAGGACTAGACGTCCCAGCAAATTCAGCACAACAGCAGACCATCTGATGCAAAAAGAAGTCTCCAAGAACCCCAAAATTTCATCACAGGATTTGCTAGTAAGTCTTGCAATTGTAGGTGTCAAAGTGCACGCGTCTACAATCAGAAAGAGATTGCACAAATTTGACCTGCATGGGAGGAGTGACAGGAAAAAGCCTTTGCAAGACTACAGTTTGCCAATGAGCATATAGGCAAAGACCAGGCCTTTTGTAGTAATACACTCTGGACAGACGAATCAAAGATAGAGTGTTTGGCCACAGTAACAGCAGACATGTTTGGCTCTGACCAAAGACAGCTTTTCAGGAGAAGCACCTCATACCAACTGTGAAGCACGGTGGTGGAAATGTTATGGTTTGGGGTTGCTTCACTGCCTCAGGGAATGGACAGCTTGCATTCATTGATTCAAATATGAATTCTGCATCATATCAAAGAATTCTTGAATATAATGTGAGGCCATCTGTCCGAAGTTTTAAGTGAAACCAAAAGTGGACCTTTCAACTAGATAATGATCCTAAGCACTCTAGCAAATCCACCAAGGAATGGCTCAGAAAGAAGAAAATGGAGGGTTATGGAATGGCCTAGTCAAAGCCTGGATTTGAATCCCATTGAAATGTTATGGGGGGATTTGAAACGTGTAGTACATGCAAGAAAACCCTCAAATATCTTCCAACTGAAAGAATATTGCATGGAAGAGTGGCCAAAAATTCCAGCAAGCCTGGTGGAGAATTATGCAAAACGCCTACAAGAAGTTATTTCTGCTAAAGGGGGCAATACTAGCTTCTGAGGCCAATGGAGTACTTACTTTTTCCACAGAAGAATGTCACATCTATTGATATTTCCGTTGAATATATGATTGAAAAAGCTCGTTTTCCTTGTGGTTTTGTTCAAGTATATCAACTTTATTAGCAGGCACTGTTTCAAAGATCAAATGTTTGCTTGTCCAAATATGTCAAAAAAGCCAACAATTTCCATGGGGTGTACTTATTTTTTCACATGCATTTTATATGAAATATAAAACTTAAAATAAATACACCCCAAAATAAATACATTTATTTATAAAATAATGAGTGCATATTTTTTTACACACGTCAAAACCAGAATTTTAACACTACCTTTAAACTCCAAGCCTCAATTTACAGTCTTACCTCAACAGAAAAATGTCAGAGGGAATTTAACGGCATCTTTTAACAGAAAGCTTGTTAAGGCTTAATATTTTGTAGGCCCTCCATATTACACCCACTAATCCCAAATCCAAAAACGTCTTTCTGCTGTCATCCACAGCTTCTAACAGGGGAAACTGTTAAATTTCATGTTGCATTTTATCTACATTCACACACAAATATGCACATAAAGCACAGCACAATTATGGACACAGCCAGTAATTTATAAAACTTACAATGGAGTCAATTAAGTTAACATTTTTGAAATGTATTTTGCCCAAGAAGAATTTTACACTGATTTGCAATGATGGACTAGTGATCTTCTGTATTAGGACAAGTCTTCAAGGCTGTATATTCCTTACAAACGTCTAATTTAACACCTTATTTAGACATTCATCACTTTCATGATTCTTTCAAGCTTTTGGCTTGGAGTGTACACATGAATTACGAAAAGAACTTCTAAATGTCCAAAATGTTATTTGGTCATCACAAACTAACCTTTTATGCATTAAAAAAACAAAGACTTCTATCTAAGTTTGGTCAGGAACACAGACAAAAAGAAGCACTCGTAGTAAGTAGTCATGAAATAGACATGAAGGAAACAGTTATTTACAGATGAAATAACTTGCTTTTATTACAATTAAATATATACAAGAGGAGAGTTTGGTCAGTGATTGGTCATTGGGAACAGTAGTAATAAGTGATTGGTTATTGGGAATGATAGTGGTCAGTGATTGGTCATTGGAATGATGGCGATTAGTGATTGCATGTTGGGAACGATGGTGATCAGTGATTGGCCATTGGGAACGATGATGATCAGTGATTTGTCACTGGGAATGATGGTGATTAGTAACTGCTAGTTGGGAACAATGGTGATCAGTGATATGTCAATCGGAATGATGGTGATCAGTGATTGGTCAATGGTAACAGTGGTGATCAGTGATTGACCATTGAGAATGATGGTGATCAGTGATTGGCCATTGGGAATGATGATGATCAGTGATTTGTCACTGGGAATGATGGTGATTAGTGATTGCTTTTTGGGAACAATGGTGATCAGTGATTGGCCATTGAAAACAATGGTGAAAAGTGATATGTCAATGGGAATGACGGTGATCAGTGATTGGTCATTGGGAACAATGGTGATCGGTGATTGGTTGATGGGAGCTGGTGGTGAGTCAAGCAAACCTGCTCTCTTAAATTGAATACAAGTCTCTAAATAAGTCTCTAGAGCTGCTGCTGATTTCTTTTTGGAATAAAGCTGCTAAAGAGATCTAAAATTGTAGTGAAAAGTCTCTAAGATGGCAACACTGACTGCTGCTCTTAATTGCTTTGAATGTGTTCATAGTCTGCCTTGACTCCCCTTTCTATGAAACTGTCTGCTGATCTCTACCACCACACACACACACACACACACACACACACACACACACACACACACAGAGACACAATTGAAGAACAACCTGCTAGCTGTAATCTTTGATGAAATATGGAAAATCTGATGGCAGACACCATTGGCGGCTGGCTCATAGTTTCCTCTACGGTATTTGTTTTTAAATGATGACACTATGGCTGACCACAAAATCCTGCTTCCTCTTCTGATGTGTGCAGAATGATGTGTTATGGCCTATGCCATACAACACTCAATCAAGCATTTGTTTCAGTGTCAGTGTTTATGCCATCCTGCTTCAAGGTTGACTGATTTTTTGTTGACTTCATCTTTGCCTAAATATTTCACTATACACCTCACTTCCCAGGCAATGAAAGAAAATGAGGTAACAAATGCTATACATGCTATACTTCAAGACCATTATACTGGTAACATGAAATCGCTAATCGCTAAACTTTACCTGAAGTGTTCAATGTAGTCTCAACTTCAGATACCCACAGGATACAGAGTGTCTGATATTTTGTGTACATGTTGTTGAAGGTTGGATTCTGATTGTGTTGTGTTGTATCGTATTTTATTCTAATGCATTGTATTCTATTCTTTTGGCTTTTTATATTCCCGTGTATATGCTTTTTTTTCTTTTGTACAACATGGCACAATGACAGCCACTGGATTAAAGGAATCCAGTCTTTAGAAATGATTCAAGGGTTTTTGATGAAATGAACAAATTACTCTTGTGTGTTTGGTTTGTGCTTGGGCATCAAATTTTTTCTTTCTTTGAATCACTAAGATGTGGAATATGTTTTACTTTCTTTTAAAATATTGCTAGAGTTGAGTAGGCAGTATTTTCTGTTGCCTTAGCACACGGTACTGTGAAAGTTTTACAAATTTGTTTGATAAAGTTTTTACATTAAGTAATGGGATATTTGGGACAGCAGCAGAGATTCAAGGCCATCTGGGACAGCTGCAGAGACTTGAACAACTGTAGCAAGTTCTTAAAGAAGCCTGGAACAACTTGCCAGCCCTTAGAAAACTACACAACAGTGTCCCTAACATAATACGTGCAGTTTGAAAGGCAAATTCTGGTTTGCTTTACAGGTTGCTTTTTAAACAGTACCTTACCCAGCCATCACCCAACCTTACCCAGCATTATAACAGATGAGCCTAGAAGATCAGTACAGCAGCACAATCATCAGTCAATTAGTCTAAATATAATTCAAGAAGATCTTTAAAGTCTGTTTAAAGGCCCCTATTTCCTCCAGTTTGTGAGCCAAACCATGACATAATCAGACGTGGGAGTCTACTAATGAACGGCATAAAATAATAACCGTGAAGGTTTTTTACAAGTTTTGCCTCCGGCTTTGAGAACCATCCAAAGGCAAATCCATCACTGTCTATACACGGTACAAAATATATCATTAATTAAATGCAATGCAACTAGAAAATTGTATTGCTTTTAGCTCTTATTCGGTTGGTTTAGCAGCTGAAAGAACATTGTGTTAGCATTAGCATGAGTAATGTAGCTCATACTCATTTTTTATTTGCAATTGATAGTTAAAGGCTTGTTTTCTATCCTTTAATTCAGTAATTTCTTCAGTAATAATCTTTCCAGCACTGTGTCTTATTGTAATGACAAACAAACTAATAATTTCAGTTGCTCACATTGTAGCAAGTAAATACCTTCATGGTCCTGATCTGTTCTTGGTTTCTGTCCAGTATTTCAGTGCTGGAATGGAATGGTATTGTCCTTCTGGTGACCACAGCTGACTTCCCTGATAGCATGTCTATAAAAGGACCTGTCTAAGTTTCATTGTTAAGCTCTTTAGGTTATTCAGCTAATATTTATTACAGGGATTGCTTCACAATTCGATGGTTATTATTGAATAACTTAGTTTTATAGCATGCTAGTAGTTAGGTACCGGGTTAGCTAGCTTTTTAGGTATTTATACTGCTGGCCCAAATTTAGCCTATTACCCAAAGACACTTAAAATTCAACATAGAAGCAAATACTCACATCTGTAAACCCAGTTGGAGTTAGAAAAAAGACACCAGCCGTGAGTGAGAAGAAGCAAAGGTCCAGATTTTATTTCCACCTCACGAGATCCACACCAATGAGAATTCTCAGAAGTGATCTGACACCTGGAGCTCAAGCTCCAGTATTTATACTGTATTTACACAGTAGATAACCAATATATTTTAGAAAGACTATGATTTCAATACCAATAGGGTTAAAAAGAGCTCATCTCAATTACCATGATGTTTAAAAAAAGGTTTATCAAATTTACCATGATGTTTTGAAAGAGGCTTATCAAATTTAGCATGATGTTTTGAAAGAGGACTTTCTGACTACCATTAGGATTGAAAGTGAGAGAGAGAGAAAACAATTATAGAGAGACCTTAGTGTCATGTTGTTATCTCATAATGTTATGTGTGTGCGTTGGGCCTTTGTGTGTGTTATGTCTGCACGCCTGCCCTTGACTGTACGAGAGTGTGTGTGTTTCTCAGCCTGCCCTCCTCAGCTCTTATATTTCTCTGTGACTAATAAACCATAGTGTGTTACTCTTAAAGATCTTAAAGTGTGAATCCAACCAGTCCTGTGAATTTTCAATAAAATTACATATTACTCATACTAGGTCTCCCTCCTGTTTATTTCATGTCATTTTTATCCACAACAATACCCAATTAATAAGACAACCTTTTACTGTAATTCTAGCTAGCTATACTTAGTCATTTTATGGTGCTAATCAGCAGTGAGCCCCTCACTGCAATGTTAGGTAGCTAATGTAACATTAAGACACTGCTAGTTTGTTACATTTACTAGGCAGTTACAAATTATTTATTATTAAAAAGCATATGTTCAATTATTTTAATCTGTCCTTCTTGGGTATTTTTAGCCAACAAACCTTGAACCATGAACCATCACAGTCACTAACCTACATTTTTTATAATATAAAAGCATGGTTCAAAATGAACTACTGCCATCTTGTTAATGAAAAAAAAAACAACAACAACAAAAAAAACACTGTCCTTTTACAACTCACCCTGAATCTGTTTGGTTCCATGAACAAATTACTGTTGGCCTGGATACAGGAACCAGCTGACTGAGGGCTTGCCAAGACAACATCAACACTTTAAATGTGGCCTATCAACTACCTTGATGTCTCTCTGTCTTGGCTTGAGGCAGTTTTCAAAGGCAGCATACCAATTCCAAAAAAGTTGGGACGCTGTGTAAAATGTAAATAAAAACAGAATGCAGATTGCAAATCTCAAAACCCATATGTTATTCACAACAGAACATAGAAAACACATCAAATGTTTAAACTGAGTAAATGTACAATTTTAAGAAAAAAATAAGGTAATTTTCAATTTGATGGCCGCAACACGTCTAAAAAAAAGTTGGGACGGGGCAACAAAAGGCTGGAAACGTAAGTGTTACTAAAAAGAAACAGCTGGAGGTTAATTTCCAACAGGTCAGTAACATGATTGGGGATAAAAAGAGTATCGTAGAGAGGCAGAGTCTCTCAGAAGTAAAGATGGACAGAGGTTCACCAATCTGTGAAAAACTGCATCTACAATTTGTGGAACAATTTCAGAATAATGTTCCTCAATGTAAAATTATGAATACTATGAATGTCTCATCATCTACAGTACATAATATCATTAGAAGATTCAGAGACTCTGGAGAAATCTCTGTGCGCAAGGGACAAGGGTGAAAATCAATATTGCGTGCCCGTGATCAGCGGGCTCTCAGGTGGCACTGCATTAAAAACAGGCATGACTCTGTAATGGAAATCACTGCATGGGCTCAGAAACACCTCCGGAACTCATTGTCTATGAACACAGTTCACTGTGCCATCCACAAATGCTAGTTAAAGCTCTATCATGCAAAGAAGAAGCCGTATGTGAACATGATCCAGAAACGCTGCCATCTTCTCTGGGCCAAAGCTCATTTAAAATGGACTGAGGCAAAGTGGAAAACTGTTCTGTGGTCAGACGATTCAAAATTCTTTTTGGAAACCATGGACACCGCATCCTCTAAACTAAAGAGGAGAGGGACCATCCGGCTTTTTTTTTTTTTTTTTTATCAGCGCTCAGTTCAAAAGACTGCATCTCTGATGGTATGGAGGTGCAGTAGTGCCCTATGGAATGGGCAGCTTGCACATCTGGAAAGGCACCATCAATGCTGAAAGGTATATACAGGTTTTAGAGCAACATATGCTTCCATCCAGATTCCATCCCATCTTTACTTCTGAGAGTCTCTGCATCTCTAGGATACTATTTCTATATCATGTTACTGACCTGCTGCCAATTAACCTAATTATATATATATATTTATACTATATTTAATCTAAAAAAAAGTTCATGGTTAGAAATGATTAAGTTTTGGGTTTGTCAGTGTAATGTAGTGTAGCAGTATAACAATCATATGACATTATTCCCTCAAAATCTCTGCTCTAAATACCAGAGACAACCTGCACACTATCATTCCTAGCAATTCTAAATCAGATAAAGTTGATATCTTTGTAGACAAGGTTATGAACAAACTTCTCTTTAAACATGTGTTGTAAGCCTTACAGTTACCCTTACATCCTTACACGTAACCCTCTGATGAGGAACACAAGGTTTGTTCAGCACAGTGACTCAGAGGACAGTGAAGACAGGTCTGAGAGACAGGAAGCATGGTGGTCCAGTCATTGAGGAAAGCGGGGGTGGAAGCCAAAAATACATCAGACTGCATCATAACAGTGAACACACACATATAAACAGCGATTTTAGAAGTTTCTTGTGAAGTCTTTCTCCAGTGCAAAATGAACCGCACTGTACATGGTTTATTTTCTGAAGGTTTTTAGGCTGAAATTATGTTACAGTAAACAATGCAACACTGACACACCTTTCAGTATCTACCTTTTAGGTTGTCCATCAGTAAAAGCATTAAAAAAAAATTAACCAAATAAAAAATGCTGCAATTGTAAGGCCTAATTTCACTACTTCAACAACAGAGACTAGATCAATTTAATAGTCACTTGGTTAGGAAAGTCAGACAGCCATGGCACCATTTTTGCTTCTCTTGACTGGAGCTTTAATACATTAATACACCAAAAAAGAGCAGATCATTGGCCACGTTGTCAACACAAAAGTTGGTGGTTGTGCAACATGGCTTGAAAAGGTCATAAATATTTGTGGCTATTCTCTAAACCAAACACAACCATGTCACAATAAAGTATTAATATCTTTTAAATGGACACATTTTCCAAACAAACAGCATTCATTTAGAAAGTGTCTCATTAATTCTTGAACTGTTGTTCAAACATCTGCTTAAGCTTTTTGTAGTCAAAACGGGGCAAAAATTGTTTTCTCGAAGGCTGAGATGTCCCGTTTTGTTTTAAGAGTTTTTCCACAAGATTAACTTTATTGTTCTTATTTGGGCTGCTGTTGGACTTGAACAGTGTTTTGTTCAAAATACAAGTGAAGACAGAACATTCAACTTTGTAAAACAACAAATAAATCATAACATTTCCTTTGTGTGTACCAAATGCATTTCTTGCATCTGGTTACTTAAATAAACAGAGCGATCTGTATGAAGTGTTACACATATGGATTCCCACACACAGCCATGCACGTGGAAGTGTTGCTTTTTCCAGACCTACTGGAAAATATGAACAAATGTCATACACGAAAAACATGCAATGCTGGACTAAATATATCAAGCAAATGAAATGTGGCATTATAAGGGCTTTTGCACTTACCTATCCCATCATGCACCACAGAACAAAAGGCTTGTTCCAGATAATAGACAGAACCAACATGGCAGGCAGTTGAATACTGTATACATCTGAGGCACTGTCTTAAAAAGGTGACTATTAATAACCCTTGCATCAAAATGAAAAATACATGCTGTACAGCAAACATTGTTGCTTAATCCAATGCGCAAACATGACATAGCACTGAACACACACTGGCACTTACATTTTTTCTACATTAACCACAAAATCATTTCTGTTTGTATTTATACCACACTACTGTTGAATTCTTGAATCTGATTAGTCCAAACATGTTGATTAACTTTTTATAACAGTAGCTCAGATACTAGTTCTGGCTGCAAGGTTTCTATTAATGCACTTACTTAATGAAATATTGTAGTACTGATACATTATCTGTCTATTGTAACAACACAAGGACTTGTGTGGTGGACACACCACGTAAACAGATTTTGTGTGATTACTAATATGATGAAGTTTTCTGCAAGGAGAAGTTTATTTAACATGTTTGGAAGGAGTCTCCAGTGTCAACAATAACAGTTTATCTCTTAAGGAAAGTGGTGCTTTGTGGTTTCTCAGGAACATGACAAGCTGCATTTTTTTTTTTGCCTTATTACCTTGAGAGAGATGCCATTCTTTCATTATTAATACACTCATTAATAAAATGCAATCATTGGCAGATTATTGTGGTAGAAGAGGAATAAAACACTTCAGGATGTGCTGTTATTGAAAAAACTTTATTGTGTTGATACACTGCAAAAAAGGGACATCTTAGCGAGTGGAAATACCTTGAATATAGTCTAATTTATCTAGTATTTTTTATTATAAGATTACAATAAACCAAATATAAGATTATTAAACTTATTTAATGCCATTTGTACTCATTTCAAGCTAGAAATACTGTAGTTTTTTTTTTTTTTGTAGATAATTTTGCTCATTTTAAACATTTATTTGTATAAGGAAGCAAAATTATCTGCCAACAGAATGAGAAAACTACAAGCTTGAAATGCACAATAATGTCCAGAAATAGGTTTAATGACCTCATATTTGGTTTACTGTAATCTTATAATAAGAAATGCTAGATAAATTTGGCTATTTTCAAGATATTTTCACATGCTGAGATTACTTTTGTTTTTTGCAGATTACTAACTCTGCGTTGCATTCGGCCGCACCGCACTACCCTGTCATTAATTATATTCCTGTAACAGCACATTCTGAAGCTTTTATTTCTTACTGAATGATAATGAGTCTTTAATTATCACATATGCATATTTATACATATGCACAGTGAAATTCTTTTCCTCGCTTACCCCAGCATGTTAGGAAGCTGGGGTCAGAGCGGAGCGTCAGCCATGATACAGCACCCCTTAATCCAGAGAGTTTTAAGGGCCTTGCTCAAGGGCCCAACAGTGGCAGCTTGGCAGTACTGGGGCTTGAACCACCGACCTTCCGATCAGTAACCCAGAGCCTTAACCACCAAGCCACCACTGCCCGAATGAACATTTACAAGTAGGGCTGTAGTCAAGACCACCATTGTCAAGTCCAAGACCAGGACTAGCAGAGTCCTGACCGAGTCAAGACCGAGTCTTAAGGGGCTTAAGTCAAGATCGAGGTCAAATGAAACTAAGAATGAATCAAGATTGAGACCAAAAATCACCAAATCCTTTTCAAGGCCAAATCTTTTAAGCCTTCAACTATTTGACTTCTTTCATGCATTGCACCAATTACTAGGCTATGTTTTCTAGACAAATTAAGCACTTCTTTTCAAACTTTATGCATGCAAAGAAATGATTTTTACAAGCTTTCGTATGAGATCAAGAACCTATTTAGTGAGAGCAATGCCAAAAACCTAGATAAGTCCAAATGCAAATGACAATAACACAAAGACAAGTCCAAGTCAATGTAGAAAACATTTCATGAGAGACTCATGTCTTACAGCCCTATTTACTAGTATGTTCATGCAACTGCATATAATTGTCATACTTTTACTTTATAACAAATGGCTTAGTTTGCTAGAAATTATGCTTGGAAACATATGTAAACTAATCCTTTTACTCAGAGATAACAGGCAGCAATTTCGCTTTGCTGTTCAAATCCTGTTTTTCTTTCTGTTTTGCTCATAAGGAATCCCTATAAACTGTTCTTAATGTGAATTTACAATAGACGATCTATTTCCTGGCTATGGATTGGACTTAATGAGGTAAAGCCCAACAAGGCAACATGTCTCTCAGGCATTTTGGTTAAAAACCTACCACTTTAAACCACTCATAAAAATCCCAGAGCTTTCAGGAATACCCTTTATGGTCCACATTGGACAACTCCATTTTATGCCTTTAGACCCACTAACACACTACTACACACATGTAAACTTCATGTGCAGCTGATCGCTATATTAGAGAGGGTTAAGAGGTTTATATTCATGGTGGGTTCCTGTCTTTCCCACCTTCAATTCCTCAACAGAGTTATTCTACTCTTTAATGATTAATATGACACAATGCTATTCCCCTTTATAAAAAAAAGTCTAATCTAGACCACGTAATTTTTCCAACCATTTATTAATACTCTCATATACTGTTTAATGGTGCAGGACCTAATAGTTTATTTCAATGATCTTTTAAAAAACATGTGTGGCTAAGCAAAAACCTTGTATGCCCGTAACATTTCCAAACAAACTGACCACAGAGATTGGTGGCTTGAGTCGCATTTTATGGTGCAGAACCTGTAGCAATATGAGTTTCACTCTTATAAAAGGTGACATCAGCTTCATAAACCAATGCTGTGGGACCAGGGCTCGGTTAAAGCCATGTGTATTATTTCTTGATTTTCCACAAGAGTCAAATGGCAAAATAGGGGCCAGTGATCGGGCATACGGGAAATACGTTCCTTGATATTTTCCATGGACTCTCTACTAGTAAGGCCTACATGGTTTTCACCTGATTCAACTTGTGTGAAACGTTACAAAGCTTCAGTTTAGAGTAAGTGACTACATTTCTATGAAATACCAAATGCTGATGCTAAGGCCAGAATGAGCACTATGGCACTGTAGTTGCATTTCAGCCTTTATTGATTAACCAAGATTCGTAAATGGTATAGTCTCTAATCAGAAAAGAATTTGCTTATATTGAGAACTATTTGACAAGTTATTGCTATGCCATAATGGGTTTTTTGCAGTAACCTCTCAAAATGGCTTTTATAGTGTCACACTTTTATTGAACAACTGATAGATAAATAAAATGAGCAATAGATAAGGAATAAATGGATAAATTGAGCAATATAAAAGGAATTAAACTCGTTAGACAGTGCTGTTATAGGAAAATAACCAACGATGGGGTGGTGTGATAGAGTATATTACCACCATAAAGTTAATTCTGTTCCTATAAGAGTGCTTTCAGAAGTGTTATATTTCTCTTATATCACAGCAATTTGCCAACAATTACAAATTTTTATTTTTAAAAAATGACAGGTCTTACTTTTTTGTTGATCTGTTCCTTGTTATGTTCGATGCTGTGGAATGTCCACAAAATAAGTTAGCTCGTGTTATCATTCATGTTAGTTAGTTAGTTAGTTTACTTTATTATCCACGTTGTGGAAAATTGTCTCTGGCTTCACTGTACAATACATCACAAACAATATATAAATATGCATCAAAAACATACAAGACAAGACAAACATCACCAGTCACTTGCATTTAAAATTTGAACAGCATTAGGCACAAAAGATAACTGTTAAACATTCTTCATTGCACGTGGTTGCCTATAAGGCCTCCCTGATGGCAACAGGTGAAACTCACCATGAAGAGGGTGAGACACATCTATCTACTATCACTAAAGCCTTTTGCTTGACTTTACATGTGTATAGATTATTCAGATGTCTCTGTGTCATGCAGATTATCTTACTGGCTTCATTTACAATCTTGGACAGCTTGACCCTGTTTTTAACGCTCAAAAGTTCCATACCACGAGGTCATGTTAAAAGTTTAAATACTTTCAACAAGATTTTTATAGACCATTTCACTTATGTTCTTACTCACACCAAAGTGATTGAACCTCGTGATCAAATACAGCCTTTGTTGAGCTTTTTGTAAATGCTGACACTGGAGACTCCTTCCAAAAATGAGAAACAATAACGTCTAAGCCTATTATAATATAAACCTGTGATTTGCCTTGCGATCTCGAACTACTGACTTTAAATCAAATTTTAAGTTTAAAAAATAAGCATTTTAAGAATCACATTGTACAATGCAATGACCTTGAGATCTTGAGTTCATGAGCTCTGCTGAATGTGTAGACAGCAGGTTATTTGCTGCAAAGCTCACTTGTGTGATTATTGCAGAAAGTGGGAAAGTTTCTGTAATCTTGTGGTAATGTGGTGGTGTCGTTGTGTTAATCCGTCTGGGAACCACGGGCAGCTTGGCAGCCAATACGGTACAGCGAGATGCTTATTTTAACATTTGAAAATTCCAGACACAAACTATAGACTTCTCGCCTGTGCCAAGAACCCGAGTGAAGAAAAACATTGCGCTTCTTCTCTCCTCAGTCCAACAGCACTTCAGTGTAACATGTTTTGATGCATCTAAATCTTTCTAGGTTACAACCTAGGATTAGAGTGTCTGATGAAGTTCTTTCTCTGTGATGTTTTTTAGTCAACACCCTGCACAGACTCTATAACTCACCTTTACATGAGGCATCATACAGTTGAAGACCTCACATGCTGTAAATCACTCTATCAATCTCTCATGGAGAATGCATTATCATTGCCTTGAGGTGCAGCTCATGACAGGTCGACAAATCATGAACCCTAATAAACATTTAGATGTTCTATTTAATCAAACATGATGACAATCATGATGTACAGCTCTGGAATGTCCCACTGTCTGGAATTTTCTTTCATCAGCTTAAATTGTTCAAAATGAACAATAGTACCACATATCATATTTGTTTTTTGTATAAAAGAGGGATTCATTTGAAGTAGCCCAGAAGCTGTATCTCCTGGTGACAAGACCAGAACCTTTCAGTAAATCTGATGTTGTGCTTGACAGAGAGAACATTTTAGTCAAATTTCAAGGCAAAACAAAGAAATACTACAGTTTAGACAGGCAGAAGAGTCACTAGTGAAATTGACAAACCCTAAATGGAGGGGCCTTTTAGGGACATGATGCATTTCAAAAATAGTAGACGTAGCCCAAATTCATATCAGTCTCCATATACAGATATAAGGTGCTTAGTGCAATGCTGAACTTACACAAAAAATGCACTAAAAACCTGAATGCCAGATCTCATCTATCTATCTATCTATCTATCATGTATCATCTATCTGTTCTATCTATCTATCATCTATCTATCATCTATCTATCTATCTGTCATGCAATACATTTAAGAAAATCGATTTAAGGTCAAAATGAATAAATAAACATACTAAGTTAACAATATGTATTTCATGTGCATGTATTTAATATATAAAGAAATTAGGAAATTAAAGACAGGTTCAATTAATTAAGATCATTTTTGCACAAAAAAAAACAACAGTAAAAAAACCCCAAAATAACTTAATATGCACTGTTAAATATAGCAATAGATTAGACTATTTAATCTATTGGACTATGCTGTAGTCCTTCTTATAGAAACCAAATATTAGTTGTGAGTGTGCTGTTCATTTTGCATGTTATATGTTTAATATATGGTATTTTTTGTTCCGTTTTTATGAAGGGTGACAATAATTCTGGAGATCACTGAATAAGAGTGCTGCATTTATGGAATACTGAGTTTCAACAATTTCCACTGTATGTGTCATGCCTTGGTGTTAATTCAGGCTTGGTCTTGTTCGTCTCCATTACTCACGATTAGTCTAGAACAAGCTGAATTTTTCAGAGCCAGTTAGATAAAATCTTTTATATTTTTGCATGGCATTGTCTCCGATGTTAAAGTAAGCACAATTTTAACACTTTACAAATATGACAATTTACAATCACACATAATAGCAAATTAGCAGTGGTGTAAAGAGTGCATGAGTAATAATGTAAAGGAGTGAAGTTACTGATACTGTAGTATGTATTTACTTGAGTAAAAAAAAACATACTGATCAAGCAAATTACTCTAGTAAGACTTAATAAGTTGTCTGGAGAAAAAATACTTCAGTAATTACTTTACATGTAAATAACAGTAATTTTGTAAATTACATGTAAATTTACAGTAATAACACTTTTACATGTCTACAAATCATGACTGAATATATATATATATATATATATATATATATATATATATATATATATATATATATCTATATATATATATATGTACGTGTGTGTGTGTAAATATATTATATATATATATATATATATATATATATATATGTGTGTGTGTGTGTGTGTGTGTGTGTGTGTGTGTAAATATATATATATATACATACATATATATATATATCTATATATATATATATATATATATATATATATATATATGTGTGTGTGTGTGTGTGTGTGTGTGTGTGTGCGTGTAAAATATTTATATATAAAATATCTATATCAGAGTAATGCATTTTTTAAAACAATTATGTGAACTAAGCAAGTGAGCTATGCTGAAGTGAACACCATCTCCATTATCAACAGTATACGAAGAGAGATTATGTTAGCTAGATAGCTAACTTAGCTAAATGCTGTTGGGTTTCATTAGCTAGCTAGCTCCTGGTAATTCATAATACATGTTTCTAACGACATAGTTAGCTATCTAGCACTGATGCTCTTTGTTACCTATGGGCTGTAACAGCACTTAGATATATTATATACATAACACATAATCACTACAAACATTGAAGTGTCATATTAAGTTTAGAAGTCTCCGCACTCACTCGGATAGTTAATGGTTTACTTGCAGAAGTTTGTGCAGGGTATATGTTGATTTGTGAAATGCTGATATCTCCACAGGTTTTCGCTTACACTATATCAGGCATTGCTGCTGCTGATTAAACATTTGGTGCCTGAAATGTAGATTTTCAGAAACTGCTTTATTTTGATAGAGTCTTTAAAATACACATACACGTACTGTCTTTTATTTGGCTTACAGTCTTCAAGGGTTGTATTATTATTATTATTCACTCTGTAATGGTGCTCAACAATAAATGTAGTGAAGTTGATTTTTTTTAACTTAACTAAAATGAACATAATTCAATTATAGTCATTTATAAAAAACAAAAAATGTAACGTTACAGTGAAACATTTACTCATGTACTGTAAGGAATACATGTAGTTCCTTATGTTCCACCCCTGCTAATTAATGTGGATTTATCCTATTAACAAAGTACAAAAGACTGACTGTCATTGCAATATATGCCTGTACAATAGATACTATGGCTGCCAACAAATGTGGCATTGCACAAACAGTCTGAAAATGTCTGTAACATTGAAAACAATCCAAGACATGTTCTTTTTTTCTACCTCACTATGCCTGGTGCTGAATGTTTGCATTGGCTAGCCACAGAACCCACAGGAAGAGTGGGAGTAGAAAAGGTGGGACAGCAGCGGTAAAACTCGTGACATCACAGAATGCACTTTGATTGGCTGAATCCAGAGGCAGCAGGGTTTAAAAGCCAAGCAGCTGTGAGCATCAAAACAAAACAAGATCTCAAGCAAGAGACTTGGAAAGTAGTGGTGGATCCTCTACCACACAGCAGCAAGAAGGTTAGATTCACAGCAGCTGAGGAACAGGTAAGAGACGACTTTTATGCTTCATACTGTACTTTTACACATTTTGATTTTGTGAGGTCGTGATTGATTGGTGGTTGAATGTATTTGTTGAATTAAGGACACTTTATATCGTAAAGGGCATCTATAGATTTTCTATAGAACATTTCAGCCAGGGTTGTTTGAGTTTATAGCTTATGCAAGCTAAAAGTTTTTAAAACTTTTCTCTCTCTCTCTCTCTCTCTCTCTCTCTCTCTCTAAATGTCAATCTGTGAAATAAACTGAGGAATCAAATTCGTGAAATCTTAAACGTTGTCCATTGTATTAAAAATGACAGAACTAATCTAAATGATTGAAGTGCAGTTTATTGAGGAAAAATGTGAATAACAGAAGAGGAAGTTATATTGGTCAGCTGACTCATTTATTTCAGTTACAAAAACCACCCAATTATAGCCTCATACCAAAGACTAATAATAACACCACCAGTTAACTGAAAAACCTCTGAAGTAGCCGGCACGATGTTCCTTACGGCCTTCAGTATTTTACATTGTGTTTCATGTTTCCATCAAAGACACAAAATGTCTTGCCATAGTAAAGTCCCTAATGAGAAACATTTACTAAAATATAATGTTGTAGTTCTAGTGGCTGGCAGCTGTCTACAAATAACTTGAAGAATTACACACTGGAAGGATATTATTATAGCATAGCTAAACACTCACCACTCCAGTTTAATGCTGATGTAGTGTTATCGTGGCTAAAAAGGAAAACAAAAAAAAGGGTTGTTTCATGGTGAAAGCTGGATGCAGTTAGAAGGGAAACTGTTCCCCGTCTGCCAAAAATGTAGTGGCCGACTTGATTTAGGCACACTTCCTTGTGGAAAAATGTACAAGCCCAAAAAGCTAATTGAGACAGTTTATAGTTTAACCATTATGAAGATTATATTGAGGCAATCCCCTCAGTGTGTTGACATACTGATATGGAAGGAAAGAATGCTTTTATGACATGCATTCCTCAAATCTTATTAATTTGTGTATGATTAATCAGGTTGGAATGATCAGAAGCTAATATGTAACCTTTCTACTTTTCTAGAACACACCAAGGAAAATGAAGGCTGTCATTGTTTTCGTGCTCCTTTTCGCAGCGGTCTATTGTCACCCTGTAAGTTCAGAGCAAACAACATTACTTCTAAACTAACCTTTGCATTATTGTATGGAGGTCTGTTGTGCTCTCTGTAAGACATTTCAAATCTAACCGTATCCGAGACATTACTTTAGGAAGGAATATTTCAATAAGCTGGCAGGAAAATTCCTTCGTGTCACAGAATTCCCGTCGGATGAGTCTCTGTTTTGTGGTTAACTTACAGGTGAAACGTTCAGCCAGCAGCTCAGAGAGCGCTGACGTGCAGCCTGTTGATACTCAGGTGAGCATTTTGGACATTACATATGTTTTGCACGCACCTCTGTACGGCTTTGGGGTTCGTTTTTAACCTCTCAGAGCATCAATGGAAAAAGAATCACAGTAGCCATATTCACAAAGCCTACCTAATTTCAAGTGTTTTATAATTACTACTCGGCACATACTGTATCTTAAAGTGAGTGCATCTTCTTTTTTCACTCTGGTGTTTTTGTTTCAGGTATTGAAAGTCACTGCGGTTGCTGATGTTAGCTCTGAAGAGGTAAAAGAAACTCATCCCATCTGCCGACCTTATGAGACACTCTTTCCACATAAAAGAGATCAGACGAAAAAAATCATTTTATAATAGTTTAAATATGTTGCATGTGCCAGGGTTATGAGTCTTACTGTGTCTTCACTGTGCATGCTGTTATAAAAAAAAAACAACAATTTTTACACGTACAGCACTCAATTATTTCAAAACTCATGTTATTGTCTAGGACTATTATATCCCGGGAATTGTGAGACTAAAATAAATAATGATTTATGATAAATAAGAACATTCACATGTATTCACAAGGATAAGAAATGTATTAGGTTCCACAGACGGGCTTCATTTTCTTTGCTGTTTCTTCAGGATGATGATGATGATGATGACAGTGACAGCGATGAGTCTGATGAGAATGGCGAGCCCACCAGTTCTCCTCCTATCGTAGAGACCACTCTGATCCCTGTTATTAATGGCCGTGGGGACAGCATTGGCTTCCAGAGTGACTACAAGAAACCCGTTTATTATGTGGATGGCAACAACATTGAGAAAGGACCTTCTTCTCATAAATCCTATGGATCTGACAAGACCAAGTATGATGGTGTGGATCTGAAAGTGTACAAGGTAAATAGGAAGCATTCAAATTCATTCAGGTCGCTACATTAGGGGTGAGAATAGTACTTTATATCCTGATGCATGCCAAACTAAACAATCCAGAAGGAATATCTCAAAGGAAACATTATACTGAAAAAAAAAATAGCATTACAATATCTGAGACTCAGTGAGTTCCTCTTGTTTCTCAGGCTCTGCAGGTGCACAATGTTGGGCTGGACCAGGGAGTGGACGCCTCCAGTGGCACGGACAGTGATGACGCGAGCCAGCAAGAGCAGAAGGCAGCTTCCTCTTCCAGTGCTAGTGATGCCGTTCCCAGTCAGGAGAGTGAGGAGGACAGCCAGAGCAGTGAGGAGAACACAACCGCGACTACCACGACCGACAGCAACTCCTCTGAGAGCGATGAGAGTGAGGAGACCAACGCAGCGGATCAGCCTGCATTGCTCAAGAACGAGAACCCTGAAGTCCTCATCGCTTAAATACACCCCAAACCTGCTGGTGACAAGTGACTCACTTCACTTCATGTGATAAGTAGCAGAACACAATAATACAGCTCAGACAAACCCGGTATAGAACCGAGGCTGCATTTTGTTACCTGTCAAAAATCTGTTTCTTTTAAACAAATCTACATTTGCACAATCATTTATGATAAGTTTATGTAATATATTTTATTCTCCCCTGTATCAAGTTATCCTTTATGAATAAAATCATTTTTTTCCTTTTTCAAAAAACAAAAATGACTGGTTGTTCATTTATAATCTTTTTTTTTATTATGCTTTCTTCATTCTTATTTTCAAATGTATAAATGCATCTAAGTACACCTTAGCACAAATGAACACTGTAAGTGTTAGTACACTACCAAAACAGTTGTGCCGAATGAAACTGATGGAACTGGCAATAACACACAGTTCCCTGCATCCTTTGTCCTATGGTTAGTCTTCAAAACCAATTCTTTATTTTAGATTAGAAGACTGTTTAGAATCAAATTATTCAAAAGAAGACATAAACCTAATTTCATCATAATCAGACTTTATTATTTCAGATTTTTCACCACAACACTTCACTGATCAGCCATAACATTAAATCCACCTGCCTAATATTGTGTAGGTTCCCCTTGTGCTACCAAAACAACTCTGAGCCTTCATGGCATGGACTCTACAAGACCTCTGAAAGTGTGATGTGGTATCTGGCACCAAGACGTTAGCTGCAGATCCTTTAAGTCCTGTAAGTTGTGAGGAGGGGCCTCCATGGATCACACTTGTTTGTTCAGGACATCCTACAGATGCTCGATCAGATTGAGATCTGGAGAATTTGGAGGCCGAGTCAACACCTTGAACTCTTTGTCATGCTCTGACCGGTCTGTGGCTACAAAGCCCAATATGCAGCAATCTGCAATGCGCTGTGTGTTCTGACACCTTTCTATCATAGCCTTAATTTTTTCAGCAGTTTGTGCTACTGTAGCTCTTTTGTGGGATCCGACCAGATGGTCTAGCCTTCGCTCACCATGCGCATCAATGAACCTTGGCGCCCAGGACCCTGTGGCCGGTTCACCGGTTGTCCTTCCTTGGACCACTTTTGGTAGGAACTAACCACTGCATAGCACAAACACCCCAGAAGACCTGCTGTTTTGGAGATGCTCTGACCCAATCGTCTAGTCATCACAATTTGGCCCTTGTCAAAGTCGCTCAGATCCTTACGCTTGCCCATTTTTCCTGCTTCCAACACATCAACTTTGAGAACTGACTGTTCACTTGCTGTCTAATATATCCCACCCCTTCACAGGTGCCACTGTAATGAGAATCACTGTTATTCACTTCACCTGGTTTTAATGTTATGGCTGATCAGGGTGTATATGAAAACAAAATCGATCCTATTGAATACTCAATGAAACATCAATAAACACCAGTAATAAAAATACAAAGCATAAAAACCCAACATTTTTAAAAATGTGTATCCATCATCGCCAACTAGATAGCAAATGAGCACTGCTGTCTAAAAAGTCCTAATATTTAAATTAGACACATTTGCAAACTGAAAGATTGTGCATGTTGTGTAGGATCTAACCAAGCTGTTAATATATGCAGTAAACAGAAGTCTGAACAAACATTTATATAAAATTAAATCGCTTTAATATCCACCATAGCAAACAGCCTAGCTACTATATAACTAGCTTTACTAATATTTCAAATATGCACAAATGTGTACATTGTGTAGGATATTATTTCCAAGCTGTAAAAAAAAAAGACTATAAACAGAAGCGTGAACAAATTTCACAGTATGTCTATAATAATGGAATTAGAAGATAAATTTCAAACATTCATGAAACCATAATAAAAAAAAAACTTTGTGAAATATTAAAGTGACCAGACCACAAGAGGGCGCTGTAATCTTTATAGACGTCCATAACAATCATGAATGGTCTATTGATGAAGTGCTTTAGAGACTTTCCCCTTATTTATGAGAAAATTTGTAGCTTGGAGTTTCCACAAGTGTAGTTAAATTATGAATAACATGATTAAACATCACTCTAAAAAGTGAAAATTCAGTAGCTAGGAGTACTCTTGATATAAGTATTTGTATAAAGGACAAATACTAATGTACTAAGTATCAAAAGTAAAAGTAAATGCTTACAATTTCTGTTTACTGTTTACCATCTGTCTACTATCAACAGTATCCAGAGGTGGTAAAAGTACTCATCTAATTAAATCTTCTAGTAAAAGTTGACGTAGGTTCAAGTTCATCATTAAAGTTAAAATAGAAAAGCATAAATAATACCTAAAGTGTAATAACTAAAAGTGCAAAAAAAAAAAAAAAATTCACACAAGAAAAAAACAACATCTTCCTCAATTTCAAAGCACATACTTTTAGTTCCTGATGCACCTCTTTCACAAGGAACCAAGGAACATGGAAAAACACAAGCCAGGGCTAACTAGGGCTAGCTTTATCCCTAATATCTCTCGCTAGCATGACAGTAACACTGACCATATCAATTTGCTGTATGGTAATAGCTAGCTGTCACAGTACAAACTGATTTGATTACAGTGATGGGAATTAGGTCTCATTCTAGCTCTCACATCTGTTAAAGTTTAGATTTGTTAATAAATTAGTTCCATTCCTTGAATCTGTCTGATACTAAAAAGTCACCTTATGAATTTACAAAAACATACATGATTATAGAGAGATGTAGGGATTATTATTTTTTAAATAGTGAGGAGAAAGTAGAGCTGTTTCATGTGAAATGTGGTAAAAGTTAAAAGCCTTCAAACTCAAATGCAGATACTTATAAACCACACTTAAGTATAATAACAAAGTAATTGTAATTTGCTACTTCACACCTCTGACTGTCTATTTAATTTGGAACTGGTGTAAGAGCCCTGATGGAAAAACAAAACAATACCCAACAACAATAGAAACCATCACCAAAATTCTAATAGTTTCCCCTGCAAATACCATTACCAACCATCAGCTAATCATTACCATTATTGTTCCTTAATGGTATCCAGTAGACATAACATGTCACCAACAGAAGGCAACAAACTACCAGTAGAGACCCACAGGGACCATTACAGTTTACATTAAAACCAATACAATTCCCATTATAACCATTAAAACCATTACAAATTCTATGATGGTTTCTATTGTTTTTTTCAGCAGGGCATTCGGCACAAAAACACCAACATGCATACACATATGTAGTTAAGGATCTAATATAACAATAATTATTAATTATTCATTTATTCAATTATTAATAATTCCTCCAGACTTTAAAACTTATTAGAAGGTTTAACATGTAGCTAGTGGAGTCACCCATATGATGTGTTTTCATGGACCACAGCAGAAAATTCAAAGACAAGTACAAATGCAAAAAATGATATTTACACACTCAGTAAAGAACCGATCCAAAGAGGAATTGACGTACTCTCATTCAGTTTCTTAAAAACTACACTAAACATATCAAATAGATATGTGCCACATATGCCAGAACAGCCACCAGTAATGAGTAGTGTATAGCAGTCACAAGTCAAGACCTACATTAATTCTGAATAGTACAGAATACCTGCATCAAGACTTCTCGTTGCCATTTGAAATGATTAAAACAAATGTTTACTTGTGTTGAAAATGACCAGCCAGATTTATTACGCATGAAACTGACTGTGTGTATGTTTTTTAAATTTTTTTTTTCATCAACCTCAGTTTAGCTCTAGAACCATATGCAGGGCACATTTGTCAGATAAGTTGGCATTTAAGCGCATATTGAACAGAACATTTGACTCTCGTCACTAATGGTAAATGGTTTCACAATTTTATTTAATGTAACATAACAGATCAAAGGTGCACTGTAAATATTTGATTCTACCACTCATGCGTAGTGTAGAATACTCAGAATATATATTACCTTTGGTATAATACTGCTATGTAAAATCAGTATATAAAAGTCAGTAAGGTGCAATGAACCAAAGAAAAATCTAAATAAAATGAAATAAAATCAAAAGTGTCTCATATATGCATTTATAGGACATTCAGGAACATTTCTTTTAGAAATTTAAACTGCCTGATAGGACCAGCAAATCACTAAATGGTAAAAACGAAATATTCACTTGACTATGTTAAGCTTTAAGGTACAGCAACTAAAAGTTGTCTCCTCTAGGCTCAGTTTCCAGGTGTAGAGTAAAACAGGTGACGTGTCCTTGTGTGGGCAATGGTGGTAGTACAGTTATACTGCTCGTGATCTCTGGTTCAGCAGTGGTGAGAAAATTCTCTTCCGACAATGCAGACTCATTGGATTCAGAGTGGCTAGTATCCAAACCACTAGATTCACTGGATTTAGACGTATCAGATTCAGAAGATGAATTTGAATCATCCGAGTCTGAGCTGTTGCTTGATTCGTTTGATTCCACGGAGTCAGAGTCCTGAAATGCCCTGTTTATTGCCAGACGTCTATTTCCATTCCATGGATAAAACTGGAAACAGAGTCAAATATGTAAGTGAAATACTAAGCCTTGCTGTGTAATCCTGGCGTTACTGAAAATGTCGTATATATTTGGTTTACTTTAGAAAACTAGCAAAAGCACTGACAGTTAAGTAACTGATTGTTAAATAAACTTACTGGTTTGGAAAAAACAAATGCTAAGAGGGACACCAGCAGTGCTGTTCTCAACGTCCACATCCTTCAGGTAAAGATAAAGGTAAACGTTACCGTAACAAATGTTACTAAACCTCTTGGTTATACTGTGTTACAGTTTTGAAATAAACACAACATCCACAGAATTACAATAGTTCTTAAACCAAATGTTACCTTGCTTCAGTGCTCGGTCCACTTATTCCAGTATCTCTGCTTCTGGGTTCCTACAGTTTATATACTCATCAGCTGTAAGATCAGGGTGGGTTCAGTCACCAATACAGTCATCCAGAATGATGAATGAGTGATACTCCGCAAGCTTTGAGCAATATCCGCTGACATCTGGTTCTCGTCAGTGGCCTTACTTAATCTGTATAATTACAGTCTGGAAATCCAAACATTAGTTTGAATCACTCACTCACTGGGTTTTAGCTTGGTTTGGAACAAGACAAAAGCCATTTACAACAACTGAAAGAAAACAGCCTGGAACTGTTCCCACTTTCTAAAGAACTTTAATGTAAAGTGATTTGAGAAGATAATTTGCTTAGCAACAGCACAGAATATCTAACAGATATGGTTACGTTTATTATCAATCAAGAATTATCATCATATCATCTCAAATAAACTGCATCACACCATCTCACTTTCCAACTGAATGCAGTTTATTGTGTTTTATTTATTTATTTATTTATTTATTTTAAATCTACTGCATTTCTCCAAATTATTTTTTATACCATGCATTCTTAATAACCTAAACTGAGGAATGTGTGACGGGCAATCATCTGTTTGAGTTTATTTTAGAAGGTGAACATGACTAAAGTGTTTAAATAAAAAACTACTGTCTTTCTCACTTATGAATAAATGATATTTACAGTGAAGGGACCAATAAAGCTTATCATGTCCACACTATTTGTTAAAAAGGGCTCCTCAGAGATTCTTTGTAAAACTAAAGGGTTCTTAGGTTCCTAATCTAGTTCTACATAGAACCCTATTTGAAAGGAAACCCGTATCTATTCATCTTCAGCAACCACTTTATCAAGATCAGGAGTAGAGCCTGGATGGGACACCAGTCCATTTCATGGCACCATGATCACACTCATTTACATCTAGGAGCAGTTCATAGATGTAGGGTTGTACATACTGTATAACTTGTACAGCATAACATTTCCCCTATAGAACATGTGAAAAATGACTGATCTCAGTCATTAGAAGCTACTATTAGAAATGAAATGTACTTTAATGACAGGTTTGCTTTGTGGTGAATATTAGTACAGAGGTGTATTGCATTGGAGATTGCAGTAGAAATGATGGCACCTTTGGTAAGTGGGCCAGTCCATTCCCTGTGCATAGGGGAAATGAATATCACCATAGACCTTATGTTCCCACACTAACAGCAACCTCTGTGCCAGAGCAGACTTGTGTTTAGTCCCACCCCAAAAGCCAGGCTCTAAATCATCAGGAAAAATTCCACTGTCGTCAGAGCTCACCACAGGTTTCTGTGTCTCTCAGTCTGAAATTGTCATCCATCATTGCTCATATGTTTGGATAATTGTTTACGGTCTGTGACATCAAATAACAGTAAATCTGTTATTATTTTACCAAATTCTACATTATGGTGAGCCAAAATTACTAGTGTGTGATGCATTAAGTAACAAGGTAATGCTCATGAATGGTGGTCATTTGAACTTGAACTATCCATCCATTTTCTGTACTGCTTATCCTACACAGGGTCACAGAGAGCCTGGAGGCTATCACTAGGGACTCAGGGCAGAAGGCGTGGAACACCATGGACGGGGTGAACCTGAAATATTTAATAACTATTTAAATACCTAAGCAGGTAGCAAAAATTGCACTATTATAAAAAGTACTATTATACACCAACTGTTCAGTGAAGAAATTGACTGATTTCTGGTGTAAAGCAATTATCATGGTATGATAAACATTTGAGAATTTACAGAAGGGTGACAAATTAAAAGAATGCATTGGCCACCACAGGAAGCTTCACTGAAGCTTTGCACATATTCTACAAGTCTCTGGAACTGTACTGGAAGGATGAAAATCTTTTCTTCCAAAAGATATTCCCAATCAGGAATAGTGATGGGGAGATCTGGTGGCCACATTACAAGTTTTACATGATTTTCACACTCATCAAACCTTTCAAGGAGTCCGTGTACTCTTTGGATGGGGCGGGTTCATCTGGGAAGAGACCCCGTCCATCAGAATAGAAATATTTCATCACAGGATAAAGGTGATCTTTGTATTGATTTACAGTTCCCAATAAGGAGGCAAATAGACACAAAAGCATGTACGCAAACCAAGCCGACAACATAACAGAGCCTTTGGTTTTTGCATATGAGATCATAACCGTTCAGCCATACTAGTAGGAATACTGTCTTCATAAGGTGCTTGAAGAAACAGAAATGTTTAAGAATAATCCATTTTTTTTCAAGGTAATTATTTTCTAACTGATAGTCATGGGTGCATTCTTACAAGACCAAAAAAGGAACTAATACAGACTAATGTCTAACTGAAGTCTACAGTGGTGCTTGAAAGTTTGTGAACCCTTTAGAATTTTCTATATATCTGCATAAATATGTCCTAAAACATCATCAGATTTTCAAGCAAGTCCTAAAAGGAGATAAAGAAAACCCAATTAAAAAAATGAGACAAAAATATATTACTTCGTCATTTATTTATTGTGGAAAATGATCCAGTTTTACATATCTGTGAATGGCAAAAATATGTGAACCTTTGCTTTCAGTATCTGGTGTGATCCCCTTGTGCAGCAATAACTGCAGCTAAACATTTCCAGTAACTGTTGATCAGTCCTGCACATCGGCTTGGAGGAATTTTAGCCCGTTCCTCAGAACAGAACAGCTTCAACTCTGTGATGTTGGTGGGTTTCCTCACATGAACTGCTTTTTTCAGGTCCTTCCACAACATTTCTATTGAATTAAGGTCAGGACTTTGACTTGTGTGTTTAGGGCCGTTGTCTTGCTGCATGACCCACTTTCTCTTGAGATTCAGTTCATGGACAGATGTTTTGACATTTTCCCTTTAGAATTCTCTGGTATAATTCAGAATTCATTGTTCCATCAATGATGACAAACCGTCTTGGCCCAGACGCAGTAAAAGAGGCCCAAACTATGATACTACCACCACCATGTTTCACAGATGGGATAAGGTTCTTCTGCTTGAATGCAGTGTTTTCCTTTCTCCTAAGATAACCCTTCTCATATAAACCAAAAAGTTCTATTTTTGTCTCATCTATCCACAAAACATTTTTTCAACAGCCTTATGGCTTGTGATCTTTAGCAACCTGCAGAAGGGCAGCAATGTTCTTTTTGGAGAGCAGTGGTTTTTTCCTTGCAACCCTGCCATGCACACCATTATTGTTCAGTGTTCTCCTGATGGTGGACTCATGAAAATTATCAGTAGCCAATGTGAGAGAGGCCTTTAGTTACTTAGAAGTTACTCTGGTTTCCTTTGTGACCTTGTGGACTATTACACGTCTTACTCTTGGAGTGATCTTTATTGGTCTACCAATCCTGGGGAGGGTAACAATAGTCTGGAATTTCCTCCATTTGTACACAATCTGTCTGACTGTGGATTGGTGGAGTCCAAACTCTTTAGAGATGGTTTTGTAAACTTTTCCAGCCTGATGAGCATCAACAACTCATTTTCTGAGGTCCTCAGAAATCTCCTTTATTCATTCGATTATACACTTCCACAAATAAAATCAGACTTGGATAGATCCATGTTCTTTAAATAAAACAGAGTGCTCACTCACACCTCATTGTCATCCCATTGATTGAAAACACAATTAGAAAAGTCTAATTTCACCTTCAAATAAACTGCTAATCCTAGAGGTTCACATACTTTTGCCACTCATGGATATGCAATATTGGATCATTTTCCACAGTAAATAAATGATCAAGTATATTTTTGTCTCATTTGTATAATTGGGTTCCCTTTGTCTACTTTTAGAACTTGTATGAAAATCTGATTATGTTTTAGATCATATTTATGTAGATATATAGAAAATTCACAATAAAAGGTTCACAAAGGCACCACTGTAAGTGCCGTTACTGCTTACTGTGCATCTTTGTAAATGTTGTGTCTTCTTCTGCACAGCCAGTCAAATGAACCTTTCATCTCATGCCTTTATTTATGATTCTGCTACAACAGCATCTTATTTCACTTTCAGAGTTCAGTAGTTAGTGTTACAGAACTGCCCTGTAATAAGTCTAACAAAAACAACCATAAGTATCAGTGTTTATTATTTAAAAGTGATTTCACAAGGTGCTTCCCAATTTAATGGCCGCTGTCATTGTGCTTAATGGGGTTTGTGTTTTGATTAAGTCTAGACTGGATTACATACACCATTAGTGTGTTTTCAGCAAGTAAGGTGATCAGAGGGTATTAGTGGTTCAGTTGCTTGCAAATGTGATTTCATTTGATCTAAAAGAGTAGTTAAAGCCAGATTACTGCTGTATATTACACCATCATTTCCACCTCATGAGGTAAAAGCTCTGATTTGATCCTGAGCTTGGGTTACTGCCTGTGCAGAGTTTTGCATGTTCTTCCACATTGGTTTCCTCTTGGTTTTGTGGTTTCCTTCCATCTCCCAAAAACATGCTTATTGGTGGAGAGCTTGATATACTGATATCATAGTATCCTGATATCTTCTTCTCTTTAATTATCCCCATTAGTACCCATTTCTACCAATTTCTACCCATATGGTAATGTTTCAACACTACCACCTATTGTAACCAGCCTGCTAGTGAAAACCACTACCCCAGTATTGACTCCTAGCATACAGCTACAGCAGGCCATAAGCAGTGCAGCCTGTTTAGATTAAAGATTGTTATGATTTCTGGTGTGTTAGTGATCTTTTATCATCTATCACTGCAGTGTGATAACAGATACACAATAATACACAATAAAAAAAGACAATTATTTTGCTCAGTACAGAATTATTCATACAACTCACTGCATTTTATCATTTTGTCTTTTTAAATGACTAGCAAAACAATTTTAGGCCTTTAGCTAAACAAAATTGTTCATAGAAGCCTTAATTGATGGTTCATTTTAGATGCAAAACAGAAGCAAAATTAAAGTCTAAGTAAATACAGTGGGCATGTTGAATCTTTGAATCATTTTTTTTTTATTTAAATATCTCTTTGTTGTCCATGATGCTGTTTGTTTAGGTATGATCTCTAACAAATTCTAGGGCCAGGTGTATTTATACTGGGAACATGTGACAGTTTAATTGTACACCGGTGAACTCAATTAAACTAATTATATGACATCTGATGATCACTACACAAATGTGATCCAAAATGACAGAGCAGTAGCACGCACCGGTCACTTCGGGTCCAGAAATATGGTGCTTGCTGCTATACTTATTGCAGCTACGCTAGTCAATATTTTACATTTATAGCCCATGCTCTATGTTTTTATTGTCTTGTGTATTTACTGCCCTGTGTAATTATTGTTCTGTATGTTTTTTTTTGGTTTTTTTTGTCCTGCAGTCATCTCACACTGTTGTGTATTTGCACTTTATATAGTCTTGTGTATTGTTTCATGTGCTGGAGAAATTACTTTTCATTCCAATGTATACAAACTATATAGAGGAATGACAATAAAAACCAATTTGACTTGACTTGACTTGATTTTGTTGCAACAGAACTAAATGAGGTGGGGAGGATATTTATTATTTATGAGCGCACCACTTTTTTTTTTATTTCTAAACCATTTTTTCAAGCTATATTGATCTCCCCAGTGAGCTATGTTGTGACATATAATTCCAATTAATTTCCAGGTTGTAATACTATAAAATATGGAAAGGTGCAAGGGGTAAATACTTATGCAAGGCAGTATAAATATGCCACTGCAGTATACATCTAAATAGACAGGTAAAAAATATTGATATGTTGCTCCCCTTTTCTAATATGCTAATAATGTTCTCGTATTTAGGCAAGCCTATTAAAGTTGTAGTATCTCCCACACTGGACATTATAGGCTATTTTCCACCAAGATGAAATGCTGCAAAGTGTGTCTTTGCATTGCATGGTTTTGAAAGGTAGGTTTTCTAGACAGGTCAGTCATCAAGTAAGCCTAGATATTCAATAATTTTACCATATCATTTAGTCCTAAGCTATCTTTAACCTATATGCATTTAAAAATTATTATAAAATTATCACGTATATGAAGCTGACTGAAGATGGATCTCTTCCGAATCTTCTGTGAATGTTTAAAATATACTACTTCATATTCACACACAACCTCTAATGAGTAGCCTTCAGATTGGCATTTCTGTTAGTAGATGATGTTGAGCAGAAGAGGAACCACAAACTCACTTAAAAAGGAACTACTGACATCTCTTGGTTAAACTAGGTTACTGACTTTACTGGAAGTGAAACTGATTTTTGGTTATGCTGCACAGTGTACATAGTGTATTTCTTCACATTTTCTCTTTTTACAAAGATTTTGCTGAGATGCTCCATATTGCTTCTTATTTACAATGACCTAAAGTCAAACAGGATATTTTCTTGTATAATTATCCTTTCGGTTATCTTCTTAAATCAGTGCCATCCTTGTCATCGTTTACCACACACACTGTTAGAGGAGTAGCAGCATGAGCAGCAATGTTACAGGAAGAACAACCAAGTGTGTCATCATTATGGTTATCAGGGCCTTTCTCTTCAGCACCCACTCATTAGCTCTTACCCACTTCAGCATCCTTTCATTAGCTCTTTGTGTGAGCAGCAAAAGCAAACAAGAGCCCTTTAACAACGTCATGCACCTTTCAGTGGGCGACATTCGATGATCAGGAAAACAAACCTGTTATAGAGAAAAACTACATTTAAAACACAAAACGCCTACAGTGTGGCAAGGAATTCATCCGTTTTCAGTAATTATCCTGAATAGGGTTGCGGTGGATCCGGAGTTTATCCTAGAACATGGTGTGCAAGGTACGAACACACATTGAATGCGATGCCAGTCCATCACAGGGCTCCATGTGCACACACACATTTACAGTACACACAAATTCACATCTAGAAGCTGAGAGGAACCCCACATAGACACATGGAGAACCTGCACAGAAAGTCACACGTATAGAAACTGGAAATGTGAGGCGGCCTGCTGCACCTCCAAACGGCCCACATCCTGTGTTTCATACAGGAAATGCATGGCACAATTAACTTTCATTTAGCTCAAACAGATTTACAGTTCTAATGAATTGCTTTATGGTCCAATGCCCCAACTGCTGTTTAGAACAGATCAGAATAATAATACATATGGCAGCCTTGGAAAACCCGTCATATGCTGCTGAATTTTCACAAACAGCCAAAGATGATTTAAAAAAAAACTAAACAAAACAGGTTTTGGCTAAAATTGCATTTTATATTTCACCAAAGAGATTTTAACCTTTTGTTAGGCATCTGCCCACAAAGATCATGTTGTTTAAGGAGCTAGTTAAACAAACATGGTAGTAAAACCTTGCTATAGCTAAGTGTTATTTACTCACACAGTGAATGTCAGGCTTTGATCCAATTTGCTGGAGACCTACAGTACATGTCATAGTGAAACAGACATACAGCTAAGCAGTTCTGTTTGTAATCAGATGCTAGCTGTCACTATGTCTATGATGCTCCTGTGCTGCAGTCTCCATTTTCCCTTTTGGGTGGAGCCAGAATTTAAAATGCTAAAACTTTACTTGTGGTTGATTCAGGAAAGTGCATAACTATATATAGTAGAAAATGTCAACATTTTACCATGTGAAGGGTTTTCTCAGGGCATCACAAATATATTGTCACATTCTACACGACATATTGCCTAAGCTACAAGGACCTGTTGACAAAATATTGTGGTCTAATGCGGAGAGCAAAATGAGGTCAAAAACAGAAGCAGGAAGTAGATTTGGCATGAATCAGGAAACACTACAGTCTAGTTTTAGTGGTGAGTGGAACACGATCACCAGACACTTTCATCTCAGCTAAAATAATTGTTCTCTCACACTACTAAGCTAATGCAGTAATATAACAACCAACATCATGTCAATCAAGCAGCCAGATGTTGTAACTCAATCTCCTCCTCTGGTTTAGCTCTTTATTTTGGGCTCTAATTACACCCTTGGTCATTTCCATATGTAATTGCATGCTACCCGTTAATACCTATTATTATTATCTTGACAAGCGAATAAAACTCTGATCTGTTCGTTATTTTAAAGGCGTAAAATGATTCTCGAATGCTGAGTAACACAGGCAACAGACTGCTGAATGTTCGGCGGGAAAATATAAGGTAAAGCTATGATTATGAGCAAGTTGAGAAAAGAACAATGAGAGGTAGCTGTTCTAGTTGGATTTCAGAGAGAAAGGTTGAGGAAATGAGGTTTAATTAATAAGGTACAGAAAATGTATTCAAAGTAACATATCAGAGATATACAAACATTAAAACACAGATAATATAATGATTGTAGATGGACAATATGGCCACACAATCATACTTGAAATCAAGTGTATCACATTATTTTGTTTCTCTTTTTTTGTTTGCCACCAGCAAAACAGTGGTTCCAAAGTAAAATACAATTTTAACATTTACAAAAATGTAATAGTTATCAAGAGGTCAGATGGACAAAGCAAACTATAATTCAACTGGTGAAAAGGTTTTGTTACTATAACTGTGACATTGGCCAGTGGTGTAGAAGTATTTACATCTGGGATACTTATACTGTATCATAACAATTTATTGCGATATCAATATAATATCATCCAACACTGACATTCTTGCTATCAATTAAAAGACTATTACCATAAGTCTTAAGTCAGTATTCAAAAGACTCTTCTGCTGCACTACTAGAAACCAAAACAATTCCTCATAGAAGACTTAAACCATGTTTGTAAATGTCCAAAATTATCTATAAATTAATATTAAAGTTATAAGAGAAACAATATTCCTCATTTCACTGAACTGTCATATACCTAAAGTTAAACAATAAAGACTTCCTTCTTTGTTCATATTTACCAAGGGTGCCAGTATTGTTGGAGGGCACTGTATATCTATCTACGATTTAATATTTAATACCTCAACTACCTTTAATCATATGTCACATAAAATTACTCATTTATAACAACATCACATTAACAGTGTTGCAGGCCTATGTAACTTGCTCAGATTATCAGATCATGAGTTCACTGAAAGCGCTTACGTTGATCATCAGGTTAGTCACTGTCTATTTGTTCAAAGCCACATCAGGCCAATCGTTCAAATCCTGCCCTCTGAAAAGGATCAATACTAGAACATCTTACATAGCAATTAGCCATCAAATATGGGGTTGAAGAAATTGCCCACTTGTTCTGTGTCATCCAGGAGACGGCCATAGGAAGGACGCCTGTCACACACACATAGGCACCACAGGTTAATCATTGACTTCATAACCCAGTTATTCCTTGTTCTCTAGCTATATATAGTACCAAGTCTTGATTTTATGACTTGCAAATGAATGCATAAAAATGTAATCAAAACTACACTACAGTAATAACAGGAACAAGTCAATACTACATTACATTATACCTAAACTTTCAATTATATGACCATTCAGGTTGAAACCACTTTATTTACTTACTTTATTTTGAAGTAATATGCTCCGCCCAGTAAAAATATCACAAGGACAATGAACCCAATGACGATGGCGGCGATGCTCACTGTGGAGGAAGCACAGTCTCTTAAATGGTCAACATTACTCCCAGTAGTACACACTGGTCAGTTACCAGGTTACACTTTTTAATTCATTAATTACAATACAAACACATAACTGGAGGATATTTGTTTCTTTTTTTGATATGGGTTTTACTCATTTTATATCACTCAAATCTGATTGGTCAGATTTTGTTGATTAATTTTCTGTAACAGCAGCTCTGACTATAGTGTTAACTGTAAGGCTAATTACAGGTTGATGATTATGATGATGATTATTATTACTACTACTACTACTACTAATAATAATAATAATAATAATAATAATAACAATAATAATAATAGCTCATTCTAATAAATTTACATCGCTTCTAATGTAAAAGTTAATTCATAGGGGCTTGTAGAGTGGACACTCCATGTAATTTAAGCCTAATAATAAACAGGTTTTTAAAAAACAATGTTATTTAGGAAAAATGCATAATTGTTACTCTGGTGAAGCTTTCCCTGAGAAAATGTTTGTTTAACATTTATGGAAGGAGTCTTTGTAACAGTCTTCAGGAACTTTTGGTTTCTCTGTAACATTAGAATCTGCATTTTTTTTTCTTAGCTTCAAGAGAGAAAAAAAGACAGGTGACACAACGACTGTTTATAGCCGCTATAACGTAAGTGTTAGCATGTGACATGCTGTTATTGGAAAATAATCAACTTTGGGTATCACATCAGGTCTTCGTTGATTAATTTCCTGTAACAGGATGCTTTCTCACTTGCAATATTTTCTTGTGAAAAATATTGAATGAGGACGTTGACACAAAAAGAGCACAAAGTACCAGTACTGTATATTGTTGTTGCAAAAAGGACTGTGACCTTTTATATTTAGGGCAAGGGTTAAAGAGTGAGGAATAATTTTTACACACTGTAAAAGTTGGACTTTGCACTTTTGAATGTTGGAAATGGATGAGTAAGTCTCCTATTTATTTTCCTATTTATTTACTTTTAAACTACAATAGAATTGTTCTAATTAGGTTGTTTAAACATTTGGGTTGTAAACAGAGGGAACATTTGGCAGTACAGCAAAGGGTTGATGTATAATATTTTACACAATCTATCATGAAGGCTGATCCAGTGTGACATACTGCAGCTATATTGAATCTGACCAGTAACAGTTATGGGATCTGTATTCTTCTTTTCATGGTCAGGTGAGTAAAGAAGTCAGTTTGATGTTTCCCTATATATATATATATATATATATATATATATAGAGAGAGAGAGAGAGAGAGAGAGAGAGAGAGATAAACATGATATTTTGTTCATAAAATTCACAAAAATACTCTGCTCTCATGGATATCAAACAATTGCAAATAAAACACAGGTTTATAAAATATATATATATATATCTTTGTGAACTATAGGTGTGCAATAATTATTGGCTATGAATTCATGTGAGAAAAATATATTTGAAGTATATTCCCACTGATATTTAAAAAAAATATATATATTACACCTGGGTGACTATGAACAGGAAACTCAACCATGACTTCCTGTTTCACAGGGGTATAAATATGAAGTAACACATAGGCCAAATCCCCTTAGTCATTCATAACAATGGGTAAGACCAAGTTGAGGAATGTGGACATTAGACACTAGATGCTTATTAACTTCCTTTTACTTAATGCTGACAAGACAGAAGTACTTCTACTAGGACCACATGTAACTAAAGGTAAGCTTTCTGATTACATAGTAACTCTGGATGGCCTTTCTGTTTCATCATGTTCAGCACTAAAAGAAATTGGTGTGATTATTGACTCCAGTCTTTCATTTGATGCTCATGTTGATAATATTACTAGGATAGCCTTCTTTCATCTCAGAAATGTTGCTAAGATAAGAAATATAATGTCACTACATGAAAATTAGTTCATGCTTTCGTCACCTCTAGTTTGGATTATTGTAATGCCTTACTGTCTGAATGTTCCAGTAGGAGCATAAACAAGCTCCAGTTAGTCCAGAATGCAGCTGCAAGAGTCCTCACTAGAACTAGAAGATATGACCACATCACCCCTATCGTATCCACAATGCATTGGCTCCCAGTAAAATTTTGCACTGATTATAGAATACTACTACTGACCTATAAAGCACTGAATGGTCTCGCACCACAGTACCTGAGCAAACTTTTGGTCTTTTATGATCTGCCACGCCTACTTAGATCAAAAGGTGCAGGCTATTTGTTGGTACCTCGAATAGTGAAGGCTACAGCAGGGGGAAGATCTTTCTCTTACAAAGCCCCACAGTTATGGAACTGCCTTCCAATTAGTGTTCGGGACTAAGACACAGTCTCAGTGTTTAAGTCCAGGCTGAAAACATATTTTTTAGCCAAACTTTTTGTGAATAGTTTTTTTTTCTTAGATAAGGGAGCAGATCTAGAGGGCTCATAGGCATAGAGTGTGGTGGTGAACTGGGATTTTTGAATGCTGTCGCCCCCATTTTCACACGTTCACCCTGGTTTGTTGACGGTGAAGTGGCTTTATGTCCCAGGGTGCCCTCATTTCTGTCTTGCGTTCTGGCTCTCCCTTTTAGTTATGCTGTCATAGCTAGTCTTGCCGGAGTCCCTGCTTGCACTCACACAAAGTACATTATCCTTAACCATTGCGGGACAATAAGCATACCTAATAATCTCTCCCTCTCTTTCCCTCTCCCGCTCTCCTTCTGTCGAGCTACACATGATACTCCTGAGATACCAGTGATCCTGACCCCTTCTGCTCTCCAGACCTGCCTGATCCATCCTGATGCCCTACTTCTGGTTGGAGTTCTCATCAGTTGGAAGTCACATGCTGCTGCTGAGGATGACCCCACATGCTGTAGCCTAAAGATAGATAAAGATCACTGGGATTGCTGAGGATGGTACCACTTGAAGACCATGGGGATGGCTTTGGACCTCAATTCATGTGAACAGTTATGCTTATGATGGCCAGGACTACAAATTGCTATTATACCCTCAGCACTGCAATTGCCACAAACAGTTTTGCACTGAAGTCTCCATCAGTGAACAGTGGAGTAGTTCAAAAAAACCGACTTCATGTAAAAACTGTAATGAATTTTCTTGGTTACACAACTGCAATATCTGAGCATGTCGTATTAGGACATTTATAGAAGGGATTTATTTATTTATAATTGCACTATCTTGTGTCACCCAGATGAGTCTGGTTCCTTTCAAGGTTTCTTCCTTATATCGTCTCGGGAGTTCTTCCTTGCCACCGTAGCTTCCGGCTTGCTTATTAGGGACAATTTCATAAATTTAAAATTTATATTCTGAATTCATATATTTCTGTAAAGTTGCTTTGAGACAATGTAAATTGTTAAAAGTGCTATACTTATAAAATTGTATGGAATTGAATTGAATGTGTGGCAAAAGGTTGTTGAGCTTCACAAAATGGGAAGTGGCTATAAGAAGATAACAGAAGCATTGAAAATGGCCATTTCCACCATCAGGGCAATAATTAAGAAGTTCCAGCCAACTGGAAATGTTATGAATCAACCTGGAATTGGACGTGTGTCTATATCGTCTCAACACACTGTGAAGACGATGGTTCGAGTGCCCAAAAAATCTCCAATTATCACAGCTGGAGAATTGCAGAAGTTAGTTGCGTCTTGGGGTCAGAAAGTCTCCGAAACTACAATCCGAAGCCATGTACATCACCACAAGTTGTTTAGAAGGGTTTCAAGAGAAAAGCCTCTACTCTTATCCAAAAACAAACTCAAGTGTCTTCAGTTTGACAGACACTACTGGAACCTCAAATGGGATCGGGTTCTATGGTCAGATGAAACCAAAATAGAGCTTTTTGGCAATAAACACCAGAGGTGGTTTTAGCGTACACAGAGCTATATGGAAAAGTACCTCATGCCCACGGTTAAATATGGTGGTGGCTATTTAATGTTTTGGGGCTGTTTTTCTGCCAGTGGACCTGGACATTTTGTTAGGATACATGGCATCATGAACTCTATCAAATATCAGAAGATATTAAATGAAAACCTGACTGCCTCTGTCAGAAAGCTTAAAATGGGCCGTGGTTGGATCTTCCAGCAGGACAATGATCCAAAACATACATCAAAATCAACACAATGGTTTACTGACCACAAAATCAAGGTCCTGCCATGGCCATCCCAGTCCTCTGACCTGAACCCCATAGAAAACCTGTGGGGTGAACTGAAGAGGAGAGTCCACCAGTTTGGACCTCGAAATTTGAAGGATCTGGAGAGATCCGGTATGGAGGAATGGTCTCAGATCCCTTGCCATGTATTCTCCAACTTCATCAGGCATTATAGGAGAAGACTCAGAGCTGTTATCTTGGCAAAGGGCAGTAACACAAAGTATTGACTAAAAGGGTGCCAATAATTGTTGCACACCTATATTTAACAAATATTTTTTTATAAACCTGTGTGTTGTTTGTAATTGTTTGATATCCATTAGAGTGGAGTATTTATTGTGAATTTTCTTAACAAATGATCAAATGGTTAAACAATAAAGACAATTTTTCACAGCCGTCTTTGCTCACATTTATTATATACGTAATAAATTCATCTCATTCGACCTTTGAGATCATAAGTTCTGACTGATTAAACTCATGAACTGATTGGTTAAATCATATCACACAGTTATCTGTGAAATATCAAAGTTACATGTAAAATAGCTTTTCCGTCTATAATCTTATTTTATTGCTATGACAAAAAAATTTCTGCCAATTCATCAAAGTACATGCACCAGATATGAAGCTGAGCAATTTAAAATATGTTTTACCTGAACTCAGGGCTTTGATGGGATTGGCAATGTTTGAGACTTTTGATGTACTGGTCTGCACTGTGGATGATATCGGTTTTCCTGTTGCATCTGATAGTGTTGTCCTCTGAATGGTTGGAGTGGGGGACGGCGGTTTCACTGAAGAAGTGATGGATGTTGAACTAGAACTGACTTTTGTTGAAGTTGAAGAAACAGCTGATGTTGACTGAAAGGTAAGGCTTTCTGTTGTCGTAATGGAGGTGGCATTGGTGGTGGTGTTGGTGGTATTGTTGCTGATGGTGATGGTGGAGTCCTGGTCGGTGGTGGTGCTGGCGTCTGTGGTGTTGTTGGTGGTGGTGTTGGTGATGGTGGTAGTGTTGCTGTTGGTGGTGGTGTTGCTGATGGTGGTAGTGGGGCTGTTGGTGGTGGTGGTGCTGGCGGCTGTGTTGGTGTTGGTGATAATGGGGCTGTTGGTGGTGGTCACATTTTCAGTTGTTTTGGTGGACGTTTCTGTCGACGTGCTTGGACTTATAGCCTGCGTGGTGTTTGATTCAACAGTTGTCGCCTTAGTGGTGTAGTTATTCGTGGTAGATGCTGAATCATTTGTGGTTTGAGTAGGGATGGAAGTAGAAGTTGTAATTGCAATAGAGGTTGCAGTGGATGCTTTTGTTGAGGTAGATGGTGTAAATGAGATTGTACTGGAAGTTGGTGGTAGATTTGTTACACATCCTACACTTAGCACCAGACCTTAATAGATGGAGATCATTAGAGTTACAGGAAATTATTTTGGATTGTGCAATTACAGTGACCTTTTTAAGATTAGTATATGTCATCCTGTATGAGATAATCCCAATAAAACTTTGGCCAAATTCAAACAGACTGTGATATGATGTGCACTACATGACAGATTATGTGTGAAGATTCTCTAATTAAAGACATGCAAGTAAATAAATATACTGCTGTACATTCTGCTTTTCTCATCAATCAACACGATCATGGGGTTTTCCCAGAAAATGTCAACAGTAACATTTTCAAAGTGAGCTTCATGTATAATAAGGATCTTTTTCTGTCCATCATCATGTTTCATTTACTGTATGTATCACCACTGCCACTACCGTATCTATAGCTGTCCTGTGAGTTTCGCATCATCCTATGCCCTTGTTGGATTGGTATCTTTGTATGATGTAACATGACAAGGCCCCTGTGCGCCAAACGAGCTCCATGAAGACATGGTTTGTCAAGGTTGGAGTGGAGGAACTGCACAGAGACCTGCACAGAGCTCTGACCTCAACCGCACAACTGTCCGTGACATAAAATAGAATTTACTCTATATTTTCATAATCGATTAATCAGCCGATTTTTTTTTTCAATTAATCGATTATATAGTACTTATAAGTATTTATGCATAATTTTTTTTTTATGGATGCACAAAAAAGCACTGATAATTAAACTACAGTCCTAAATAAATAATAAAATCTCCCTTTCACTGCACCTTATGGTTTCTGTTACTCACAACCTTTAGGCATCTTGTTAGGCATATTGCAAATATTATATATATATATATATATATATATATATATATATATATATATATATATATATATATATATATAATGCTCTTGTGGCTGAATGGTGGAATCCCCACAGCCACACTCCAAAATCTAGTGGAAAGCCTTTCCAGAAGAGTGGAGGTTATAACATGCTCAATGGGATGGGACGCTCAAAAAGCACGTATGAGTGTTACGGTCCATAAGGTGCACAGGTGTCCATAAATGTCTGGCCATATAGAGTATATCTACAAAAGCAAAGCTGTGCCAAACATTGTACAGAATAGTCTAAACCTGGCTTAACACCACAAAAAATATACTGTTCCAGCTCTATAGTTCTCAAAGTGGGGTGTGGGGACCCCAAAGGGTCTGTGAAACAGCCTGGTGTGATCCCAAAGAAGCACTTTTTAGTGCTTCAAACCAAGTATCAGGTTATAGTTGTAAGAATAATTAACTGTTAAATTGAACAGGTTTGGTCATAAACTCAATAACTTATAAACTAGTATAAGTAATATCAACATGAATTGAACTGCAATTTTAATAAAAAATAGAAAGCGCACTGATACAAAAGTTTCATATCTGCATTCTAACACTGTGTAACTTGTTTGGGTTTTGTAGGTTTAAATTTCAGGAATAATTCCAAAATGGCTCCAATATATATATATATATATATATATATATATATATATATATATATATATATATATATATATATATATATATAATGGTGCATTATTTTCCGAATGTGTCAGATATTTGAATAGCTGGATTACGTTAATACATTTAGGGTGAATATTGGTAAAGTTAAGAACACTTAAGCTTGATCCTGAGTGATGGAAATTTCTGACTGAGTTCATCCTTGTGAGTTAAGAGGGTTTTTTTTTTTTTCTTCAAACAAATTATGTCTATGCATTAATGTTTTGTTTTATATTAAGGTCTTTTACAAGCCAAATAAATCCTTATTAAATATGTGCATTAAATGATTGGCATCGGTCCTGATTTTTTTGCAGTAAAGAAACTGTTATAAAGGTTTTTCCAGTTGAACAGAATGACTTTTAAGCTTCTTATAAAGGCTTTCTGATAGATTACTAGTGGGGTGCTAGTAAACAGTGACAGGGGAAAAGTAGTATTTTCAACAGTCACACTTTAGCAATATTCAATGTAAACTGTTCTTGTTTAAACTGTTCTTATTTGCATTTTTTATTTATTTATTTATTTATTTTTTGAATCTATAATCACAAACTTATTAGTCAGTGAAAAAAGCCAATGCAATACCTTTTACCCAGAGTTCACTTTGAGTATTAATACTGTAGGCCTATAAATTGAGTCTAACATTTTACTATTCAATAAGCTCCAGACTGAAAGGTTCTCAGGGACAACTTTATACCCCAATGTTTTCCTTCTATAATAACTAATATCTTGTCGTTATTAAGGAAAACGCTCGCTTACCTGCTAAGAGACCAAACGAGAAGCGCATTTTTTCTGCTTTCGTTCTCGCGAGCTTGTGAACGCGTTGAGCTCGTGCGGTTTACTGAAGCCCGCGCGCACACATGAAGGAGGAAACCGTTACTGACGCACACAAGTCGTGGTTCCTGTTAACGCCGTAATCGACTGTTTTCCCTTTCTGACACGCCTTTCATCATGTAACTCTCCCCTTATCTACTGCACAGCACCATCTAATTATCTATAAAACCAGGTCACATACGTACATTCTCAGAACAAGGGAAGTAAACGGTAACATTCCCTGTCAGTGGGCTGGTCGCCTCAAGTGTACACATTTAGCACCATTAGTATCTTTTACTTTTAAAGCTTGACTTTTTTTTTTAAAATGCTTTTCTCTGAATTATGATCTATTTACGTATTTTTAAATCATTTTAAATACACAGAGATACAAGATACAAAAGTACCATCCGACTGACATGTAATTGTATAGTATAGTGTAGTAAAATATTTAGAACATGTTATTATATTATATAGGCTATATCTTGGTGCTGAAGGCTCTATACTTGACCAGCTATCAGCTGCCAAAACACGGCCCCACCTGGTTAAAAAAGGTAGTCCATAGGTCTATGGGCCTGGACTGGCCTGATAATGTTTTTAGCTTCTGTGTTTTAAAATTATATAGAGCAATACAATCAGGGCCATACTGACAACATGTGCCAGTGATATGTAATTCTTCATCCATCCATTTTCTATACCGCTTATCATACAGAGTCATGGGGAACCTGGAGCCTATCCTAGGAAGCATTGGGAACAATGCAGGGTACACCCTGGACAGGGTGCTAATCCATTGCAGAGCATAATCACATACACATACCCATTAATACACTATGGACACTTTGGACATGCCAATCAGCCTACCATGCATGTCTTTGGACTGTCGGAGGAAACCGAAGTACCCAGAGGAATCCCACGCAGAGAACATGCAAACTTCACACACACAGGGCAGCAGCAGGAATCATACCCCCAACCCTGGAGGTTTGAGGCCAACGTGCTAACCACAAAGCCACCATACGCCCATGTAATTCTTCATTAGAACTAAATTTCACAGGAATGGGATGAATACTTGCAATCACACCTTTTTAGTTTGTTATTTGAACACCTTTGGGATGAACTGGAACGCTGACTGCGCCCCAGGCCTCCTCGCCCAACATCAATACCCGACCTCACTAATGCTCTTGTGGCTGAATCTAGTTTAAAGCCTTCCCAGAATGGTGGAAGTTATTCTAATAGCAAAGGGGAACTAAATCTGGAATGAACAAGCACATACAGTATGAGCGTTATGGTCAGGTGTCCACATACTTTCGACCATATAGTATAATGTGCAGATAAATGCAGATAAATGATAATCACATTTAAGTGGAGTTCTGGATGTGTTATTGTCTGCTAAACTGATTTTATTTTGTCCCACTTAACATTAGATTAAGTGTAATGTGGCCTGACCCCTTAGATGAGTTTGACACAGATGGTGTACAGAGGCCCCAGTTTAGGATTAATATAATCAGTTTATAAGGAATCTGCAATCAGACCGAATTTATTTGGATTTGTTGAAAATCTTTATATGCAGACAGAAACAATCTACAAATGTGTTTTGCACACTGAGTATATGATCAATCATAAAACTTTGGGAAAATAAAACTTTTCAAAACATTTCTAGGGCTAATTTTTGCTGATTTATTTTTCCTTAAATTCCTAAAATATCAATGATCATCAAAACACACACTACACATTTTAATATATGATAAGTATGAACATGTCTAAATCACCTTTGGGTCTTAAGCAATTGTAGAACAAACAACTGATTGTCAGATACAATAACTTAAATGCTGTGAATACAATTAATGTGTTGTGGTACTGTGTTATGTTACTTCAGTCACCACAAGATGGAGGCAAAACAAAGTGTTTGACCAGGAACTTCAGTGCTGTGCATTTAGTATCAGTGCAGTATTCAGTTCTTCATCAGATATCAGTTTACCCTAAAAAGAAATTGCAAAAATGAAAGAAAGAAAAAAAAGTTGTTTCAAATGACAACATGCCAAGTATACCGTTGGCTTAGACATAATTGCTGACAGGTTAATCAAGCTTATTTAGTTGTCAGAGACTTCATATACCAAGGCGTTCATGTTAAATTGCAGCATGTGTTGTCAGAAATACTGCTCTGGCCTGACCTGCTTAGCGAGGTAATAAAAACAGCATCTACAACTCTACTGGAAACAGCAGCAAACATAAGGTTTATTTCCTGCATTATTATTATTTTTTTTAACTCTATAAGAACCAATAAGAGAGTTTACTTTTATTACTGATTTTGACAAATATGTACCTATTGATTAGTAGGTTGACAATTTGACAACTGAACCTGTTAATGTATAAGTGTAAGGAAGTAAATAAAAGAAAGTCAGAAGTCACTACTACTAAGGATACATTTATCAAACCACAGTTAAGAATAGAACAGTGCTTAATTCATTGTTTAAAAATGCACACGTTTGATGCACATATTTTAATTTTTAGTTTAAAGACTGAACCTAGGACGTCAACTTTGCTTAAAAGTAGGTTTGATGATAAGAACTTTCTCTTTTCTTTTTGTAGACAACAATAACTATGTAGACTTATTTCTGTGTAGCACAACAGTGTTATCTGTAAGATAAGGAATCCTGATGAAATGATAGGAATGTCTGGTGGTTTCGAGACACCTAGGCATTACACAACATTCCTCGGTACTGTGATTATGTCCTCAAGCATTCATATAATGAATCATAAAACTGCAAAATACATTTTATATTTCATAAAACTGCAAAAACAATTTTATATAATAATATAAAAACATTTTATAGTATAAAATATTCAGCAGTATATGCTGAAAATGTCAAAATTTTCCTTGATTTTGTTCTTCAGCATTATCCTCAGCTGTGTACTTTTTCTTGACATGACAGGAAATGGACAGAAGATTTTGAAAAAAGAAAGTGTTTTTGTAATAACATTTCAAAGAATCTAACAGACATTTGGCTTTTCTTTGTAGGTCACTGTAACACTGTAAAAGAAAAAGAATTATATGGTAGTGGTAAATCTCCCTAAAGACGAACATGCGCTGAATGGAAGATACATTTATACCTTAATTCAACACTGTAGATGTTCATTCAGAACAGATTTTGATTTATGTTTACAGAATTTAGCACGCATATGTACAGTATCTCACAAAAATAAGTACACCCCTCACATTCTTGTAAATATTTGATTATATCTTTTCAAGTGACAACACTGAAGAAATGACACTTTGCTACAATGTAAAGTAGTGAATGTACAGCTTGTGTAACAGTGTAAATTTGCTGTCCCCTCAAAATAACTCAACACACAGCCATTAATGTCTAAACCGCTGGCAACAAAAGTGAGTACACCCCTAAGTGAAAATGTCCAAATTGGGCCCAATTAGCCATTTTCCCTCCCTGGTGTCATGTGACTTGTTATTGTTACAAGGTTTCAGGTGTGAATGGGGAGCAGTTGTGTTAAATTTGGTGTCGTCTCTCTCACACTCCCTCATACTGGTCACTGGAAGTTCAACATGGCACCTCATGGCAAAGAACTCTCTGAGGATCTGAAAAAAGAATTGTTGCTCTACATAAAGATGGCCTAGGCTATAAGAAGATTGCCAAGACCCTGACACTGAGCTGCAGCACGGTGGCCAAGACCATACAGCGGTTTAACAGGACAGGTTCCACTCAGAACAGGCCTCGCCATGGTCGACCAAAGAAGTTGAGTGCACGTGCTCAGCGTCATATCCAGAGGTTGTGTTTGGGAAATAGATGTATGAGTGCTGCCAACATTGCTGCAGAGGTTGAAGGGGTGGGGGGTCAGCGTATCAGTGCTCAGACCATACGCCGCACACTGCATCAAATTGGTCTGCATGGCTGTCGTCCCAGAAGGAAGCCTCTTCTATAGATGATGCACAAGAAAGCCCACAAACAGTTTGCTGAAGACAAGCAGACTAAGGACATGGATTACAGGAACCATGTCCTGTGGTCTGATGAGACCAAGATAAACTTATTTGGTTCAAGTGTGTGTGGCAGCAACCAGGTGAGGAGTACAAAGACAAGTGTGTCTTGCCTACAGTCAAGCATGGTGGTGGGACTGTCATGGTCTGGGGCTGCATGAGTGCTGCCGGCACTGGGGAGCTACAGTTCATTGAGGGAACCATGAATGCCAACATGTACTGTGACATACTGAAGCAGAGCATGATCCCCTCCCTTTTTCCAGCATGATAACGACCCCAAACACACCTCCAAGACGACCACTACCTTGCTAAAGAAGCTGAGGGTGAAGGTGATGGACTGGCCAAGCATGTCTCCAGACCTAAACCCTATTGAGCATCTGTGGGGCATCCTCAAACGGAAGGTGGAGGAGCACAAGGTCTCTAACATCCACCAGCTCCATGATGTCGTCATGGAGGAGTGTAAGAGGACTCCAGTGGCAACCTGTGAAGCTCTGGTGAACTCCATGCCCAAGAGGGTTAAGGCAGTGCTGGAAAATAATGGTGGCCACACAAAATATTGACACTTTGGGCCTAATTTGGACATTTTCACTTAGGGGTGTATTCATTTTTGTTGCCAGCGGTTTAGACATTAACGGCTGTGTGTTGAGTTATTTTGAGGGGACAGCAAATTTACGCTGTTACACAAGCTGTACACTCACTACTTTACATTGTAGCAAAGTGTAATTTCTTCAGTGTTGTCACATGAAAAGATATAATCAAATATTTACAAAAATGTGAGGGGTGTACTCACTTTTGTGAGATACTGTGTGTGTGTATATATATATATATATCTATATATATATATATAGATATATATATATATATATATATATATATATATATATATGTGTGTGTGTGTGTGTGTGTGTGTGTGTGTGTGTGTGTATAGCTGAAATGTGAAGAGGTGGACCTTCTGCCTTTTTTCCACCCAAAGACAGCCAGAGACTTAGCTACTCTTAGAAAGAAGGGATAAAATCAAGAACCCTAAATAGTTAGTCAGTTTGTCTCTAAAGTTTCTAAGTAGAGTCTTATAGCTTCTTACGAGCATGGGTTACAATGAATGTCCCTTTAAGAAGCAAATAACCTTCAACAATGCAAAGAATCCAAGAAGAATCTTTATTTGGGTAGCTAATGAACAGGTGTCATGGAAACCACCGAGCTATTTTGAAGCCCAGGAATGATTTCATATTGAAATAATGTTGCACATGCTACTCATGTTCATATAAGGCAAAGTTTTATTACATCACATGGTCAGAAGGATGTGTGCAGCTGACCATAACACCTGCATGTGGACTTTGTTTTCACAAATTATGCCTTTGCAAGTTGTAGCATTAAGATTTCCCTTTTCCGGACCTTAGGGGTCTAGACAAAACTTGTTCCAGCATTACAATGCCCCTGCGCACAAAGCGAGGTCCATGAGGTTTGCCAAAGTTGGAGTGGAAGAACGTGAGTGGCCTGAACTCAGAGACCTGAACCCAACCCCACTGAACACCTTTGAGACGATTTGGACTATCAGTTTCTGACCTCATTAAAGGTTTTGTGTTTGTGAATGAGCACAAATCCCCACAACCACATTCCCAAATCTAGTGGAAAGCCAACTTAGAAGAAGGCTCTTAGAGCAGGAAAGGCAGGACCAGCTTGATATTAATGCCCATGGTTTTGGAATGAGGTAATCAAAGAGCACATAGCTGTGGTGTTCAGGTGTCCACATACCTTTGGCTTAATAGTGTATGTTACTAAATTATTGTATATTATTATTATATACAACTAAATGATTTTAGAATTAAATAATGTTGCACATGCTACATAAAAAGGCAAAGTTTTAGGATGTTGTTAACTTTTAAACGGATTCAGCACCAGGTCCTGCAATGCAGGTGAAACCAAACAAGCAGAGCTTACGAAACCACCCGATCAGAGCTCTACACTCTTCCGTCAGGCATGAATGGAGGGATCCACCCCTAGTTTCACTCTCGCGTGTTTATAAGGCAAAGGGCGATGGTCTGGAGCTGAAGTTGGGCGACAGACAGCGAGTCGAGAACCATCGCGTCTTTCCGACTCAACGATGAGGACACCAGGGATTTTGATCATCGGACTGGTGCTTGCGCCCTGCGGATGGATCCTGGACCTGACCAGCACGGTTGCGCCCAACTGGCGCCAGCTCTATAGCATCGCCAGCCAGCCCTCCGACACGGTGATCAACCAAGGCATCTGGGACATCTGTCAGAGCAGCAGCACAACCACTTATGTAATCTGCAACCTGCGAGGCAACGATCAATTATATTTTAAGAACCAGATCATTCCCATCGCACAGGGCATGATGATCGCGTCGTTGATCGTGACTGCAATCGGACTGGTTGTGCTCACGCCTGCTGTGCGCTGCTGGACCGACAGACCTCCGCGATGGACCATCGCTGGAATCGGCGGCCTGCTCATTTTCTGCTCAGGGGTGCTCACTATCATCCCTATCGGGTGGTATACGCATATCCTGACCAGCCTCAATACAACTACCACGTTTATCAACCCGCAAAGCCCGGACATCCGCGTGGGCTACTGCATAGTTCTGGGTTACATCGGTGGGATCATGGAAGTGCTTGGCGGTTTGAGCATATGCGTGGGCTTCTGTCGATGCTGCGGAGGACGGAATCGCGGAGAGAACCCGCAACCAGTGCGCGCGCCCCGGACCACCACTCGTGCGCCTAATCCGATCCCATATCCGCGCACCAACTTGCCGAGGAGCGTCACGCCCAGCAGCTCGAGCGTGCCGTATTCCCGAGACTCTCTGGACGAAGACCTAGATTACCCGAGAGCCAAAAATCAGAAGAGAGGCACGGTTAATCCTTCCTACAGAGGAAGACCGTACGACGCGGATTTGTGATGCAGGACATGCAGGACTTGAACTTTTAAACCCTCCTTTAACGCTTCCATCTGGAGCGCTCATAGGCTATTGGTCTGGTTTACTGGCGTATCGGTCATACCGAGCTATACATTTAAAGGTTTGAATAATTATTTCAAATCATACCAAGCTTAAGCGTCTGTATTAGCTATAGATAAATGCAACTATGCAAGATTTTATATAAATCTTATAGCCTGAGTTTACCTCTTTCAAAATGCAAATGCCACAGAGCTGTAAAATGATCTCACAATGCAGATGGACAGTGTCACTGGATTATAGGAAGGAGTATAAACTTCTACTAGTTTTCATCTCAGATCCAGTGTTTTCACTTGAAGTTTACCCAGGCTCTTGAAGAAAGAACTGCCTCATGAAGGATTAAACTGCATTTACTGTGAATAAAAATCTGTATTGTTTATAAGAGCACCTCAAATATCACATCACTAAAATATGCTTCTCAATAGAGTGTAGCCTATAATCCAGAATATATTATCACTATATTAACACTATTGCTGTGGGGAACTGTGATTTTACTTCATATGTTTACTTTGTTTATGTGCCTGATTGAATGGGAACATCTGTCAGACTTGGCTCTGGGGTTTTTTGTTTGTTTGTTTGTTTGTTTGTTTGTTTTTTAAGTTATAGAAAAGTTTGCTGAGAAAATCTTTTACCTGTCATGTGTTAGAGGTAATCGGTCATTTGTGTAAGATATGATGACACAGGTGAACACTTACGGTAGTATTGCCACGCTTGAAGCTTTAACTGTGTAAATATTGTACTTTTTTTTTTTTTTTTGTATTTGGAACCTGAGCACTGTGGACTAATAAACGAGTATCAGTTATTAATTTAAATGTCTGATGATGTCGATGAACTGTCATTTGAGACTGTTTTGTTACTAGTTTGCATTGTGGTTTCAGGGATCAGTATACGTAAGAAAAAAGCTGAAGTAAAAGTATTTCTAGGTCTTGAATCAAGTGGGACTGGTCTATCTGGTCTTGGTGCAACTCCACCTTCAAGACTGAAGCAAGTGTGTTTATAGGGGACAGGAGAACAATTTTTGTTTTGTTTTGTTTTGTTCCATGCCCTTCAGCATCGATTTGTTATGATACAAAATCTTTGAGTAAAATGATCACACATCATGTTTACTGTTCTATCCTCTTTCAGTTAATGATCCATGGATGTCTCAATAAATACTTTTATCATTGTAGACTGCATACATAATTAGTGCAGATTAAAATGTTGATATAAACAGAGTAAACAAGTTTTTGAAGATGTGTTTAGGCTCTAAGCAAGTTTCCTGTCTAATGTTATGCTGCAATGAAAGAATGAATAGTTCATGTTCAGTTTTTTTTTTAAATTATTATTATTATTAATGGGTGCATGGTTTATATCCTCATATCATACACAGTGGGATGTGCTGTTATAGGAAAATAATCAAAGATGGGGTTGTTATTTTTACATGATTTTTGATTTTGATTTTTTATAATTGAATGTTCCAAAGTGTTCTATTCCTCTTATAGCGTGGCAAATTGCCAATGCTAACATTTTTATTTATCAAAGCAGATCTAACTGGTGAATATAACAAAGCAAATGTAGGATTTTTACTTGACTTTGGAATTCATCTTTGGTCGCTGAGATTAGTGATATTTAATACTCATAGACTGAATATAACTTGGCATGAGGCACAGAGAGCAAAATGATTTTATTTTTATGTGAAAATTTATCAGTAAATTACAAACAGATTTTAAAAAGCGTTCATAAAACAATTAAGGAACATAAAATCCCCCGAGTGATTTCCAGGCCATATTTAGAGGATAAATCAGCACATGTGAACACAGTGGACCATCTAATTCTACTGCTCTTTCTCAAGACTCAACGGCACTGAAATGTGTTAATCTGTCTCAAATATACAAGAGTTTCCCCAAACCACCCTATACAGAGCACATAATTCTTGAAGCCAATCTAAATGCCACATGGTTTGAAGTGACCAGTTAGATCTGAAGCTATACAAACACAAGCACAACACATTACTGAAATACTTGATATTTTAAGCACGTAAAATACTGCATAGTTATTGCCTCAGTCCCACCAGATTGAGAGTAAAATGAGATTATCAGTATCGGTGACATTTCATGTTTCCAACACAAGGCATTTAAAATGCTTTTGCGCTGAGAAAATACATTGAGAAAAACATTGGCCTAAACAGCTAGACACAGAAAATATCAGTCATTAGCATTTAGCAACCAGAGCCTTTGAGCATTCAAGGAGCACCCAAGCACAAGACACGCATCGTCTCCATTCCTTTAAAAGTAGAAATGTGGAATTTGTATGAAGTATAAAAGTTCCCAAACTTTTAAGGCATGCTTCCAAGCAAACAATGCAGATGAGTATTCGTTCTTGTCGAAGTGGAAATACTTTATACATACAAAAATCCCCTTTTTCCTGTGGTGAGAAAAAACACAAAGCGATTAGAGAGTAAGCACTTACTAAAACTTGCTTACTACAACAATACACAAAGACTACATCATAACTTGGGGTCAAACTGTGATAATTCCATCCTTTATAGGTGCTTTTTGAAGACTTTATTTGTGCCTAAATAAGCAGCGTGGGTGGTTTTCAGGAAATATAACCCCCACCCTTTTTTCAAAGTACTTACAGGTGGTCTGATTTTAAGAGATTTTGCCTATTTCATTGGAAAGCATTTTTGACCACTTCTACACTGTTCTTACTGCACGTACATACAAAACACTTCTAGATGCATGTGTAGTCTCGAAATGGTGAATGCTTTGGGAAAAGTCCCTGAAATAATTACATGCTACAAGCCATACAGTATCACTTTGTTTTGCCCAAGTTGATTAAATAGAATGCGACAAACCCTGCAAATGTTAGTGCACATTATTGATGGGTGAAATGACAAACATATCACCATGCTTGAAGATATACAATACAAAACATAATAAAAAAAAATAATAAATAAACCTTTAAAATTTTATTGTGATTATAATTTTATTTCATGTCTACAAAAATAAAGCATTTAACAATGAGGAAAATAAAATAAATAAAAACGTTCCCGTTTTACAATTTAAGATTCGGAACAAAAATGTAACATCAGATCTGTATCCATGGTTTGTAATTGTTATTTTTTTAAATATATATATATAAAAAATGTTTTAAAAAAACAAATGATATCTTATAAAGGTGGCTTAGCAGTTAGTACGTTCGCCTCACATCACCAGGGTTGGGGGTTCGATTCCCACCGTGGCCCTGTGTGTAAGGATATTGCATGTTCTCCCTGTGCTTCAGTTTGTAATTGTTTTTAAATATTAATTATTATTTTAAAAATATTTTTAAATTGTGTTGCAGGGGTTTCTTCCCGTTACTCTGGTTTCATCCCCCACTTCCAAAGACTTGCACGGCCGGCTGGTTGGTGTGTCCAAAGTGTCCGTAGTGCATGAATGGGTGTGAGTGTGTATGTGATTGTGCCCTGCGATGGATTGGCACCCCGTCCAGGGTGTCCCCTGCCTTGTGCCTGATGCGCCCTGGGATAGATTCCAGGTTCCCTGTGACCCTGAAGGATAAGCGGTATAGAAATGGATGATATCTCATTAAACTGTATTATGAAAATTTATCACAATATCGATATAATATCAAATAGTCTAGCCCTGCAACACCACAGGAGCGTCTATGCGTTCACCCGATCGTCAAGAAATTGAGTTCAATCCCAGCTATACAAAACCATCTATGGAATTCAAGAGAGCATAATTTGCCCTGCTCTCCAGGTGGGAAGGATCTCCTACTGTCTTTACTGCCAATTATGGGGGGGGGGGGGGGGTCCAAACAAAAAGAATATTAGGCTATTACAATGACCTCTACATAATTTATATTGGCATATACATAAGCCAATAATGAGTGCAATGACTCCATGCTATGTGCGAGTCTAACATCTAGGCCTGTAGGAAAATAAACCTGAAGACTCACTCATTCTGTTCACTCCTAGCTGTCCAGATGCAAGTTTTGTCAAAGAAGAAATATGCAAATTGTTTGTTACAGACATCATTCCAATAAAAATAAAAAAAAATACCTTTTATTGGGGTTTTGTCTTGTGTTGCAGTGAAGTGGTCACAAACCTATTTTTGTGTGAGAAAAATCACCGTTCTTTTTCAATTGCTCCCTTTTCTCGTTGGTTTTTTCCCTAGGAGCACAGTTAAAAGTGAGAATTAAACCCAATACAATTCCTGTCATTGATCTTACACACCTTAAAATGTAGGTAAAAAAAAAAAAGTTCAAATTTATTCGAGATGTGTGGTGACACAAAGCAAGAGAAAGGCAGTGCCAAGTTCATACCATAAACGTTCTCTCCTCCTTTGCTGGACAAATGCTAGAACAAATGCCAGGGCAATGAAGCCAACGATGAAGCCCAAGACTCCCAGAGTGAGTGGGGCGGCTAATCCGTCATTGACCGTTTCTTGGCATGAGTGTCCTCTGTAGCCCAGCAAACATTTACAAACCTGCAATCCGTCCTGAATCACGCAATCACCCACATTATTACAGTTCTGAGCCCTGCAGTTCAGCAAGCCCTGACTCAGAACTCCATCATCCAGTGGGTTGTTGGCAACGTTAGGCATTGTGCAGTTCTGCAGAGACAAACTCACGTCATTTTATTAAACAAACTCTCACATCACTTTTTATATTTTGATCGATTATCTGAAGCTTTTTTTTTGTGCATCAGATTGACGTGTTAATTACATTGCACTTCTCTTTTCAGTGACACACACACACACACACACACACACACAAGCACTAGATTAAGGGGAAAAAAGGCACTCCTGACAGGCAAAATGTCTCAGTTTTCTGTTCAGCTCATACAACTACAATAACATTTAGGTGTTCACAATATTAAAGCCACATACTTACCTACATACCAACACACAGTCGGTGTATCTTTTTGATAATGTTTGAACTTATTAGGAGAAAAAAAAAAAGTTCAAACTTTACTAGACTGTAACTTTAAAGAACTTTTTAAGAGAAGTTTGGTTCTCTCAGCTGGTCAGTCAGGTTCAGCCAGCTTGTCACAAACTGACCGGCTAAGTTGCTAAGTTAAAAACACCATAAACATAATTAAGCTACATACTCACCGCTTCTCAAGTTATATCCTTTTTTATTATTATTGTTATTATTATCCAATGATGTCCAGGAATGAGTTTTAAAGGCAAGCTAATTGTTAAATATCCGGGAATAACTGCGAACAGGATGAACGAATTGTTGCCCCACCCTGTTCCAGTGTCGTGTTAAAACCTGCAATCACAGGTGAGAACACACACATACACATACACACACACACACACTGTGGGTGGGGGAAACTATGCGTACACAATGAGAACTATGAGAACTAGTGAACACAAACACGAAGTAGTACATGACGTGGCTGAAATGCAGTATGCTGATAAAAATGTCTATTTTATGTGAAATTAGATAAACATGTGCACTGTTGAATGAGCGTGTCAGAAGTAATGACATGTCATAGTGCAGCACGTGCCTTTTGCCACGTCAAATAATTAGCAGGTTAGCAAACACCTGTTTAGCCTCTGTTTGAGGAGTTAAATAACTATAATGTAGGTGAAGTTCTGTATCCGCCAAACAAACGGTGTGAATATATATATATATATATATTAAAATGTATTAAAATGTTCTAATATTCTCAAACAGTTTTGACCCAGTATGTCTAAGTCACCTCAAAACAATCCTAATAGCAAAACAAAACACAACTATTTACTCTACAGTTTTATTTGACCCTATTCATCAACTTTACACCCATCAACAGCTCACAGCCTGACGTATTTTATTGTATTTTGCAGTCCACAGCACAATTGGCTCCTACCTATTATGGATGTAGGAGCCATATGTTCTATTTGATTATCTCTTCCTAGCATGTGTGTACTTCACAGATTATTTATTTGTGCTTATATTCAATGAATAAATGAATTCAATGAATAAAATCACAACTTTTGTGGAATGGATCAAAATTGACCCATACTATATGGCCAAAAGTATGTGGACTCAATATGTGCATGTTGAGCATCCCATTCCAGATTTAGTCCCTGTTTGCTGTTAGAATATCCTCCACTCTTCTGGGAAGGCTTTCAAATAGTTTTTGGAGGGTGGCTGTGGGGATTTGTGATCATTCAGGGACAAGAGCATTAGTGGGGTCAGGCACTGATGTTGGGCGAGGAGGACTGGGATGCAGTCAGTGTTCCAGTTTATCCCAAAGGTGTTCAGTGGGGTTGAGGTCAGGGCTGTGTACAGGACATGCGAGTTCTTCCACTCCAGCCTTGGCTCTTCATGGAATTCACTTTGTGCATAGGGGCATTGTCATGCTGGAACATGTTTGGGCCTCTTAATTCCAGTGAAGAATTGTGACAATTGTGTACTTCCAAATGTGTGGCAACAGTTTGGGGAAGACCCACATGCCATTCTCAACAAGGACTATTTGGGCATATTTAATCCCTGTAGACCAGGGGTGTCCAATCTTATCCGTAAAGGGCCGGTGTGGCTGCAGGTTTTCATTCCAACCAAGCAGGAGTCACACCTGATTCCACCCATTTAATCAGTTGATCTTGGCTTTCAATAGACTCAGGTGTGGATTCTGCTTGGTTGGAATGAAAACCTGCACCCACACCGGCCCTTTCCGGATAAAATTGGACACCCATGCTGTAGACAGTATGTCTCTGTGTGTGTGTGTGTGTGTGTGTGTGTGAGTGAGTGAGAGAGAGAGAGAGAGAGAGAGAGAGAGAGACAGAGAGCGAGCAAGTGAGCAAAAAAATCTTACAGGTTATAATAGAGAAAAATATTTAGTTTGCATGGATAGTGTGCCTGTACGTTTGAAAGAAACACTGCACACATCCATCCACATCCAAGGAAGGGACATAAACTGTGTGTGTGTCTTCATTTTTACATACTCATCATCACTGTTGAAGTCATCAAGTTTCGTGGAAAAATTCTAAAGTGCAATTTAGATGGCATTTCAAAAGACACTGAAACTGGAGAACCCTGAGGAAACCTATGCAGACACATGAACATGTGAAAATCCACAAAGACAGCAATCCGAGCTCAGGGTCAAAAAGAGACCCTGGAGCTATGAGGTGACAATGCTACTGTGTTGCCCTCAGTCCCATTTTTACATGAGTATAAATAGTGAAAATAATGTAATTTTAAGTGATTAAGAAATATAACTCTCAGACTCCGGAATCAATCATAGCTCAACAGTTAAGATTTTTAATACAGTGCCTCTGAACTCTGCAAGCGGATTAGAAATACTAGCTCAAATGTTGATTTAAAATATAGGCAAAGAATGAATCCATGATCCCCAAGAAGTGCACCTTTATCTAAAGAGAAGATCTTTAGAATGCCTGACTAAATAAGTAGATTTTCAGCCAAACTTAAAGACTGAATCCCAAACATTAAGTTTTCCTAGTTTAGATGAAAGAAGGCAGCCTTTGTAGTTGTATAAGTAAGACATGGTGGTGTGATGCAGTGTCCTGAGGTGATTTATTTCTTATAACACAGCAATGCTAATGCTAACACTTTTTATTTAGTATATAATGCATTGTCATACTTTTATTCATTTATAGTTATATTTAATGTTGTGGAACATCCACAAAGTTCCTGTTATTACTTTCATTATAGCAGCTATAAACGGTCAATTCCCTCACCAGCCTGTCGTTTTGAAATTAATGACAGAAAAAATTGTAGCTTATGTTACTGAGGAAAAAAAGGCCTTCATCCTGAAGACATTCCCATGTCAGAAAACGTATAGAACAGCTTTAGTTCAGACTGTTACAAAGCACTAACACTCGTGACTCCTTCCATAAATGCTAAATAATACCATCCTGCATTATGTTCAGGCAGTTTCCCAGACAGGGATTAAGCCTAGTAACAGATTAAAATCCCCCTTTAAAAAGGACCAACTCTAAATCACTTTTTGGTCAGGGATAAAAAAAAAAAAATGGTTCCAGATTTAGTCTGATCTACAGGGCGTCCTAAAAGTCTCCATACTTAGGGGAAATTAATACTTTTTAAGCAAAATGTGTGCCAAAATTTCCATACTTAGTTTATGATTATTTTATATATATCTCCAGATAGCCAGATAGTACTGAGCATGCTGTGAATCTCCTGTTATACCACATCCCAAAAGTGATCTGTGGATTCATCTGTGGTAAAGTATACTGAACTCAATCATTTACATGGAACCAGATATGGTGACATGGTGCATTATCATGCTGGAGGTAGCCATTGTAAGATGGATAAATTGTAGGCATAAATTGCACATTGTCAGCCACAACACTCAGATTTTGTGGCATTCAAACGATGGCATTAGGCCACTTAATACCAGTCACACCACAATCAGCAGCTGTTGAAACAAAGCATGGAGGATCAACGTTATATGTTAATGTTAAAATATTGACCTTACTGTCTGCATGTTGGGGCAGAAATTGAGATTCATAAGACCAAATATTTTCTAAATAAATCTTCAACTGACCAGTTTCAGTAAGCCCTTGTCCACTGTAGCCTCACATTCCTGTTCTTGGCAGACAGGAGTGGTAGACCATGTGGTCTTCTGCTGTTGAAACTGTACATTGAGATGCTTTTCAGCTCACCATGATTGTAAAGAGTGGTTATTGGAGTTACCAATGCCTGCCCTTCACCTTGGACCACTCCTGCAATTCTGTGTAAACTCTAGAAACTGAAAATCCCAGCTAATCAGCAGCTACTCAAATCAGCATGTTGGACACCAACTAAAATGCCAAAAGTGGTCAGTGAATGCACCTAAGGAAGTCCCATCCCCTGGTCCATTTTTAACTCAGATATACATTCTTATTTCTCCCTTTTGTTGGGCTTATTTTCTTTACATTTTTACATGAAATTTTCAGCCATGGTATGGTTGTACTTGTAATCCAAATATTATGGCTGTAAGTAATACAGGAATCTCACACAGACACACACAGCTGGCTACAGTTTTCAGATGTGCCACTCCTGTACCAGACTAACAAAAGCAAGTCTTACTTTGCATGACTACACAAAAACAGGTCGTATGTGAAACTGCAGTATGCTGGACAGGACAAACAAGATCCTGTAGAGGAATTTAAAGTTATAGACCCAGATATGATGAATGAAGACCAGGAATCAAGAGATGCAGTCAAATGGAAATTTACCAAAGAATAGTTCACAGTTTCATCATCAGAAGTCAGCTCACACTCAGCAAGGAGTTCGTAGACCGCTCTGCCTCGACCCTCATTAGATCAACAACTATACTCTCACACAATCACCAAGCTAGTCATTACATCAGGTTGAATGATTTGGATTGGTAAAGGCATAGATAAATTTAGAAAAATTTCCACATATGGGTGAATGTCAGAGAAACATCTCCATTGATGATCTGGATGTTGCATCCTGGTTTAGGCACACAGCTCCTTCAAGGTTGGATTTGGTTGAGCTATAGCTCTGACCAGGACACTCTCCCAACACAGTGATCAGATACTCTCTCTCTGTAAGAAGTTGACTTTGTTATTGTGTAGTGATTGAAGATGAAAAGCAAGTAAATGCTTTAACCAAGAACAGCAAGTCTCAAGCTTAAAGAAACCATTCAAATCATGTCATTAAAAAAAATAAAAAATAAAATTAAAAAAGTACAAAAGACATGAGTTTTCAGCTTAATACTTTTATTTAAATATAATCCATCATGCAACAGGTGTTGTATGCTCCTGAGAGAGAGAAAAAAAATATTGTAATACAGAGACTGAATATAGCTACACTTATTACAGAGTCCAATTCTTATTTGGTTACCCTGAACATGTTAAACAACTTGAATGAAAAAGAACAAGAATGTTTTATATAGTTTTAAAGCTAAAGATAAAAATAGCTTCTAAAAGTTACCCACCATCTATACACTTATGCTAGGTCAAGGTCCATGAAATCAAAAAGTGCAATTTGGTCCTGCCCTCCCTTGTTAGTAAACTAGACTAAATAGGATATCATAGGATGACAAGTAGGAGTCAATTTCCATGGTCATATTCTCTGACTTCACTTCCAGATCTGTTAAAATTGTGGTTATGACCTTAATAGAATTATTAGTTAGCTAGCAAGCATAGCACAAATCCTGCAGCAAAAAAAAAAAAAAAAAAAAAAAAAAAAAAAAAAAAAAAAGTTATCCTCCAATTTGTACAACAGACATGGGTTCCAAGCTGAGCTAGTACCCAATGCTATCATGGGAAAAAAATTGTTTTAAATTTAACAAAATTTGATCCAATCCATCAGTCAGAGTCACAAAGTTTAATATCAGGAGTTTACATTACTATTAAATTTAAAGTTGAACTTACATTTGCTACTTCCTCCACTGGGTTGTAGAGTTCATTGGAAAAGTTTTCAGGGAATGCCTCCTGTTCCTCCATGTCCTTCATGAGATTTTCTTTATCTATGGGCTGCTCTCGTCCTGCTTTCCATCTTCTACAAAGAAGGGCAATGAACAGCATTCAGACTAGCCAACCACCACAGACAGAAAAAACCTCCAGTAACCAGACAAGCATTCTAGGCTAGGGGTTAATTTTTTTAAATAATTAAATAATGAGCACATGAGTGAAATGGTAAATATGAATAAGCTTTAATACAGAGCACATACCTCCATTTTAGAAATGCAGCTGCCGCAATAACTAAGCAGACAATAAAGAGGACTGTAAGGACGACAGGAACACTGCTGGATGCCTGATCCTGACAGAAATACCCACTGTAACCCTGCACACACTCGCAGACTGGTTTCCCTTTTTGCACCATACAGCGCCCTCTGCCATTACAGAGCTCAGAACTGCAGGACTGGCCACTCATTGTGTGGACCAACACCTCATTTTCCTTAGCATGGCAGCCCTCTTCATCAGAGCCATCTTGGCAATCTGGGATTTGGTCACAAAACCGGGTAGAAGAGAGACACTTGTACCCGTCTCTGCAAGGCATAGAGCCTGCTGGACACTTTAGGCCAGGTACACACTGGATGTCATTTACAGCAATGTAGCCTTGTGTACAGCGGCATGTATGCCCTCCTGGGTATGCCAGGCACAAGTGACTACAGCCACCATTATCCTCCGCACACAGGTTGGTTCCTGAATCAAAGAGAGGACGACTGATTAGATCATGCACGTGATGAGAAACTGGGTCAGATATTTTTTCTATTTAGAGAACTAAAAGCTAATGTTTACATATGTCAGATGTGTCAACAAACGAGATGCAAAGCATGCATATAGTTGTTGGACTAGTTCTACAGCTCTGTGGGCATGAGTAAGAGGCGTGGTAAAAAGGAGAGGCCTGAACTGTGGCCTTGAACTAGTTCTACAGGCTAGCAAGGATCACATGACACGTCTATTCAAGTTTCACCCAGAGGACTCTAGTGGAACAACAGAGGGAAGGAAAGAAAGGAAGCAGCAGTAGAGATAAGAGTGATAGGACTAGTAGTGTGAGAAATGCACAACAAAAATACCTTTCTGGCTGTTTGCACTGTATGCCTTCACTGCTATAATGTTTGTTTGAACTTCAAACCACAACTGTTTAGGCTGGATGCCATCACTGTACCATACAGTCGTTGTACCTGCAAGGAATTACAAATAGTGAGTAAGGGAGAAATAGAAAAATGAGAACTACCAAATACCACAGATATACCACAGAAATACCACAATCAGTTACAGCCCAAATATGCAGCAACAGTTTCCAAGATGCCATAATGCCATCTGCTGGTATGAACAGAATTCACCCAACATGAATGACCGCAAAAGGTGCCGGAGTCTTTACCATTGTACCGGGTGATCCAGAAGAAGATATTGTCACTTCGGGTTAAAGACGCAATTAAAGGAGATCCAGTTCCAGTTTTATATTCCCGGTAATTTGATCCATCGATGTTCACAGAGCAAATAACTTCAGTGGCTGGAAGAGGGAGAGAGGTGGTGGACTAGTTAACAAAAGGAGGTAAGCACAGCAGTAAATCATTCTGAAACACCAATACTGAGGAGTGGTTGGAATGAATGTTAACTTTTATAAATCGATTTATTCATTTGTGTCAACCAGCACAAACTGCATGCCCAACACAAGAAATTAACTGCAGCCCAGGTTATAATTTTAATTACTTAATGCATCATTTCAAAAACTGACTATTCCTGACTCTTACAAATTAGCGTTAAGATACTTCCACCCTTTGTGGCTGAATTACAAAAAAATAAAAATAAATAGTATGGCAAAAAATAAGTGGCATATGGCACACTATATGGGGTATAACCAACCTATATGGCATAGATAAGTGTACAAACATTATAAAGAGACAGACACTAATTTCAATTATAAGAGGAATGACAGCCTAGCTAATCTGCTCACAGGAAAGGTCCAAGTTCTGAACAGACTAATGATCCAAGACACTGAACATGATGCATAAAAAACAAGACTACTAAAATCAATGATGGGTGTCAAACTCTGGTCTTCTGGGCAATACAGTAAATTCTTGTGAAGTAGTTTATGAATTGATTCATGTGTTGAAAGTGCAGTGCTGCAGTCCTCCATGTCAAACTTACCAATATCTGCCCAGTAAACTGTTGTGCCTTGGCTTGAAAAAGTCAAAAAATTGGGAAGCTGTGTTTTCTTCCAAAGCAACATTTGATTCCGGCCATCCATGGCAGCACAGTCTACCTGGGGCAAAGCAACATTCCCTGATAACCCTATGGCTGTGAAGCACATCCTGCCTGTGGGTGGGTGTAGTGCAATAGAGGTAGTGTCCTGAAGCCCAGCCTGCAGAACAAGGCTGGTGAACTTTCCATCTGCTGACGTGACGTAGATCTGAGGCTTCTTGCTGCTGCTCCAATACAAGTTGTGTGTGATCCAGTCCACAGCCAGCGCAGTCAACGTATCCCCTGGTAAATTCAACACCTGGCCCTCAGGCATCAATGTGGAGTCACCCACTTTAATCCGAGCCACAGAGTTCTGTCCGACATCTGCCACATAGAGTGTGTTGTCACCAAGAACCAAGTCTAGATCTGAGGCCTCATTTATGCCAGGAAGAGACTGGGCATGGTGGGCAGGCCACTGATTTAATCCAACCTGACCACGCAAGCTTCTAGTGAAAACCTACACAGAGCAGAAATAGTCATTTCAAGATGTTCTGAGAACTATTATTGGTAAACAGTGTACAACTCTAAGTCCATCATACTCCAAGAATACTCTCTGAAGCAATCCCCTTGCTTTTATACCTTCGTGAGTCTAGTAGGAGAGAGCAGCAGTAGGAAGGAAGTAGAGGAGTTCTCAGGTGGGATACAGGTAAATCCATCCTCAGCCAACAGCAGTCCTGCAGGGCAACGACATAATGCATGGAGCCCTGGGGCTAGTACACACACGTGAGAACATTGGAGTTTCTCACAGGGGTTAGGCACCTTATACTGGATAAGGGGGTGTACAGCCTGGATAAAGGAGAGAGAACATTTGACACAGATCATTTAATTTAAACGCCTTTCCATTAATGGAATTATAACTCAATATGGAGGGGAGACAAATGCTTACCTTGAGCCCAAAAGGTTGACCAGGTCTTTTGAGAATAACTTTCTGGTTCTTGCCAGTTATTTTGTTAGCCCCATGGATGGCCTTTCTCTGGGTGTCAGACCAGTACACCATGTCATTAAACACCGCCACAGAGAAAGGGCTTGACATCTCAGTCAACTGTAGCAGCTTCATATAGGAAATTGGGGGGGGGTGAGAGAAGAGAGCATTGTTTACTTTCTACCTGATCTAAACTACAGCATGGGGTACAGATCGAAAAAAAAAAAAAAAAAAAAAAAAAAAAAAAAAAAAAGAGGTTTAGGTTAATATACACAGGCCTTCTTTCAGCAAGTTTTCCCAAAACCACTACAGGCTTTGGATAGAGTTTTCAGTGAAGGATAAACCTACACTTACCTTGATATCTTCACCGTTCATTGTGGCTGAACCAATGCACTTGAGCTTCTCATCTACCCAGAAGATTCTGTCAGACACAATATCCACAGCTAAGGCTACAGGCCAGTTTAAGCCATGGCTGAGTAGCACCTTCCTCTCTGAACCGTCCATGCCAGCACACTCGATCTGGGGCTCCTTGCCAATCTCTGACCACAGCATTATCCTGTAAAGATTTGAATGAAATTGTTGAAGGAATCAGGTCCTATTCTTAATTAATAATAATGATAAACAGGAGAAAACTATCTACTACCCTTAGGCTTGTGAGATCTGAATCAAGGATGAGAATTTAGCTACATGTTAACCAAGTAGACTATGAATTACTTGTTCACTTCATTAGCGAGTTTTAATATCCTTGATCAAATACAGCCAATTAAAGAAAATCATAGGCAGAAGCATTATTAAGAAGAGTCATGCCAAAAGGGGTTCTTGCTCACCCTTTCTGAGGCAAAAGCACGAGAGAATGAGGCTGCTCCAGGTCTTCATCCACAATCACAGTGAAGTTTTGTCGCTTCACTACACGGTCACTAATCCTTACAGCTAAAATCTGGCCAGCTACTCCATCCACCCAGTACAGGTTTCCTGCAACCCAGTCTACAGCAATCGAGTCCGATTTCACACCTGTGTTATGTATTTTTTTTTACGTCGGGCAGTAAGAAGAGAGAGGACATTGTGCACTTTAAAGAACAAAAAAAAAAAAAAAAAAAAAAACAACCCCCCAAAAAAACCAGTTTTAATCATAAGTCCACAAGATTAACTGAATATATTTAATGCCAAGAGCAGTGTTCAAGAATCATCCCCCCCCGCATTTGTGTACTCATTTTTGGCACACCATCACTAAAAACAAACAAAAGTTAGTTTGAATCAGATTTCAAACCTTTAACAAGTGTCTTGATATTGCCCTTTTCTCCATGCAGCACATATTTGATGCTTTCCTCCTGTAGACAGACCCAGAACAGCCACTGTTCCTTCCAGTCATAGTCCAGAGAGAAGATGGGCTTCTGGCCTGGGGGAAGAAGCATCTGCATGTTGCTGCTCCGGAGGCCCATAAACAGCACCTCATACTGCACTGATGCCAAAAGACCAGGTTCCTCTGCAAGGAAGGCATAGAAGGAAGCTGGATGTAGTACTAGTAAGTGAAGTACCATCATTAGGCTTAGCCTTGAACAAATTAAAGGACCCAGAAAACTGAAAAAGACCAGGTATACATAGCACGTGAAGGTTTGATTAGACTAATTTTATGCACTAGATACATTTATATGCATGTAGATTACAAGAACACTAGATAGACACTGAATCCAGATTATACAACTAAAGTCCAAATGGACATACTTTCTGTCTTACAGCTGCTGCCATCTGGCTCCAGTATAAAACCCGGAGGACACTGGCACACGTACGAGCCATGAGTGTTCACGCATCCGTGGCTACACACAGGAGGCTGAATCTCCATACACTCATCTACATCTGCACAGTATAAACCGTCTGCCTGGACCTTGAAGCCTGTTCGACACCCACACCTCTGAGAGTTGAAAAAGACATTAATAAGGACCATCAAAATAGGAAGTATTTCCAAGGGTACAGCTAACAATTTACTTTCTAATCCAAACAACTTCCTTAGCTGAGGAGTGCCTGCTTCATCATACTAGTTATAATAAGTTAAGGTTAACTAACTTAATATTATTACCAGTAATATTGAGTGTGCTAGGCAACAAAGAACAGTTGGTTAACAGTTGTGATGAGATTCTGGATATTTTGAGAATTCGGTTTTAAAAGCCACTGAAGTGACATTGCAGATAGAAAACTTCCCAGGACTGCCTCCAGTAATTTTAAACCTGAAATAAACCTACCCCCATACAACAGGCTAGCTAAAGCCCTTATATCCAAAACAAATTAAATAGTCCTAAGTAACCGTGGGGTAATTAGAATGACTAACCGCTCCATGGGGAGTGTTGACACAGTAGTGCTCGCATTGTGGTGGGTGTGGGCTGGAGCAGTTATTGCTGAGACACCCTGGACCCTCATCAGATTCATCCAGACAGTTAGCAATGCCATTACACACCAGCTGGGAATCCAAGCACTCCTCACTGCCACACTTGAACATGTACATGGGGCATTTCACCGGGCCACCTGAATCCAAATGGCAAATGCGATGTTAATTTCACTTGTGACAGGTCAGTGTTAAAATTGTGAACAACCATTTGTAGAACTAGAAATCAACCATGCAAGTCCACCTTCTAAAATATAAATTAGAGGAAGACCAAGTACATTAAACTTTTCAGCTATATAACCTGCAAGTGAAGGTGACATTTTAGCACCGTTGGAAAAAATAATTCAACAAATGAATTCGTTTACACGTTCATGGGTGCCACATTACATGAAGCTTTATTGGTATTAAGAGTTGTGCTCACATCCAGCTTCATCACTCTGGTCTTTACAGTCCTTAACTCCGTCACACCTCCAAAACGTGGGAATGCACTGATCTTTAGATGCACAAGACCACTGGAAAGTTCCACATTGCATAGGAGAGGCATTGCAGTTCTGAAAGATTAGAAAAATCTATTGAGGCAACCAACAGTATGATTTATTGTTCTGCTCATTTCTGAATCGGCTAACTACACTGCCACTATTTGCACTACACATTATGTAAATTAGGAGTTCAAATGCTTTTCTTCAGGACCAATGCAAACTGACAAATTGTTTAAAACCCAGGTAACAAAAATGAAGGTTGTCAGCACAAAGCAAAAAAGACGTTCACACCTGTTCGTCAGACCCATCAATGCAGTCTTTGTCTCCATCGCAAAACCACTCTTTCAACAGGCACACATGGCTGTTAGGGCAGCGCTGCTCCAGGGGGCAGTGTGGAGGTTTACGACAGTTCTTCTCATCAGACTGATCGTGGCAATCTGCATGACCATCACAACGGACACTTGTGGAGACACATTGTCCACTGGCACACTGAAATTGCCCTCGTAAACATGGCTCCTTCGCTGAAAGATCATAAGAGACACCAATCTTTAAACACTTTCCCCCCCAGTGTAGTACCAATATACCTGCTTATTAAAAAAAATCTCATTAAAAAAACAAAACAAAAAAAAGCCACACACCACCACCCTCACTACAGTCGGTCTCATCTGTGCCATCTAAACAGTCTCGCTCTCCATCACAAAGGAAAGTTTGAGGAATGCAGTGGCTTCTGTTATCACAGTGATGGCTGCAGGACTCAGACAGTTTAAAACAGTTCATTTCATCGGAGCGATCTTGACATTGAGGGGTCCCATCACACACATGCTTCATGTCTATACACATCTTCCCATGGGCACACTGGAACTGGCCTACAAGGATTACAAAAGCATGAGTTACTCAGGCTAATCCAGTTAAAGGAATAGTAGACCAACACATCGTTATGGGACAGAAGGGAACCTCTAGATTTCAGTAAATATTAAAATGCTACAATATAACAAAGATAAAGCTTGTTTTACAATAGAATAAAATTTTACATTCTATAATGCATAGTTAATCATGATTAGCTGCATATCAAAATCAACAGAACTGGATTACTACCAAGTCACAAACTGTTCTAAAGTCCTACTTTTTTTACACTGTCGTTCACAGTCCTTCTCATCTGACCCATCCTTGCAATCTTTCTCTCCATCGCACACATGACTGTAGAGGACACACTCACTACCATCCCTGCATGGCTTGAAGCCCAGAGGGCATTTCAGGGATGAAGCTCCTGCAGCATTTTTGTCACCCTTATCTGTAAAATACATTCAGAAGTATTGCAGCATGTTGCACAACACAGCAATACATCTTCCCTGCTGAAATGCTAGTTATACTGCAACAAAGAACATACGGCATTTCTTCTCATCAAAGCCATCTTTACAATCCATTCGTCCATCACAGAACTGCTGGCTGGTCAGGCACACCGTCCCCTCATCACAGTGCAGAGGACACGTAGGACAACGCAACTCATCTGAACCATCAGAACAGTCAGAGCGACCATCACACACCAGGGCTTGTTCAATACACCTCGCCTTGTTCATACACAGGAAGTGGGCTACACAAGGAAGGAGGAAGTAGTTAGAAGTTTGAATGGTAATCAATTTCAGAGATGTGGTTGCATTCACACATTACCAGGATCTGAGCAGGCATGTAAACAGTGGAGCTCATCAAACCCATCAGGACAATCCAACATCCCATCACACAGCTGAGACTGACTGATGCACAATGTTGTGCCTGGACACATTACAGAGGGACTTTTACAGGCTGGTTCTGGAGTGGTTCCAACTGTAGGAGCTACAGGGACAGCTGGGTTGGGGGACAAAAAAAAAAAAAAAAAAATTAAAATGACTGATTCAGAACGAAAGTATCTAGATCTTATTTTGAAAGGAGCTGATTACTACATTTGCGCCTACAGTCCTCCTCATCAGACCCGTCCTTACAGTCCTTTTCTCCATCACACACGTGACTGTAGAGGATACACTCACTTCCATCACTGCATGGTTTGAAGCCCACTGCACATTTCAGGGATGAAGTTCCTGAAGATTTATCACTCTTACCTGTAAAATTATCGAAAAACTTAAATTATTTAATGTGCAACTTAAAAAAATCTAAGTTATTAGTTACATTATAAATTAAAGTAGTCTAACCAAACTTCATCACATTTTATATACATTCAATAGAGAATAGGGATGCAATACGTTAATGCCACATAAAAGCCTTTCCGAGTTAACCACAGCTCCACAAGACATACTGGTTGTTATCTGCTTTAAAATAAATAATTGATTTTGTATTATAGTTTCAAAGCAGACAGTACCATCTTCACTTTGGTAGTTCAGGCATCCAACGGCCACCACATCACCAGATCTAAATATCATTACTTTTAATGGAAAGTAAAGACATACTATCCACATGGCCAAAAGTTTGTGGACACCAGACACCAATCATGCTTTTTGAGCACCCCAGTCCAGATTTAATACCCCTCTGCTGTTATAACCACCATACTTCTGGGAAGGCTTTCCATTAGACTTGAGCACTGCTGGAATTTCAGCCCATTTAACCATAAGAGCATGGTCATGTGAGGAGGTCTGGGGTTCCATAAGCGTTCCGATTAATCCCAAAGATTATCAGTGGGGATGAGGCTATGTACAGGCCATTTGAGCTCTTCTGCTCCAACCTTGGCAAATCATATCCTTATGAATCTCCCTTGTTGTGCACAGGGGCATAGTCATGCTGGAACAGGGTTGGGCCACTTAATTCCAGTGAAAGGAAATTGTAAATGCTACAGCTTACAAAGACTTCTAAACAATTGTGCAACCAACCTTGTGGCAGTTTGGGGAAGGCCCACATACGGTTGTACACAGCATTATTTATTTAAAAATATTTGTTCTTGAACCACCCAACATCTCCACACTTCAGGACAACGCCATAAAGCAAAGGAATTACCCTATTCAATGGGAGAAAATAGGTAGCTAACGAATATAAGCAACATTGTTATTTTAGGAAACCCTCGACAAATGGCACTTACTACAGTCTGCTTCATCAGTGCCATCTACACAGTCTCTCTCCCCATCACACAGGAAGTTATCTGGGACACAGCGGGTCTTATTGTCACAGCGATGGCTGCAGCTTTTGGTACGTGTAAAGCAGTCCATTTCATCAGAGCGATCCTGACACTGAGGAGTCCCATCACACACCAGCTTCTTCTCTATGCACATTCTTCCATGAGCACACTGAAATTGGTCTGGGGAGGGGGAAGGAAAAAAAAATTTAATTGTTAAAGGCAAGATAAACATGTTAATGACCCAATACGAGTTAACAGCTGTTTACATACTTTACCTGGTCTACACTGATATTGACAGTCATCTTCATCAGAGCCATCTTTACAGTCGACCTCTCCATCACATAGGTGACTGTAGAGCACACACTCGCTTCGGTCCTTACAAGGTTTCCAGCCCAAACGGCACTTTAATGGACCTGCTATATTTGGCTTTATAGAAACCATGGGACATCTCTCCTCATCAGAGCCATCAGTGCAGTCAGAACGGCCATCACAAACCAAACCTCGTGCAACACACTTTCTCCTGTCCTTACACATAAAGTCACCTATATTTAATAAAGACATACAATTCAATCAATTCCCAGGAAAACCCATTAAAACTTATATAGCCCTACTTTTCTTATAACAAATTAAAGGGGAATGAACGAATAAATAAATATTTAAACTAGTTAAAATCTCAACCATTCCAGGACCTGTTTTTGGACATCTTTTGATGCAAGATTCTTCATCAAAACCATCTGGACAGTCACGCTTTCCATCACACAGTTTAGTGTTAGAAATGCACAGTTTTCCCCCTCGACACAACACTGAAGGGGCACTACAGCTTCTCAGCTGGGAAGGGTAGCCTATAGAATGACATCAAGAAGTAAACAACCAATTTTATTAACAAACAGAACCCAAACAATTTTTTTTTTAAAAACCCCAACATGAGGCTACCTACATAGATTGGTTTACCACATACAATAATGGCTGCATTACCATGCACTGAGTAACTTTCAGGGGAAAGGAATTGTGATAATTGTTTTACCAGTCTGACTTGGTAATGAATAAAGTCAGTTTTTTCCTGATCAGGCATGGAGATCACTGAAGCTAAGGGAGTTTGCAAGTAATCATTAATAAAACATGATCTGGAGATGGTTGTGAATTTGTTTAGTGACTTGTTTCACCCCATTTTGCTATTACTCACTAGCTAATTCTCCCCTCATCTTTTATGCCACCTGGAAGCAGTTGTGTATTTTAAGGTGTTTGACCTGTAACAACTGACCATAGATGAATTAAAATGCTTAAACTGGTTCTCGTCTTACTCCAGAATACCCATATGCTACACATTTAGCAGAAGTAAATTAAAGGTGCCGACACCGAGTTGTCGCAGATTGACAGTTAATCAGAAACTACTGTAGGCAGGTACAAATTCAAAGTCTGAAACATGCAGTTTCCTAGCCACTTATGGCTAAAGCCTAATTTATGTGCCTGCAATAAGAATTGTAAGTACAATTTAAGAAGGTTTTACCACAGTCTGCTTCATCAGTGCCATCAACACAGTCTCTCTCCCCATCACACAGGAAGTTATCAGGGATGCAGCGGGTCTTATTGTCACAGCGATGGCTGCAACTCTTGGTGCGTGTAAAGCAGTCCATTTCATCAGAGCGATCCTGACAATGTGGCTTACCGTCACACACAAGGTTTGCATCAATGCACCTCCTTCCATGAGCACACTGAAACTGCCCTAGAGGTTATTTAAGAAGAGAAAACTATTCAGATCAGAACCAGAGAGCAAGGAGATGATTTTTCTTCACGTTTTCTCACCTGCTTTGCAAGTAACATCACATCCCTCTTCATCAGAGCCATCTTTGCAATCAACCTCTCCATCACACACATGACTGTACAGGATACAGTCACTGCCATCCTTACAGGGCGTCAAACCCAAACGGCACTTCACAGGAGCAGCTTCAACGGTATAAACAGCCGCAGTTGGACAGTCCACCTCATCGGAAGCATCAGTGCAGTGCAGACGTCCATCACAGACCAGATTCCTGTCGATACACCTTCTCCTATCTTTACACAGGAAGTCATCTAGAAGAGAACACATTTAGAAGTATTGGGTGTTTTCAGAAATGTTGTGACTAATTCTGGGGGGGAAAAAACAAAACCCTCACCATCATAAGGACATTTCTGAAGGCATGGTCTTTCATCAGAACCATCGGCACAGTCCTTCCTGCCATCACAGAGCTGCCTCTGGGAGATGCACTTTGAAGTTGCCAGGCATGGTATAGACGGACTTTTGCAATGGGAATGCGGCCCAGGGTTGCCTGATCAAAAATTAAACTCACTGAAAAATCTCATACTTATCAGGGTCAAGAGAAGAGATAATGGTGTAACATTTCACAGACTTATGCCTATGGGTTTTAGAAAACATTTGGAAAAATGCTCTTGCCCTATATGCATTTTAGTTCTTTGTGTCAGGCTCATATTGTATCACCACTAATTTTGAATACTCAAAGGATTTGAGCAAATGCCTACAACAGTATTATAATAGTATATAATCTGCTAGATTATCCAATTTAGCAGAAAATGCATAGCAGTACTAAACCTCCCAGAAGAGGACCATTCAAGAGAGATAGTTGCCACCTTGTTACACCCATGTGGCCACACACCCTTACCACCATCTCTACTAGATCGGTCCCAGTAGTGGACTTCTATAGCAAATAGTTTGCCCTTAGCACGGGAAAGGCTGATCAAGTTCAGAAAGTAGGCTTACCGCAGTCAGTTTCATCTGATCCATCCCAGCAGTCCCTGATCCCATTGCAGATAAAAACTTCCGGAATACAGAGACTGTTTTGATCGCAGCGCAGTGCACAGCTTCTTGTTGGCGTCCAGCATGTTGATTCATCAGAGTTATCTGGACACTGAGGAACCCCGTCACACACCTGCTTGTTGTCTATGCACTTTCTGCCATAACTACACTGAAACTGACCTGGGAGTAAAATGTTCAACATTGAAATAAAAATAAGCACAGATTCTAATAAACTTGAGTGGGCTGAGCAAAGTCAGTTGCATGGGATAATTCTGATCACAAAAAACATACATTTTCTAAATTGACCAAGATAAGAAGCAGTCAGCAGAAAAAGTGAGCTGAACACCTACACTTTTGCAACAAACCAACAAAACCCCACACCAACTCTTAGATAGAATAGATTCTGTTAAATGTGCAAATTGTAAGAGCCTTCATCTTTACAAACCCTTGCTTGTAAACAGGTGTTGCATAAACAGCTCATAACAGAGCCACATGTTCAGTAACAGGCTTCACAAACTACAAATTTACAGCATCCTCAAATAGCAGCTCACCCTGTTTCATAAAAGAATGTAGCAAAACTGAAGGGACAATTATGATCAGTCTGCTGTTGAACTCCCCAAAATGATTTGATCAAAAAAAAGCATTTAAAGATTAGAGAGATCAAGAAATTGATGAACAATAATAAACCTAAATGGCAATTTCAGTCATTTTTTAAATGTCACTTTCAAACAAGCAAGCAACAGTTTATAGCTAGGTCTTCAAGGGATAAAATATTGACATGAATCTTTATTAAAAAGACATGCAAGTGCATAGAGGCACTTAAACCTACACTGGATTACCCTAAATAAATGTAATATTTGTTACATCTGACCTGGATTACACTGAAGGTCACATCCCTCTTCATCAGACCCATCCTTACAGTCTACCTCTCCATCACACACATGGGTGTGCATCACACAGTCACTGCCATCCTTACAGAGTTTTGAACCCAAACGGCAGTTTAAGGCAGCTGCGGTTTTTGGCACTGCAGCAGCAGGACAGTCTGTCTCGTCAGATCCATCAGTGCAGTCTGAGAGTCCATCACACACCAGAATTCGCTCAATACACTTCCTCCTGTCCTTACAGCGGAAGTCACCTTGAAAAGTACCGTAAAGTTACTCACACAGTCTGCTTCTAGGACAAGTAAACCAATTTTAGACACGCATGCACGTTACCCATCTTCTGACATGAATCTATACAGGAGAGCTCATCAGAACCATCAGGACAGTCCAACTTCCCATCACAGAGTTGAACCAGGGACATACATAATGCTGTGCTTTCACAAAACACTGAGGGGCTTCTACAGTCTGGACTCTGAGCTGAAAAAACTATCGAAGCCTCTTCAGAAGCCTTACTGTTGACTGTATCTCCATTATCAGTAGCTGTAAAGATAAAAGATTTTGCTTCAGTGGATAAGGTCACCTGGATAGTATAAATCATAACGAGAGTCCTGTGCTCATCCTAAAACTCATTCACAATACACTCACCGTTTGCCTTCACTTTTTTACTGCTGTATACAGTGAAAGATGGACAACATCCACACTACAATCTCTCAATAAATCAGATTAAATTAAAAAAACAAAACAAACCTCAAATACCTAGCTTGAAAAATACCATCTCTACAACCTATGATTTCATAATACATCTAAAACTCACAGCAGTCTGCTTCATCAGTGCCATCAACACAGTCTCTCTCTCCATCACACAGGAAGTTATCAGGGATGCAGCGGGTCTTATTGTCACAGTGATGGCTGCAGCTCTTGGTACGTGTAAAGCAGTCCATTTCATCAGAGCGATCCTGACACTGAGGAGTCCCATCACACACCAGCTTCTTGTCTATGCACATCCTTCCATGAGCACACTGAAACTGCCCTGGTGTATTACAAGGGATGGAAATGGACAACATTTTATTGCAAACATGACATGGTGAAAAGCTAATAAATAGTGGGTAGTACTAAATACTGATCGTGTGGCCAAGACAGCTAGTTAAGTTGACAACTTGGAACTTGACTGGTTAGCTGACAGAACCATATAATACACAAAAGTAGAACCAATTTGTCAAGCATGCCATATAGTGTAATGATCAGCCCCCCCCCCAAAAAAAAAAAAAAAATAAATAAACCACAAACAACAAACACAAACCCTCTACCTTTTTTACATTGCCGTTCACAGTCCTTCTCATCTGACCAGTCCTTGCAGTCCTTTTCTCCATCGCACACGTGACTGTAGAGAACACACTCGCTTCCATCTCTGCATGCTTTGAAGCCTACAGCACATTTCAGGGATGAAGCTTCAGCAGCCTTTTTGCCAGACTTATCTACAAAAAAAAAAATATGCATTTAGAAAAAAAAAATTAAAATAAATTAAAAAAAAAATTTTAAACAGCTTTTCATTACAGCAGAACATACAGCAGTTCCTCTCATCAAAGCCATCTTTACAATCCACGCGTCCATCACAGAACTGCTGGTTGATCAGGCACACCATCCCCTCATCACAGTGCAGAGGACATGTAGGACAACGTAACTCATCTGAACCATCAGAGCAGTCAGAGCGACCATCACACACCAGGGCCTGTTCAATACACTTCCCCTTGTTCTTACACAGGAAGTGGCCTGCACAAGGACAGCAGGAAGCAGTTAGAAGTTGTATTTGCAGTAAAGGGAATGTTTCAGGGATGTACTGTATTCACACATTACCTGGATCTGAGCATGCATGTAAACAGTGGAGCTCATCAAACCCATCAGGACAATCCAACATTCCATCACACAGCTGAGACTGACTGATGCACAGTGCTGTGCCTTGACACATTACAGAGGGACTTTTACAGATTGGTTCTGGAGTGGTTTCAACTTTAGGAGTAACAGTGACAGCTGGAAAAGAGCAACAAGTCAAACAGATGTAATGCAATACAAAATATCTGCATCTTATTGTGAGAACTGATCTCTACATTTGCCACCACAGTCCTTCTCATCTGACCCATCCTTGCAGTCCTTTTCTCCATCACACACGTGACTGTAGAGGATACACTCACTTCCATCCCTGCATGGTTTGAAGCCTACAGCACATTTCAGGGATGAAGCTTCTGTAGCCTTTTTGCCAGTCTGATCTACAAAATGCATTTCGAAAAAATCAGCCCTGATCACATGCTCCGTTAAATTTTCAAACAACTTTTCATTACAGCAGAACATACAGCAGTTCCGCTCATCAAAGCCATCGTTACAGTCCATGCGTCCATCACAGAACTGCTGGCTGGTCAGGCACACCGTCCCCTCATCACAGTGCAGAGGACACGTAGGACAACGTAACTCATCTGAACCATCAGTACAGTCAGAGTGACCATCACACACCAGGGCTTGTTCAATACACTTCCTCTTGTTCTTACACAGGAAGTGGCCTGCACAAGGACAGCAGGAAGCAATTAGAAATTGTATTTGAAGTAGAGCTACAACAACTAATTGATAATCGATTATGAAAATCATTGTCAACGAGTCTCATTGTCAAGTAGTTGGTCTGCACGCTGCACAGAGTGCGTTTACTCATGTTACTCCTGTTCCGAAAACACGCCTTGGAGAGTAAATACTAAAGTTGTCTCCCAAATGAAGTACTGTACACTTACACCATGCACTATTAATCTACTGTCTAGCGTGTGAATTTTAGAAAGCCAATCTCTCAAATAAAACACTAGCGGGTTTTTTTACTAACCGGAAGTATAAGCCACTTCTAGGCGACGGCACATGACATCATACGCACGCTAGCATTAGCAGACACCCAGAGTAACCGACAAGGAGTTTCTTCAGTTTACTGTTTATGTCAGCGTTAACTTTCATTCCCAACACGACCTCAGTCACCATCAGACAGAGCCGAAGTCACCACGTGACTGAGGAAGAAAGTCCTCTAAGGCAGGGGGGGCATTTTAAATTAAACACCACGGAGATCAAACAGTGCTGTATAAAGCACAAAGTTATGTTTATATCCAAAATGCTCCACACTGTGTGTAAGGGGCAGGGGAAACTGTTGCAAGTGGCTTAAAAGGTTTGATTTAATTCCAGTTTGCCGTCATTATCTGCTGTATTTGCACGCTTGTAATGTAAATTCTGTTGTTTATTATAAGGGAAGTGATGCATTAGTAATGAGGCCGTGTTGCTGATCATGCGCAGTGTAGACGCAGTGATTCACAGCGGGAGCAAGATCTGTAATGTCCAACACACTGATCAAAAGTAAACAAGTAAAATATTCCTAAAAGCAGTGAGTAACAAACCACAAGGTGCAGTGAAAGTGAGTTTTATTAATTTAGAACTGTAGTTTAATTCAGTGCTTTTTGTGCATCCATAAAAAGTAATGCATAAATACTATATAATACATTTTATTTATCTTAGTTTATATTACACAAATATTTTCTCATTGTTTTTTGTGGATGCACAAAAGCCCTGAATTAAACAGTTCTAAATTAATATATTCTGGTGTGTGTGCATTGGGTTGTTTTCTGTTTTGGATATGACAGTTGTGTAAAGTTTTAGTCTGAAGTTTATATTTGTAACACTCAGTTTGTGGGTTGTATTTTAAATAAACAAAAATGGCACTGAAGGTTTGCCCCGGCCCATCCGATAAATCGAAAAATAAATAGGCCAACTAATCCATTATGAAAATCATTAGTTGCAGCCCTAATTTGAAGGGAACATTTCAGAGATGTACTGTATTCACACATTACCTGGATCTGAGCATGCATGCAAACAGTGGAGCTCATCAAACCCATCAGGACAATCCAACATCCCATCACACAGCTGAGACTGACTGATGCACAGTGACGTGCTTGGACACATTACTGAGGGACTTTTACAGATTGGTTCTGGAGTGGTTTCAACTTTAGGAGCGACAGTGACTGCTGCAAAAGAGCAACAACAATTCAAACATGTAATATAATACAAAAATAATCTACATATTATTGAGAAAAGAACTGATCTCTACATTTGACTCCACAGTCCTCCTCGTCTGACCCGTCCTTACAGTCCTTTTCTCCATCACACACGTGACTGTAGAGGATACACTCACTTCCATCCCTGCATGGCTTGAAGCCCACAGCACATTTTAGGGCTCCTTTATCTTTGTCACTATTGTCTTTTTTTTAAAAAAAAAAAAAAAAAAAAAAAAAAAAAGAAATTGACAAAGATTTACATTGGTTAATATGTACTGAAGTTTTACTTTAAAATAAACTTGATTAAATTCTATTTATTTAAAAAAAAAAAAAAAAAAAAAAAAGGGACATACAGCAGTTCCTCTCATCAAAGCCATCTTTACAATCCATTCCTCCATCACAGAACTGCTGGCTGGTCAGGCACACCGTCCCCTCATCACAGTGCAGAGGACACGTAGGACAACGTAACTCATCTGAACCATCAGAACAGTCAGAGCGACCATCACACACCAGGGCCTGTTCAATACACTTCCTCTTGTTCTTACACAGGAAGTGGCCTAACCAGGGAAGAAAGGAAGCAATTAGAAGTTGTATTTGAAGCAGTAGCAATGTTTCACAAATACTGTATTCACACATTACCAGGATCTGAGCAGGTATGTAAACAGTGGAGTTCATCAAACCCATCAGGACAATCTAATAACCCATCACAGAGCTGAGACTGACTGATGCATAATGACGTGCCTTCACACATTACAGAGGGACTTTTACAGGGTGGTTCTGGAGTGGTTTCAACTTTAGGAGTCACCGCAACAGAAGCTTAAAAGAAAAAAAGAAATTAAAACATTAAAATGGACAAAATACTGCATATACACAATAAATCTCACTGTGACAAGAACTGATGACCATTACAACGCTCATGACAGTCTGCTTCATCAGTGCCATCAACACAGTCTCTCTCTCCATCACACAGGAAGTTATCAGGGATGCAGCGGGTCTTATTGTCACAGCGATGGCTGCAGCTCTTGGTACGTGTAAAGCAGTCCATTTCATCAGAGCGATCCTGACACTGAGGAGTCCCATCACACACCAGCTTCTTGTCTATGCACATCCTTCCATGAGCACACTGAAACTGGCCTGGTGTATTACAAGGGGGGGGGGGAATGGACAACATTTTATTGCAAACATGACATGGTGAAAAGAATAAATAGTGGGTAGTACTAAATACTGATCGTGTGGCCAAGACAGCTAGTTAAGTTGACAACTTGGAACTTGACTGGTTAGCTGACAGAACCATATAATACACAAAAGTAGAACCAATTTGACAAGCATGCCATATAGTGTAATGATCAGGCACCCCCCCCAAAAAAAAGAAAAACCCTCTACCTTTTTTACATTGCCGTTCACAGTCCTTCTCATCTGACCCGTCCTTGCAGTCCTTTTCTCCATCGCACACGTGACTGTAGAGGACACACTCGCTTCCATCTCTGCATGCTTTGAAGCCTACAGCACATTTCAGGGATGAAGATTTTGCTGACTTTTTGGCAGTCTTATCTATTTAAAAAAAAAACAAAACAAACAAAAAAAAACCACACCATTTAGAAAGTCAGTCGTGATAACACTCCATTAATATATTTTAAACAGCTTTTCATTACAGCAGAACATACAGCAGTTCCTCTCATCAAAGCCATCTTTACAATCCACGCGTCCATCACAGAACTGCTGGTTGATCAGGCACACTGTCCCCTCATCACAGTGCAGAGGACACGTAGGACAACGTAACTCATCTGAATCATCAGAGCAGTCAGAGCGACCATCACACACCAGGGCCTGTTCAATACACTTCCTCTTGTTCTTACACAGGAAGTGGCCTGCACAAGGACAGCAGGAAGCAGTTAGAAGTTGTATTTGCAGTGAAGGGAATGTTCCAGAGATGCATTTTATTCACACATTACCTGGATCTGAGCATGCATGTAAACAGTGGAGCTCATCAAACCCATCAGGACAATCCAACATCCCATCACACAGCTGAGACTGACTGATGCACAGTGCTGTGCCTTGACACATTACAGAGGGACTTTTACAGATTGGTTCTGGAGTGGTTTCAACTTTAGGAGTCACAGCAATGGAAGCTGAAAGAAATTAAAACATTAAATGGACAAAATAGCATATATACACAATAAATCTCACTGTAACAAGAACTGATGTTCATTACAACTCTCGCGACAGTCTGCTTCATCAGTGCCATCTACACAGTCTTTCTCTCCATCACACAGGAAGTTATCTGGGATGCAGCGGGTCTTATTGTCACAGCGATGGCTGCAGCTCTTGGTACGTGTGAAGCAGTCCATTTCATCAGAGCGATCCTGACACTGAGGTGTGCCATCACACACCAGCTTCTTGTCTATGCACATTCTTCCATGAGCACACTGAAATTGGTCTAAAGAAACAGCATCCATTACTTCATACCCTGTACCAGAGACTGGATGTGGTAAAGCACCAAAGTTAAATAATTACCTGCTTTGCACAAATATTCACATCCCTCTTCATCAGATCCATCCTTACAGTCTAGCTCTCCATCACACACATGGCTGTACAGGACACAGTCACTGCCATCCTTACAAAGTTTTAATCCTAGACGGCACTTTAAGGGGGCCGCATTTTTGATGGCTGTTTTAGCAGGACAGCCCACCTCATCAGAGCCATCAGTACAGTCAGGGCGCCCATCACACACCAGAGATCGCACAACACACTTCCTCCTATCCTTACACTGGAAGTCACCTAGAAAATATTTTTAATAGTTTAATAAAAAAATAAAAAAACCCTCACAACACCACCACAATAAAACACCTGAGACAGTATGGTGTTAAATATAAAATCGTTCCATCAGCAACAAATACCTCTTTTTGAACACGGCTCTACACAAGCAGCTTCATCTGATCCATCAGGACAGTCTTGTGTTCCATCACATAGCCGAGTCTGTGATATGCATAACAACGTCCCTTCACACAAGATAGAGGGTCTTATACAGTTCACTCGTGGAGAGGACACAAGTGCATCTGAGGAAAGAAGTACATTGGCAAAAAGAAAAATTTAAGTAGCACTACACAGATCAACTTCTGCAGAGCACAACAAATTTAATGTGTCCAAAAGGAACAAACTGGTATGAATTAAGTCATAACCAAATTAGTAACAGTGTCAAGAGGTACTGTGAGTAACATTAGTACACTCAAGATATGGTACCAAGAGGAACTGACAGGAAGCGCCAATACTGCTAACAAGAAAGCAGCAGAACTTTGCCACAAACACCCAAGCATATATCTTTGGTTGGAAGCCTCTTCTCTAGGTTTATAATTCACAGGTCAAATTTCAACTAGACTGGTCAACCATACAAATGGAACAATATAATTAGTTTTATTGCCCCAACATAGCATCACTGTATAGAGAAAAAAATAAAAAATAAACCAAGAGAATTACAGACCTTGCTGCATTTCCTTCAGAGCTACGATTACACCAACAATGCCACTTTCCAGAGTGACTGCCTTCACACGTGTCCCATCTTGCCGCTTCCACAGCGTGATGACATCATTGAGCAGAGTCACCATGTACGGCTCATAGGCAGCTGCAATCAAGCCTGGAAAAGTCCATCCTTCACCAGCAGAGTATTTTCTCATCTTCAGAAGACTCATTACTTGCAGTTCTGTAAGGGTGTTAGAAATGCTGTTGGTGCCAAGTCCGTGAAAAGACCTGCATGTTTAAGTCATTATCTTTAAAAACAAAATAGCCAAACAGTACAGACCATTTTGCAAGCTCCAAAGGAAGCAGTTTGCTTTCCTGTCGAATACAATATTGCTGATGCTTTTGTCCTCAGAGCTGTAGATGGTCTTTGCTTTTCCACCCAACAGGCCGAGCTTCATGTTAATGATCTGACCATCCTCTAGCCAGTACAACTGACCTCGTTGCCAATCCACAAACAAGTCGTTGATCTCACCACTTGCCTGGTACAACTGGTTTGAAGTGCTCTGATCAGGGAGTATAATATGGGTGGCACCAACAGAAAGTCCATCACAGGACACCCAATACACATTTCCAGTCTTCTGGTCGACTCGGACAGTGCACACTTTAGAGAACAAAAACCCAGTTCAGATTTTCAATAATGAGATCACCAATAACAAATACAAGTAGTGCCACATACCAGGCTTTAGAGTTGGTATATATTCAGAGCGGCCCTCTCTGAGCAATCGAGCCTTCACATGGCCTGTAAGGTTGGTCCAAATCACCAATCCTCTTTTCCAATCCATGTCAAAAGTCTGAATATCCTCGTCAGAGAAGATTATAGATTTTACAGGACCATCTGTTGTAAATTCCAGTGTGTTTATGCTTGTTGGTGACGCATAGGCAAGTTTAAAACCTACCACATAAGAGAAAGGTTTAAAAATAAATTTTTTTTTTTTTTAAATACAAAAAGAAGTTCACCAATTTGTGTGGACAATCGTCGTCATCATTTTCATTATACATGGATGAGAGCACAAGCTAATGGATTAAGAGTCAATTTTATACTCAACATATTGAATATTTAAGAATAGTTTAGCTGCAGTGGATAATGCACACAGTTCCCCATAACATACGTTCACATGAACCATCCTGCACAGGAAGCTTTCCCTCAGAGCACGAGCAGGTGAAACCAGTAGGGCTGGTTAGAGAGGGCATGCAGAGCAGACAGCCTGACTTTCTACATGGAGAAAGACCTGTTGTGCACAAACACATTTACACAACAGTATTTCACGCATTCAGATCAAGTAAAACCAAATGTACCGGTGAAGTAGACCTACCTCGAGGTTGCTGGAGTTCATGATAGACCATCATGGTTGTTAGTTCTCCCTTCAGAACAAAACTCTTTTGACTAGGCTGGTTTTCAGGGGCTTGCCACAAACGCCTGTCATCAGCCCAGTAGAACCAGCCATTGAACACAGCCAGATTCTGAGCGGTCCGTCCTTTAAAGAACTCACGAAAGGTGTACCGTCCTGTACCATCCACCTTTACTGTCTCAACTGACTGCAATGGTATTTGAAAATATTAAAACACCAAATATGATGTCACCAGATTGTCTTTAAAACATACTTTAAAAGAGACTAGTTCGTAAACACTGGAGTTCATATAAATAAATTATATTATATAATGTGTACACAGATTCCTTATCTTCGTGTATCCTCATATTACTAAGAGATACAATAATAGAATGGAATTAACCAAGTAAAAAGCACCTACCTTTTTAAAATCACTTAGCCAATACAACCTTCGGGCTGCCACATCTAATGTAAGGCCTCTCGGTGACTGTGCAGTGACTGCAACCAGTGAGGTCCTCAAGAAGCCATCCATCCCAGCTTTCTCAATAGTCATTAGGATTTTTGGTCCTTTATTAATCCAAAACATGGTGCTATAAAGAAATAGGAATAGTTGTAGAGGTCTCAGCATATCTAGCCAATAAATGAAATCACAAACATGCACACCTTTCAGTGGGAAGTAGGACCAAATCTGCTGGATCAGTATCTTTGGACATGACTAGGTCAACAGCACTACCATCAGATGCTCCAGTATAAATGCCTTTTAGCTCAGAGCTTGTCCAGTAAAGTTGCCCACTGAGCCAGTCAACAGCTAGAAACCTAATGCCAGTCTGACCTAAACAGAAAATAATTTAGAAGAGACATTAAAAGTGCAGCTCAGCCATCCTGCAAACATGGTCATTTCAGACAAAATTAAAATGTTTCACTGAATTATTAAAAGGGATACTCAAATATCTCGACATTCCCCACATGCACACAAAATGATACATATGCCACTAAACTTTAAGCCTTTACCCACTGCAATGTGTGTGGCTGTGCCTAGGCAGTATAAACCAAACTGAGTGACACTAAACTCATTACAGCCAGTGCAAGCAACCGCATTCCACTTTCAAGTTAATATAATTTCACAACATCCAATAGAGAGAGTTAATTATCTTATGATTAACTAGTCAATTTATCCATCACAACTAACCAGTTACTTGGCTGCATTAAATGAGCAACAAAAATCCTTTTGTACTAATCCAGTGTTTTCCTACGGATACAGCAATCCTGCTTTAGATTTTACACGTTATAATCGGTCATTAAAACTTAAATTGAACCTTGTTTGCTGCTTAATTTTCAAATCTCAACCACCCAAATTGACATACGAGAAAAACTTTTGCAGCACAGAATCATTTACATTGCATGTGAAACTGTTAAAAATACTGCAACCATGGTAGACAACTCTTGTGATTAATCATCAGCCGTCTGATTTTAGAAGTACATTTCCATAGCAAAACCATCAACATATACTCCCAACAGCACAGACTGGGTCCAACTAACCTGAATAAATGACTTTGTTCTTCTGATCCTCTGTTTTATAAATGTTTCCATTCCCATCAGCCCAAAAAACAAGGTTCCTTGCAAGGTCAAAAGTCAGAGCCACTGGATTACTGTTAATCACACTGAGAGTCTTGAATGTTCGGTCCTTTACAGCAATCAAGCCAATAAGTCGCTTCTTGGTGGAAAGTAGTTTTGTGCCATTTCCTTAGAAAAAAAAGAAAAAGGAAAAAAAAGAAAGTAAACTAAGACATGACCATCAGTAGCTTATTGATGAATATTGAATATATGATTACTTGACAGTACCTTGTGCTTGGCACACATTACCACCTTGTAGTTGGAAACCTGGGTGACATGCACACTGAAAGGATCCTTTTGTATTAATGCATGTGTGCATGCAGGGTCCATAGGGCTGGGCACATTCGTCAATATCTACAGAGCAGGAAAGTCATCCACAGCACAAATGCATTAAAACATTACAACTGGGGCAATCACCACACTTTCAAGTGACTGTTAAAGCTGACTGGAAAGTAACACACCTTCACACTTGGCTCCTTTTGCGGATAGCTTCATTCCACTGGGACAAGAGCACGCTGCCCCCCAAAGCTGGTCAGTGCATGTGTGGCTACAGCCACCATTTTTATCTCTACACAGCTTACCTGAAATGTGTTTCAACAAGAATGTTTAAAGATGATTGGACAGGAGGTGTTTACTCTCCCTGCATCAAGTTCAAACAGAGGTCTTAGCTTTTCAGTCTGTGGGACTAATCAAATAAAGGTGAAGTGCCAGTGTGGAAGTACGAGTCTATAGATGCCTTTATAGCCATGAATAATCCCTAAAGGTTGTCACCCGTCATCATGTTAGCTTCTTTTCCAAACCTTTCTTCAATGGAATTTTGATACATCTGAACAAGTGAAATGCATTTTCTGATTTATTGCACATGTTAAAAGCAGAGTTGGGTGCATGGTGGAAAATAAACAAATCAGGCAGTCATACCACATGTAACAGGCTCATCTCTTCCATCAGAACACTGGGCAACTCCATCACATCTCTCTCTCAGAGAGAGACACGTTCCATTTGGACAGCGCACATTCAGATCTCCACAATGTCCTGGCACACAAGTTTTCACACCAGTTTTAGTATTAGCTATAAAAAGGCACACAAATAAAAATGGTGCATGTAAATAATTAAATCACTGAAAGAACACTGAAGCTCACCACAGCCTTCTTCATCAGAGCTGTCTCCACAATCATCAAATCCATTGCACTGGAGGCTCACTGGGATGCAAATGCTGTTCTTGCATGTCCAGTCACCCGAGAGGCAGCCCACAAATCGGCTGCAGTTTAGTTCGTCAGACCCGTCTGGACACTGGGCTTGGCCGTCACACACTACTGACCCCTTCACACACAATGTGCCATCGAAACACTCAAATTCCTCTGGGGGGCAGGCTATAAAATATACATTTTAAAACAAAGAGTTAATTTTAGGTACACCTACACCACTGGGGGAGTTTAGTAGTACAGTGAAATGAATAGGACTGTCTGAAATACATCAATTTGATAAAACTGATTGTCTAGAAAGGGGGCACTGTGGCTTAGTGGTTAGCATATTTGCCAAGCACCTCCTTGGTTGCAAGCAGTACTGAAAATCACATTATAATGAATTTTAGTTTGATTTTAAACAGCAAGCCTGGTCCTACAGTAGTCTCTTTCCACGGATGGACAAGGGTAGAACAGAGCCAATTAATAATAATCACAATTTTTAAAAGCAGCTACATAGTAGGTTCACCTGAAAAATCCAGCTATAAGCTGGTCTACACCATTTTTGGCAGTTTGTAAGTTATTTAGCAGAATTCTTCCCTTATTACCTATTAAAATTGATGGATAAACATTTGAAAACTTCTAACTGTCTTACTCTTTAAAAAAAAAAAAAAAAAAAAAAAAAAAAAAACCCACCTTAAAAGCATTGGTACCAGTAATACACAAACTTTCCTTTTTACCAGATAGTAAGGATGGTTTACCATTTTTACCAGCTTGGAATCTGGTAGCTGGTTAGACCGAGCTGATCCCCCCAGCAGGTGATCAATTGCAAGCAGATTATTTGAGAAGTTGCCATAAATTCCAACCAATAAATAAATAAATAAATAAATAAATAAATAAACAAACCACATACAGCAGTCCATCTCATCAGATCCATCCAGGCAGTCACCTGCTCCATCACATCTCCATGAGCGGAGAATACAGGCACCATCATCACACTGCCAGTGATTATTGCCACATCTTCCAGCAAACCCTGGAAAATTTTTAAAAAAAAAACAAAACAAAAAAAAAAACAAACAAAAAAACACCAGTCAGAACCACAGTGTAGAGGTCACAATATTAAATACACAACAGTGAAAATGTTAGACAGGCCTTGGCCCACCTGTGAACCTTTTTTGGCGCCAAAGTGCAAGTTCACGCGCACATTATATGGCCTCATTAGCATTTGTGGTAATAAAAAATAAAGAGCATACCAATATGCCGGTTAATCAAAAACTCAATTAGAGGCACTGTTCATTAGACGATTTTACGCCAAGTTGAAATAAAATACCTAAGCAAGTCATGTAACGTTGTAAGGCTCTCCAAACAAATTCAACGTAGAGTAAACAATCTTAATTTACAACACGGCCTTCCCCTTTTATATCTTCTCAAACTCTTCACGCTTTCTGGTATCTCTGTTACATATTAAGAAAACGCTGCAACATTTGTTACGTATTAACAGGAAGCTGTGAATAAATCATTATAATTATTATTTATTATTTTTTACCTGTAATTAAAATTACACTGAAAACAGCGGCCAGTGCAGAGCGGTGCAGCAAGCCCATCCCTGAGCCCTTGAGGTCAAACTCACCCAAACTAATGAGGAACCGCCTTTATGGGTTCATTACGATGGAAGCAACCAAGCCAAGACATGATGGGGGGGGGTCAGTACAACAGGCAGTCGGTATAATGGTATTGCCCATGATTTATTTCCTTTATTGTCATCATGGATTAATGGATTTATGCAAAATCTTGATAGATAAATAGATAGATAGATAGTGGATGAAGTTCAAGTTGATTCTAGTAGCCACTTTTCTTTAGAAACTTGGTTTACTCCACTTAACTTTTACTACATCCACTATCTGTATTGAAGTGTATTGCTGTCCCTTCCTAGCTAGCTAGCTAGATAGATAGATATTCATGGAGTTCACAGACTACAAATATCTGACTAATTCCTCAGACAGACAGACAGACAGATAAATATTTACTTGATTCCCTGGATGGAAATAAAACAAGATCTAATAACACAAATGCCATACATTATAATGATTTTCATATTTGCATTATAATGCAATTATAATGAAGTTGCATATTGTTGTAAACGTGCTACATTTATGTTGTTTATTGGCTGACAATAGTACAGTTTTGGTCACTTATGAAGCAGTCTCTCCTGGTCGATCAGAGGGAGCAGATAGGTCAGTAGGGAAATAAAGTTATACAATATTTTGATTTCTCAAAGAGATCTTTTGGTAAATACAATAACAGAATAACACTAACTCGATTTTCTCTATTTTATACCATACAAACTATATTTCATAACACATCACTTTGGCTTGGCCTTATTATTATAATTTTTTTAATCAATGATCCACACAATGTGCCACTTTTATTCCAATGGTGAATGGTCGAATGTCTCTTTTTGTTTTTCAGCTGGTGAAAGTTAATTTTAGGTCACTTCAGGTTATGAAGCAGAGTTTACAGGGCGTTGACTGAAGGCTGATGCATGGACCCGAGCACTCTGAACAGCTGGAGATCGGATGGCTTCATGAGACTCCTGCATGCCCACAGAGTGTTTAGGAGTTTGCTAAAAGGAGGAAGCACATAATTAGAGGTAGACTATGAATTTAGAGCAAACCATTGGTTATTATTAAGCTTTAGAGCATCTTAGAAGCTGTTGTCTGGGTGTGCTCTGCCTTTACGTATAATAATTTTCACTTATGATAATTGTCTGCAAAGGATGCAATGAAATCACCTATGAATATGGCTCACAATGGACTAGCACAGTAGATGTATTTGTAATATTTTACAAGCATTACTCTTTCATTTCTGGAAAACTGATGGAGGTTTTGACTATTATGCCACCACAGTGGGACAACTCTGCCCCCTTCAGGACATTTCCAACAATGCAAAAGGACACAATGGAATTAGAGATTTTTTTGGCATTCATTCATTCATTCATTCATTCATTTAAATGAACTGCTTTATCCTTGGCAGGCTTGCATTGGATCCAGAGCCTATCACGGGAACATGCTATGAAGTGGGAATACACCCTGGATGAGATGCCAGTCCATGGTAAGGCACGACACATGAAAATCCACACTAACTATAACCCGAGTTTAGGACTCAACCTGGTGATGTACAGCAGCAGCACTACCCGCTGTATCACTGTGATGCACCATATACATCAGTATATGTTAAAATGTACTTACTACAAGTATGTTATTGTCACAGAGCCAAACATCTTAGCCAAACTAAAGAAATATTATATGCATTTTCAAAAAACTACACAATATATCATTGAGGTGTAAGACACATACCACAGGGGGGTATTGGTAGATCCCAGCGTTGTTGACGGTGATTGGAACAGAGCTCTGAATCTCAGCATCTCTTGTGTTAAAGATTCTCAGGTACAGTTCTGCATTGTCCAGCTACAGTGAAAATAAGTACAATGATGAGAAAGGGTCTTTTTCCACCACTGTTGAAAATCAAAAAATATATTATGTTACATTTGAATTATGTCTAAGAAATATAAAAATGTGAACAAAATAAAAGTATTTGTGAAAAAAACACTGTATCTTTAGTGTATTTACCACATTACCTGTAAACTCATTTATAATAAAAGACTTAAGTTATAATACAAAGGCAGTTGTTATATTCTATCAATAGGCATTTAAAAAGTACTACATACTGTAATACATAAAACTACATACTGTAGCCCAAATACATTTGTTACACTATGTGCTATTCACAAGGTTTTGTGGTCAGCCACACGTGTTTTGCCACTTCTTTTATAAGTGAATTTCGAGTAGACATACTTTCTTTTCTTTTTACATGAGGAAATGTTAATATTTAATGGTAATTGCCCGTATATCATTTCTTTACATTTGGTTAAAATTATGTTGGTCCTCGAACAGTTCATGGCTCATTTGCCAAGAATGTTATAACAGGTAATTATGTCATCAGTGCATTATATATATTTGAGATAATAACTAAATAACTAGAGCACAGAGTATTTGTGGCTGAATAAACCTGTGGAACAGCATTGACTTCTGCCGTGGTCATTGAGGGTTTGGCTGGAAGCAGACGAACGGGAACTTTCCATCTCCCACTAATCATACGATTGTGATGGTCGAAGATATGGAGCTTCAGCCAGCCTCGTGGTGCTAAGTGTGTCACTTCATGTCCATAGATATCATACCCTCCTGATGCCTGCACCTGCATCACTAGAGCGATTGATGAAGCAGGCTGGACCCTGGTCAAGGAAAGACAAGTTAACCATGCAGTTTGACTTGATTGTCAAGACTTTTGTCACATGCTAAATAATTTGTGTGGGTCATTCCTTTTTAGTGGTGTCTTCTCATGTTAAAACAATTACAAAATCCAAAACCTTACATGCAACCACATCACAAAAGCACTCTGGACTCCTTGCCCACAATCACCAAAGGTATGTTTAGAGAAAAAAAGCGCTGCATTTGATGAAAAGAACACCTTTTCAACTGTTAAGCATGAGGGTCGAACTATTATGCTTTGCGGTTGTGTGGCAGACAGTGGCACAGGAAACATTGCACAGAATGGTAGAATGGATTCCAGTGAATATCAGCAAATTCTGAAGCAAATGTGACACAGTCAGTCAAGAAACTAAGCTGAAAAGAGATATGTAGAGAATATGTACGTACTATAGTGCTTAAACATGCTGTGCATGCAAGACAGCCCAATAATATCTCAGAACTAGAATGTTTCTGAAAGGAAGAGTTGGTTAGAAGTCATTAAACAAGGATAGAAAGACTCCTAGCTGGTTATAAAACATGTTTGCCGTCTGTGATATATTCCAAGGGGGTGTCACTACAGTAAGTACTGACTTAGTAGGGTGTCCAAACTTTTGTCACCTTTTGTCAGTGTATATATGATTTGACCCTATGTACCTAGGTTGCACTTGCCAATTTATTCATTAAACCTCTATACTATACAGTATTTTAAAAAAATAATTAAATTGGGCCAATTGCCTACTTAAGACCTTATTTCTTCATCCCCACCTTTTACTTTCCACTCTGTTAGTTTTGCTAAAGGAATAAACCCTCTGTGTACTCTGTCATCACTAAAAATTTATCACATTTGGGTGGGTGTTTCAACTCAGTAATATGGCTAAGTCCTAAAACCCATTCACATTTGTCATCGTTTTAATGTTGTTGTTTTTTTCCACGACACTCCGCACGTTCAAATCTGTTAGGCAAACTTACACCGGGTTTCAAGGATATTTCAAAATGTTTAAATACGTGAGATTGCAATTTAAAATATGTTATAACAGGTCAACCATTATTTTCCCACAGTGACTAATGCTGCATGTGTCCCTAGTTCCACCTTGTTAGGCCAGTGCTTCTTCACCAAAATACACACCACATGTAAATATTCTTAAATTTGTGATTTGTTTTAAATAAAATGAGGCTAATTGCGCCATAAAAGTTTTAACAAAACGGTGTCACACTCATTATATGTAACAGGCCACATTACTCTTAGACTGGACAGTTTAGTGACCAATAACACATCAACCACCCCTCTTAAATGTGTTCATTTATCTGTAAGATACATTCCAAATGCACAATTTTATTGAACATAAACAGATAAACTGCAATTAGACTGCAATTACCAAAGAAAAATATATTTTCAAATAAAAAAACAAAAACAAAAAACCTATGGTTTACCATACATAAGTTTTCACCCCCCATGAACTTTTCCACAATTTATAGTGTTTCCACAACTCGGAACTGTAATGGACTTAATTGGGTTTATTTAACAAAATGTTAGATTTGTAAACTGGTCCTGGCCTGTGGACCGTATGTTTGACACCCCTGCATCCAAAAGGCACCGCATACAATAAATGAGCCATGTACTTACTCTGGTACTGCTTGCATGCTGGCGAGGATTGCCTTTTGTTCTACACTGTGCTGAAGAGCTCTGACAGGATCACAGTAAACTGGGGGTAATATGGAGGGGCTTCCCAAACATACGTCCCCACTGTATATCCCTACCATCAGCCGACAAACTCTGTATGATGGGCACAAGCCCAAGAGGAAATCATAAAACACCACAAAACCTGTCCTGCAACAGGAACACAGAAAATTGAAATAATGAAATACATTGAAATACATTCCTTTGCTTCAATACTAAGAGATGCTATTGTTTGATTGACAATAGACTAACATTGGATCATAGGGACTGGGATACAAGCCATCTGATTTTTCCATGAGGTGTTTGGTTAAAGGTAGTGATCTGGGTTCCTCCTATGAAGATGGAGGTAAACTTTGAAAATCACATGTAACAGTAATAAAAGTAAAACTGCATGCAATTAAATGCTGTATATATATATATAAATCATGCGTGTTTATTTATTATAATTATCTTTTACCAAAGGAGGGAAGGTCACTATGGAGGGTGCCATTTTTCTGCTCATAATTTGCTTTCTCAGATGATTAATCTCAATCTCATGTTTTAACAGGTCAATGTCCATCTTTGTAGCTCTTAGCTCTGCATGTTGCACTAAACAAAACAAGGTTGAAACTCTAAATATTTGCTATATGTACTGAATTTTTGAACATCATTTTAAAGAATCAGATCATTAGGGCTGGGCAATATGATGGTATAATATCAATACTGTGATAAATTATAGCACAATAACCTTCCTTTTCTGAGATATCAGGAATTGTAAGGATTTTTATAACAAGTACAAACTCTCAATCTAAACTAAAACATTTCAAAATAAATATCACTGAACTTAGTTTTTTTTTCACAGATTGTTAGCAAATTTAAATATCATGATACATATTGTGTATTGTAGAAACGTCTTCAATTATCATGATGCGATTTTGTTTTTGTCATATTGCCTGCTTCTAAGTCAGATATTACAGTGTGGAGTTGTTCTGGAAGTTCTCTTTCTGAACTCCAGTTTCATGATTTCCTCTTCCAAGCGCTGGTTTTCTAGCTCCGTGGACACAAGTTCTCTGCTCAAATATCTTCTATTGTCCCTTTGACCTGCATAACAGCAAAAAACACCTATTATCTTAAGCGACATGGTAGCATAATAGCAATATTATAAGTATGCAGGAGTGTTTGCTCTCACGTTTGGTCTTGGGCAGAGGTGCTTTCCCAGCCTGCGTTTCTAATTTGATGGCCGCGTCTAACAAATGCTGCAGGTGAGCCAGGATTTGAGGATCATTTCCTCCACTCTGGAGATAGGAGAGGCGGAGAGTACTGCGGAATAGATTATTGCATTACATTGATGGATACGTTAGATAAAGTTCCAGTTTGCTTCATGAATCAGTTCCACAATAATATGAGTCACATCAGTGTGGCTGAAACATAGATTTATGAGGAATCTTCAATTACCTGATTTCTGTAGAAAGCACTCCACAGCTACAAACAGGTATGTATTTTTCTATTACTCTCTCCTCAATATTAGCTACATGCTGGTTCGCATCATTGCTCTGATGAATGTCGTGCCTATGAGATAATATATAGTTTTGTTATTGATGTCACTGTTTTATCTATACAATATAGGAAAAAATCTGTAACGTAATTGTTCTGGAAATACTTCAAGGAAAAATCCACCCTGAACAACTTGCATATTAATCTTTATTATTGATTTTGAAATTAAATTCTGTTCAGTTCTGATGCTGTTCCCTATAAGGGAACTCACAAGCCATACATAACTTAAACAGAGTGTTTGGGATCAGGTTGAGGGGAAGGAGAAAGCAGCTTATCAAAGTTTTCATTGCCATTGTAGTTCACCTTCTAGGCAGTAGTTGGCTCTATATGTTACAAACTGCTTCTTGAAGTCAGGATGAGTTTCAAACCCTGATCAGTTCAGCGAACTAACCCATTCTGCTGTAGATGATCCATTAGCGTCTCCAGTAACTCTGTGTTTCTCTGCTCGTGCTCTTTCAGCTCTAACAGCATTCTCTCAAGTTCAGCCACTTTCCCATTTTGAGCAGCCAACTCTTGCAGCTTGTAATCAATCTCTGCAATCAATGCAGAAATAAATGTTGGTGCTTTGAAATAAAAGACAGATTTCTGTGTAGGCACATTCCCTGCTACACCCGATAAACATGCTTTTATGGGTCTTTAAAAATGTAGGGCTTATTATTCAGAATAAACACACACTTTGCCCTTTGCCAGGGCTGATTTTTAGTAGCACTCTGTATGATTTGTGTTTTTTTTCCTGTTCATTTTTAAAAGATATATAACAGTATGGAGAACTGTAATACCTTGTCTTTGCATGTCCAGTTGATTGTGCCCATCAGATAGCACTGCATTGCACTCATGAACTTCAGCCAGGTCTCCAGTGTAATGATCTTCTGATATGTCTGAGTGATCTGTCTGTTCAAACATGCACAGTGATTTATTTACCCATATCTATACTAAATTCACTGAAATTACAGTGAAACGTAAGAAAACACAATTGAAAACGGGAGGTTGTGAAACATTTGCGGGATTGTTTATGCGTAATTCTCACTGGTTTGTTGTAAGGTTTAGTTTTAAGGTCATGTTGAGTCATCTGTACGTTCTTAACTGCCTGAGTCTTGAGCATACTCTGGTGCTGCTGATGCCTCCTGATCTTTTCTCTTATCTTCTGACTCTGTATAAAGATTTTCCAGTCATTATCACAGCAACACTGGAACCAAATTGTTAAAAATCTAATATTTTGTCTGTTCTTTTGTAACATCTTAATGATCATATAAATGCTGACAGATGATGGTGTATGCCTTTGCCTTTTCTTTATATAAAAGTGAACACAGTGCAAAATATCTACCACAAACATAACGAGAAACTATGCCTAAAATACCATAAAGAGCAATCCAGTAGCTATAAAGTTTAAGGTTTTAACAGAGTTGTACCTCTGATTGAGAAACTGCTCCAATACAAAACTTCTCCTTATGTTTCACCAGAAAATGCATGGATCTGAAAGTCATATTACACTTTGTACAAATTAATGAATCCATAATGTGGGCAAACAAAGGAAATAATAAAAAAAAGAAGACGAGAAAGTATGTTGTGGAAGTTTCCAGGCACTTTGTGTGCTGAGCTGCTCCTGACAACCAGTAGCAGGGTTGCCATGTTCAACATATTCACACAAAATTTTTTGTTTCCTATCAAAGTTAATAAGACAGAATAACTGATAAACACTGTTACTGATAAACAGGAAAGTGCAAAGTTCTTAATTCTGACAGATAAACATCACTGATGCCTGGGACAACTGAAAACTTCACAAAACAATTTTTTAAACAAGTTTTTCTTAGTTAAATAACAGTGTTTTTGGGGAAAATGTTGACTTAGTGGTTGGCAGGTGTGCCTTGTACCTCCAGGGTTGAGGGTTCGAATTGTGCCTCTGCCCTGTGTGCGCAAAGATTGCATGTTCTCCCCTGCTTCAGGAGTTTCCTCCGAGTACTCTGGTTTCCTCCTCCGGGTACTCCAGTTTCCTCCCCAGGCCAAAGACATGTGTTGTTCCAAATTGTCTGTAGAATGTGAATGTATGTGCGATTGTGTGAAAATAATGGTGGCCACACAAAATATTGACACTTTGGGCCCAATTTGGACATTTTCACTTAGGGGTGTACTCACTTTTGTTGCCAGCGGTTTAGACATTAATGGCTGTGTGTTGAGTTATTTTGAGGGGACAGTAAATTTACACTGTTACACAAGCTGTACACTCACTACTTTACATTGTAGCAAAGTGTCATTTCTTCAGTGTTGTCACATGAAAAGATATAATCAAATATTTACAAAAATGTGAGGGGTGTACTCACTTTTGTGAGATACTGTAAATTCCAGCAAGAACTATTATAACTGCTGTTATAGAACATTAATCAATCACTTCTGACAAATCGGATTGGAAAACTCAGCAGTGATGTGGTACAATCTTTATAAACTTATGGATTTTTTTGTTGCTGTAGGTAAAATGTGGGATATATATATATATATATATATATATATATATATATATATATATATATATATATAGTTAGATGTATAATTTGTTAAGGAATTATAAAAATACCATTTTAAAAAATGGACACCATTGACACCATCAATACAATCCAGCAACCCAACATCATAACAGTCAGGGGCCATGTAGTATTTTGAATTGAAAGAATGAAATAGACAGTTTAATTGTATTGAAATTAATTTGTATAACTTTTATATTAATAAGTGAAGTCTTGTGATAACCGTTATTATTAACTGTATAAAAATTTTGCATCATTGCCACTGGTGCAAATTTATAGTTAAGAATCGTTTAAAAAAAACCAAACAAACTGCTTTCTATGGATATTAACACACTGAATGTAGACTGTTGGAATGGAAAAAAAAAGTTGCTTCATTAAAACCAAAATAAAACTAAGCCCTATTTATTCTCCTTTGTTGAATGGCGGACGAATACACACTCCCTTTTTGACGGGTCTAACCCACTTACACTTGCCCCACCCCTGTTCCTCTTAGTTCTATTATGAAGTCAGTAGATGGACAGCCACATTGACCAATCACAAGCGTCATACCACAATCTAAACATCACAAACGACGAGGTGAATCTGATTACCCAATAGGAATCACTAATACTTTGCATACGCGACGCTGTATTGGATTGACATTGCATTTAAACCAATCGTACAGGAGATATCCGTCTGTTATGTACAGCATAGGTTTCTATCTCAACCAATCAGAATCCGAGGGCGGGTTAGTGGGCGGGACAGTATCGCGTTGCGCGCAATAAGGTTAGGTTGGTTGTATGAGAGGCCGTCGTCTGCTGCTGTAATTTGGCTACAGGGGAAGGAAAATACAGTCTAAAATACGGTTTGTTTGGTTTTTTTTTTAAAAAAAAATATTTTTTTTTTTTTTACGTACTTAAGAATTTTTTTCTCCTCCTAGTTGATTGGACGGTTTGGAATTCGTATACGACTTGTTGTTAAGGTGAGTTAAAATGAAAAGGGGGGGAAAATAAATAAAAGAAGCTCACTATTTCCAGAAAGATAAACTGACTGCAAACACGTCTCTAACCTGTTTATTTTTCTGTCAAACAAAGTAGCAAAGCCCTGCTAGCGGTTTTCGGTGTTAATAAATGGCCAGGGCTTAGAGGAGGACGCCGAGTTGTTTAGCTACATCATTACCGAACAAACATCTCTCTAACAGCTTACCAATGCTGGTTGGTTGTTTTTGTGAATGTGTTATTTAAAACAAACAAACAAACAAACAAACACACACACACACAAACCCACAAACCCCTAGAACGTAGCAGTGGGCTGTGTTTAATCGCGTCCGGTTGTAGCTGCATTCATGCTCCGGGTTTGTTTCATTGTAGCTGCCGTAGCATCCTCAACGTTTGTGGGATCGATTTGCTCGAGAAAACCGGGGAGTGTTTCATGCAGCGCTCGGACACATCCATTCCCACTGAGTAAACATCTCCTAGAGGTAAGAAATGATCAGAGTTTGTTTGATTGATTAACATTAAATAAATAATAATAACTTGCCCGCTCGTTAGCGCTGCTTCAGCATCGGGCCTGTTTTCTCTTCATTGTTACATTTTGTTTCCCCTCTCTGCTGCTAATTACACCTAATTGAGGCAGTTAATCTGGTTGTTTATAGTCGGTAGATCGAGCGAAATGTTAACATGTATTCCAGGATGATATTGATTTTGTTGTTAGTGTAATGGTGGTTTCTGCAGGACTGTTCAGCCAGCACCATGAGTCTGCTGCACTGGTATCTGGCCATCGATTTTGTGGAGATATCCAACAAACGTTATAATAAACGCTCTTCTTCTGCTGCATTAGACACTATTACTACCTTATAGCATTCCTGGAGAACTATATATATATTTAATTAATTTATTTATTTATTTTTTACGGCAAACACACACCCAGTAACTAAGCAACAGACTTCATGTGCTGTCCTCAGGTTGTCTCTCTCTTTGGGATGAACTAGTTTGAATTCTAGCGCTTTCCTATCTTTGTGTACACCCACTCCTTTCATTTATTGCTCCTCATAGATTTATTCAGCTGTGTGCATTTTTAATCCAGGACTAGATAGTGACTGATTGGTAAGATAAAAGAAGGCTGGCATTTTGGGGGACAACAACAACAACAAAAAACCCCTTTACTTCCACTTCCCCATCTGTGTACGATTTCAGAGGGGCATGAGTAGCATGGAAGAAGGAAATCTCAGCTCTTCTTTTACTACAAGCATCTTCCTCCTTAAATGAGTCCTGAGCCCTTAAACTGGGAATGCTTGTACAGGAAAACCTTCCATGCCTTCTGCCACTGGAGTTTGTTTGTATGAGTTATGTCTGATTGTCAGTTCAGAGGTTGAATCTTACCTGGAGTTACTTCTGCACGTCAAACACTTTCTAAATACGACCGTATTCAGGCAAAAAGAAACACTCTGGGAATAATTACGTCGCCTCATCTAATATGTAAATAGACCCCAGTTCAATAAAGCTGACATTTTATTCCCTCCTTGTTGATGCTGTGGCTTTGTTGGGCGGTTATATTCGTTTGCAAAATGTCTCACTATCTTCAATTATTTCTGGTATTTTCATATTATGCTTCAGGGTCGTTATTATCGACACTTATATACGGATAAATAGGTTCAACTGGCATTTTAGTGTTCTTTGTAATGCTTGTGAAACTGTAACAATGTTTAACAATTGTTTTTTTTTTTTCCTCTCTTCTTCATGGGTTGTGCTGTGAAAACAGTATGTAGGTTCCTGGCTAATCCCTTTGAGCCTGTGTTTTTCGTCAGGTCTGTCATCAGTATTTTTTTGTTTTTTGACTTCTGTTTTTCTTCTCTCAGGTAACTCCTCAACCCCCCTCTTCCCTGTTCCAACTCCCAAGCGCCTCTCCCAACCCCTACACCCCAACTAACATTCCCTCAGGACCTCTAGGCCACTTTGGGCTGGTGGCCTTCTTTCCCAAAGCCTTCTTGAGGAAGCGGGTTTGTGTCGTCCCGTTTTTTCCAAACCGACCTCGTCCCGTGTTTCACGGCTAAACCCAAACACACCCCCGAAGATGTCGTCCATCTTGCCGTTCACGCCGCCTGTGGTGAAGCGCCTGCTGGGCTGGAAGAAGTCTGCGAGCGGCTCGGGCGGAGCAGGCGGTGGAGAGCAGAATGGTCAGGAGGAGAAGTGGTGCGAGAAGGCTGTCAAGAGCCTGGTAAAGAAGCTAAAGAAGACAGGTCAGCTGGATGAGCTGGAGAAGGCCATCACCACGCAGAACTGCAACACCAAGTGTGTGACTATCCCCAGGTACGAAATGTTAAAGAACACGTCTGTATCTCTCTCCATGCCAAAGCCTTGCTTACTCTCTCTTTCAGCTTATCATGCAGTTTATGTTTGCTCGCAGCTGTCAACATGATTTTGGAAAGGAGACTTGCACAGTTTGTACAGGAAATGTGTTCAGAACAAGTATTTGAGTAAAGAGGGTGCACCTTTCCTAGAATTAGCATTGCTTTATTTTACTTCTTTGCATTATTTCTGTGCCATCGCGTCATGTTGACTTCAGTTCAAGTCTCAGTTGGAGTTAATTTTTTTTTTTAATAAATTTTTTTTTTTTTTTTTTAAACAAACATCAAACTTTCATTCCATCTCATTTGCACTTTGAAGCCCAGTCAAAGAGTCGAGCGTTAACCTTCTCGCTTTCACAATGATTGATATAAACCATCGGTGACTTCTATCAGTAATGTGGAGGAAAAAAAACAGTGGCTTCCAGCTTCTTAGACTCAACAAATTGAAACCTTGTGTTTTATGAAAACAGTGCTACTTCTCTGTTTTTATCACTGCTTTTTTTGTGGTATGTTATACGATGACGTTTTTACGATTGTGAAAGTCATCTAAAAAAAATCGCAATCCAGCAAACAGGCGAGTCAACGGTGTAGAAATTTGATATGTTAAGAAAATAATTTTTTTTATACCTTTTTAAAAAAAAATTAATTACTTTTTTATATTATTTAAATGAGCTCCTTGATTTATGAGGGCTGAATTGAATTTACACCAAATATGAAATCACATTTGGCAGAAATGAGAAATGGAAGAAGTCTTAAATCGTTCATCTGCTTCAAACTGATCTCAAACGGCGGAGCAAAGTTTAATATTAAATATGCACGTTTTAGTCCAACAGGTTAATTTACGTGCCGTTATTTCTAATAATCCTCATAACCAGCGCAGGAGACCCGGGTCAGAGCTTTGGGGTGCTTCGGGCTCGTTATTTTGTGTTCACGGTCTTTCCGGCTTTCGTTGAGAGTGTGTCTAGGGACGTTTCACAGGGTGGGAAAATGTGCTGCCGGTGCATGTTTTCTGTTCTAATCAGTCCTCTAACCTTGAAGATTGGTGGGAATGGCTGAAGACATTGTCTCCGTTGCTCTTGACTTTACAACCGAGACAGACTGCTCGCTTTAGTCACCGTTCGTTTAAAATAAAAATCCAAACTCGATTGTGAAAGTAGACGGTTTCTTTTTTTTTTTCTTCTTCTCTTCTCCACCATAAAATTTTTGAAGTAACACAAATTGTCTAATACGTTCAGTGTGCACTGACTCGTGGATTAAAAACGGTGACGCCGTCATCAAAACATTCAAAAAGATAGATGTATTTATTTATTTGTCAGAACACTCGTTCCTGGGACTCGTATCTGATTGGTTTGATTCATAGAGTCTGTGGTGTGCTAAACGGTTATTTTTAACCGCTTCTATATAACACATGCATGATTAATCCTCTCGATTTGCACTTCTTGAAGCATTTAAGGAGCTGTGGAGATGTATTCAGCTGTTACATGCTGATGGAAGTAGGAAGTGTGGAGGTGGATTGGCAGTGACTGTTTTTCCCTGTAGGTTTGATATGTTGATTAGGCCTTGTTTATCAGTTTGAGAGCATGGACAATTAATCTTTAAATCTTTTAACAGCAGCTGCTTGCCATGTGTTTTATTAGTTATTTCAAACACTAATGGATTGTGTTCGATCTCGGCTTTTATTTTATTTTTTTGTGTTTGGTTTTGTTTGTTTGCTCTATTTCGAGGAAAACAAACCCTTATCTGCGATAACGTGATTTCCGGCCAGAGGTTCTGGCAGTCCTGACTATCAGCGCAGGTCCTCAGAGAAGCAGCACAGATAATGTATCTGCAGCCGTGCCTCTCCAGTGAGTGCAGGGATGCAAAAGAGAGCGCTTTTCTTCCGCAAGCGCCCCTCGCCAGAGTGATGGGGTTGCATTTCTAAAGCCTATCGATTGTAACGCGATCACTCTGCTGTCTGGCTGCCTCTGTGTGCTGGTATTAAGGCCCCGTTTTCGTCCCCTTTAATAAATCTGCTGAGGAAGCAGACTGCATGGGCACATAATTCCATCAATTACTGGTGAAGGAGGGAGGAACGGAGTTCAGGTCAGTATTTATACAGAGCAGATGACACTATCTTCTGAGCAGGCAGGATATCGCATCACTCCTCTAAGGGGATCGAGCAACAGTGACCAAAAGCAGGATACCAACACATTGACTTCTGTCTCGAGATGGCCGGCAGGTCGTTTTCAAAATTCGGCTTTGAATATTGAAATCTGAATGATTTAAGCACATTGAGGTTGGGTGCTTTTTTAAGTACCTTTTGTCGGGGGGGGGGGGGACTAACAAAAAAAAAAACCCTCTGTTCTAATAATGACATCCAAGGCATGGCCTAGATTTACTTATGAATTATGACGCTTAATTTTACTCAGCTCAAGTGCATGGGGTTTTTTGGGTTGCGAGTGTTTTCAAGAGGAAAAAGTTCAATATTGGCATAGTTCTATTTTGTGCGAAAGGGATTTCAGGGTTAGTTGATCAAAATAGGATCACTGCTTGACATTTTGGCTTTCATTCGCTAAAGTGTACAATACAGACCCTTGCTGAAATGATAGGTTTGGCCGTACCTTTTACAGGATTAACAAGACGACTGCTTGGCATACGTTCAGAGGACGCAACCCGAGTAGGAGACTTATCGGCAGCGTTGCTCAATTTCAACCATCATAAGTGAAGATTATAGACTCGGAGCGTACTGTTCTGTCGTTCATCACACCGCCCCTGCTATTTTAATCAGATCCTGGATCAGTTTTGAGACCGGGGATTGTTCAGACCTAGCAAAACATTGTCGTCTCCATGTAGCATTGTGTAGATAAGTTGGCCTGTCCGCTGATAAGACGGCTTCTTGGTTTTATCCTGGCTCTGATAAGCGTGTAGAGAGACGTTTCGAGTGGTTTTAGCCTCTGGAATGCCAGCGGATGAAATCTCTGGGTCACCTGGACACTACGGGACTGGTGATTACAAGTCTTTCTAATGATGAGAGTATTTTTGGGGAAAAATTATTACATCTCCACACCCTGATGTGTAATACTGATGTTTATAGCAGGGTTGTCACGGTATCCCGTTTCTCATCGGCTACCCCGGTGTCCGTTTAAAAAAATTATTTTTTTAATCTCTGATCAGCCGTCCTTATGTTCCCTCGAATATAAAACCTACAAAAAAAGAAACATGGCTTAAAGCCTTGAAGTCCAGTCAGTTCATGTCATCCCGCTGCACACATGTGGTGTTGATCGCTTGTTATTGGAGGAGGTACTCGGCCTGAGCAGGAAGTATATGGCTAAAATGAAAAATGTTAGTTTTTCTAAAATCTTCTTTCACTTTGTAGCTTGTTTAAACTGTATGTTTGTGATGTACACCAAAACACTAATTTCAGAATAGTAAGTCGCTGTTAATTTTCCAACTTGTAGGACAGATTATATATTTCTATATCAGTACCGTTAGCCTTTTTTTGTGCTAGCTGTTTAAAATGACGACGCCTCTCTGGTTTCCAAAATAAGTGATGCCCTCATCTGTCAAGGATTGTGTTCGACGGTATCCGGTTGCATCATCCTATCGCTTAGCCCTGTCAAAAAGTGTCCACTATTCTGAAAAGTAGTGACGCCATGACCGTGGTGTAACAGTAGCTCTGCTTTTGCATCAGGAATTCGACTCTATGTCTTCTGCAGGTCGTGTTTCTAGAGATACAGACTTTATAGTAGGACAGGCTTTGAGTAACGTGTGCAGGATAAAAATTTGATTAGGAATAAGGTTAGTGTGTAAACCTGAAAACCTAATAACGATGTGTAATGCGCACCTCAAGAGCTCGCTAGTTGAGAAGCTACTGTAGAGGCTTGGTGTCGGTGATGCAGTACGTCCGCTTCAGTGTAACCGACTGATGCGTTTTAATGGAGAGAGAGATCTGTTTTCATATGACGCCTTCCTTCCTCTTGCAATGTTCTTTCAAAATATGAAAGTTGCGAGAATCTGGAACTGCTGCTGGTTTCATAAATGACTACTGAGTGTGTGATAAGTGTCCGCTGTTCTTTTGGTGGTCACAGTTTGACACCCTGTTCTTAGAGAGTCAAGAAAATGACTTTGAATCTGGTTTTTGGGTTTACTTGTCAATTTTCGTTATAATACTGCTTTATTTAACAATTTTTGGTTTCTGAGTTTAGGGTTGTGTTTATTGTGTGTGTATTTAGGCATTGCATTAATTACTGTAGTTAATTATCATTTAGTCAGTGGAAGGTCACACAAATTTGTTTGTGGTGTGTCTTTGAATGCTCTCCAGCGCCACTTCCCTGATTCAACACACGTCAGTGTGAACATGGGTACTTTCACTTCCTTTTTGTTAAATTTTTTTTCCCTCCTTTTTATTTTTAGTTTTGCTTTTTGCCGTCATTGCCCCATTTTCTCTTTGCCATGCAAACTACAGCAGTAAAACATAAGCATGAAATGATCTAAACGGGCTAAAAAAGCTTTTAATCTGGATGCTATGCTTAAAAAGCGAAGTACAATTTAAAAAAAAAAAGAAGAATCTTTCATTCTTTCACTTTTTTTGCAGTAATCATTTTTGCTTCCGTGTCATTATTTGCTGCTGATGCAAATTGGCGTATGCTCTGTGGTCTGTGGGTTAAAAATGTGCTGGGGTTTAGTCAGGTTTGTATGTTGAGATTAACAGGGAAGAGTAAAATTGCTTACCCTTTGCCTAGTACATGATGAGTTAATATCTTGAACGGAGGGGACGTGTTCTACCCAGTACTAAAGGTACTACGTGGTTTCCTCTGCTCCGTTCCTGTCGTATGACCTTGGCTTCTATAAACTAATTTTACTGGCCAATGTGTAACTCGGTTCTGAGAGACAGGAAAAAGATTTTCAGAGAAGAGTAATCACTGGATGTTTAGCAGTTGAGGGAAAATGCCTGTGGTTTTTACAAGCCTTTTCTCAGAGTTTTCTAGAAAGCAAGCTAGAAATGATATTCACAATGGGATATAATACTGTCTCAGTTGTGCTGCTATTATTATTATTATTATTATTATTATTATTATTATTATTATTTTTTATTTATTTTATTTTTTTTGCCTAATCCTGCAGACTAAGGTTATACAAATCCATGTATGAAGTGGGGAAAAAAAAAACCCCAACAAAAAACAAGGAGCAGAATGATGGTTACAGTACATGATTTCCCCCATCATGCTTGTTCTCTTGGGGTGTGTGGGGGTGGGGAGTGGGATGAGTTAAACACACACAAACCTGATCATCTCAAAATTCCCAATTTCATTCCAAGTCTTTATATAGTGTTACCCAGTAATTTTGTGTGTATCTACTGCCTGATAATATTGGTATGAAATGAATGTTTTACATTTCATAGAAAGAGATCATATTGTTTTCCAACTCATTTTTGTCCTGTGCTGCATGTTTAAATGTCAGTCTAATCAAACTCGCCATGAAAACCGACTTATTACCGTTTCCTCAATCTGCCGTAACACAATTATATACCGCAGCGCTGCCGAGTTCTCGGTTCTGATTGGTCAGAAGGTGTTAATTTTTCCTCTAACCTGGCAGTAGTGCTGGCTGTGATTCGGGTAACAAGTTTATTTTAACGAGCTTGTTCTAATAAAAATCCTCCAGATGGTGGGGTTTTTTATAAGGAGACGTTTATTTAGCGTTCATGGAAGGAGTCTCCAGTTTCAGCACTTTTGTACTGATTAGAAACAGGAAGGGCTTCGTGGTTGCTTGGTAACATGACCACCTACATTTTGTCTCATTAGTTACAAAGAGGCTGTTGATGGAACAGCTTATAGCAGCTATAAACAGGCGATAACAGGAACTGACTTGTTTCACGAACGTTCTGTTATTAAGTGCAACACTAAATGGATGGTGTCGTTCATTAAGAAGTAAATTGAATTAGCTCGCAGATTGCTGCAGTATAAGAGGAATAAAGCCCTTCTGGACTGTTATTTGAAATGAATCAATATTGGGTAGTTGATTTATTTTCTTATAACAGCATGCCCTGATGTGTTTCATTCCTCACACAGTGAACGAACGCTGTAATAAGAATCCATTTGTCCTGTTTTGTTCTCCATTTCACTGTTTGTATGTGGTTTCACCATTTGAGTGGCTTCTTTTATTTGAGGTGAACTGCGTTTCTCCAGACGCAGAACATCTCCAATAAAAGAATGGACGCCCATATCTTTCCCATGCTATGTCATCTTGGTATTTTTGAATGAATCATGCCCCATGTTTATCATTTTTTTTTGTTTGTGTTTTGTGTTCTTTTTGTTTTTTTGTTTGTTTTACTTTTTTTGTGCACAGCAATTGCTCTGAAATTTGGGGACTGAGTACTCCAAATACGATAGAACAGTGGGATACCTCAGGCCTATACAGCTACCCTGACCAAACCAGGTGACTATCCTCTCCTGTCACTGTGCTGCAATCACCCGGGCCGCGCGCCGTTTCCCCGTCGGCTCGGAGAGAGAGGGCGCAGAAGGCTTCCTCCTCTTCTCCAGGGGCTGTGTATTTCACTTTAACTTCTCCGGCCTTTCACGATGATTTAATCTAGTCTAAATAGATCTAGTGTACAATGCTAAGCTAGTATTAATTAAACTTGTGCACTTAATGTTTTTTTTCTCATTCATACACTCACATCCTCTTAGAGAAGCTGTAAAAGTAGATTAGTTTATATAAATAAAATGAGGATTCTGATCTGCTGTGGTACTTGATGGCAAGCCAAATTGAGGTCTAAACCAGCTCTCTTCCCTCTCTCCATCCATGTTCTCCTTCCTCTGACCATTTGGCACGTTCCCTGTCTTCCTCTGCTCTTTCTCTCCTCCTCTCTGTCCTCTCCTTTCCTGTGTTTCTGTGCCTGGGTTAGATCTCTGGATGGACGCCTGCAGGTGTCTCACCGCAAAGGGCTGCCTCACGTCATCTACTGCCGCCTGTGGCGATGGCCCGACCTGCACAGCCACCATGAGCTGCGCGCCATCGACACGTGCGAGTTCGCCTTCAACCTTAAGAAGGACGAGGTGTGCGTCAACCCCTACCACTACCAGCGGGTCGAGACACCAGGTGCACAAGTGCATGCTTTTATCTGTCCAGTAGCGTATTATCGGAAGTGCTAACCGGTTATTGGGTCCAGGCTGTAAATATATAATCTTGATTAGAGGTCAACCGAAAATCGTGGATTTTACCGATAACCAAGTTGGGCAGAACCTGCCGATAACCGATTAACCAACTGATTAGTTTTTAAAATTGATACTGAATGAAAACCGAACACACAAAGTAAAATATTGCACTGAACTTTATTACAAACAATAAACATTACTTTGTTAATGGGAAAAAGTTATCTAACGATCACACCCAGTACTGTCCAAAAGTTTGAGTCACATGCAAGAAATCGCGTAGAGCAAAGATGCCTTGAAATTAATGAAATTGAATGTTTCTACGTAATAATAAATAAAAAAAAAAAAGCCGTAAACAGTAATAAATGAGTGTCAATATTTTGGTGTGACAAAAATAAAAATAGTCTCTGGTACAGTTTGCACATTTTTATTAGATAATGAGTTGGTATTTCTTGAGCATCTTGCAGAACCTGGAGGCTTTGACAGTCGCACTCGCATCTTATTTTTGCAGCAAAATCCAGCAGCCTTCGTTGAGTTTTATTATTTTTATTTATTTATTGTTCTGGTCTGAAAAGTCTCTTACGTAATATGCTGCTTTCTTTACTGACATACAAACGTTTTTCTGTAACATTTAATTTTGTAATAGAAAACGAATGTATGGGAATCTAAAATGTTTTTTGTACTGATTCGATGATGTAGAAGTCATAAAAACTGTTGCACATTACTCTTTCTTTTTTATATATATATATATATATATATATAATGTATGTGTATATATATATATATATATATATGTATGTGTGTGTGTGTGTGTGTATATATATATATATATATATATATATATATATATATATATATATATATATATATATATATATATATATATATTTATTATGTATGTATATAAAAGCAAGTTTTAAAGTAAGTAAAAGATGTGCATCCAAACTGAACCAAAAAGTAACACTCCAAATAATTGGTTATTTGAAGTGTTTCTCGATTCATTTTGGCTGTCTTTATTTATTTATTTCGCCTCTAGAGGTTCTTCTCGTACTGTATAATGACAACGGACCCTTCTCAGCCTCTCCCGCAACGGAACGCAACCAGGAAAGTTCTAGCAACTGGTCATCCGTGCCGATTAATTGACACCACTGATCCATCAGTCGATCTCTAATATTGATATTTGGATAAAGTGTTGTAGCGACAGCTGTAAAAACAAACAAAAAAACACATTCACATTAATATGCTTGTTCTAATACTTTAAATTTTCTGTAACTTCTTTTCCCTCTATTTTCCTGACTGTTAAATATACCCATGCTTGTTCTTTTCCCATGTAGCTCACCGTTTGTATCATTGTAGTCGTACACACACATACACACACTTGTTTCTTCTTGGGTGTCCTAATATACTGATACTAAATGTGTTTATTTTTCCTTACTTTCTTTTTTTTCCCCTTTGTAGTCTTACCACCTGTCCTAGTGCCAAGACACACAGAGATTCTGACTGAACTGCCTCCTCTGGATGACTACACCCATTCCATACCTGAAAACACCAACTTTCCTGGTGGGATTGAACCCCCCAACAACTACATACCAGGTTAGGAGTGTGAGTTTTTTTGTGTGATTCTTCGATAATGGATGTGTTAAATAGTATCACTCCCGTCTTTATTTCCTTCATACATTGTGCATTAGCTATATTAAGTGTGTTTTTGATGTGTTTCTGTAGAAACTCCTCCACCAGGCTACATCAGTGAGGATGGAGAGACCAGTGACCAGCATATGAATCAAAGTATGGACACAGGTACATTCCCACAGTGGCCAACACTACATGGGAATGTGTGGTCTTTTTGATTTGTTAACAAGCAAAAAAAAACCTCATACAATCAAAATGATTCAATCCCCATCGCAAATCAGGTTTATTGTCAAAATTTAGTCTTTCAGCTGTTTGCAATGAACAAATCAAACAAAAGCAATTGAAATAGTTCAACACAATGAATGCTTCAAGTGGTTCCCCCAAATTCATCTGAAAATGCAACTTATAATGACTTCTCCAGTCTCAAAATTATTCAACCCCCTGAATAGAATCCCTCACAGCAGCACAAATACACAAAACAGGTGTTGTCTCAAGCACATCTGATGAAACTAATCAAGGTCTTCATTAGTTGCACCAGGTGTGCTTGAGCTGGAACACATGAAATACCTGAACTGGTTAGGGGCAGACAATTTTTGAAATACCTGGACGGGGCAGAAAAAGGAAGCTATCAACAGATGCAAGCAGATTTCTGAGAAGGCAGGTTGTGAAAAACCCTCGAGTGACCTCAAAAGACCTGCAATGAGACTTGGTGGCAACAGGCACTGAGGTTTCAGTGAGCACAGTAAGGCATGTACTAAACGCAGAAGATTTCCATGCCAGAACTCCAAGACGTACACCACTACTGACCCAAAAGCACAAGAAAACTCAATCATATAAATAAGCCACAGAAGTTTTGGGATTCTGTGCTGTGGAGCGATAAACTGGAACTTTTTGGCACGATGAATCAACGGTATCTCTGGAGGAAGAAGAATGAAGAACGAACACTCTGTCCCACAGTCAAGCATGGTGGTGGCTCGGTGATGCTCTGGGGCTGCTTTGCATCCTCTGGCACTGGAAAGCTGCAGTGTGTGGAAGGCAAGATGGATTCATTGACATCAGGAAATCCTAAGAGAAAAACGTCATGCTGTCTTTGAGGAAGCTGAAACTGGGGTGTCATTGGACCTTTCAACAGGACAATGATCCCAGGCGTTACCTCAAATTCCACCAAGGCTTGGCCCAGTAGAATCTTCCAGACGTCTTCAACCATTAGGCATACATTGATCAGTTATAACATTTTAAAACCACTGACATGTGAAGCGAACAACATTGATAATCTCGTTACAACGGCACCTGTCAAGGGGCGGGATATATTCAGCGTCAAGTAAACAGTCAGTTCTCGAAGTTGATGTGCTGGAAGCAGGAAAAATGGGCAAGTGTAAGGATCAGAGCAACTTGGACAAGAGCCAAATTGTGATGGCTAGACAACTGGGTCAGAGCATCTCCAAAACAGCAGGTCTTGTGGGGTGTTTTTTCTATGGAGTGGTTAGAACCTACCAAAAGTTGTCCAAGGAAGGACAACCGGTGAACCGGCCACAGGGTCATGGGTCTGACAGGACTAGAACCTGATGTGGCGCTCTGCTGTTGTAGCCAATCCGCCTCAAATTTTCACACCTTCTGAGGATGCTTTTCTGTTCATCACAGTTGTAATGAGTTGGAGATACCGTAGCCTGCCGGTCAACTCAAACAGGTCTGCCCATATAGAGCTAGCATCATTCTAAACTCAAGAGTTTAAATCCCAGATCAGCAGTTTCTGAAATACTCTCATGAACCTGTATGGCCCCCCCCCGATGTTTGATGTGAACATTACCTGACGCTCATGACCTGCATCTGCATGATTTAATGCATTGCACAGCTGCTTCATAATTGGCTGACTGGATGATTGCATCAGTGACTATGTTTACATGGACAGCATTAATCTAATTATTGACCTTAATCGGAGTAAGGTAATAATGTGATTAAGGTGTTTACATGAGTCGCTTTTAGAATACTCCTGTCATGTACCTGTTTTACATGTTATTGATCATAATTAGATTAAGAGCCCGCGTCATTACGTCACCGTGCCACGCCGTCCGACGTCCCTCCAGAATTTCACGTATCAACATACAGTTCGTCTTCGTTATGGTACCGTATACAGTTTTGGGTGTTTTTATTTAATTTTTTTACGAACGCTTCAAGTGCGGTTAATTATTAGTCATGCTATACGTGCAAATAGACGACTGCTTGAAGCTGTGGGTTGCGTCTCAAATCGCATACTTACTTACTGTATAGTAGCCGAGATGCATGTATTTTTACCAACTACAGGCCTATAGTAGGCAAGTATGCAGTTTGGGACATAGCCGAACTCTCTTGTTCGCCGTAAAACTGCCGTGTGTGATCGTGTCCTGTCGCAAAATGCGGTGAAAACGCTCACACGACGTTCATAATGTGATTAAGGTGTTTACATGTCTTTAATGCACATCCATAATACGATTAAAACAGGAGTAATCTACCTGTCTTAATTTGATTAGAGCTTAATTAGATTATGACCATAATTAGATTAAGGTTGCTGTTTACATGGTAGTTTCTTAATCAAATTATGGTCTTAATTAGATTAAGAGTGGATTATTGTTGTCCATGTAAACGCAGTCAATGTTAGTCTACAGGTGTTCCTAATTAAAAGGTCCTGTGTCAGTGTGTTGTACAGATTTGGAACAAGTATCTTGCTGTAACATCCGTGTTTATACACATCATATGCTACAGAGCTACATCGGTGGGAAAATATTGAAAAATTCCTGTATGTTACACCCTTGTGGTTTGTTGCATCAACATGAAGCACATCCTGTGTAAACATGCATGTCAAATAAAAACACTTGTTTTTTTATGAAGTCCAAAGACCACCATTATTTTTTTTTAACGTACTCCTGGTTACCCAATTGTCCTCTGGGTAACTTATGCATCGGTATTCTACTGCTTTTCCTGCAGTTCCCAGATGAGAGAGAGGAATGACTGAATTTAAGCCACTCAATTTAAACCACTGTGTTTGTGGAAGCAAACTTTTTCAAGCAAAATTAAATGTACCGAAATTTTCCTGTCCTATATTATAGGTGAGATATTATATTATATTATATATATATATATATATATTAACAAACAATGAATTTGAATTGAGCTTTGGAAGGTGAATATTGATTATTCAATTTTTAATAATGTGTATGCCCTGAAAATACACTACATTAAAATTCAAGTACAGTTAATACAATGCTTTATTTTATTTTATTTCTTTTTTTTTTTTTCTTTTCCCTTCAATGCAATTCAGCATGCTTTTTTGTTTCAAAGACATATGTCATTATTTTACTTCCCTAGATGTGGCTAAATTAAATAAGTTTTTGTTCTCCACCCCCATAGGCTCTCCTGCAGAACTGTCGCCAAGCACACTCTCGCCTGTCAACCATGGCATGGGTAAGGGCAGCTTGTTACATCATTATCTCCCTCTGCTGCTCTAAAACGCTTTCACAATGTTGCATTCGTTGTGTAAGGGCTTTGACTAACTACACTTTTAGTACCACATTTTGTATATATGGGGTGTGTGTGTGTGTGTGTGTGTGTGTGTGTGTGTGTGTGTGTGTGTGTGTGTGTGTGTTGTAGACCTGCAACCGGTGACCTACTCTGAGCCTGCGTTCTGGTGCTCCATAGCCTACTATGAGCTGAACCAGCGGGTCGGGGAGACCTTTCACGCCTCGCAGCCTTCCCTCACTGTGGACGGATTCACAGATCCTTCCAACTCCGAACGTTTCTGCTTGGGCCTGCTGTCCAATGTCAACCGCAATGCCACCGTGGAGATGACTCGTAGACACATAGGTATGCACACGATCAACAGGAGAAACTGGATGGAGTAGTTAAAGTCCAGCAGTGGGTGCATGCACACATTAACAGAACACACATTAACAGAACACACATTTGCCTAGTTTTTAGACACAGAACTAGGCAAATGGACTAAAAGGTGTACAGAGTGCAATCTTCTTACTGTTATAACCGAGGAGCCATTTATCACTCACTTAAACAGTAGGGAGGTGTGGATTATCAGTCACACCCTACATTAACGTTCATTTCGTCCTCATGGTTGAGCATTAAATGGTATAAACGTTACATGACGTACTGGAAACGTGTATCAATACCAGTGTCTATATTGACCTATTTTTAGTGTGCTGCAAGTGATTCTGTTGATTCAAAAAAAAAATCGTAACTAAAATGGACCGTTTTGTCCATATAGAAATTATATACTACTTCTGTTTATACTATGCTTTGTTCCTGAGCCAAACAATGTCTTTTGAGGTGCGTGTGTGTGATTTAGTCATGCACAATGCTAAACTGTTAGCGGTAAGCCTTCCTCTCTTGTTTTCTGCATTAGCCTTGTAGTACTTTTGGACATCAAGCATGTTTTCACCGATTGAATACACTTTGAGGGGAGTATAAAATTGTGAAAATGTAACTTGCCAACAATTTGGCTAAACTGTTCCTTTGACGGCCCCAGGTAGATCTCAGTTTTTATTGGTTGCCATAATCATTTCTGTACTTCAGGGAAGTTTGGTATGTAGTGGGTGTTTGTCAGTTTTAATTCCGTCTCTTAATCATCAGGTCTGTTTCCATGCTACATTTGATCAGTCTACAACTTATTTCTAATCTTGAACATCACGTTTATTTATTAATTAATTTTTTTTTAAAGAGAAATTGTACATGCCTAGATAAATAAATTTTGATGGATGTTGAAAATTTTAGTATTTGGACTGGAATTGACCTGATGTAACTAGTTCGTGGGGTTTATTTCTTTGTATGTCCTGGCCCAATATTAATTAAACAGCATCAAATATTAAGAAATGAGTAGCCATAAACCTGTCCCATTAACCCATAAATCCCCCATTGTCTTGCAGTGAATGTGTCTTGAGTACGTTTTTTTGAGAGAAGTTTACGGTTCTCACGTGATAACGTTTGGTGTTGTGAGCAGGCCGGGGCGTCAGGCTGTATTATATCGGAGGAGAAGTGTTTGCCGAGTGTCTAAGCGACAGCGCCATCTTTGTTCAAAGCCCCAACTGTAACCAGCGGTATGGCTGGCACCCTGCAACCGTCTGTAAAATCCCCCCAGGCAAGTCTTCTGTCCCTTAATTACAGACTGTATCCAAGGTTATACATTCAAACACTGAATTAAAATATTACTGGCATCATGTTTTACTCTTCTTAGGCTGTAACCTGAAGATCTTCAACAACCAGGAGTTTGCAGCGCTCTTGGCTCAGTCGGTCAATCAGGGCTTCGAGGCCGTCTATCAGCTCACCAGAATGTGCACCATCCGCATGAGCTTCGTCAAAGGCTGGGGGGCCGAGTACAGGTACCATGAAATCCTCAAGTCTTAAATTCTTTTGTCACTTTAAAAGCACTAACCAAGCATAGATTTAAGAAGTATATTGTAACCGTAGTAGTATAAGGTTCTGAGAGAAGAGCCGTTTTGAGACCTCAGCGTTTTGACATTGCAGCTGGTAAAATGCTGAGGTACTAAACTTTTAAATTTGCAGCTCGATTTCCGTTTTTACTTTAAATTTACACTAATGTATTTCAAAAACTATTAGAAAGCGAGTTTTTGAATTGTGATTGAACAAACTGATGGATTATTCTGCAAGCTCAAATACTATTGTTTTTATAAACGTCTAACAGTTTCGTATTGAGGTTCTTAACCTCATTAAATAATTCATAAATGGTAATGAACTCAGCAGATGAACTCGGATATTTTGAGCCTGTTGTGACCACCTTATGAAGTATATGCTTCTCAGTATGATTTTATATTTGTGTATTCTTGAAGATCTAAAATACAAATTCACTTTTTAAAATCCTCCTAAACTTTTTTTTTGTGGTCCTTTGAAAATTAATTGTAAAACATTAAAAATGCAGTCAGTAATACGGTACATGTTTCTCTGTAACCACACAAACGTGACTTTCTTGTCCCTCCACGAGTTCACGATGTTGCAATCGCAGAAACAAAGGCAAAATCAAGCTCCACAGTATTCTGAGGAACTTGCGGTTTTTCAAAATTACCACCGATTTCCCATAGGTTTGGTCCAGGATGTGTCATGTGACCTCATCACAACGCGCGTTCTTCGATGCATGTGTGTCGAACATGAGTACAGCTAAAAGGTCTCATGTACCAACAAACATCACTAAAAGACCGTGCAAAACAATTTCGTACAGTTGCAATTTCGCCAGTTCAGGTAGTTTTCCCGCAATAAAGCACAAACTCTAACTTTCATCGCAAATTTTGAAAAAAGCTCCAGCACAGTCGAGCGTTTTTGGCCGCAGCGGTCACAAACAAACTCTGCGAAGTCCTGTACGGACTGACTTTCAGGTCTGCGAATTGATCTTCATTCCCTGGAAAGTTCAGGCTCAGTAAGCACATGGCACGTAGCTAGTTAATCTCAGTAATATTTAATGCTAATGCTGTCTGATGTTATCCTTTTATCTAACATTTTATATATTGTAAAACCAGAGAGTGCAGTGGACAGCTCACCATACTGAGACTTCCTCTCTGTTCATTTCTATTAGAGTGTAAATAGAACATGGATATTGATTGGCTGTCTATGTTGCTGTCGTTCATCCTGGATGATGATGATGATGATGATGATGATTATGATTGGCTGACTGATAGAACCTTACAAAACATGTTTGGAGATGGAACGTTCGTTTAATTTATTTAAATATTACACAATCTTTTGCCAAAAAAAAAAAAACCTTACAGGAGCATGATGTAATCTTTTTGGTGACGTTTGTGGTTAAATCCTTTTCAACCAAACTTCCATATCGAACATTTATAATACTGAGGACACGCTGTATATCCTCACTGATGTCCCATGTTCCACCAGGTCAGAACTGCGAGTGTGTCTGATCACCCAGGCAGCTGGTAGGAAGGAGAGAGTGGTATGCGTTCTGAGAGTCTGAGTCACAGAGACGTGCTTTGTTACATACAAGATCCTGAGGCTGAAAGCAATAATTCTTTTGCATTAAACGATAAGTTTCTTACAACATGGGGACTTGAAGGGCAGAACACCTGAATTTAAAAACTAAAATCGGTCGGCCACGTCCTCTTTAAAACAATGCTTTAAGAAAGAGAAATGAATGAACCGCTTAAATCTACATCGAATAGAATCTTTCCACAAGTATGCAACATGTACGACCTCCCTTGTGGTTACGGGGAAAGGCCAGAGATAAAAATAACCCAAGATTGATGAGTTTGTGTGTGGGGTACACAAGAGGGGGAGCGGTATTGTTTCACTCGCTTACGAGTCTTTTCTAAAAAGTCTTTGAGAGTGGAGAAATGCTTAGTGGGCTGATTGTTAGGGAAAGGAATAAGATGCTTAAAATGTGTCTGTCTGTCTGTGTGTCTGTCTGTGTGTCTGTCTGTGTGTCTGTCTGTGTGTCTGTCTGTGTGTCTGTCTGTGTGTCTGTCTGTGTGTCTGTCTGTGTGTCTGTCTGTGTGTCAGACGGCAGACTGTGACGAGCACTCCATGCTGGATCGAGCTGCACTTGAACGGACCATTGCAGTGGCTGGATAAGGTTCTGACCCAGATGGGTTCTCCCACCGCCCGCTGTTCCAGTATGTCCTAATCGCCATGACGACGATGCCCACAACCCTTCCCCTGAAATCTGCAAAGTCCACAATCACAAGAAACGACAAGTAGAACAACAGACATGCTATAATCCCTGACGCTCTCTCTCTCTCTCTCTCTCTCTCTCTCTCTCTCTCTCTCTCTCTCTCTCTCTCTCTCTCTCATAGTACTTCTCTCTCTTTCTTTCTCTCTCTCCTTCCTGATGTTCTCACTTTTCGGAACTGAACATGGCACTTGCTGTCACATCAGCTTCATGCACCTTTAATTCGCTCTTTTTCCCTCCTCATAAATCCTCAATATTAAATGTATTAGTGGTAGAATTTGAAATGTGTATATATATATTTTTTTTTTCCTTTTCTTATAAAGACCGGGAGAGTGTGTGTGTGTGTGTGTGTGTGTGTGAGTGAGTGAGAGAGAAACAGGGAAGTAATAGAAGGCAGTTAATAACTTGGCAGAGATGTTTCAGTAAAGCATTCCTTACCCCTTGAAGTGATCGCGTAAACTAAATGTTTTTGATTTTGTTCTTTGCTTAACCAAGAGCTTACCTTACGCCATATTGTTTAAGCTTGATCTCTTTGCTGAGACTAATCAACAAAAAGTATTACTGCATTTTATTAGCCCTTCCCACCCACCAAAACCTTCGTTCTTAAAGTAACGCCAAAAGACACCTTATTCACTTCCTGTTCCCGATCGCCGTGCCCAACCACTATGAAAGAATGATGCCTTATATGTTCAGGGTGCTGTCTTATGGCATGCTTGTTCTGAAATCTAATGTGGGCAGTTAGGAATGTGTTAGCAACAAATGAAATGAATAAAATAAGGGAACCGTGGAAGGGAGAAAAAAGAAAAGAAACAGCAACCCGGACCAATATTTTCTTCATCCCGGTCTCTATCGCCCCTCGTTAGGTGAAATACTCACTAGATCACTCTGGAGCGCTTTGAGTCGTGTTGAGGAAAATCTTTTATGAAGAAAATTGACCAAAAAAAAAAAGTTTTAAAAATGAGTACACAATCCATATCTTTGGGGAAAAAAAATTAAAAATAAATCCAACCTTTTAAGCTTTAAATGTTAATAACGTAGGTTATTCTTCACAATCGAAAGATTTCTCTCCTCCCCCCGCCCCCCCCCCCCCCCCCTTTATCTTTCTTTTAGCTACTTTTTGTATTTTCATGTATTTTTATATATAAATATATTTAAAATCTTTAATGCTCTCTTCCTTTTTATTAGAACTGAGTATTTTTTTAGATCATGCCCTCTTTTTAACGGAACATGGCTTCATAATGAAAACGTCCTGTCACAAAAAGTTGTTAGTCGAAATCTTTCACAATCCGTGTCTTTATATTCTCCTCCTCTGTGTTTCCGATAGAAGCTGTTGCACCAAACATTCAGCTCCTCCTCATCTTTCGGCATGTTTAAGTTGGTTTGTTCAAGAAAAACAAAGAATCTTTAACGTACGTGTGTGTATATACATTTTTTTGTTTATGGGTTTTTTCTTTTCTTTTTTTTTTTTTTTAGTTGCTTTTCTGCCCTGGATGATTTTCCATGACCTATGGTTCTTTTAAACAGGGGGAAAACATCTACCTATTGTCAAATGTTGCAGAAACACGACAGTGTTCTGTTCACCCGCAATCGGGGAAAAGAAAGAAGGAATTTAAAAAAAAAAAAAAAAAAAAAAAGAAAAAGATCAGTGTCTTACGAGATGAATTGTGCAACTTTTAGTGTGTGTTCTTGTTGTACAACTTAACTAATGACTGTGATCTAGCTGTCTGCCTTCCTTTACTTGTTGTGATGGTGGCAAGATGTTTGAAATCTTCATTCCCCTCCTGCCACCTCTGTCTCTCTTTAGTTTTGTTGATCTTATTACACTTGCGATTGTATTTTAATTGCAGCGAGTGTGGAGAAAACAAAGAGGTTGTGGCCTGTTTGAAACCGTTCAGACACTGGGAACTTTCTGCTTGCCAGTTTTGACTTGGTGTGGAAAGAAAACCAAATAGAACTGTTAAGTGGCCCAGACATATATGCATATACAGTATGTGTGTATATATATATAATTTTATTTTACTTTGATTTTTTTTTTTTTTTTTTTTTTTTTTTTTTTTTGCAAAGCATTTAACAGTTGGTGAGCTTATTTTACCATTAGAGAGATGTATTGGTGGGACGTGAACGTTATCAGGAGATAAGCTTTTCAACCGTGTTGCATATGCAGACTTCATAAATACACTAATAAAAAGTTTTAATTCTCATGAGCTTGCTTGATTGACCCTCTTTTTTTTTTTTATCATTTATTTTTATTTATTTTTTTTTTTTTGTAGTGGTTAAATAAAGGAGGGGAAATGTGCACTTGAGCTCTGCCCTTAATGTCGGCGTTTGGGTTATTGAGTGGGCTCTGGGTGGTGGAAAAGACTGTGGTTATTGTAAACGTGAAATACAAAGCAGTGAAATGTGTGCACTAGCATAACTGGGGTTTCATAAACAGTGAGGTTCTTTAAACTTTGAGCTCTGTGAATTTTTAATTCCTTTTAGAGCAGGCGTTTCTCCTACTTTTAATATCAGATGCGACGACTTTGTTTTATTATTATTTATTTTTGACAATTTCTTTTTAAAAAAAGCATTTGTAAACGTGCGTGTGTGCATATATATAAAAAAAATTTTTGTTCTTTACTTTAAGGCAGGAGTTTTCCCACTTTAATATCTGATGTGACATTTAAAATGTTTTACGTACGTTTTATTTCCTTAATGCGATTCTCACTTCATTATCTGATTTGACTGTTTTTGTACATTTCTTATTATGTTGAGGAAAAAACAAACACCTTTTTAGATGGGTTTTTTTTAAATTGCGAAAAGGAAAAAAAAAAAATCTGATCTGAGCTGTAAATCATGACTCCAGGTCACAGCAGCTGCAGCAGCAATGCCATCCTGCTACACATGTTCATCTAGAAATTTCCTCCTACAGCCAGAGAATTCCACTACTGTCTGTGGTCAAAACGTACCTGAGTGAATACAAATCGTTTTGGAATCTCGGTTTAAAGTTATGGCTCTGCTTTCCTGTGATTGCTTCGGCAACAAGTGTAGAGGGTTTGTGAATGTCTGGGTGCTTGGCCCTGGAAAATGCTGCTTGTAGCATTATTATTATTATTATTATTATTATTATTATTATTAATCTGATGTGTCGCCTCTAACTTTATTTCTTTGTTTTTATTTCACTTGAAGCTTTATTTTCACCACTTCAGCTTATGTGACGCTCTTTAAAAATGTATACATTCACTTAAAGGTTGTGCTGTCCCCACTTCAATATCCAATATGACACACTTTTTATTGTTTAATTTTGCTTCATTATTTTATTTAAAGCAGAAGTTATCCCTACTTCAATATCTCTCTGTCTTAATCTATTTATCTTATTTGATTCACTTAAAGGAGGACTTTTCCTTTCACTTCAACATCTGATCTGAGAATGTTTTGTTTATTTATCCACTTAAAGCAGTAGTTTCCCTTAATTCAATACCCATCTCTGATCTCCATGACAAGATATAGGGCATGAGCCAAAAGTTTGTATACCCCAGATCAGTGTTTCTCAGTTGCTCTGGACTGAGAAGCCCTGCATATTTTTATTTTCTGTTTCTTACTCGCCAGATACAACTCCTCCGCTCATTGTGAAACCTGTGCAGGGTGGGGGTATTCCAGGTCCAGTATTGGAACAAATTTTCTCAGAGTGTACTCTATTTTCAATACAGCCATAAATTTCACAGCTCATCCTGGTGAACAGTCCAGTTCACTTTCCCCATCAGGGGGTGCCAAAAGCTCAGAAATGAAAGGAAGCAGCACTTTTTGTGGATGCTGGCCTAATTATAGGTTTAAGTAAATGTGTAATGAGTTATTTTATTCAGTAAGTGGTTTATCAAATCTAGTTTATTTAAAGCTTGTTTCCCAGCCAATTGAGTTTTTTTTATTATTTTTTTAAATTTTTTTTTAAGTAAACCTTTTATTAACAACATCCAGAACTTACAAAAAGTCCCACATGTACATAACTGATTCGTCAGTTTTGATGATCATTAACTGACTGAAAACTAAATGTCACCATACACAGTTACTATGTTACATAGGAACCCGTTAGGCTTTCTGCTCTTCTTCAATCAGACGCTTCCATGTTGCTTTTATATTGCTGTATGTAACACACATTCTAAATGTTTTAATCATGGACATCTTGGCACAAGGTACAAACCAATTTCTTAATGTTGCTGCACATTATGCGGTGACTGTTTAGCTAAAAGCGCACTAACTGCAGTATCGTTAAACATCTCTCACACATTAAACTCATTCTCAGTGGCCTGGTACTTTGTGGTTTCTCCACATCACACCATTATATAGTAAAGTGAGCTTACATAATTTATGTGGCATTTAGCCTTTGGGTTAGGCAGCGTTTCACGTTTGTCCCCCTCATGGCCCGTTAACATGGAGCACAACGTTTTCCCAAAACAAATGAACATTTATTGTAGGTTACAGAATTACTGGAATTATAATCAAGCTGCTTTTTGTAGCTTTCTTGGAAGTGTAAGGGGGAAAAAAAACCCCCAATGGATAGCTTTCAATTAAAATCTACCCCTGTTACATAATGTTTTATAAGTTATGCGTTTACTTGTGAGTGCGTGGGCCTAAATATGATCTTGCTCTCTGCTTTGAACTTTCAAAATGTAGCTGGAAGATTTCTTTACATTTTACCCCTCTTGGGCTCAGACAATGGCCTCTGTCCTCACTTTTGTCCTGGCTGAAGTGCTTGAGAGAAACCTATTGTATGTTTTTGGCCATAAGGAAGACCCATCATGTATAAGTCATGGTACCTAATTAAAACATGGCCCTAACCTATACTTGACCCCACTCTGTTTCACAATGGCTTCCCCGGATTGCTTTGTGCGATACCCTCTGACTTGTCCAGTGTGAAGTGTTGGATGTCTTTTGGAGACCTTTTCCTAGTTCTTTGGCAAAGGTCTGGAGCGGTAACTGGAGTCCTGGGTTGCTGCAAGAAATTAATTAGGCCCAAATGAGTTTTCCACTCACTGTAAGCACTGACAATGACCAGTACCCATGCAGGACGTTTCAGGGACAGGTGATGACGCGAGCGGTAACCCTGGCCTGAGAAGCTCTGGATTTTCTACAGGACTTGTTTGTTTCTCCACAAGTGTTAATATATTAAACAATTACATGTAAATATTCAACATATGCTTTTGGGGTGTAGCATTACTGTGTTACAGCCTCAAAGTCCCTGGTACAACCCATAGCTCAGATCACTGAATGACTGGAGTTTCCCCAGGATTTCCTGGTTTCCTCACAGAAGCATGCCAGTAGTTGGGTTGACTATGCTAAATTTCCCCTAAGTGTGAAGGTGTATGCATCGTAATTCGTCCAGTGTTCCTGGGATTGACACCAGCTCCACCACAACTCCCTATGTACGATGAATCTTACCGAAGGTGGATAAATGGAAGGTTTTTTTTTTTGACTGGTTTTCACGCAGATGCATAACATGGGAAGCTTGAGCTGTTCTGTTCATCAGGCTGTAGTAGCTGTAAGTGCCACTAGGTGGCAACACATCAGGAGAAAAGAGCTGCTAGGGGCAACAGCTGTGCCGATGGGCTGTGATTCTGTAGTACTCTTCATTGGCATGGTAATTAAAGCAATTAAACCGATTATTACCGCTTTCCTAATGAAAGCTTTTGTCTGACATTAAGAGTGGCTTTTATTATAAGCATTACTGTGTTAGTGATTTTGACTGTATTAGGATGTGACCTTAGCATTAGGAGATGATCAGATTTATCATTTATTTCACTTTGACATGCTGGGGCATCAGGGATGGACCGGTGGAAGTTTAGGTTGCCAGATTGATGTTAAGAAAAGACTTGAACGAAAGCAGTCAGCATGAGTGAGAGGAAGAACCTGTGTTCACTGTGACCTTTTCCTGACATGGACGTAGTGACACTCCAGAGAAGTAAGTGGCCATTTAACTGCTGTTCTTGGTTTGACCTTTGGGGTGAGGTGCTAGGGGGTCAGCCTGTGAGATCAGAAACTCGTCCTTTCCTTTTTAGAAGTTGATTGAGTATGCTGATGCACAAAGAAGAGAAAAGTACTAGATGTGTGGTAGACATTGAGATGTGACTAAACTTTTTTGGGGGCATGTTTTATCTTGAGACAAAGTGACCATGCTTTTTTGGTGAAAACATATTTGACTATCTGCTTAAAAAAACCCTTGTGGTTTTTTTAATATATGGGTTGCCATATTTCGCCAGAATTGTACACCTATTAGACTTGTGACTTATGTTTTTTTTCCAGGTGTTCTTTATATATTTGACCTTGGCACCATCAGCGGTGGTCTGTTCTTTAAAACAAGCTCATAGAAGCCTGAGAATTCAATCACGTGCAGATTTCTGCCTTGACAAGACTTCACAAAATGTGACAAACAAACTGACCAACATTTTTATTTCACTTCTTTCTTTCTTCCCTCCAATTTGGGAGAAATTAGGGGAAAAATGTAAACTGACAGTTAACACTGGACAAAGGGACTATCCTGGTGAAAACTGGACAGGTGGCAACCCTTCTTGGGTGCCATCTTTCTCAGTTTCAGTATTAGTTTTGCTACTCTCTTGGTTTGCGTTTTTAGAGCAGTGTGTTTCTCTGGATAACTTTGTATTTATGATTTAGGCCACATGTATGGTATGAGTGCCACTACATGAGATTTACGGGACTCTATTTGCACACCAGACACATTTTATATCTTAACTCTGAATTTTCAGAAAAATCAAAAGCTGGACAGTTCATACCACAGGACTAGTGTGTTGTCAAACTCCCCTGTCTTACCATAACACTTTCAAGAAATGTGCCACAGTTCCAAACTGCATCAACTGAAGAAGACGTCATGCTAATAGTCTGTCTCTGGCAGCATCTGATGATGGGACCGACAGATTTGGGGCCCTCATTTTGTAGCCAGTTTTCAGAAGCACCACCCTCTCAATTCAGCGCACCCCTCTCCTACCTAAAGAATTACGCACCGGGGTGGGGGGGGAGTTATAAAAAACTGTTTCGCTTAATAATTGATGTGCTGCATTTCAATCAATTTTACCACGGCGCTAGGCTAATTAAGGGTTGCCTCCCATTCCCAGGGGTAATTTAAAGACGGCACGCAGAAAAGAGTTGATTCTCTCTCTCTCTCTCTCTCTCTCTCTCTCTCTCTCTCTCTCTCTCTCTCTCTCAAAATACATGGGAATTTGCTATTTCAGGAAAGCAGAGATGGCAGAGTGACCCGTCCTCCATGTACGTCTCCTGGGGCGTCAGTCTAAATGCAATTAATACAGCCGCTGCGTCGACTGCTAATTATTAAATGACAAAAAGAGATTATTTTACACCAGACTAATTTAAAGTTCATAGATGCTCGTTTTTAATTAATTAAATAAGGGGGGGGAAAAAGTACACTTTAAGCATGACTAACGGCATTCGCACGTGAAGGTAATAATTAGCCACGCCGATGGTTCTTACCTAGTCAGGCTACTTGGAGGGGAGGCTTATTAATGAGAGCAGCTTAAAAAGCGTTTTCTTTGAGTATTTAACAGTAAAATTAATAACGCAGGGGCTCAATTAAGGGAAAGGGGGAGTCCTCTGATCCTTAAATATGCAAATGCACCTCCTCCCTCCAAAATCCACGTGCAAGTCATAAGATGGCCCTGTTTCGAGACTGTTATCAGCAGGTCTTTTTACAGTTTGAAACAGATCAATGACATCACATATGATGGCCACTTACAGAAACGACAAGCTACAACAGAGTGAGTTTTTCACTACAGTAGGAAGATAATCGACTTTCCTTCCTACTATATACATCATATCCTGGAATATGGTTTGATCAGCACTCCTGAGTAGACAGAATCTCTGACTCTGAAACTGAATTGGGGGGCCTCGAAGTGTTTTATATTTTTAAATGAGGTCTTTTGGAACAGGGTGGAATGCTGGTGCAGCAGGTAGTGTTGCTACCTCAAAGCTTCAGGATTCACGGTCCAATCCTGACCTCGGATTACGGTCTGTGTAGAATCTTTAGTGGCTTTCCTCTGGGTTCTCTGGTTTCCTCCCACCTCGGAAGAAATACCGGATTTTGGTTTGGTGACTCCGATCTGCCCCATGTGTGAATGTGTGTGCTTGAAGCCGTGGGATGGTGTCAGGGTTTATTCTCACCTCACTCCCAGTGACCCTGCGATAGGGTCTGGATCCACAGTGACCCTGACCAGGATAAAGCTGTTACCGAAGATGAAAGAATGATCCTAGAAATGATTTAATAGTTTTTGCAAAGGAATTCATTAGATTGCTGTGCTTTTTGGGAAAAAGTTCCTGAATCAAGGTTCAAGTCTATAATTATGCTGCCAGTGATTTTTATTTATTTAAAAAAAAATTTTCATTATTTTTATTTTAGAAACACTGTCACTAAATTTTACTGCAGAAAGGAAAAAAACAGAAAAGATGCAAAATAAGTTAATATGTAACTATTTACCCAATTTTAAGTTGGTAGAATATTTAGTTTAATGTTCTGGTTTTGAGAGAAATTTTGCTTTCTAAAAAGTATAATCTGTCTATTTCGTTGAACGTTTTTTTATTTTATTAATTTTTTAAAAATAAATAGTTCCCCAGTGTTGCTTTATGCTAAGAACCTAAGAACACTATGAAGCCAAACCTTATTTAGTTAGATGTTGCAGAAATGTTATTTTTCTGCTGTTGGAGAAACGTTTCTTACAGTTAACACATTCTCTAATATAGTGATCAAGCAGGATCTAAACTTTTTGCAGTTAAATACAAACAGTCATCAGATCGCTTCTACCAATTCACCATCGTAGTAATAATCACCAACAACAGCAATAATAAATTATTATATAGCCCCTTTTAAAAGGCCTTCCAAAGGCCCTTTACATAAGAGTATATAGGCATGTCTAAAGAAAACCAGTTAATAATAAAATTGTTTAAATTATTAATAACAATAATAGTAGTTATAATTAAATAACAGTCATAAAGTAAAAGTAATCATAAAGAAATGAGTTTTAAGAGAAGATTTAAATACATTAAAAGACTGGGCTTCTATAAGATCAGATTGTAGTGAGTTCCACAGTTTTGGAGCAGAAGAAGAAAAGGCCTTATCACCCATAGTACAGAAATGAGTCTAAGGGACAGTTAAGAGATCAGAATTGGAGCGGAGACAATGTTTTGTGGTGTAATGGGTTAAAAGCTCAGCTAAATACTGGCAAATACTTTTTATGTAGTGGATTTAACAGTCCATACAGGATTTTGCTGATTTAAAAAAAATAAAAAATAAAAAAAATTCCGGAAAACTATTTGATTTGGCAATATTGCAATGGCACGCAATTGCTTTGCATGGCTTGGATGAATGTGCATTGTGATGTGTCTTGGCCTAAATCTGCATAAAATCATCTGTGGTATTTCTAAAAAAAAAAAAAATTAAAACGCTCTGCTGAATATTGCGGCGTTTCCTTGATTTTGCGTTAATTTCTGAGATTGCAAAATCTCGAAATCCCAGAGGGAATTTTCACTTTAATTGAGCCTAAAAGTGGGTGTGGAAAAAATTTGACTGGCAGTGTATGTTGTCTCGATGCTTCAGCACCTATGGACCTTTTTCTTGACCTGATAGTCAACCCATGGAGCAAATGCTAATGTGGAGACGGGGATCACCCAAGGGCAAAGGGCGAGGCCCAGTGAAAATCGGTATTGAAGTGGAGCTGCATTGACCAGGCTGGATTGACCAGTGGTCGTTTACGGCGCTGTTCATGTCTGATTGATTTTCTGTCGATATGTCGAGACTAGTTTAGTCAAAGCTTAAAGTGTGCTTGTGGATATATTTCACAGTGAGGTGATTGGGTGTTGAACTGCAGTGTTTTCAAGGCACAATCTCAACATTATCTACGTACAACGGTACCCTGGAATTATCTTACCTTCTCTGTGTTGTATTCCTTAATGTCTAAACCTTAGCATTGCAACCCAGCTGGCAATCTAAATGAAAGGTAAGACAGAGGATGGAAGTGACCTCTATCTGAAGGGGTTTGAAGCAGGACCCGTGCCACTGATCCAAAGCGAGAAAGAGAACAGAACAGAGAGGATGAGATGACTGGAGTGTTGATTTTCTGTGTGCGTGGCTATAGCTATTGAGAAGATGAAAAGAGAGCCATGTGCTCCTGTATTAAGCATTGCCTCAGGAAGCTTTGTATTTGTTTGTTTAATCCTCTGTCCTCTTTCTGTTGTCTGGAGAAGAGGCGTCCCTTCAGCAAATGGGGAAGAGGAGCTATTGGAGAATTGAAAAAGATATGAAAGAAAGGAAGGCTAGAGCTGAAGGAGAGAGGGAGATAGAGAAAGTATAGAATGTAGTGACTGGAACCGTAGGCCTTGAGAGTGCGATGGTCTCAGGTGTTGAAGGATTCTCCTATTACTTGGGGAGCAGTTTGAGGTAGGCTTACTGTCACAGCTTTCCCCCACCATCTCACACCTTTTGTGATAATAGCTCTTTTCATGACACCGCTTAATTACCCAGTTTGCATGATTGCAAAGGTTTATGTTGTGTGTTCACATGGGCTCATGTTTTGCTAATTAATCTCTGTCGTAGCCTTTATTACTAAAAAGAGAGATGCATAATTGGCTGTGCGGGTGTAATATCTGGACAAACCTGTTATGTAAGGAATAAAACATGATGAGGCATGCATCCATCCATCCATTTTCCATACCGCTTATCCTACACAGCATTACAGGGCGCCTGGGGCCTATCCCAGGGAACTCTGGGTACAAAGCCCGAGAGACCCTGGATGGGGTTCCAGCCCATCATAAGGCACATTCGCGCACACATTCACAGACAATTTGGAAATGCTAATCAACCTACAATGTATGTCTTTGCACTGTGGGAGGAAACCGGAGAACCCAGAGGAGACCCACCAAAGCACAAGGAGAACATGCACACTCCGTGCACGTAGGGCAGAGATGGGATTCGCAGGTGTGAGGCAAAGCACCAAGCCACTGTTGATGAGGCATGCAGTTAATGGAAGTTAATCAACAATGAGGTTGCACAAGCATTATTCCAAACATTAAAAGCAGAACACAGGGTATAAAAATGATTTCAAACTGACAAGTTAACTGGAGGAAGACATTCTGCCTTGGCTGTCTCGAAGTAACTTCGGCTAGTTCAGAATCCTTTCCAGGAGAAGAAAATTAGCCAATCACACCTCCCCAGTCTTATTCGACATACTTTGGCTGCTTATGAATACAAAATCCTACTTCTAACGTATACAGTTCAAAATGGTTTATAAACATATCTTGCTGATCTCCTGAAGCAATACAGCCCGGCCCGAGCACTTCACTGAATTAAGACACATCTGCTGTTAATCCCAAGGATTATTCACAGTTCAGCTGGTGGAAGATGTTTTTCTTACATCGCCCTTAAACTCTGCAGCAGTGTTTAAGACAACGTTTTGAATGTTAATGCTGTAGGTGCTTTTGAATACAGATTAAAGCATACTGGTTTAGTGTGGCTTGTATTTAATGTCTTTTAAGGGTGAACAAGATTCCCAAAAGGTAGTGGCACAGTGGGTAAGATTGCCACCTCGTTGCTCTGGTTACAGATTGGGTTACTGTCTGTATAGTTTTACATACTCTGCAAGAGTGTTAATTCTCAAAAGAATTTCCAGAACTTGGTCAGAGTATTTTGTGATATATTGTCATAATTGAGGTTTTGGACTCAAAATTAGATTATTATTATTATTATTATTATTATTAATAATAATAATAATAATACCAGTGCACAAATCCATATAACATTTATGAATTTATTTTTAATCTTGATCAAGCATCAAGATTTATTGCCTGATAAGTGTCTTTAACCTCAGATTAAAAATGTACATGTTTAAAAGCCTGTTTCTCATTCTTTGGGTCTTTTAACTTGTTAAATATAATTTCCATGATTTGTATTAGTTCTAGTGATTGTAGGATGATTAATGTGCCTGTACTATAAATACCGTCATAATCTTTTACATATGCAGCACTTTGAGATTTTGAACTCAAAATGAAAATTGCAATATAAATAAACATTTTGTTATTATTATTATTATTATTATTATTATTAATAAGAAGAATGAAGCCTAGACTAAATTTCTAGATATATTGACAACTCGATTTACATGCTAAACCGTCTATAGCACCCAACCAACTACAATAACACTATTATATAGTTTTCCTCTTACTAATGGGTGTAAAATATATTGTTGATGCATTTTTCTAAAGTGATATTCAGAGGAAAAACTCAGTTACATCTGTGTGTGTTCTCATGGGGTGATCTTGTACTCGAACCCAAAACTGAATGTGACCTGAAGATGATGTGTAGGCTGATAGGAAGCTGGGGGCACTGTGAGGTATAGCTCCTGGCCTGTGGGAGGGGAAGAGCTTTATTTTCTTCAGGCAATGCCAGGCTTTGGACAACAGCCATGGGTCATTACATTCAATTAGTGATGCAGGGCCTACTGTGCTGAGCCTTGCACTGTGGATGTATAGCATTAGTAATGTTATCAAGATATGATATGGTATGTTAAGTATTTGAATTGAGGACCTCCTCCTCCTCTGAGTACTATAGATATAGTATAGATAAAAAAAAAATCTACATTTTTGAAACATGTAGAAGCATTTGTTAAAGTGCCCATTTAACGTTATACCATGCATCAAAAGGCTGTAGAGTATATAATGGACGCATGTAGTGCTCTGTGATATATATGTGTGTTGTATGATGATATGAGTGGCGAGGCAGAACCTCGGACTGTCCCATCATGCCCTGGCTGGTCGAAGGAGACCGGTGACCTCAGGCGGGGTTGGGGTGATGACGGATGGGCGGGCTGTAATGGTGGGGGCGCGCAGCGGGAGCCCTCGGGGCAAAAACGGGCCCTCTCCTGTCCTCCCGAACGGCCGGCCGCCTGCGTTATTGATGCACCCGCCCCAGGGGGAGGGGAGGAGAGGGAAGAAGGGGGAGGTAGAATTGTGGGAAATGGATGCACGTAGGCAACTCGGCGTTCTGTCATCAAACAATGGGCTTGTGAAGGATGGCCAGCGCTCAGTATGATCAGTCATCTGTTGATCAAGATGTAATGTGGCTCCGTCTCGTCTCTCACTCTCTCTCTGCCTCTTTGGAGCTCCTGGAGTTTTTAAACCATGCAGTCCCTTTTTGTCTTTTATCATGTCTTTGCTTTGACTTCTTTTTTTTTTTCTTTTTTTGTCTGGTTGTGTGTGAGTGTAGGAAGTATCGTATTTGTTATTTCTTTACCATGTGACTGAATACACCACACACACACTCCTCCCCTACCACTCAGCCTTGTATCATATGGCTGTGGCTAGTGGAGATGTAATGCACTCAAACAGGCAGTATTCATGCGGTGAGTGAGAAATGCATTTGCTCTGAGTGAGGGGCCTGAACGGGTCTTGCGGCCTGACCACAGTGCCTTTGTTTAGTTCCCGCAAAATACATAATGCAGCAGCTCTAACCACTGCCAAAGTATTTATGCTCCTCCGCTGACCGCACTTAAAATGGCCCTCAGCTTTAAGCGTTCTCGATCCGTTAATGCCGAGGAGCCTCGATTAGCTAACGAGACAGCTCTGGTCTCGGGTGACGTGAGAATGAGGCCTGCATGAGACGCCTGACAACTTTATGATCATCATTATGGCTGTGGCACTGCTGCATGAACCCGTCTATGATTGCTGTGACTACTAACATCATGGCAGCTGACAACATAGACAGGGACTGGCTCGGAGACTCTACAACATCTTACTGTCATTGTTAGCACTACTCTCTCACTCCTGGAGATACTTAGATACTTCAGGGCAGCTAAGTAGGTGTATTATCCTGATGGCTGTCACTGCTGGTGGGGCAATATTTGCTTTTATTTTTTTGGTCCTGTAACGTTATCCGGCTCTTTAGAGCAGGGGCTCGTGCCTCTGGCTGACCCCTCTGTCTGACCCTAGTGTAAACACCATGTCATGTTTAGCCCTCTTAAATAGGCCTGGCTCTCATCAATGTTTTATGCTGGGGTAAATATCATATGCTCTTCACTTATTTACATCCGCCCAAGGAGCTCTGAAATCCTTGTCCGCATGAAATATTCATTATCGTTTTAGCAAATGCATGTCTTTGTCAATACTGCTGGGTTTGGGTGCCCACCCTATCCCACTCTCCGGAGCTCGGATCAGAGCTTTATGGCTTCATAGATGTGGCAACAGGGAGGTTACGATGAATTACATTAGTCGAGGTATCCTTCGCGTCTTGCTGGCGCAAAACTTGATCCTACTTTTATGGAGCATTCGTTTCATCACTATTTTATTTTTGTCAGGAATCAATGGGATTGCGGAGACGAAATGGCACATTAATTTGATTTCTGGTTATAACTGTAACAGTCTTATAAATATAGTGTTGGGGGGGGGCTGGTTAATATCGTGGAGCAGGCTTAAAATGGAGTTAAAGCACATACACTGGACAGTGCTCTTGAATATAGTTTGTGTTCAGGATATGGAAGTTGTATACAATGTAGAATTTTGATGATGTATTCATATATGCAGTTTATAATGAAAGCCTAAATAAGAAGCCTGTACTGTGGTATTTAGTCTCTTCTTACTAAATCAGATCCATGGCCTCAGGTGTGAGATTGGTGCAGATGAATACATTCTAGTTAACATTCAATCAGTTTTAACATCCAGCTCCTTCTTCTTTTTCATCTTTGTCCTTTCATGTGAGAACACTCTTTCCTTTAGCCCTGTTCACCGTATCAGACCTGCACGCTCTCTGTGCTTTGATTTTAAATCTCAATATGCAATTTAATTTTTTTGTCTTCTTCAAGTAGGAAACATTTTCAACCCACGACTTCGTGTCATGTCCTATATTTTTCTTCATTAGAATAAGATCAGAAGAAAGAAATCACCATGACTAATGTTCGATGGAGAAATAAGGGTAACACTTAATAATAACAGTAAATGAATGAATAATCATGCACTAATACTTGAATTAATATTTACTTAAATATGAACTAATCACAAACTGATGAAGAGCTAGCCTACTAACTACGACGTGATACTTAGGAATTCATACATGAATAACGACCACCTTAAGTACGTTAGTACATGTTTGTTAGTTAATTATGTGTTGATGACGTACATATAGGGGTAAGGCAAATCAAACACGCTCTGTAAGAAAGAATATGAATTAATTGTGTATACTTTCAAATTGTTTATATAATTTGCCCTATGCAGCTACGTACACAAACATCACTGCATGGCACTGGATGGAGAATGACACAAAACGGGTTGAGATTAAAAGATTGGTGTTTATTATTAGTGCATCTTTCTACATTCGATAAGGAGGATCGATGTAAATTATGAACGTAATCCAGCGCCATCCGATGATGTTTGTGTATGCAGCAAATTATATAAACAATTTGAAATTATGAGCAATTAATTCATTTTCTTTCTTATAGAGCATGTTTGATTTAGTTTACCCCTAATACATTAGCTAACAGACATGTTACTTAAGGTGGTCGTTAGCTAACAGACATATGTACTTAAGGTGGTTGTTATTCACACGTGAATTCATAAGACTTACGTCATAGTAAACGTTAGCTCTTCATTAGTTTGTGATTAGTACATGCCTTAACTCCTCATTAGTTCATTTTTAAGTAAGTATTAATTCAGGTACAGGCTTGGGGAGTAACAGAGTACATGTAACGGTGTTACATAATCAGGATACAAAAATCTGGTAACCGTAATCCGTTACAGTTACTTCCAAAAACAAAGTAATCTGATTACAGGTACATTTTGTATTAAAAAAAAAAAAAGAGTGCTCTCAGGATTACTTTATTTCATTTAAAAGCAAAGAAATGAATCTTTTTACATAACACAATACAGACAGCTGCTTGATTATAGTTATGGTTCTTTCTTGCAGTCGTGACTCACGTGAGCAACCTCCTGGTGCGTGCGTAGATAAATTTTGTGCAAAGTTAATTTGGTAGAAATGAACACGCGTTGTTCTCCGAAACGCTTTTGTTAGGGTGACCGTGCATCCACTTTTTCAGACCTTAAAAAGCATCCGGCCGGAATTTCTGCATTTGAGAATGTCCGAGCTTCGGCTTTAGTTTCATTATGATGTGTTTATGGTCTAATGCTGCATCATGTGTGCGCATATTTGCATCGCTTTAACCCCTCTCTGTAATTCCTGCCTTCTCGCACACCAATTGGTCGATTTTTAAAAAGCATGCAGCAACTATTAGCCAGGTTCCTGCCTCTCAACCATTAGCCTACTCTCAGCGACCGCACTGTTGTGTACCACGTCAAACAGTTGCTTGACAATGGCAGCAAATGACCTCTGTCCTGAGTCGAAACAATGCCCATGGCCATAAGGTCATTTTTAATTTCATGTTATCACATTGCTTCAAATGTGTAAATGATGGCAAAAGGCACACTCGTAATATTTTATTTTATTCCATGGACATTCAAAAGAATGTAGGAATTTATATGTGTATGTGATGCTCATGTGTATTTTTCAGTGCATCAAAATCTGCCTTCATCATAACACTGTTCTGAATGCTATTGAGACATGGGGGGGAAGAGGTGTCCACTTTTTGGAAAACCAGAATACGGTCACCTGAACTTTTGTGATGTAATGTTACCTACATCAGGGACAGTGATCTTTTACTTATTCATTTATTGAATTATTTTCTTAAAACAAATCAATTGAACATGTTTTTAAGCTCTAATAATGAGTTCGAAATAATAGCATTTGAGATCATATTGCATTTCTCTTAACTTTCCTTACATATGTGACCTTGAAGTAATCCAAAAGTAATCAGATTACATTCCTTTCATATTGTGATACTTGGATTACGTTACTGATGACATTTTTTTAAAATTAAGTCATTTGTAACTGTAACGGAAATCATTTTTAAAGTAACCCTCCCAACTCTGTTCAGGTATTAGTGCATGATTATTCAAGTACTGTTATTATAAAGCTGAAATATGTTGTAAATAGTAACACTTAAATAATGCATGTTGCTTCACGACAGTTAAAATTTCAGTTTTTAAAACCCCTTTTATTCACAATAGATGTATGTTGCATTTCTTTTTATATTTTATTATCATACTGAATTATATACGACACATGCACGTTCTTGCTCATCTCTGATGGATTACATGCCAATTTAGTCCAGATTACAGTTGTATTATTTTAAAAGAAAACCAAAACCTGATGACGAGTGCCTATTGCTGTGTGGATTGGACAACATAACAGGCTCAGATCTGTAGATCTGGACTAAATCCTGTCAGATTTGCCTGCTTTCTGGGCAGCTCTGCTGTGTTCTCAGGGGAATATGAGTGAGCCATGGAGTCTGTGATTAGAAGAGTCTAGTATCTCAGTCTTTATGATGGAGTGTCAGACTGAAATTCACTGCTGACAAAGTTTCCTTGGGACTGGGTTCTGATGTATGTTTTTCTGTACCAATAGCTAAAGTTGGAATTTGAGTGAATGTACAGGCTGCCAGCAAACTGCTCCAACTCAGTTAGTTATCTTCAGGCAACTTATTCAGTAACTACAGTGAATCTAATAGGAACTGTATGTAGTATGAGTGTAGCATGTAAGGCTGAATTAGAGGTGTACAGTGTATTGGGACTAGGATCCCAAAAAGGTTGCAAGAGTGGTTATGAAGCTCGCTAGACAAAGAAAAGCCCTGTTCATTAACACGGTAATGTGTTGGCTGTGACAGGTTTGCTACATTCCATCAGTCGTATTCAGCAAATGCTTTATCCTGATCAAGGTCACTTCAGTTTACATTGGTAATTTATATATTGGGAAATACAACAAAGTTCATAATTAAAAAAAATAAATAAATATTGCTGTGGGTACATGCAAAAATAACTGCTATTGCAGATGAGATTTGTCAAATGTTCTGTGAGAGATGTGGGGATTGGGCAGAATTCCTTCAGAAGTGGATGGGATTGGTCAGAATTCCTTCAGGACCAGGTAGGTTTGGTCAGAATTTCTTCGAGAAGGCATGATTGATCTGAATTCCTTTGGGAGCAAGTGGGTTTGGTCAGAATTCCTACAGGAGTTGGTGGGATTGGTCAGAGTTCCTTTGGAAGTGAGTGGGATTGGACACAATTGCTACAAAAGATGATGGAATTGGCTAGAATTTTTTCTGGAGTAAGCAAGAGTGGCCCGAATTCCTTTGGAAATGGACAGGAGAGGTTTAAAATAATAATAATAATAATAATAATAATAATAATAATAATAATAAAATAGAGAGTCCCAGAGAGAAAAAATAAAAAGAGTGTACAACTAAAAAAGATAAAAATAAAAAATAAAGAGAGAGTCCCTAGAGTCCCAGTAGGATCTTAGAGGCTGTTAGTTAAGATCATTGAATTCAAAGATATCTATGGCACTATTAATGATTAAACTTTAATAAACAAACAAACAAACAAAAACAAGAAGCTCCAGGGACTTAGAAACTTTTAACTGCCAGTGTATGATGTTTCAGACTGGATAAAGTGCTGTTTATCAGTTAATGTAGCAATACTTACAGCTGAACTTCTATAAAATCCAATGAAATTGTCCTGCCTCGTTAAAACTTCCAAGAATTTTCCAATAAGATTGGGTTGTCTAGACCCAATTCAGCAAGGTGACTCGATAAGGACACAATCTTTCCCTTTGTTCAACTCTGCTCTTTGGCTCTTAATAACCACAGAAATGGCTCATGCTAAAAGTGCACTTCTGGCCAGCAGTGTGAGTTTCGGCGAGACACGTGCCAGAGTTGAGCATGACTTTGTCTCTCAGTTCCTCCAAGGTAATGGGTAGACACAGTGGCAGTCTTCTCTGCCCTGGGTGAAATAAGATGATAATAAGAGAAAGGAAAGCTATTACTGTCGCTGGGCTTTCATTATGCAAATGATATTAAAACAGGCCGCATGGATGGCCCCTGGCTACAGGCTAATCTCCATGCAGTGATTACAATGTGTCAAACTTAGTCATTTTGATTATGACATGTTAATTACATGCCATGTTTTCACCTGCACAGCTGATAGGTGCATTCTAAAACAAAAAAAAAAATGGAGACAAATCGAGAGAAATATTGTTTTTGGATATAAAAAGGCAAGTAATTGTTAATTAATCAATTAACTGGAAGACCTTAGTGATGTAAGAGATGCGTGTCTGGTAGAATGAATGTATGTTTCCAGTGACAAGAGCACAAATTCTTGAAGAAGGATGTTCTAAACTCTAAACCCCTAAATAAAAATGATTTTAAACTAAAGTTATTTAATAGGATGAGCATTTTGGCTACATTTTATTTAGGCTTCAGAGAAATTCAGGAAAGAAAATGGTAAGATGCTTTAAAGTCTTTGCAGTGGCTTACTTTCTTTCCATTGCTTAAGTTACATTGATAGAAAATACCAATATGTAACCAAAAAGGTAGTAAAATAAATAATTAATTTGTGCTTCATTGGTTACGCCTCATGGTTACAAGACTTGCATTCTTCACTCCTGTAACTACACCTGTCCTTTTAGCTTTACTGTAATTGATTATAGTTAAGGAATTATATGCTTTAAGGTTAATAGCTGATCCATAACATAAATATTACAGGGTTGAATTATTTTTGGGCCATTTCAGAATGTAAATTGCAACTCGGTCATTAACAGTATTAGGTTTCCCGCCATTTAATTCCCATTCCAACATTTCCCAGTAATTCAAATGAGTACAGATCGAATAGATATATCCTCCTCGTGAACTCCAGGTTCCCAAACTCCAGCCGCTGGTGATGGGGCTTCCCGCCTGTCTTCCATTCTTGCGATTAGCAGCTGTAGAGACCCATTGTGTTTATGCATCTCTAGATGGAGATGCCAATTCTGATGGAGGCCTCTCTCATTTGAATGAAGTGGTTAGGGCTAGCTGAGTGTTCTTTAGCATGAGGCACGGACTGCCTGACCCATCTACTCTGTTGATTGTTTATGTGCTTTATGCCACAAATCCTCAGGGATTCATAAATATTGATTGGAGACATAAAATGGATGGAATCCTTCTAGCAGGTCCAGGCCCTGGGAATACACTCCATTTTTCTGACGAGTCCAAGACTACACACAATGGGACCTATGCTTCAAAAATTGTTTTTGATAGTGATTTTTTTTTTCTTCCTTTGATTCCCCCCCCCCCCCCCCCCCCCCCCATTTGTTGTCTTTTCTACCTCTGGCATTGTCAGGAATTGCATGGTGATATGGAAAAGCAGGTTGTCTGTGTACATTTAGCTAAAAATAAATAAATAAAAATAAGTACTTTTACTTTCTGCTTGTTGTGTTTGTCAGAATCATGCCCTGTGGACACAATTTTCATATTTAATTACGAACAAATATAATAATTTTATGTATTCATTATTATGCAGATCATGTATGTTGGTGTTTGTTTGAGACTTAGCCAGATGTATTATTTTGTATTAATGTTTTATTCTCTGCCTTGCTTTAGATAATGAAGTAAAAACAAACAAATGAATGACTGATTGAATGAAAGAAGGAACAAACGAATGAACGAACAAACAAATGTGTAATCAAACTGTGTACTGTATGTACTTTCTTTCTTTCTTTATTAATTTAGAACAGGAAGTCCCTTCAACCTGGGAAATAAAATACGACACACATCTGGTCGTGGTTTCAGCTTGTATTTCTGAAGCACCTCATACATTTAAAACCGCAAAAATGCTCTTGTGGGCAAAGCTGCTGGAAGAAGATGAAAGGCTTTATTGCAAGGCAGTAATTTGTAATAAATAAATAACCTTTACTGTACTGTTTTAGGGAAATAGTCATTTCTAAGTGACTTGGTCTGGGTTTGTCTCTCATGAGTTGAACATTAGGGTTGAACTAATTTAGTCATCATTGTTACTGCTACAATCCCAAATCAATGGAAATCTATGAGCATTAATAAAGTATATTGATGGACTGGTTGCATGCCAATAACAATAAACAGGATGACCAAGGTTGGTTTAAGCTCTTTCCAGAACAGCACTGTTTAGCTCTGTTTATTAGACATGAATTACCTGCTACATTTAATATCATGGAATACAGCAGTTATTAGGCAAAGTTAACATGTTCGTGTTCTCATATTCTTACCTAATCTTGTAGGTGTAACCCGCCTTTCTCTAATAATGAACAATGACTGTTTTAAATAATTGATTAGTTAAATGATTGTATCTGGTTTTATGTTCTCAATCTAAAGGGATAATACCTCATGCAGTAAATGTTTTTAGATTTTTTTAATTATTATTTTTTTTAATTGTATATGATCTATAGCGTCTTACACTTCAGAAATATTGGCAACACTACATTAAGACATAAATACATTTCCAAAAAATATTATTTATTAGGATAACACCTACAATATAAGGTATAGGTATACGAGAATATTAAAGAAAGCACTAATAAATTGCTTTGTTTGCTAATTAACCGCTAATGTGTGACATTATTCCCCAACTGTGATGTGTTAGCTTTATTTTCATGGTGGTAAAAAAAAAAATTAAAAAAAAAATAAAAATCTAGTATTTTACAAAGAATTGGTGTCTAAGCAGTGTGTGTGTGAATGAATGAATGAATGAAAGAATGAACATTTTCCCCCAAGATATTATCCCGAGTTTAATATTAGGACAGAAACCTCCTTTTTCTATTTTTATGCACATATTGGCAGTTCACTTGACCCAACAGTGCACTGTCAACTTTAGTTTAAAAAGACAGGCATGGCTAAATTAGCCCCCTTCATAAGCAAAGCCTGCAATCTTCTGCCCAAGGAAAGCGCTACGGACAGAAAAAACCAAGCAGCAACAACTTATTCAGTACCTGTCACCTTGTGTTACTAAATAAGAATATCTTTTTCCGAGGAATGGCGTTGTCTGGCTGACCGGCCGGGGTGAGGTGAGGTGCGTGCTCTCTAGATTAAACATCTTGTCTGGTCAGGCAGCCTCCTAATGAATAGCAATCGGGATTCACTGTGTTTTAATGAACAAGACACTGCTTTTTACGGGGTGCAATTTATTGGGCCAATTCGCTGTGTCCATCAGAGCGGCTGCCCTCCCGCCCCGGTCCCTGCCTTACCTCATCAGAAAGAAGGTACGTGAAATTGGGCAAGTGGCTGCGAAAAGGCCGAGGGCCTCTGACTCAATTTACCCGCTGACATCTCTGATCTTGCTCCCTGAATCAGTAAGCAATTCTGGCAATGAGATGCATGGAAATTAATTACCCCATTTTGTGACCCCTCACACACACACACACACACACAAACACATATTCACACATACAGTGTGCAGCGTGTCAGCCTGTCCCTCTGGGGTGCTTGATCGGTTTACATGCGCTAAATAACAGGGCAGGGTGTCGCTGGATGTGTACACACACACATGCAGACGATGTTTGAGTGAATGTGACATTCCGGCCCACCCACCTCCACTTCCACCAGTGTCTGGGTCACACACTCCGGGACGGACGAGAGATATACAAGTCTTGTGCAGTAGCGATATAACAAAATTAGCCGTCTGTACAAATTAAGAAGCAGTTATGCTGATTTGGTTATTAATACAAGAATCTGAATCTTAACCTTGTTTTTTTTTTATAGTGCTGTCACATTTGGCTCATCTTCAGGCTGATGAAAACACACCTCACATCACATTCAGGTGCGGACCAAAACAACTGGTTCAAGAGCATGTAGATGAGTAAATTCTAGTGCAGTTTGATTGCCGTCTGAAAGCAATTTGACTCTGAATCGACTCAGCTGCAGGAACTGAAAAAAACATTATGTATTCTGGGTTGTGGCCGTCCATCCACTGTACCCCTTATCCTACACAGGGTTGGGGGGAGCCTGGACATAATAATCACACACACGCTGAACAATTTAGAGGTACCAGTCAGCCTACAAAGACACATGTCTTTGGACTGGGGGAGGAAACTGGAGTACCTGGAGGAAACCCCTGAAGCTCATGGAGAACATGCAAACTCTGCATGTACCAGGAATTGAACCCCCAACCCTGGAGGTGTGAGGCAAGCGTGCTACCCACTAAGCTACTGTGCCCCTAGGTTGTGGCATGACCCACAAGGCACAAACTGAGCCAGAGGACAGCACTGTCATACTATAGCTACTGTTCTGGATGTACATTAGAAATAAACACTAGATATGGTATGCAAAACATTTGAATCTAATTATTTATACAAATATCTAATCATTTGTGAAATGCCGATTCCATATTCTCTGCACTTGGGAGATTTTGGTGCTTCTACATGCACTTGACAGGTTTGGTTACCTTTTTTCCATTACCGTAGTCATGTCCAGTAAATGGTTCATTTGTGGGTGCACGGTGGCTTAGTGGTTAGCATGTTGGGGGTTCGATTCTCGCCGTTGCCCTGTGTGTGTGGAGTTTTCATGTTCTCCCCATGCTGCGGGGGTTTCCTCCGGGTACTCCGGTTTCCTCCCCCAGTCCAAAGACATGCATGGTAGGCTGATTGGCATGTCCAAAGTGTCTGTAGTGTATAAATTGGTGTGAATGTGTATGTGATTGTGCCCTGTGATGGATTAGCATCCTGTCCAGGGTGTACCCCGCCTTGTGCCCCATGTTCCCTAGGATAGGCTCCAGGTTCCCCGTGACCCTGAAGGATAAGTGGTATAGAAGATGGATGGATGGATGGTTCATTTGTGTAGTGTAAAACCAAACCACACCACACAGCAAATGAACAAAAAGTACAATTTTTGTTCTGATTCAGACTCTGCAATAGGTGTGAATAGGTTATAATATGCTCTTAGTGTAATTAAATTGATTTACCTTGTTATTACTGTATATTTGACCTGAATGGTTGAAAGTTGGAGGAAATTGTGTTCTAAAAGTACTGGCAGCATGGAACATAAAACTACATAAAGTGCAGATACACAACAGTGTGAAACGAGTGCAAAACATAAAATAAATACACAGGATGATAAAGTTCACTCTAACTAGACAGCAGAACAGAACAGAACAGTGCAAGGGAGAAACCAGTAAAAACTACTGCCTGTAAACGGTTTGAACACAGACTGTGAAGAGAAATGTAGCTCTAATGTCAAGTAAAAAACATGTCTCATGACAGCAAAGAGTGTCCCATAGCAGCATTATAATGTGCGGGTGTACAGTGATGGTTATTCGGTGGTTACTAAAGTAGCCTAGGAATGTCTCTATACCTAGATCCTCAATAACGGCCAAGATCTATGAATGTGACAGTTGAAAATGCTAACCGTAAATGCACAGATAGCTAGCTAGCTAGCTAGCTGCTAGTAATCTAGCTAGTAATTTGTCACAGGAAGACATGAGTGTCATACGACTGTCATATTCTGAAAAATGTATTTAACAGGAATCAATATTGTCAAAATATAACTTTACCATAACAACTATGAGATTGTTCATCAAGATTGGCTTAGTTAGCTAACCAGCTAGCTTACCACACAGGTTTCCTGGCTTAAAACTTTCTAGTTATCATGTAATTTTCATTTATTAATGTGGATATAAAATTTAAGCCTAGTTTATGACAATTGATCTTAAATGCTAGGAGCTTAAATCTGTTTTTTTTTTTTTCTTTTGACTTAGTGCTGGTTGAATTTTTCTGTTTTGTTTGCATGTTGGGGTTTTGACATTTTGCATATATTACACCATATTAATAATTGGATTTTTTTTTTGCAAGCTAAATGGATATTACTTTGTTAATATTATATTTTAGAGTATAATACAGAATTTGGCATTTCTGCTTGCTAAGTGCATTGGCATTTCTGCTGGCTTTTGGGTCACTCTATGAAAACTGTGATATGAGGGTAAAATACCAGAGAAAGGAATTTTGAAGAACACTCCCACCCTTACACTGACATCAGACATAATGGCATATGGGCCAGACATGATGGCATATGGGTCAAAAGATAACATCTCCACTCAAACATGAGTTATGAGGCATCACATTCACTGCATTGCACATGTAATAAACATCAAAGATCTCAAGATTTGTTAAATTTAATATTTCAAGATAACTCATTAGTCTATATTTGATCCAATCAAAAAGAAAGATTCAAAACACTGAAATTGAGATTTTCTTGGGTAGCGTGTGCATCACTAGGAAGTTAAGGTAAGACCATACCTGTATCAGGTATTTTAGTTTTTATGATAATGCAGTTGCAATATATATTAACATTTATTTTTTTTAATGTATGTGTCTTTTTCTTTATTTGTATCAAAAATAGCCTGAAGACAAACTGCTTCAATCAGTCTTTATGATGATGTAATCAACGTATTTGCTGGGTCTTTGTAACTAAGTTCTTTTTTTGTGTGCAACAGCTGAGGTCTGTGTGTGTTGGTGGGAGAGGGTGAGCAAGCTGTCTGTATTTGTGTATTTGTGAATATGTATCGTATGCGACGTTATGCTGTTTTGTTTTGTTTGTATGTTTTCTATAAGTTTGTACTTTGTGTCTTTAGGACCGCCTCGAAAATGAGATCTTTCAATAAATTCCGAGAAATTGAGTGACTTCACTAAACCCTGAACGAAACGTTGCGAGTGTAAAAAGGTGTAATTTACCTGGACACCAACATCACAGATCGTCAAAACACTTACGAGCTGCCATGTAGGAGATCCCTACGTACACTCGGGTGATACACATCATGCCTGAATATGGGATCTGATGGGAACTTTGAAGCTTGGGAATAAGGCTTGGGCTGTTTCGAGAGTAACATACCCGAAACAGGACACGATAAATCTACAAACGTTTTTAAAATGCTGATTTGATCTATAATCTTAAATTCTGGTCATTTTCCCCTGTTTTTTTAAAATACCATAAATTGTGCTTGACTGACTGACAGAGAAATATTGTTGTTACTAATGGAAACCTTGTGTTTATTAAAACAGTTTGAACGTAACCCATGCAGACACCAACGGTTATATTCGCCACCATGTTTAAAAGACCTTGCACCCAAAACGGGCTGTGACCCTGAGCGACCCTTCACATAGATAGCTATTACATAGCCTCTGTGTTAAAATATTAAGACTTTTATTTCAGGAAAGGGTAGGAATTAAAGCAAAAAATAATTATTAGATAAGGTAAAGAATGTCACAATTTCTAACACTAATTAATGAGGAGAATTTAGAAAGATATTGTGTTTTTACAGTAATTAGGAACAGGATGACAATGAAATTATCTCATGTATATCTCAAGGTGTAACACCTTACATTAATAATGATATTCAGAAATATTCTACTCAATGTTACATTTTATTGCCAATGATTTATATACATTTGAATGGTTGCAGTTTTTATATAGAGTGACCCGTTTATTTTCATAGAATTACTGAAAAAGTGTCAGTTTTGCAATTATATGTCACCAAACTTGACCCAAAAACCAATCTATGTATTAGAAATCAGCCATTCAGTAGGAGTTAATGATATGAAAATGACATTTTTGATTGCAAGGGGTGCTTAAAGAATCAGATATACTATTCCTGTAGTTACTGTACTTCGTGGTGTTACATTAAGCACACTACACTTCAAATGTCCAAATGGAAATTCACCTCCTCTCACTGACCTTGAGTTGGACTCGTCTTAGACCTTAGGTCACATGACCAACCGTCATGTACACATCTGCTCTCTTTTACTTTGTCAGACACTCCATTTAATTATTAATTTCCTCATTCCATTTAAATGTCTTTAAGTTTGCATGGCTAACGAAAGGATTCATATGATGTAATGATTAAACATTGAAAGCTCTGTTCAAGATTAGCTACTTTGCGTGACGCATGTTTGGAGTGGTATTAGCATAGCTTTGCTGGCATTTTACAACCAAATTTACCTACTGATGCCCCATGGATGCATACAGGCAACCTGAGAAAGTTCACTCTTACTTATTCATCGGCCAGACATCAGGTCAGCTCTGTGTTCACATTACACACTGACATTCGATTTGCAAAGTGGCGGTAAACACTGGCTGTGTCTGTTATCACGTCACAGAATCTCTCACCTTGTTACGCAGGAGTGCCACCTTTTCATGTGCTGGCATCCAAGAACTGCCAAGAGGGCTCTGATACCTGAACCACAGTGCTGCTATCTCTACTGCATCAATCTGAAGCATCTGAATACTTCTACACTGTGCTACAAACCATCTAACCATCAAATCCTACTGGTCAAAATTGCTGCCCTTGTAACCTATCATCCATCTGACATGTCTGATGGAGCCAGGTCTGGTTGCAACTTGTGGCGCATCAGGTTTTAGCGTGGCATGTGAGAACAGGGGTGATAAAGAGACAGAGAAAGGAACGGTGCATTTTACGGTGTAGCTGGAGTGTAATTACAGCGGCAGCTTACTCTAAATATCACTTTCTCAAGTCATGAATTAGCCATAAACTCCAACTCTGAAAGAACCGAGCCAAGGGTCAGAGATGCAAGAGGAGATTTAGCTTAGCATTAGGATAATCTTGAAGGGCAAAGGTCAGGTTGAGATAATGAGTCATCTTAGCTGGACATTTGACACCATTAAATATAATAGACATGTAGGCAGGGCCAGTCTGTCCTATGTACAGTTGATTCATTGATACACCGATTCTCAAAATAACAATTTACACCGATCAACTTGTTCAAAAGTTTACACCCCCCTGGCTCTTAATATATCGTGTTGCCTTCTTGCTTTATCATTATGAGATTATGATGAAATGGTCATAAGACTAGCAATTTAACCTTTTTTTTTCTCTTTTTTTTTCTTTTTTTTCTTTCATTTTAAGCAAGCTTTTCAAGTGAAATTAGCAGCTACTTCTATTTCTTTGAACCGTTTAATTTTATTTAATCAAGTTGTTTACAAAAGATTATGTTTTACACAATATTTAGGCTAGTGGAACATTAATGAAAAATTATTTACTTGGCATGTGTATACTGTTTCCGTAAAGGTTTTTTTTTTTTTTCGGAGATGTGAATGGGCTTTTACAATTTCTCAGTTGAAAATATTTTCTCCTGATTTTTTTTTTTTTTATAAATACATCTAAATCCAGGCTTTGGACCTACAATAAAGTCCAGTGTAAAGCTGACGGGATCCACCTGTGTGTGTGTGTGTGTGGAACGTTCCGGCGAGATTCCCCTGGCTAGCTTGAGCTCTGCTCACATTGCAACGCTGTAACATGAAGCAATTAACCTAACAGTGAGTTCTCCCCACCTCCTCCCCCTGCACCAGCGAGGGACCCAAGGTTAATTGGCAGCTTGGCTTAGACAATTTGCTGGAATCTGAGGCCGGGTGTAAAGGCCGACGCTCTGCTTTGTAGGAATCCATGAGGCACACGTACATCACACACGTCCCCCTGGAACGAGGGCTTTATAGATGACGAGCCCTGCCAAGCAACAATTTACCTCATATTACTCCATTTAAAACACGGGGAACAAGGACAAGCTCTTGTTTCCAATCTGACACTGAAATTAGGGACATATGAAACTGTGTCAGTGTGTGTGCAGATATTTTATCCACCAAAAATATGAATGAAATAGTCATTTAGATTTGCTTAACTTCATTTGTTTTTGTCAGCTTCATAATTAGCATAAATAACACATCACTCTTAGAAAAAAAAAGGCTTCTTTAAGTGTTTATTTAGGGTGTCTTTACTTGCTAAAAGGGTCCTACTGGGCGCTGAACTCTTTCTGATTGAGAAACTCGCTGTTATTGGGTTCTACATAGAACCTTGAGAGCAAACTAATAACCATTAAGGGTTGTAAATTCATTTTAATCTTAAAATGCACCTTTTTTGTGGGTGTGTTGTGATTGTAATGACTACCATGACTGCAGATTGAATGCTGAAGCTAAACAAACTTATAATTAAAGCTGCTGAGTCATCTGACACGTGGAGTTCATGATCACCCTTCATGATGAATTGTGTTAGCGAGAACCTCTCCCCTCTCTGTCATCAGTCATCTGCTGTCACTGCTAGTCTACAGCCAGCCAAACACCACGATTAAAGCAGTCTAATTGTCATTAAGTGGATTTAGGAGACTTGTTCTGGGCCTCTGCCCACAGAATTTGCACTATATTTTGTGCATTTTGTTGGACAAGATTGTGACACATCTCTGACATTTCTGCTACAGGCCAAAATATGTGTTTTTACTTAAAAATACGTGCATAGACTCATTTAAAAATACAAATAACTTTTTTGTGTTGGGAAACTGCGCTAAATGGAAACCCTTAGATGCCATGCATTATTATTACTTATTATTATTATTACTTTAGTGTCCGACACCTGAGAAGGGGACGTCCCTCCCTTTTAATGCGGAGATCAAGTCCATCAATACAGCAGGTAAATATTCAATTCATGATGGCGATGGCGATGGCAAAGATGCCAACATGTATGCAACACCGCTCCCATTCACAATTTCACGAGATTTTCTTCTGATAAAATGACATCGTGAGAAAACAACTTTTTTTTATGTTGAGCTCATGAGAAAATTAAGCCGTGATTATGAGGAAAAAAAAGAAAGAAAGAAATAATAATGCATGGCCTCTTAAGGCTTCCACAGTGCGGTCACGATTGAGCGCTCTATAGTTTAGCTTTTAAGGTTAAAAAAGCAAATACTATGAAATGTAATAAATAAGTAGTATGTATAAGTGAATCGATATGTTTGTGACTTTTTGTTTTAATGGTAATAATGTGTATCTAACTGTAAAATAAATCGATCACGATCACTCAAATTAGCCACTTGTAGCACACGACATGTATTTGTCTTATAGTTTGTTGATTAGTCTTTTATCTATAGGATGAACTGGTTTCTTCTTCAAGTTGAGAGACTTTCAGTGTCTCATTAGGATCAGCATCAGTTTCTTAATCATTAATTACATGCTTAAGTAAAAAGAAGTTCCAAAGTGTGTGGACTTCAAATGAAAAAAAAATTAAAAAATCTTTTGTACAACTTTGTTGTAACTTAAAATAGTTGGATTTTATTGTATTTTTTTCCCTAAGAGATAACAAGCAGAAATATGATCATTAAGAAAATGTTTGAATGAGCTGATTCTAATTGCCAAACACTACAGATAGAAATGACAACTCTGCTTTTTTTTCTTCTTCTTCAGATTATAATTTTAGCAGAATTTGACCACTGCATCTGAAGCAACTTTATCTGAAGGCTTTAGCTCCGCCTACTCATATATGTCATATAGAGCCATGAAAACTGGTTTCCTGACCTATGTCAATATATGTGTAATTATGACATACAAGTGATTTTCCTTTATAAACTTTATAAACCACTCTATTGAAATCACATTCTGGATTCTCAGAATCTGTTTTTTCTTGGTTCAGATCCAAAAATATCACTTTCTAAAAGACCTGCACTCATGACTATGACTAATTAGAAGGATATTAAAGAGGAATGTCCTAAAATGTTGATACCTGAAGGGTTAACTGTAGCAACATTGAATAAAAATACAACCTGTGTGATATATATATAGATATATATATATATGTAAACTTTCTTGAAAGTGTCATCACAGTGACATAAGCATTTTCATTCTGTCATTTTATGCATTTTTAATAATTTATATATACCATTTATATTTATATTTCATATTTAAAACTGGTTGTGTTTATTGCATTGCATGATATGTTTGTAGAATTTTATTGCAACCCTCATTATGCACACTTAATCCTTACATTCTAACAAACATTTATGTAACTGAATCTCTAATTGAAAAACCAGCAAATGTAAGGGACTTGTCCTATATAATACATTAGAATACGAAAACATCACATGGTGGAAATGTTTTACTAGCATGAGGATGTGTTTTTGCTGGAGCTATTCAGTAAATCTGTAAATATGGATGAAATATTTTTGGGAGGAAACTCAAACTTTTACATATAATGAACATACAGTATAATATTGGTTCATTGTATTTTTTTTTTCCCCTTTAAGTGACTTGCCTGCTCACACACTTCTGGCATATATTGAATCTGAATACCAGAATAAGTGAAACATCTGAATACTGCATATCAAATATATTTTTAGTGTAGTTGAGTAGCCATTGGGACTTTGAATTATTCCACTTTGACAAGTAGAATAATTATCTTCTCTCTTGTAAAATTGTGTTACAGGCGCTCCTACATACAGTACAATAACAATATAATAACAATATCATTCCTATTTAGAGGGCATTTAAACCCCAGTGGAAATTATTGCCGAGCTGAACAGTGCTGTTTGGATGGGTTTTTGAATCACATTTGGATCATATGGAGATTTTCCAGTTAACCTGCCAGATTTCCAAATCCCCTGGTTGCTGGTCTGCAGAGGGAAAGGAGCGGCTGTGTCTCCATCTTCATTCAGATAGAGGCCGCTGGACGCATGGGGCACATCTGAGGGGGTTGAACATGGTTTGGCCTGAGGCAATGCATCTCTCTCACTCTCTCTCTCTCCCATTTCGCTACTACCCTGCTGAGTCCCATAATACTGGAAGTCTGACTACTACAAGGCTGGGGACTGTGAAGCGCAGTATAGTGTTCTATCTCTACACTCTCACTGGGGGAGGATGAGAGGTGTGTAAAGTTGTACGGTTGGATTGGCGGAGCACTGATTTATGTCTTTGTGCATTACAGGTATTGCTGCTTTCAGATTGGACCCAGTGGTGCCAGTGGTTATGCAGATGTTAAGCAGATGCAGATCAGGTTATGCAGATGTTAAGCAGACCTTTATTTCTCTCTATATTTTGGCAGAGTTAAATTAGAAAGAAATGAAAGGAAAGGAAAACCTTACAAATGTGACATAAATTTGGCAGACTGTAAGTTAAATTTGTATTTGCAAAAGTAAAAATGGACTACTGGTCCATTGTTCTCAATAACCCCTTCTACTGCTACGGTACTTTAACCCTAAATACACTTCTGTGACACCTATTTTAAATAAATAATGAAAAAAAAAACACCCCGTAAAGTTTTCAATTGACTCACCCTTAATACTTTAATAATATTTTAATAGTTAATTTTTGAAAAAAATATTTTTAAATATACAACATTTTAACTGTATATAACTAAGCTGCCCACAAAAAGTGTGTATAGTTTAATCCCATGGAATAAGATGATAAACTATACATTAATATAGCTCTATTATTTATTAAAATCAGTTTTTCTCTCTTTGTAAAAACATTTGGAAAAAATACTCAATAGAATTTTTTTTTTTTTTTACCAAAACCACCAGTTTACACACACCAATACACTTACATCATTTCTCATTATTCTTTCATTAAAACAAGTAATGATGTTATAATCAGACTAGAGAACAGCCATGTTTTAAATATTGTTTTTCATTACATAATATCATAAGCTATTTTGTGAGATGTGAATTCACCCTCATTCAGATTTAATAGGAGCTAGCACTGATGTTAACTTAAATTCAGTTCTGAGTGTGAAGTACTGTTTACTGTGTTTGCACTACCAATATTGATTCAGTACCTGCTTCAGGATTACCCACAATCCCCCATC